>NC_139512.1:147049126-147649126 GCF_947247035.1 Vipera ursinii | reverse complement strand
AGATTAAGTTGCTGTAATGCAGATTTATCATACCTAATATCTAATAACTCTTTACTTAGTCTTTAACTTCACTTCCTTACCGTTTCTATTAAGGTGTTTTTGACAGTGATGATCCTCAAGTTTTATTGGAGAGATTTTGCCTCCATAATTCACTTATACTGGATTCTTTTGGTCTTTCTGAAATTCACGTATGAGCTTCCTGGAATCCTTGACTGGGATGGAATATAAATTTTGTTAATAAATATATTATTTTTCTAGCATTGTTAGAGCTTTCATTTAGATATTTGTTATTTTCCTATTCCTTTCCACTATATACCACCCTGGTTTGCCTAATTCTTAGGAAATGAATACATGAGGTAATGAAAGGGATTGTTTTCCAACTAACCTTGCAGAGACTGATGGTAATTTGGGCTGGGAGACTGACCTACGTGTTCACATTCTCCCTCCCCCCCCCGCTCTGATCATCATCAACCCAAATCAATCCACTGCATGATGAAGGCCTCTTGAATAGAATAGAATAGAATAGAATAGAATAGAATAGAATAGAATAGAATAGAATAGAATAGAATAGAATAGAATAGAATAGAATAGAATAGAATAGAATAGAATAGAATAGAATAGAGCTGGAAGGGACCATGGAGGTCTTCTAATTTAGCCCCCTACTCAAGCAGGAGAACCTGTACCATCTCACATAAGTGACAGTCTAGCCTCTTTTTAAAAATCTCCAGTGATGGAGTGCCCACGATTTCTGGGGGTAAGCTGTTCCACTGGTTGATTGTCCTCACTGTCAGGAAGTTTCTCCTTAATTCCAGGTTGCTTCTCTCTTTGATCAATTCAGTTATGGACTATGCTGGTCCAATGTGGTTTGTTAGATGGAGAGGTATTTTTCAATATCTTACTCTGGGGCTGAGAGAGAGAGTGATTGACCCAAAGACATCCATTTGGCTTCTATGCCTGAGGAAGACTAGACCTCTGCTTTCCCTTCTAGGTAATAGTAACAGAGGTAAAAGGGACCTTGGAGGTCATCTAGTCCAACCCCCCTGCTCTTGTAGGAAACATATACTATTTCTGATAGATGGCTACCCAGTCTCTTCTTAAAAGCCTCCAGTGTTAGAGTACCAACAATTTCCAAAGGCAATTTGTTCCACTGGTTAATTGTTCTCACTGTTAGTAATTTTCTCCTTAGTTTTAGGTTGCTTCTCTTCTTGGTTAGTTTTCATCCATTGTTTCTTGTCCTGCCTATAAGTGCTTTGTGAGAGGAGGTTAGCACTACCTACACACATTGGTATATTATTTCATCTCTCTCTCTCTCTCTCCCTTCCCTTTTAGAAAAGGTTTTGTAAAATATTACAGTAGTGAATTGTAGGGTTTGTGGTTTAATGCATGAATTCGCAGACCTGATTAGTATGACTCTGCCCTGGATATATTTGTATGTATTTATTTCACAGATTTATTTTCTCCATCTCCTTTTCTAAAATGATAGTTTTTAGTAATAAGACATATCATATTACAGTAATAATATAAGTAATAATATAAGGTTGACTCAGCCTTCCATCCTTCCGAGGTAGGTAAAATGAGGACCCAGATTGTTGGGGGTAATAAGCTGACTTTGTAATAATGCCGCTTGGGGCCCCCCGAAAGCTCTAATAAGCAGGCATATACATAGAATGAAGGCTATTGCTAAGCACATTGGTTTGTGCTTAAATTGTAAGCCGCCCTGAGTCTTCGGAGAAGGGCGGGATATAAATGGGATTAAAATAATAAATAAATAAATAAATAAATAAAATCAAGGGGCAGCATTTAAAAATGAACTGGGATAAACAGTCCCCCTTAAAATGCCTAGGAGAATTAATGTTTGTTCTCCTTGTGCTGAAATGCCAAGAAATTAGGCTTTGGTCATAGAGCAGAATAGAAAATATAGCTTGCATTATAAGCATATAAAGATAGTCCTGGCTGGACTTCCGGTGGCGGCGCGGCGCCAAAGACAGCCTTCCCGGGCTGCCCGCGGCTCAGCTGTTTGTTTTTTCGCCCGAAACAGCGCCGATCAGCTGTTCGGGCGAAATTGAAGCCCCCTCCTCGGGAGAAGAGGAGGGGGTGAGGCCCCAGGTAGGGGTAGAGTTCTCCGGGGCCGCCTGAGCTTGGAGCTTGGGCGGCTGAAGGATTGAACTCCCCCGAAGCCTGGGTTGCTCCCAGCTGGCCGGCGTCTCTGCTCCGAACTTCTTGGAGCAGAGCCAGGCATCTGCGAACCATCCCTGCCTGAAGAAAGGACTATGATTTAAAGGAGCAGGCAGAGCGGTACAAGAGGCAAAGGTGAAGAGGATTATTTTACTATACTCTCTAGCTTGTTGGACTTTTCAAACTTTAAGTGAAAGTGCGTCATAATTGAGGACTAAAAGATGGCGGCGAAACCTCCCCCTAAAACTCTCCGGAGTGGTGGATCCTCGCCGGTGCAACAATCATCACTACAGGCGTTGCACCCTCCTGAAGCGCTGACATCGAAGGATTTGCGAGATGCTTTGGATAAACATGCCCAGGTACTTTTGGAATCAATTAATCAATCAATTGCTGATAAATTTGCACAGATGGAGGAGAAATTGGAGAAATTGGAGGAGAGAATGGAAGAGAGGATGGAACAGAAGTTCAGCGTGATGAAGGTAGACATTTTGTCTTCAGTGCATAAAGTGGCGGAATGTGTGGAAGAATTAGATGAAAAAATGGATGATCTGGCTCAAAGGAATGCTATATTAGAAATAAAAGCACGGGAGAATGAAAATGCAAGAGACAAAGTGGAAAGGGAGTTAAGCCTAGCCCAATATTACCAGATGCAGTTTGCTGTCAGAATCAGAGGTTTAAAAGAGAATATTAAAGAAGATTTAAAGCAGCTGATCTCTGAGGCTCTCGAAGTGGTATTAAACCAGCCAGCATCTGAAATAAGAGCAGCTATGAATAAAGTGTTTCGGGTGAATTCATGGATTGCCAGACAGAGAAAGTTGCCTAGAGATGTGGTGGTTTATTTTGCAAAAAGAGAAATTAGAGATCAAGTTATACAAGCTGCCTATGATGCTAAAGTGGTGATTGCTGAACAAGAAGTCTTGGTTTTAAAAGAAATTCCTCCAAGGATTTTAAGGGGAAGGAAGGACTATACATTTCTCGTGCATGAGCTTAAGCAAAGAGATATAAGGTTCAGATGGGAGATTCCAGATGGGCTGATGGTGATGCATGAAGGTAAAAGGTATCGGCTGATTACTGTGAAGCAAGTGCGTGATTTCTACAATAATGTCTTAAAAGCAACCCCATTAACACTTCTGGAAGCTGGAAAGGGATCTGGAGAAGGAGAACATCAAGAGGATGAAACAGAGGAAAGTGGTGCTGGAGGAGATCAAGCTACAATTTCTTTGGATGATCCTAGAGAGCAAAGAGTAACGCGTGCTGCTTTAAAACGAGCAAAGAAAATAAAAGAACAAGATCAGCAAAAGTCTTCAGATTCTTCACAACGTACATATAGTCAAGCTGTGGGAGGAGCACGGCCTAAAGAAGTTAGTCCTATCAAAGCTGTGGTCCAAGAGCTTTTGGAGGATATGCATGGCAACTAAATTTCTAACCTGGAATGTTAATGGACTAAATTCACCGCAGAAGAGGAAGAAAGTTTTTCAATATTTAAAACAATTTAAGATAGATGTTATATGTTTGCAAGAAACGCATATTAGAGTTTTGGATCAAAAGCATTTACTGAACTCGAGACTGGGTACGCAATTTGTTGCCTCTGCAGAGAATAAGAAAAATGGAGTGGTTGTTTATGTTAAAAGTGCCTTAACAGCAGACTTAATTGAAGCAGATAAGCATGGAAGATATGTTATGATTGAGCTGTTGTTAGAAGGTAAAAAGACGCTTCTAGTTGGATTATATGCACCTAACCAACAACAAGCTGATTTTTTTAGCTTACTCCACACAAAGCTTACCCAGTTGGATTATAAATCTTTTATTTTTATGGGAGACTGGAATGGTGTTTTGGATGTACAGTTGGATAAGGCTGGAGCTTTTAAGCGCATTCCAAGTCATGCTAGACTGCCTAAATCTTTTTTTGAAATGAAGGATGACCTGGAATTGCGAGATATTTGGCGTGAGAGACACTTGCAGGAGAAGGATTATACTTTTTATTCTGACAGACACCAATCTTTTTCGAGGATTGATTTTATTTTGTTGACTAATGATTTTTTTTGAGAACTAAAAAGGTGAAGATTTGTGCAAGAACTATCTCTGACCACAGTCCAGTTTGGTTGGAGATTGATAAGGAGAAAAGAGATAGGCGCTCGTGGCGCGTAAATGAGAATTTGTTTAGAAATCAGAGAAATGTGGAAGAATGCAAACAGCGAATGAAGGATTTTTTTGAGATTAATATGAATAAGGGTACCTCTATGGACATGGTTTGGGATGCTAGCAAGGCCTATATGAGAGGGGTGTTGATATATATGAATAATAGACATAGACGTGCAGTGGAAACTAGAAGGAAAGAACTGGAGAATGAAATAAAGGAAAAAGAAAAGGCTTTGATTTTGAACCCAGAGGATGTGAAGATCAAGGAGGCTATTAGACTGCTAAGAGGACAATTTGATAAATTAATGGCAGATCAAGTGGCAACCAATCTGCGGTTTGCTAGGCACAATACTTTTTGCAACGCTAATAAACCAGGCAGATGGTTAGCTTATAGACTGAGGAAAAAACAAAGGGCCTCTAATATAGATAAGATTGAGTATAAAGGAAGGGTTGTGTTTCAACAGAATCTTATTAAGGATGCTTTTGTGGATTTTTATTCGAAATTATATACTAAAGAGGAAATTAATGTAAAAGATATTGATATATACTTGGAGAATGCTAGCATCCCGGTTCTTACGCAAGTACAAAAAGAGGGGATTAATCAACTGATTACAGAAGAAGAAATTTTTACAGCAATTAAGGAACTGAAGGTGGATAAAGCGCCAGGCACGGATGGCTTGACTGCGGCCTATTATAAAAATTTACAATTAGAGATGATAAAGCCGTTAAAGGAACTGTTTCAGACAATTCAGAGGGGGGGAAAGGTGCCACCGTCTTGGAGAACAGCTTTTATCTCTTTGATTCCGAAGGAAGACCAGGATGCTACTCAAGTTAAAAATTACAGACCGATATCGCTTTTAAATACAGATTATAAGATATTTGCTAAGGTTTTGGCTAATAGACTGATGAGGGTTCTGCAACAGGTGATTCATGGGGATCAAACGGGGTTTATTAGTGGTAGGCAAATGAAAAATAATGTGAGACATATAGTTGATGTGTTAGAGTTTTTGGAAAGGCACAACCAGATCTCTGCAGCGCTAATCTTTTTAGATGCTGAAAAGGCCTTTGATCAATTGAATTGGCAATTTTTGTTGAAAGTTTTAGATAAAATGGATTTTGGGGAAAATTTTTTACAACCGATTAGGGCATTATATCAAAAACAAACTGCCCGAATCATAGTTAACAATAGCCTGACAGCAGCATGTAATATTGAGAAGGGCACAAGGCAAGGGTGTCCATTATCGCCCTTGTTATTTGTGTTAACATTAGAGATACTATTGGTTAAGATTCGGAACTCGGAAAAAATTAAGGGGATACAAGTTGGAGATCAGGACTATAGATTGAGAGCATTTGCAGATGATCTGGTTGTTACAGTGACCCAGCCAGAGAACTCTGTTGTGGACCTGATGGAGATAATAACACAATATGGGAAGGTTTCTGGATTTAAAGTAAATACACAGAAAACTAAAATTTTGGCTAGAAATATGACAGTTTCACAGAAGGCTCTCTTAGAAGGATTAACTGGATTTGAGATTGTTAAAAGGGTTAAATATCTGGGGGTGATTTTGTCGCCCTCTAATACAAAGCTATATAAAAATAATTATGAAAAACTATGGGGGAAAATTCAAAAAGAATTGGAGAGTTGGCAAAAATTGCAATTGTCTTTGTTGGGACGGATTGCAGCAGTGAAAATGAATGTCCTGCCCAAATTTTTATTTTTATTTCAAATGATACCGATTCTTAAGAAAGATTCTAACTTGGAGGAATGGCAGCGTGGTATCAATAAATTTGTGTGGGCAGGGAAAAAGCCACGAGTTAAACTTAAGATTATGCAGGATACTCGTGAGAGAGGTGGCCTTAAATTGCCTAATTTTAAATTATATTATGAAGCTGCTGCATTAGTAGGAATAAGCGATTGGATTAATTTGACGCAACTGAGGTTATTAAATCTTGAGGGCCATGATTTGTTGTTTGGCTGGCATGCATATTTGTTGTATGATAAGAAGGTAGATACTGTGTTTAGGATGCATATTTTAAGACAGGCATTGCTGAGAGTTTGGAAGAAGTATAGACATAAGTTAAGCAGCAAGATACCATTGTGGGCAATTCCAAAACACGCAATAGAAAATATACATGCTGGTTTCAAACATGATGTGACTACGTACAAGGAAATTTTAAGCCTGGAAAGGAATGTTTGGTGTTTGAAATCATATAGCCTCTTGCGAGAAGAGAAGGTTGTTCAAACTTGGTTTCAATATATTCAATTACGGGCCAGGTGGAAAGAAGACCAGAAAAATGGATTTACAATGACTGATGAAAATTTGATAAAGCAGATTAGAAATCAGGGACCAGCACATATTAAACGGATATATCTTGCATTGATAGAGATTGACTCAGAAACAGAGCTTGTTAAGGATTGTATGATAAAATGGGCCCAAAACATCCAGGAAGTTATTACAATGGACACGTGGGAAAAGATTTGGGTGAGGAACGTAAAATTTACTCAAGCTCAAAATCTAAGAGAGAACTTTTACAAAATGTTTTATAGATGGCATTTAGATCCTAAAAAGCTTGCAAGTATGTATCCGAATTATCAGCCTAGATGTTGGAGGTGTGGTGATGAAGATGCAACATATTTTCACATATGGTGGACATGTAAGAAGGTTAAGGCTTTTTGGATAAAAGTCTGGTGGAATATGCAGAAGATTTTTAAACAGAGGATAAAGTTTTGTCCGCAACTTTTTTTGTTGGGAATAATTGTTGACGCTACAGTTGTGGACACCAAGCTGATGTTGAACTTAATTACGGCGGCAAGACTTTTGATAGGCCAATATTGGAAGAAAGAGGAACTGCCGACCATAGAAGAGTGGACTTTAAAGGTTTCCGACCTGGCAGAGATGGCGAAGATTTCGGCCTATTTGAAAGATCATTCACAAGAACGTTATATTATGGAATGGAGAAAATGGATTGAGTTTATCCAGAACAAGTATAGGGTTAAGAAGTTTTATGTAGCATTCGAATAAGTCTTCTTTCGTTTTTTTTCTTTTTCTATTCTAGTTTTTTATATATATTTAATATTGCTAAGGTGTGTTTTATCCTATATAAGCTAGAGAGTGATGGATTTTAGAATTTATAGTTGTTAGTATATGGTTGTTTATGATTGCCTTTTTATATATATATATACCTTGTATTTAGCTCTGGGAAGTCGGGGGGGGGGAGGGGGGGCGTGGAGGGAGGGGGGAGGGGGGGAGGTTGGGGGGAGGTAGGGGGGGAGCAGGGAGGGGGAAGGGGGTTTTTTTAAAGGAAAACTGTATTTTAAAACTTTTCAATAAAAAAAAAAAGATAGTCCTGGCTGCTATTTCAGGACAACTTAAGTTGGCAATAATGGGAGAATGGGAACACTGAGAATGGGAAGTCTAAGAATTGGGTTTTTTTAAATCCTTAACAGTGTAGAGAGAAAGGCTTATAGATGTTGCTGAACTACAACTTGTTCCCGGAAAATAAAGCCTTTAAAAAGGAATATTGGAAACTTCAATTCAGTATATGTGAGGGCTGGAGGGATACATTTCCCAAATGTGAGCAGCAGAAATTCTCCAACTATGGGTTGGGGAGAGTCATTTTAAACAAACAAACAAACAAACAAAAGGCTGTTCAGGAATGCCTAAACAAAATGAGTACACTGTCCAATGCTTTGCTCCTGATTTGAACTGTGCAAGCTGGCTGTGGGTTTGCTCAAAGAAAATAGAAATGAGTTTGTACAATACTCTTACTCTCCCTGGAAAAGATATGTTGTTTCCTGTGACTCTTGGATTAAAATATCTATTTTTATTTCTTTATTCATATCCCTCCTTTATTATTTTTACAAACAACTCAAGGAGGTGAACAAATCTAACACACCTTCCTCCTCCTACCATATTTTCCCCACAATACCCCTCCCCCCTCCCCATGAGGTGAGTTGGGCTGAGAGAAAATGGCTGGCCCAAGATCACCCAGTTGGCTTTCATGGCAAAGGCAGGACTTGAAATCTCAGTTCCCTGCTTTCTAGCGTACTGACTTGATCACTACACCAAACTGGTCTCTCTCTCTCTCTATTCATTTTATAAAACATAATAAATAAAAGTAAATGATACATTTATGTCTTGCCCAATCCTAACACTGACAAAATCAATGATATTATTCAAGGGATGGGGGAGAATGACGCGCAAATTTACTTAACATTTTATGGGGTTACAGTACTACAAAGTTTGTAAACCTCTGCTGTACTTTAGCAGTATTAAATAACCACAATATAAAAAAAGATAATAGTTCCTAATAAATTTAGAGATGGTTTACAGACTTTTAGGCTTGTGATTTTTTCATTTAGATCTTTTGAATAACAACTATTTAGCTGCAATCAGCCATCAATACTCTGTGTGATACACACACACACACACACACACACACACACACACATGAAAAGAAATTTCAGTGAAAAGGGCTGGCTCATTCTGTGCTTTATATTTCTTTTTATATATATATTGTATCACTGAATATTTTCACTGATTATAGGGCTATATTCAGTGAAAATGATTGGCTCATTCTGGGCTGAATATTTCTTTATATATATATATATATATATTTGTTTTTGAAGCATCCCATACTTGATAATACAAAAATAAGAAAGAAAAGTGGAATAATACATAAAGAGAGATTAGTATGATAAGAACCAGGGACTATACAGGGCTCTAATGGGATTTTTTCTTATAACTGATAATGCCAACTTATTAGCATTTTCTGCTATCATAGCTAGATAGCCCTATTACAGTCAAGCAACTGTGTCCATGCACTAGTTAGCAGCATTGTTTATTTTTTTTAATGTTGGCTTTACTTTTTAGGTTTCCTGCTAGGCAGATAGCATTGGCTTCTAACACTTAGATAATCTAATGTGGCAAGAGGGTAGCTAGTTCAGTTTGACTTCCATTTAAGAAACTGGTTATCCCTTGGGGATTCTGTCAGAAATGAGGTGGTACTGACAGCATTAAAAGCAAGTTGCAATGTCGGTGGGAGCAGCAGCATCGGTAGTAGTCTCAATAGGATCTCGGAAGGTCCTCTGGCAGTTGTACAGCTTTGCTAACTCTTGAAATTAGTCCTGCTGAGAATTCATTTTGTGGTAACTTGGTTCTCTTATCAATACTTCTATTGCTGTAGCCTTAGCAAGCGATGCCTGAGACAAATTAATTTTCAATGTGCTACAGAGAAAACATGGAAACACAGTACGATATGGTGGCTTGGTGTCAGAGAAAGCTGAGAAAACAGCAGTCAGAAAGCTTGGGGAGTAATTCTCATCCCTTCCAAACAAAAATAGAAAGCAATAAAAAAACTCCCTCCAGATGTAATCTAACTGTAACCTTGACACTATCCAAATGTTTGGAATGCTATTCACAGCTCTGGTGGATAGGAAGAATCAGGAAAAGAAGGTGGGAGGAAGATATCCTTCAGAATCAAACAATTCCTTTCATCCTTATTTCACTTTCCTTCTCTTTACAATGGAAGGGAGAACAATCCTTTGGACTAGCCATTCTTGCTTTGGTACTTTACTTCAGATGTCACTGAGGCGAGAGTATTTCCATTAAACCATTATGGTTTTCTTAACCTGTTGAGAAAAAGTAAATCTTCAGCCCCTGGGTTCGGGCTACGAAATTTCAAAGATCTTTACCCTATGCAAGGAATTAAAATAACTAACCCTGAAAAGTTCTACTCCTAAAGACAGGCTTTATTTTAACTATGGATGCATATATGTACACTCATATCATACAATGAGGGACGCGGTGGCTCAGTGGGTTAGGACGCTGAGCTTGTCAATCAGATGGTCGGCAGTTTGGCAGGTCGAATCCCGAGTGCCGCGTAATAGAGTGAGCGCCTGTTACTCGTCCCAGCTTCTGCCAACCTAGCAGTTCGAAAGCATGTAAAAACACAAGCAGAAAAATAGGGACCACTACAGTGGGAAGGTAACAGCGTTCCGTGCGCCTTTGGCGTCTAGTCATGCTGGCCACATGACCACGGAGACGTCCTCGGACAAGCGCTGGCTCTTCAGCTTTGAAACGGAGATGAGCACTGGCCCCTAGAGTCGGAAACGACTAGCACGCATGTGCGGGGGAACCTTTACCTTTTACCTATCATACAATATTGTTTTTAATGTTAGTGTGTCTTGGGGTTAATATTTGTTTGTGGTTGGGCTGTATAATCAACTAATTTTAGTGGATGGATTTTTGTAATTTCTGTTTTTTGATTTAGTAAAGGCATACAGTAAATTATTTATTAGCAGTATTGTTAGTATTAATTGTAGCTTTGGAATAAGGTCTAATAAGTATATTTTGGATGTGATATGAGTGTGGCTAGAAATGCTCATGCATAAATAGCCCGGCTTAATGGTCACAATAGGCTATAAAAGCTGATAAAGAAGTTTCTCTAAATATATCCACTAAGGAAGGAAAATTCAGTTTATTTAATCACTTTTGCGTGATTAATTCCTAAATCTACTGTTATCTGGTTTATCTTTTTTTCTTTGCTTATATATTAAAAAGCCTAAAAATGCACATTTAGATATTAAAAATGTATTTCAAGATATATTTTTTCACAAAATGCATATTTCTGAACATATTTCAACATAGCTACACTTTTTGCCTTTATTTTAATACTAAATTTGCAGAACTGGGAAATCTAAAGAATAATAATGTACCAATCTACATTTTGGCCTCACAGGTTTGGACTCAGTTCTTAAAATTTCTCAAAAGTGTAGTTGGTCAAGCTTCTTCAAATCCTGAAGGACTCAGGGCGGTGAGCAGGGCAGATGTATAAAATACAAAAAATACAAAAGTTAAAAGGAATTAAACATAATGCCCAAGTAAAAACGATAAATACAAATGTTAAGAGCAATAAAAAACCCAACCCACCCCCTATCAGGCCAAGCCGGCTTGTTCAAACAAATGCGTTTTCAGATCGCGTCGGAAGGAGCGGAGGTCGGGCGCCATCCGGAGCTCAACCGGCAACCGATTCCATAGCTCCGGGGCGCCCACAGAGAAGGACCTCCCCCTGGGGGCCACCAACTGACATTCTCTGATCGGTGGCACCCTGAGGAGGCCCTCTCTGTGGGAACGCACAGGGTGGAGGGAAGTTGATGCCGGCAGCAGGTGCTCCCTAAGGTACTCCGGACCCATGCCATGTAGGGCCTTGAACACCATTACCAGTACCTTGAATCTCACTCGGAAGACAACTGGTAGCCAATGCAGCTCACAGAGTAGAGGTGTAACATGGGAGTATCAGGAAACTCCCAACACGAACAAAGTTATTCTTTATTTAAAATATTAATACGATGGCTACAGTAGTGCAAATTGCATTGATTATTCTTGCAATGATTTTCATATTGCACTGCATGGAAAATATAAAATGTTTTGGTTTCTGTGCTGGAGATATTATTGCCAAACCTCATTATGACCATATTGTGACTGGTGATTTTTCCTTCCAAATTTTTGAAGCACCTTAAATTTCAACATTTGATATGCTGCCAGGGAATTATGGGATTTGATGTCCAAAATGTTGGGTGGACATCTGGTGTGGAAGATTAATCTACAAACCATGTCTTCAGCAATCAAGTCATCTCTTTGCTAGCATAAGAGAGGCCAGGTCAAGTAAGATGGATATTTTCTTATTTATTTACGTCATTTACCACATTCTGTCAAAAAGAATGCTTTAAAAAATGGTAACAGTAAAATGCAAATAAATACAAAAGTTTTTTTTAAAAAAAAATATCATTAAAATTCAGCTGTTAAAAAGCCAGAAATTAGCCCCAGAAGAATAAGTGCAATCATTGGTAGGGATTTTGAGTGTGCATGTGTGTTTATATGTATGAATTAAGAGATAATTCATATATTTTAACAAGAAGCAGGCAAACAAACAAATAACACCAGTCACCAATCTGTGCTCATTCTTATTTCTGTAATATCAGAATAGTTAATGAAATTAGGGGAAGTTATTCTCTCTTTTTGTCACAAAAAATAAAATAGCGACAAAATAAATCTATTTATAAGCAGCATTCACATATGAATGAACTAAACGGACCATTGCTGCAAAATAAATGAGGAGTTCTCTATCACCTTTAATTACAAAATAATTTCACTGCTGGCGCTCTGTTGATTTCCTAATACCATCTCTCTTTTATTTTCCCAAAGTCATTGTATAGCAATTTATTGTCAGAAAGGATGCTGTGTATAAAAGTTTTTACTTTGTTTTTGACCATCTTTTTGGATTGCTGATAGAAAAACAGAGGGACATTTTTTTTATTTTTATTACATTTCTTCCTTCCCTTTTCTAAATAGAGATTGAAAAAGATTTTCCACCCCTCTCCAGCAGCCTTTCTTAAGGCTTTCTGTCCCTCAAGTAGCCTTAAAGTTAATACGTAATACAACACACTTTAAGAGATAGGCTTTTCTTGCAGTCAGGTCTCAATTAAGAGATAAAAGACAAAAAAGTGCAAAGCACTTGATAAAGCTAAGAATACAAGGACTGGCATGGAAGTGCTTGAAGCTGTCCAATGCGATAACTGGATAGTCAGCTGGAATCTTCTTGAAATAAAGTGGGTGCTCTAACTTATCAAAATCCACATATGGGAAATTATTGGTGCCTACAGGGGTGATTAACACCAACTCAGTGGGTCAGAAACAAGCTGGGATAAAGGTGAAAGCTGTATCTGACTATCAACACCACATACATCCATTTAGAGAAAGATAGCAGCATTTCCCCTCCTCTCACCCACCCCTTCTGTCTATATCTTCAGATTTGCAGGTTGTTGCACAGTAGAAGAAGCTGCATGCCTTGTATACATTTTATGCTACAATGTGTAAATTGCATCGCCCATTTATAATGTAATCTGTTTTTAATAACTCACATTAAGATTACATTTTAGATAATTGGGTGCTCCTCTTTCACAATAATCATTTGCTCAGTCTGTATCTAGCCTGAGGCAGTCTTCAAAATTACAAGCACAATCAATCAACCTTCCATATCTGTTATTTATGTTACTATCATATTTTACCTGGAAATTTAACTTAATAGACATCTAATAGTATGTCCTTGAATGTATTACTTAGAAGTAAAGTGAAGGTGATTGAACATGTATATCCAGTGCTGTCTATTTCAATTTGGTAATATCAGTATCAGCTTTTGAGGTTCTAGGAAGTAGACATAGACTTGGTTGTATGTCACGCTACATGTTCTCTTAAATCCTACCCTTCAAGGCTAACTCTTCAGGGTAAAAAACAACATATTTTGCCTGGAGGGGGGGACAGATGCCTTTAAAAAGTGGTGAGGATCCTATTTGCCAAGAAACCTAATGAACTCTATAATTCTTATTAACTGTGCTGTCCCACTCACACCCACACCCACATTTTTTATTAAGGCTTCTGAGCCTGAATTGATATTCCCCAGCAATTCCCTGTGCCAGCACCAGCTCAAAGCCAATGAATTCCACATGCTACTCAAATGAAGCCAACACTAGTCTTAAAGGCAAAGGCAAATCCAGTCCACTAGGCCAGGGATAGGCAACCTTGGCTCTTTTATGACTTGTGGACTTCAACTCCCAGAATTCCTGAGCCAGCTGGCTCAGGAATTCTGGGAGTTGAAGTCCATGAGTCATAAAAGAGCCAAGGTTGCCTACCCCTGCACTAAGCAAAAGCAAGTTCCCAAGGTGAGTTCCAAGACAAGGCAAATCCTCAGGGAAAGGCAAGGCAATGGCAAATCCACTAGACAAGGCAAGTCTGTAGGCAAAGGCAAGACAAGGCAATAGCTGAAGAGAAACAATCCAATATTCAAGGCAAGAACACACAACAAGGAAACAAACATGTTGTTCCCAGCATCATCTCCCTCTGTCTGCTGTGCTAAAATAGCCAGCTTCTGGTGCAGCCCATGAAGAGTGGGGAAGCTGCTTCCTTATGAGGAATCAGGATGGCCTTCGCTGCTCTAGCCTTTTCTCTGCCCTACGTGTTCTTGGAACAGATGCAGAAAGAAGTTCCTCTTCCTCATTGCTGACCTGCTGCTGCTGTGACTTTCCTGAAGCCTCAGGGCTGTCCTGCCACAGCTGTGCTTCAGCCAAATCACTCTCAGATGGCTGCTTGGAGCCATTGACCGACTCCCCTCCTGACATGCCAAGAACTGGTTCATCCTCCTCTGAGCTGACATGTGAAGAGGTATCTGGGGAAGCATCCACGAAAGTCAGCACACTAACTGGCCACTAATGCAGTATTTCTAGAAGACAGCATTGTAATTGCCACAGCATTGCTGTGTCACAAATGGTTCATGTGAGACAAATATTGTGTTCTTTGACCAAGTAACTATTTTAGTGGTTGGATGGATATCATCTAATTTGATTTGTGTGTTTAGATGACACTAAAATAAGGTGGGCCTACAACTGCTGATTAACTGTACTTGGAGAATACAGTCTTTCTTCACTGAATAGTAGTAGACATGAGTCTTAAAAGGATTTCAGGGACAGTAATTTTTCAATATTTTTATTAATTACTTTGATATTGGTATGGATTGGCTGTTAATCAGATTTATGGATGATACAAAATTGGGAGATCTGGACAATATTCAGGATGACAAAACAAAATTTTAATCTGGACAAGTTGGAAGACTGAGCTGAGAAGAACCATATGTCTTTCAATAGGAAGAAGGTAAGGTATGGCATGATGGGAGACATGTCTTGGAAGAACTGCATTGGAGAAGGATTTGAGTGTGGTCATTGATAACAAGCTGCTGAACATTTGACAGCAATGTGAACCCACTTCTACAAAGACTAATGCAGTTCTTCCTGCAAGCTGAGGGTTCCTGGTATGGGATGATGATTGAAGACACTATAAAGAGAGGTAGCTACATCTTAGAAGCTCCTGAAGTTGAACAGAAGCAACTTAGGAAAAATGGAAGAATGTTTTGTGGAAACAAGGAAAAATGCTGTTTCTGTGGGGTTTTTCCTCCACATACAAATAGCAATTTTCAGGCATATTTTCATGAATAATAATGTGTACTGGCAACACTGATGTGAGATTGGCATGAGTGTGGAAAAGATTGCCTTGACTATACATAGAATTTGTATTATGTGGGCTGGAATTATGACCAGCCAGAAGAAGAAATAATCAAACAATCAGTCTAAGGAGTAGAAAAAAAGTTTATCTCAATTTGTTCTGCTGAAGGTTGCAAATCCACCATTTGCCACTAGTATTAAGTCAATTCAAGAGGATGTGACAGGAGACTGATACATAAAGTAAGAGAGTAAAGGAAAAAGCAACAGGAAATATGATCCAGGGACTGTTGGCTGGGAGTCATGAAGGATGTTTCCTTTCTAAACCTTGATAATAGTTTTAGTCCAAGAAATGTTAGTTGGATTCTTCTTTGATGGTAAATAAACATACAGTAAGGGATTAGCTACCTGCTGAATTCTAATAATACTTTTCCTGAAGTCTCATATCCTAATGCTTTGGGCAAGTTGGTGTACCTTTCTAATTCATGCACATGAACCAACTGGATTTCCAGCTAAATCCTGTTTCAACACTTGTTATGTGTTAGGGACTTCTACTGAAGTGTAAGGTTGACAATGTGAAGCAATGTGATGGAGATTATAGAGGCTATAAAAAGGCAAAACAATGATAAAACTCCTGGCCCAGATGGATTACCTGCAGAGTTTTATAAATCATTACAAGGTGTATTAAGTCCGATCCTGAAAGAACTGTGTAATGAAATACTCCTGGAGGCTAAAATACCAAATACATGGACTGAAGCCAACATTACTATAATACCCAAAGAAAACTCTGATTTACCACAAATAAAAAATTATAGACCAATATCACTATTAAATGTAGATTATAAAATCTTTGCCTCAATAATAGCAGAAAGTCTAAAGAAATTTTTGATCGAATTTATACTTATAGACCGAAATGGTTTTCTACCTAAAATTCAGATAAAAAATAATTTAAGAATGATTCTTGATATGTTTGAGTACTATGAAATTCATTCAGGGAAACAGATGGCTTTAATATTCCTTGATGCACAGAAAGCATTTGACAATGTAAACTGGCAACTTGCAGAAATGGACTTTGGGAAAAAATTATAAATGTAATAAAACAATTTATTGTAAACAAACAGTCAAAATAATTGTAAATGGAGATCTTACAGAAAACTTCAACATTAAAAAGGGCACAAGGCAGGGATGCCCACTATTTCAATTACTATTTATACTAATACTGGAAGCACTGAATAGAAATCTTAAACAAGATACAGAAATTAAAGGACTGGAGATAAAATATGAAAAATATAAACTACAAGCATTTGCAGATGATTTGGTTTTCATATTGGAAGATCCATTGGAAACAAGCACTAAACCTATGGAGAAAATAGAAAAATTTGGAGAAGTGGCAGGGTTGACAATAAACAGAGAAAAGACTAAAGTTTTAACAAAGAATCTAACCGAAAAACAAAAAATCCAACTAACAAAAAACCCCAAATTTTTAAATAGTTAAAAAAGTGAAATATTTGCCCAACATTGGAAAAATGAAAATGAAAATTTACCAGTTGAAGATGTACTAATTAAGAAAATTTTAGAGTGTGAGGCTTCCAGTTCCAGACTTTCGGTGCTCCCAGACGCACGAGGGAATTGCTCCCCGTGTCGCCTGGATTTCTTCATCGAGGGGCCCCTGTAAAGGGGTCAAAAGTCACCTTGGAGGGGCGATGAGCAGGGGAGAGGTCTCTCCAGTTGGCGATAGAAGGGCGGTGGCCCTCCCATCAGCTTGGAGCTTCTCTCTGAACCAAAGAAGAAAGGATCAGCCACTCCCATGGCCCATCATTTAGCTGTTTTCTGCCAAAGCCAAAAGCACAACAAAGCACTTGAAAGCACTTGAAAACTGGGTGAGAATTGTCTTCTTGTTTTCCTAATTTTTTTAATCCCATTTATATCCTGCCCTTCTCTGAAGACTCAGGGCGGCTTACAATCTAAGCACAAATCAAATGTGCTTAGCAATAGCCTTCATTCTATGTATATGCCTGCTTATTAGGGCTTTCGCCCCCCCCCCAGCGGCATTATTACAAAGTCAGCTAATTGTCCACTTTCCCTACCAAAAGTTTCCCAAATTTGCTTCCCCCTGTGAGGAGAGAGGGAAGGGCTTTCTTTTCCCCACCCTCCTTAAGAGCGGCCTTTGTCTACATTGGGAGAGAAAAGAAAAAGCCTTGTATTAAATTATGCTGATTTATTGGCCTTTCTACTTTTGGCCCAAAGTTCCTATATTTACAGAAATGGACTATTCTACTTATTAGTCTAAAAAAGAGGACAAAAAAGAGAAATAAATAAAAAGATACTATCTGAAAAGGTTTTGAAGTACTCTGGGGATATCTAGTGAATACTATTGGCAAACAAGCTTGCTTACATTTTGGACTGACCTTGGCATTAAGATAAAAACCTGAAAGAGCTGGAGATGAATTTGGCTTAGACTTGTGGAGGTGGACGCTTACTGATTTTTGTTTGAAAAATAGCCTCCACCAAGGACTATTTATAATTATTACAAAATGGAGAAGGATTAGCCACAAACCTCACTTGACTATAACCTTATACTTGAAACAATCTACAGAGTCACTGAGATGTCTATCTCCAGATTTAATAATTTACATGCTAACCTTAAGTCACAAATTGAAACCCAGACTGCAACTAAAGAGTTTACACTTCAGAATATAACAAAATTGGAAGATATTACTATTGAGACAGAGGAATACAACTATCCAAAGAACCGACAACTTTAAAAGTACAAGGAACTATCACTATGGCAAATAACCTTAAGGACCAACAACAATCTATGGGAGAACTTAATGTGCAAGATAGTGATGCTAACATAGAGGACGTGGAAGATCAACAAAGACATTTTCTTGAAAGCCTGGATAGATAGGCATTAATTACAAAATTGGATAAGACTCTCTATTTAAAGCAGATGCACCCAGACGGAAGAGGAATCCAGACCGAACTGAAGATAAAGTGTTTAGAGCAAATACAGAGACTAGAACTAACCAGGGCAACAACATAATGATTACAAATGGTTTGTTTTTTGTGGACCACTGATGGCTAGATGGCCTCCTTCGATTCAAATATTATGTATTGGAGTGAAGGGAGACCTATCTGGCAATTCAAAGGCCTTGGTCTGGAAACCTGATTGGCAAAAAAAAGAAAAAGGAAAAAAAGCCAGAGTTAGATTTAAAAAGTGAGTTCTTAGAGAACCATTAAAGGTTATCCTTTTAGTAATCAGTGACCCATCAGGATGTAAAATAGAAAATGTTTATGAGATAGAACTAGAATGTGTTTATGTATCTATTAGGCTTATTTTAGACATTATAATTTGTGCACTGACATAATGGAAATTTGGTTTATAGATCCCACGTTTGATGTTAAAAGATGTTTGATTATTCTATTTAAGAATTAGCTAAAATTTAAAACAGAATCTGGTTGTGTATAAATAGTTGTAGATTGATAAGCATAGGCTGTGGTCCTGTCAGTAACGTGTGATGTATTAGGATGTGAAACAGACAATGTTTATTAGGTAGAACATAGCTATTCAGACACTGTGTACATGTTAGGTGCTATAGTTTTTGCTGTAATGAAATAAGGGAAATTTGGGTTGTGAATATTATTTGGGATGTTAAAGGCTAAATTTGAATAATATGATTAAAATTAGGTAAACTTTAATAACAGGACATAGATATATCTCAATGAAATTGAACTGACAAATTTTTCAACTGACCATGCTATTTCTAGAAATTTATTAGTTTAAACTGGTTGTATGAAATGTTAAGGGAAATTGAGAAGGATGTTTTGATAATGTAACCTGAATTATGTACTGAAAACTCTGTTATTGAATATCTGATTATCCAGTCATCATGATGCTTTCTAAATATGTAGATTTTAACTGAAAAACCAATAAAACTTGTTTAAAAGAAAGAAAGAAAAAAAGAAAATTTTAGAGTGTGCAGAAATGGATAGATTGGCTTTTAAAGATAAAAGACAAAGAAGACTTGGTGTATTTTAGATTCAGAACATGGGATGATTTCTCTCAATGGCTAGAAAAATGAGTTAGAGAGAAAGGAATGTGATCTGTAACTTTGAATATATATTAGCAAGAAGAAGACTATTGAGAGATTAATTAACATATTGTTTATGATAATTAACTATTATCTATTATTGTTTGTTAAACACATGAACCCAGACATTATGCTCTTTGCTAAATATTGAGAATGTTATCTGGGAAACCCCAACCCCAACCCTAATCCTAACCCTTGCCCAAATCCCAACCCCAACCCCACCTTATTCCTAACCCTATGAAAACTAATAAAATTTATACAAAAAGAAGAAAATGTGAAGCACAACAATGTCCCTAAGACAGGGGTTCTCAACCAGGGGTGCTCGAACCTCCTGGGGGGTGTGAGACAATATTCCAGGGGGTGCGAAAACTTGGGTTTTCAAAATTATAGTGTATATACATAATTGTTGCCATTATTTCAACCTTTTGTAAGGGTTGCGAGAATATATCAGAAGCTTTCCAGGAGTGGGGGGTAGAGCCACTGCCCTAAGAGAAAGAAATAGTCCAGAGACTGTTATCTCAGTTATGCCTAACATTACAACTGGGCCTTCATCTTGGCCAGGCCTAATGGAGAGCTGGCACAACAGCTTTCAGTGATCTTCACATTGTCTGTGCAACTTCATCCTACCTCAACAACAAAAAGAACTTAGAAAGATGACACTTACCCACTAACTTTCTAGTTTGGGAAATTGATGATTAAAAATCAGGTCTAATCACCAGCACATGGAGACAAGCAACTTTATGATTTCAGTCAGACCATGTGGACTAACACCGACAGTTGATATGACAGGCATTTTTAAAAGATGTAGAAAGATGAAGGCCAAAATACACCTGTGTCTTTCTATAAGGATATTATTTCTATCCTTTCTTACCAATTTTAACTAAATTATGACCATGATGATTACTGATTTTGTAACTGAAGTCTTCATTTTCAGCAATTGGGAGGGGGGGGGAAATTAATAAAGTCAAGCCAAGTCATTTAGAAAAGAAAAATTATCCAATAAATGCCATAGCAGCGTAGAACTGTTGGGTGTTTCTATCATGCCAAATAGAAGCACCCAACAGTTCTTTGCTATTATGGCATTTATTGGATAATTTTTCTTTTCTAAGTGAAAGGGAAAAGCCCCAACAAGGAAAGAGATATTGCTGATGGTATAGCACATGTCTGCACACCATGAATCCTTGGTTCAGTTCTTATCCCAAACCCTGGAAAAATGCTGAAAGAAAGCCAGATGAAACTGGTAAGGCAATGGTCTGATTTGGTGATATACAAATTGCACAACCCCTGGGGAAAAAAAAATACATGGATCTCCTTCTTTGGACAGGGTCCATAGCATGGGCAGTTTACTGAAAACAATTATTTGTAAGCACTGCGTATTCTGGAAATTGTAGTTTCAACATATCTAGCGATTGGGGAAATCAGAAGGCTGATACAACTAGTTGAAAAAACAAATCTATGCTTTGTAACCAGCAAATGGAAACAAGCAACTTTAGGATTTAAGTCAGACAATATGGACTGACACTTTAACTTGACAGCTGATATGATAGGCGTTTTTTAACGTATAGGGCAGAAAGGCAGTATTGATTCAGCAACCCTGTTTGATATCTTGCCATAACTTAAGCAGGTGGCCGGGTGAAATATAAAAGGATTGCTAAACAAAGATTTTTTTAAAAAATTTCCTGCTTGTATCTACAGGGGAGAAGTTTTGAAGGCAAAGCAAAAATCTTGACAGCCAAAGACTGACCAGGACTTTTTTTATAGTGAAGCAGTTATTATTATTTTTTATGAACAACTTATGGCAGCAAAACATATCTAATACTCTTTTTTCCCCTCTTAATTTCCCCACAACTACCCTGTGAGGTGAGTTGGGCTGAAAGAGAATAATTGGCCCAAGGTCACCCAGCTGGCTTTCATGCTAAAGCAGTTCTAGAACTCATAGTCATCTGGTTTTTAGCCTGGTGCCTTAACCATTAGACCAAACTGGCTCTCATTATTTCCTACGCCCCCTGGAAGTATGAAACAAATAACAATTATCTTCATAAACTGTTGGGCAAAGAATTTTCTTTCTTTTATTTGTAGTTGTACTAAATGGGGGGAAATATAGTAAGCAAAAGAGAGACTGACTTGCTTTTAAACTTCTGAAGTTGCTAATGCCATAGCGCTCTCTCTCTCTCTCTCTCTCTCTCTCTCTCTCTCTCTCTCTCTCTCTCCTCTCTCTCCCCCCTCTCTCTCTCTCTCTCTCTCTCTCTCTCTCTCTCTCTCTCCCTCCCTCCCTCCCTCCCTCCCTCTTTTAACATACTTAATAAGCAGGTGTATAGGTTTTTAACTTCACAGCAGATTCCTGTTTGGGAGGGAAGATAGAAGGTCAAAGTTGGTCAGTGAGCCAAGAAATATCCTATCAGGGGTTCTTTCCTCTCCAATTGAAAGAGGCATAAATTGTGGAATTAGTGTATTGATTGAAGGCTACAACTACAAGCAATCAGTTTTTTTCTGGCTTGACAAGATTATTTTATCCTACTTTTCTTTTATTATTATGTGTTGTATTTGAGTCATCCTTCAGGCAGATGAAGTGACAGCTTGATTTAACTCAATAAAATCCACCAGTTAGGAAACCTACTGAGCCGAACAAAAGAAGAAAACGATTGCAAGGGGAAGGTGCACATTTAGTGTAAGCAAGCATAACCCTCAAGAAAAGAGAAAATATTAACTGAAATTGTGGCTCTAATCAATGCATTTCTATAGAAACTTGGGAGGAATTCGTAAGGCCTCATGGAACATGCCTCTTTCTTTCCTTCCTCTTTCTTTGAAAACCCTACCGACTCTTTAATGTTTAAAAGGAAGGAAGAACAAATATTTTCCCGAATAGCAATATTTTGGAATAATTGCAAATTAGCTTGCATTGCTTGTGGGCAAGAATCTTCTGCTACTCTGAATACTTAAAACAACTGATTTATAGGTCTGACTTTCACGAACCTCTGAAACATTGCTGGATTTAATGAAATAAACATTTTGTGATGTGATGTGGGTCTTCTTATGCCCCTTGACTAAATAGGGCTGACAAAAATAGAATTGCCCACTTTTTAGGAGACAGGTGAAAATGTGCAATACTGGCTGACAAGGGGAATTTTGAAGATGTTGCCATGGGATCTTTTTGTTTGCTAATAAGCTCTTTTTAGAATGCTTGCCTGACATGCTCCTATTAATAATATATTAATATTAAATTGTATTCCATTTATTTATTTGTCATCTCCGAACATAGTTATTATTGCTGTTTTGGAAGGGCTCCTCCAAATCTGTTATTTTAAGTTATTGTTCTCCAATTCTCAAGATTCCCCTGATTGTGTTGATAGTCTACCAAATTATCCAGTAGCCCGTTTATAGCTTCATTTCTATTAGGAGTTGATGACTGAATTCTCAATTGTTACAAAGACATTATTTTCTCAATCCTTGGTTGAAGAAATGGTCCAGATTTAGAATATATATATTATGTATATGTATATATATATATATATAATTCCCTCTTTAACTTCTATAAAAAAGTACTTATTTTTCTAAATAGCTCAAGGCAGTGAACATAATATTCCTCTTATTTTCCCCACAACACCAATCCTATGAGGAGGGTTGTGTTGAGAGAGAGTGGCTAGCTCAAGGGATGGTCAACCCATAGTCTGTGGACCACATAAAGCCTCTCTGCACCAGTTAACATTTCCCTGATGCCTGAGAGGCATGCTAATGATACCTACTAAATATTTGAATATTGACATTTTGAGCTATTGAGAGTCAGAAGGTTTCCATTCCTACTTGTAAAAACCCATATCTGGCATCATAGCCAGGATAAGAGGGTGATGAGGCCTGAGCAAGCCTTTCCCTGCTCAAGGATCCTAGAACTCGCCCTGGTTTACAAAGTTGGTGAGGGAGATGAAGTGGGTGAACAGATGCTAGGACTATGACTAGAGAGCTACACAGTATGAATCCATCTGAACGCAAGTTGGAGCCACTAATAGGTCTCACCTTGTGGCAGAAAGGGTGGCAAAATATTAATATTGCTCTAATCGTATTGTATAATCAAGATGCCACCTGACTGCTTTGTCTCAAACCTCCTGGGTCATGCTATGCATTTTGCAAGGCATCTGATATGTGAAGTGTTAGGTTCAGATAGACGAATGACTCAGTGAGGTTTAACAGTAAGAACGTTTATTAATACACATATGTCAACTGTCAACTGTCAGATAAACTCCGGCTTATATACTCAGGCCGTTTGAACTGTATCCAATCCCCAGCCCGGAATTTCCCGCCGTTTAAACATTAACCAATAATTGCAACCGGGCTTCCCGCTTTACAGAACCCTTTTACTAATAAGCTACTGACACAACACCCCTTCCCCCCCAGATGATGTTATTTGTTAACGTAATCTCTCAAGTATTTTGGTGGCTTGTGGACCCTTGATGGGTATCTATTGGACTTGCAATTTACATCATTGTTAACAGACTGGCTGAATGTTATGGGCCTAGAATTTTGGGTCACTGGCTCTGATGATTCTCTAATAACTGATTGTTGTTGCTGTTGTTGCTGTTGTTGTTGTTGTTGTTGTTGATGTTGCTGTTGCTGTTGTTGTTGTATAGGCACTGTTGGCCTATCCATAGTAAACAACTCCCAATCAAATTGACTATGCTGTGGAGTTGCTACAGCTAACCTGGGTTGAGTTTCCACTTCCCCCCCACTAGTCCTCTCCATCACCTCCTGGAAGATGCCTGGAGCTGCTGCAATGCCAAATTGCAATCTGTGGACTCGGAACGCCCCCTTGTGGGTAACAATAGTTTGAGCTTCAGCAGCTTCCCTGGAAACAGTGAGTTGCAAATACGCCTGCGCCAAGTCGAGCTTGGCAAAGATGGCACCGTCCTGGATCGTCGCGAGGACCTGTTTCACCGTCGGGACCGGGTAAGCATGCTTTTTCATTCCTAAGTTCAGGGTGGCCTTGTAATCAGCACAAATCCTCACATCCCCATTAGGTTTAAGGGGTGTGACGATTGGTGTCTCCCACAAGCCACCCTCGACTGGTTCTAATACGCCTTGGCCTACAAGCTTATCGAGCTCGGCCTCGATTTTTTGCTTTAGTGCAAAAGGCACCCGTCGGGCCTTAAGCCTAATGGGTTTTACTGCCGGGTCTAGATTAAAATTAATTGGGGGCCCTTTGTATTTACCTAAAGACCCATCAAATACGTCTGCGAATTCATCGCAGACAGATTTGAGGGTCTTATTATTAATAGTATTTATTCCCCCGACCCAAATTCCCAGGGCTGGGAACCAATTAAGACCAATTAAACTAGTTCTATGGCCTTCGGTGACTAATAAGTGTAAGAAGCCATTAAACCCTTTATAATTAACTTTAAGGGTGACCTTCCCTTTAATATTTATTGGGGTTTTTTGGAAATCCGCTAATTGAATTTTAGTTGAACTAAGTGGAATTTTACGGCCACTTTTTAGTTCAATGTGTTTAAGGGTCTCACTAGAAATTATTGATACTGAGGCCCCAGAATCAACTTCCATTTTGCAAGGAATTCCTTGCAAATGGACTACGATTTTTAATTTAGGCCTCAGAATATGGTTTATTTTAGATTTCCCTATGTGGTTGACTCACGCCTCCTCCCCGCGGTTGGGGTAACGTGCCAAAGGTCTGCGGGTCTCCTTGCCACTATAGTAGGGGGTTACCTTACCTTCGGCCCAAACGTCTATTTCGTGAAGGCGATTGTCTCGGGGACGACCACGGCAAATGGCCTGAATGTGGCCAGTCTTTCCACACATTCTGCATTTAGCAGAGCGGAATCTACATGTTGCTCTGGGGTGGTTGCCCCCGCAGCTTCCACATCTGGTGTCATTGTCGCGTGGTCTGGTCGGGTTGTCTCTTGGTTGTCGTTGCGGTGCTGTTGTTTGAAATCGGCGTCCCGGTTCTGGTCCTTCGTTGCGAGAGGGTCTTGCCGCCATTTTTCCAAACCTTCGGGTGACTTCGGCTATGTCGGCTTCCCATTGTTGATCCACCTCCCCACTGTCCACATGGCTTTCTAGATTTATTTCGGCTGAAGCAGCCATGCTATTGCGGGGGGGGGGTCGCGACTTCCAATAGATTCATAAGTTAACAGTTCGTCGAGGACTTCTTGTAGATCACCGGTGGGCTTAGCGATAATACGATTTTGTAACTGTTCATCTCGCAAGCCCAACACCACTCTATCTCGAATCCTGATTTCAAGATTATCATATTTACAGCGCAAAGCTGCTTCTCTGACCGCAGCAACGAATTTCGTGATTGACTCGCCCGGTCTCTGATTGCGTTTTTCGAAAATACGCCTCCAATAGAGTTCTGATCTTTTCGGCGTAAAGTGTACCTTTAATTTGGCCAGTAAGTCAGCATACGAGACGCTAGATACCGGCATTGGTTGACAGAGTCCAACGGCAACCCGGTACACGGGTGTGCCACTGATGGTCAATAAGGCAGCAGCCTTCTTCCGGTCATCAGTTATGCCGTTAACGAGCAAGAACCCTTCGACCTGTCCTACATATTCTTCCCAATCCTCTGGGTAGTTTGGATCGAACTCTTTCAAAGAGCCAAGTTGCGCCATTCGGAGGTTTGTTAAATTTCCGCCGCGGCCGCCAACGGTTGACTGTGTATTTTAAATTTTACCGCCTTACGCTCAGCTGATTGTCGCCGATCCTTCACTAGTCCGTATCCCACCTTCGTCGCCACTTGTTAGGTTCAGATAGACGAATGACTCAGTGAGGTTTAACAGTAAGAACATTTATTAATACACATATGTCAACTGTCAACTGTCAGATAAACTCCGGCTTATATACTCGGGCCGTTTGAACTGTATCCAATCCCCAGCCCGGAATTTCCCGCCGTTTAAACATTAACCAATAATTGCAACCGGGCTTCCCGCTTTACAGAACCCTTTTACTAATAAGCTACTGACACAACATGAAGTAGGCAGAATTCATGCTATGTGCTTCTGGTCTGGACTTCTTTGCATGGCTGACAAGTCTTCAGAAGCTCCAGCTGATGCTAAGTGCATTTCTGCAGGCAGATATAAGTGCCAGTCAGCACACTGGCTGAGGAATTCTGGGAGTTGAAGTCCACAAGTCATAAAAGGGCCAAGTTTGAAGACCCCTGCTTTAGCTCTCCTCTTTCCAGAGATATCAATGGATAGCTTCTCACTTCTTCATACTCATTAAAGGTTACTTGTTCCTGCCCTATACCATGGTTTGTAAACCACAACGCTGGGTCAACCCAATATTATACTAAGACAAAAGCAAACCAATCAGGGAGAGCCTTAGCATAATGTGTAATGCATCGGTGTCTCCTATTGGAAATAATGATTTCAGTATGTACAGATTTAAATTGAATCAAAATTTTTTTTGCTATTCCAAACAGCTTGATGTTTATGCAAGTTGTGTTATATCAGGTCTCATAAAAAATAACCATGAGTCACAAAGAAAGCGCTACTCCACATGTGAAGACTACTTTTTCCTTACAATTGATTAACCATAATCAGGTCCCATGGAGCAGGGGTTAAGTGAGACAAAGACCATCCATTCACACAGTCACACGCACACGCACACATGTGCGCATGCGCGCGCGCATGCACGCGCGCGCGCACACACACACACACACACACACACACAGAGAGAGAGAGAGAGAGAGAGACCTAGCTGTAAGGAACAAATTAAAAACAACACGGAGAGAAATGAAATACAAAAAAATTCCTGTCTAAGATAATTTACTTATTATTTTAATATTTGCACAAATAATATTAATAGCAAATAATGATTTCTCTTTTCTTCTGATATAATTTTTGCTCTAGATATGTTCTCGCACACTTCCCTGACAAAATGATTGCTGACAATGGTCAGGAACTGGGATTGGCCATCTTTGGCTGCTGCTGGCATGATCTATCTTTCCCAGTTGCCCAAGGAAATTCTTTTGTATTTGAAAAAGTTTAAAAAAGAAGGTTGGGCCATTGATGGGAAACCTCGGGGTGGGCTTTTAATGATTATTAATTTTGCTCAATAAATTCATATTTACATTTGAAGCATATGGTCTACAAAGCTTTGGGAACTCATTTTTATGGTAATATGTGGCAAATTTGACATTGCACACGACATTTTAGGAAAGCGGTAGTCACATAGTTGCCCACCGCTTTCCTAAAATATGATGGTCTACAGCAACTTAGCCCTTAGGTTTTAGTAATGTTTAGGTTAGAGATTTTAGATTTATTACACAAAAACTCACTTGTTGGAACATTGCATTTTTTTTTCATCCTGTTTGAAACAGATGTGTTTCAATGCTTCCAGTGAAAACCCCTCAATCTCTTCTGACTAATATTGAGCTAATTTGATTATTTTCTTCTTCTTGTTTTCCCTCTTACCTGTTACCTTTCCATTATCAACAAGTTGACCTGGTTGCTCTGCATTTTAGGTTGACAGTGGTTACATAGTGTTCCTTTTTCATTTCTTCCTGAAATTAAAAATTCCGGTAATTTTGCTCAGTTATTTGCATGGGGAATGAGAACCAACAACTGCTGCACAGGATAGTGTACAGTGTAAATATGGCTATATTCATATTCCCATCCACTACCAATTAGAAAGATAAATATTCTTCAACAAAACACAATTGGAGTGTCATATCACGTAATATCTAATTTCTTATCCAGATTTCCATGACATGTGTTTCTGTTTGATTCTTTTAAAAAAATGCTCCCTTTTTAAGTTACTGTAGGTAGATGTTTTGCCTACTCTGAAGTATTCCCTCATTAGTAGAGGGAAAATAATATTTAGTAAGATATTTGATCTTCCTCTCTTTGTCTTTCATGCATGTACATATGCACATGCATTGCCTTACTGAATTAGAGGAGCAGAATTAAAACAATATTGAGAATTGTTGCATTTTCTTAGATCTAATACTATAGAGATGCATCTCAAATTTTTTTTTATAAGTAACCATTTGGTGAGGTCTTCTGAGTGATTAATACAAATGTCAGAATGGAGTTTTTATTTTTCCTTATATCTGAAATTGATGCTTGAAACACACATTCCAATACTTTCTTGTACAAAGTTAACTGTCTCACTGATATTGATTTATCATCTAGGCACAGAAGCATGGGTAATAAAAGATGAAAAAAAAAGGAATGTATTTTTTTCCCCTGTCTCCTTTGATTGTACTACTCTCTGTGTACAAGTGCTTCTGTAATACCCAGCTACAGCCTGATCTGTTCCAGATGTTTTGAGATTGCAACTCCCGGAATTCCCTCATGCAAACACGAAAGTCTGGAAATTGCAAATGATGCAGTTGTTAAGCAACCACTATGGTTGTTAAATGAACCCATTTACTGGAAACCAGAGATAAACATCAATTTCCAGCAAAAAGCATTGTAAATAAATTTAATAAATTAAATAAAATGAGTTTCAATGTGGAGAAAAGCAAAGTTTTACATTTAGACAGGAAAAATCAAAGGTACAAGTACAGATTAGGTGAGACCTGGCTTAAAAACAGTAACTGTGAGAGGGACCTTGGAGTCCTAGTGGACGAACACTTATCCATGAGCCAGCAGTGTGCAGCAGCACAGAAAAAAGCTAATACAATCCCGAGTTGTATAAACAGAGGCATAGAATCAAGATCACGTGATGTATTAGTACCGCTTTATAAAACCCTAGTAAGACCACACCTGGAATACTGCAGCCAATTTTGGTCACCATAACACAAAAAAGATGTTGAGAGTTTGGAAAAAATTGAAAGAAGTGCAACTAAGATGATCAAAGGCCTGGAGACTAAAACATACGAAGAACGGTTGCAGGACTTGAGTTTGGCTAGTCTAAAGAAAAGAAGAAATAGAGGAGACATGATAGCAGTGTTCCAGTATTTGAGGGGCTGCCACAAAGAAGAGGGGGTCAAAAGTACCAGAGGGCAGGACAAGAAACAATGGCTGGAAACTGATCAAAGAGAGAAGCAACCTGGAATTAAGGAGAAACTTCCTAACAGTGAGGACAATTAACCAGTGGAACAGCTTGCCTCCAGAAATCGTAGCTGCTCCATCACTGGAGATTTTTAAGAAGAGGCCAGACAGTTCCCCTTCTTGAGCAGGGGGCTGGACTAGAAGACCTCCAAGGACCCTTCCAGCTCTATTCTATTCTAAATGGTCCTATGACTGTGGGATGTTCCAAATGGCTGTAAATGGGAGCTGGGTGCCAAACTTCCAAGATGCGATCATATGACCATGATGGATGGTGGTGATGATGATGATGGTGAAGGCTATCAGAACATTGAATCCAGACTGTAAGTACCTTTTTGGGGATCCCATTGTAACTTGAAATGGTCAATGAGCAACCATTTGTAAGTAGAAGACTACCTATAACCTTCCTCAGAAAATCCATGAGATATTTGTTTGGATAATGGTTTTCATATATTCCAACCTATTAATAGGTTAGAATATATGAATATATTTTCATATATCAATATAGTTCAATATTTCAAAATCAGAAGAAATTTAAAGAGAAAAAAGCTTATATTAGCTATTTCTGATTTTACCTCATATCTTTTCCAGTGATTTAAAGCAGATTATTAAGCATAGGGGTTAGCAAGGATGAAAGTACTGTGTTGAATGGGATTGTAATTTGTATTCTAGTACAATACATTGCTCTATTTTTCCTCTAGACGTGCTTTCTCAGTTAATGTTATACTCAAGGCAAAAATGGAATTAATAGGGTAGTGGACATTTGGGGCCAACATCAACTGTTTAAAATACATTTGATAGCTTTGTATGATTTGTTCAAGAAAAGGGGCTTGCATTCCAGAACAGGAACCTCTTATTCTGTCATTATCTGGCCTAGTACTTAGCTCAATACTATCTAATTTGATTGGCAGCAGTTGTCAAATGTTTCAGAATGGACTCTTTCTAGACCTGACTGGAGTGACTAGGAACTAACGTGGGTTCTTCTTTATGTGGGACTAATGTCGGAACTTCTTCATGCAAAGCAGAACTCTTTCACTGATGCACTTTCACTTTTGTTGTGGAAATCTTAAAGATTTTTTGGATTTAGTACCAGGGAAAAGATGGGGAAAATCTTACATAATTGGGATGGGCACAGATGGACACATTGGATTAAGTTTAAGAATGTAGTTTACCTTTTCATTGATAATATACTACTTTTAAATTATACATACATACCGTATTTTTCTGTGTATAAGACACTATTTTCCCCCCGAAAACACCCTGTTCAAAACTCAGGTGTGTCTTATACAAGTGCAGCATCTTATTCAAGGAAAAATAATGGTAACCTCCACAGCCCAGGGCATGCCTGTGTGGGTTGCCATGCCTCCTGGTGCAGGTGTCAAGCCCCTGTGGGCTTGCCACTAATGGGAGGGGGGAGGGGGCAAGATCATCGGCCAGCCGAACTTCCAGCTTTGCCGGCTCAGCTTTTCAGTGCTCCACCGAACAGCTGATCGGCGCGGAGAAACTCACATGCCAGAGCGTCTTATACAAGGGTGCATCTTATAGATGGAAAAATACAGTACATACGTGTGTGTGTGTGTGTGTGTGTGTGAGAGAGAGAGAGAGAGAGAGAGAGAGAGAGATGTTATACATACAAACACGTACATACACATACACATATATATTTTATATATATTTTACCTTTTACTGTTTTATATATATATATCCAGCAAGCTCTTCCTTTTCATGATAAGCTACTATATGCAAAATAAAAAAGGCTAAGAATTAGTTAAGCAAATCAATTTGGAGACAGGAAAAAGACTTAACTAGTTTATGCCAGCATTGTTCACTGTACCTCTATATATAGCAACAGAAAAGTTGGGGTAAGTGCTTTTACTGTAGCTAATGAAACAATGACAAAAAGATATTTTGCAATTGCTATGACCCTAATCCTATCTGTAATACAATCAAGGTTTAAATCCTAATATTTCCTCTCCCCTCCCCCTACGGTGTGGTATAAATGGGCTTGAAGCCACTGTGTCAATGTTTCCACCTGTCTCCACTTTGAAAATAAAGTGATGTGGTGTCAGGCTTTTCTGCTTCTGACCTGACCCTAACACTATATTAATAAACTATCTTAACATACTTCTTTCATACTGGTCACTTCCTTTTGTACTGTATTCAGTCCACACCCATTTAGCATCCTTTCAGCTTGTTGATCCTCTCTCAACATGCTTTGCCAGCTGCAGTTTTAAATATGCCATTCCCACTGAATTCAACTAAAAGGAAAAGCTTGATTTTGCAGACTAGCCGAAAGTCTGTTAGCCAAATGTCCATTACAACTAAATCTATGTATTAATGCGTATAAATGTAAGTACATTATGTAATGATTTTTGTGCATTATTTTAAAGCTATGCAATAGGCATACATTTTATGTAATTTATATAACATTTATCTAATTTACAGAAAATTGCATGAGCTCAGATTGCGTTCATGATGGTCTGAAGCCTGCCTAATGGGGGACTGCGAGACGTATGATCAGAAATGCCAGCTTGCAAGACAGGGTGGCAGCTGCGTAGCCAGAAGGGTCCTCACAATGCATGGAGTGAGCACCCTCTTAATTCAGCCAAGAAACACCCCCCTGTCTGAGCTGTTTGCCAGCCAGGGGATCAAGGGTGGATTTAGGCATAAGCCAAGCAAGCCACAGCTTACAGCCTCGCAGTCTGAAGGGGACTCTCACAATTTCAGATTTCTAAAATTTGTTATGGTTTTACTATAATTTCATACATGTTAGCCTCCCCAAATAAAGCCCTCCTGTATGGCTCACACGATCCTCATTAACTGATTAAGGTGTGCTTTGTTTCTGTGTGCATTTACACTTCCTGTTCAAAGGAGGCCTTTCCCATCTGTTGGCCTCAGGTATGGCTAAAGAACTGCTTCTTCCTCCCACTTTCCATTACCAAGCAATGCAGCAGTGAAGTGGGATTGTTGCATGATCACATTGCATGGCAATGGCAATCCCATCGTCCTTGCTGATGCTGTAACTTTAGGACCACACAGGTTGTTAAGTGGGAAAAAATGGGAGTCCCAGGCAAGGAGTGCAAGATGGCGTGTGAGTATGTGTGTGTGGGGGGGAGGGTGCCTCAGGCAGAGACCATGCAGTGTATGTGGGTCAGTAGAGGCTGTAGGCATGTTGGCGGGGGCTTCAGGGTGCTGTGGAGTACAGGCAAGCCGCCAAGGACCACAACTAGGCAGGATGGTGCTAAGGGTGAACATGTGCTATGGAGCGCTGGCAGGAGATGGTATGGACTACCAGATTCACAGCTGGAGAAAAAGCAGAAACTCTCCCCTTTGGCTTGCCATTGACTTTGTTTGTGGAAAGTTGGCAAGGAAGGTCACAAAGGGTGATCATATGACTGCCGTGGTAAGTGCGGGCTGGTTGCTAAGTGCTGGAATCACAATCACGTGACCATCAGGGGGGTGGGGGTGTTTGTTGCAACTGCTGGAATTTCAAGGACAGCTTTGAATTGTCTAACCTGAAGACTACTTCAATTTTTTTTACGATAATATCTCAGTCATCAAAGGAATTTGTGAGAAGCTAAAAGTTGTAATGCTAATTTGGTTTACATTTTTGAATTAGAAATCTACAAGAGAGGCGCCGAGAAAAAGCTCGGGGTGGCCACCACCCATCTTTGCATTCTTGCTGATTTGGGCTCTGTTGCAATAAATGGTTTCCAAGGGTCTTCCTGCTTCTTATTGTAATCCAGCTTGGGAACAAACTGCTTAACTTCTAACAATTGTTTAACATATATCTTAAAACATTTAGGCTGTCCTCCTATACATACGTACCTGTCTCCAGATAAGTCTTTCAGAATTGGTTTATTTCTCAGGACATGCATTGGTGCCCTCTGCTAGCAGAGCAAACTGAAGAACACTGTCTGAAGTTGGATATATCAGCACAGGTAAATTCAGTCGGATTTAGCAAGAACATTATTCCTTGAGTCCCACTGCAGTGCCATTAATAGTAAATCATTTCTCTTACAGGAAATTAAGCTAATGACTTTTTGAGGCATGCATTTGTTTCATCATCTTCTGTGGCAACTGACATTCAGACTCCAGGTTAATTCACACATTTCTTTTTGCATCTAGAGATTAGTGCTTGTGTGTGACAAAATTAATAGAGCCTGACTGCACGTATGCATGTTGTAACCCCACTAAACCCCTAAAACATGCTTGGATTTTCTATTCTATGCAACATAATGAAAATATTGCTTTATAGCCTTTTCTGTTCAGATCTGTGCAAACTAAAATTTCGTAGTTCATTGGGGAGAGTTGGATTGACACCCAACGATTTCTAGTGATTACAATCTTGGAGTCACAAACTGTACACCTTTAGATTTGCTGTCATTTGTAGTATAATTTGTATGAATGCCAGAGTCAATTTGCTTGAGATGGGTGGCTATAGAAGTTAAATAAACAAAATAAATAAATAAATGATGCCATCATTTCCCCATCCCAGTGGAGCCCCAAGTCAAATAAGGGAAAGGAACAATATTATATTTCTAAATGTTTTTGCAGGTAGTTGTATGTTCTCCATAACTTACGCTGTCTACAGCCACTTGCTAAGACAAGCTAAATTAATATCATAGACATCATCTAAAAAGTGTATTTTCGGAACTCTGACTTATGTAATTACATACAAGATGGAGAAGGTAAGGAAAGGGAATAAATCATCCTAGACCTGGGTGATACAGTGAAGGAATTTGGTTCTTGATTCTATATAGCTAGTCCTCAACTTACAAGCATTTCTTTAGTGACTGTTTGAAGTTACAAGAGCACTGGAAAAGTGACTTATGACCGTTTTTCACACTTATGACTGTTGCAATATTAAATTATTGGACACATAATCAATAGTCCAGTGATTGGCAACTGGCATGTATTTATGACTGTTGCAGTGTCCTGGGTTCACGTGATCCCTTTTGTAAACCTCTGACAAGCAAAGTCAGTGGGGAAGCCAGATTCACTTATCAACCGTGTAACTAACTTAACAATTGCAGTGATTCACTTAATGACTGTGTCAAGAAAAGTCCTAAAATGGGGCAAAGTTCACTTAACAGCTGTCTTGCTTAGCAACAGAAATTTTGGGCTGAGTTGTGGTCGAAAGTCGAAGACTACTTGGTTGCTGTACCAGATTACTGTAGTGAAGTTAAATTGTATACTTGTGGATCTTGCTAAAGAATTGTGCATATCAAAGTGAGTTTTGCTTCTTCCACTGTAAAGAATTATAAAAAGTTAGGAAAATCAGTAGAACTCTTGTTTTCCATTTGACTCCTAGAAATGTCATATTCTTTAGCATAGTACCGAAACTATAAAGGGCCTTACTGCAGTGTTTTTCAACCTTTTTTGGGCAAAGGCACACTTGTTTCATGAAAAAAATCACGAGGCACTCCACCATTAGAAAATGTTAAAAAATTTAACTCTGTGCCTATATTGACTATATATAAAGTAATTCTCTTGAATAGGAATCAAATAAACACAAAGAAAGTATTTTATAATTACTTTTCAATTTTTCCCACGGCACACCAGGCAACATCTCGCGGCACACTAGTGTGCCACGGAACAGTGGTTGAAAAACACTGCCTTACTGTATGAAAGTGTGTCGAAGTGGAAGGAGAGTTCTGTTGTGAAAAATCTGCATGTCAGATTATTTCTTAACACAGAGCATGATACATGTAGAGCAGGGGTGTCAAACTCAATTTCATTGAGGGCCGCATCAGCATTGTGGTTGCCCTCAGGGGGCCGGGTGGGTATGGCCAGGGTGGGCGTGGCTAGAGTGCGTATGGCCTACTGGGTGGGCATGGCCAGCTCTACATCGTTCGCATCAAGGGTGCCTATGGGGGCCTGGGCAGGAGTGGGATAGATCTGAGGGTCTCTGGCAGAAGGAGGGTCTCTGGGCCAGGGCCAAGGCAGTGGGGGCCGTTCCCTCACTGTTTCCAGGATGGCTTCACGGGCCACATGAAACCACTTTGCGGGCCGGATCCGGCCCCCGGGCCTTGTGTTTGACATGTCTGATGTAGAGCTTGAGCAGTATTGCATCTCACTCCTTCACTGAAGTCTGTGTGCAAAATGGTTCAGACCCATTTTAAGTTTGCTCAGTTGACCTTTTATTGCATCTGAGTGTAGTCTCCAGTTGCTGGCTTAGGTGATCAAGTAGTAGGTAGAATTGACTGTGCTTTCTTTATTGTATTAATTATAAATAAAATTAATAATAATCATTTAAATTAATTGATTCCCATAGCTACTTGTCTTTGCACCTGATTAATATTTTATTAGGCTTCTGATTATCTGTGGACTAAACCACCTGTTTTATAATGAACAAAAGTCCATACCAGTACTGCTGGGGAGGCCTTTGCTCATGGCTGTTGCTTTCTTTGTACTCTGTTGTGCCCACTTGAGTTCCTTTCATTTTGGGAGTTACAATAATTGTTCTGGGGACCTTTTGTGGAAAACAGTGTTCGTTTCTGTCTCTCTGTGTGTACATATGTGAATGGGTACTAAAATAATGCATTTGTTGTTGTTGTTAGTTGCGAAGTCGTGTCCGACCCATCGCGACCCCATGGACAACATTCCTCCAGGCCTTCCTGTCCTCTACCATCTTCTGGAGTCCATTTAAGCTCACGCCTACTGCTTCAGTGACTCCATCCAGCCACCTCGTTCTCTGTCGTCCCGTTCTTCTATTGCCCTCAATCTTTCCCAGCATTAGGCTCTTCTCCAGTGAATCCTTCCTTCTCATTAGGTGGCCAAAGTATTTGAGTTTTAGCTTCAGGATCTGGCTTTCTAAAGAGCAGTCAGGGTTGATCTCCTGTAGGACTGACCGGTTTGATCGCCTTGCAGTCCAAGGGACTCGCAGGAGTCTTCTCCAGCACCATAGTTCAAAGGCTTCAATGCATTTGTTAGAGATTTATAAGATTGCCAGTCCTAACATTCAGAAGCAGAAATTATGGTAGGATCCTGTCTTGGTTTCCGTATAACACTATAGTGTTTGGTAACCTCATAAGCTTTGTTGATATGTTGTGGTAATTTAAATGTGGAGCAACTAATGGAGACAGAAGCTTATTTCAGGAAGCTGATGATCAGTTTTAGTTGGCTGAATATTCTCTACTTTTTTTTTCAGGGTTTCACTGAAATGCAAAGCTTTATTTGATACTAAAATAGTTTTCATGTATACCAGTGTTACAGTAATAGTTCCTTTGTAAATAAAGGCTCTGCATAAGTTGGAAGGATAGATTCCGCCCCCCAAACGCACTACCAGAATTCTGCCACCAAATGAAATATAATTTCTGCACAGTACACTAAGGCCTCAAATTTCTGTCGCTTTACATAGATTGCAGATTTCAATGAACTCCTTGCTCCCTCCCCCCCTCCCTCCCCAAAGGGGATCTCCTAAATTTCATTGGATTTTAACAGTGTCAGAGTAGGAATAAAATTCAATTTGTTTATTTATTTATTAAACTGATATGCAGCCCATCTCACCATCCAAAGTGACTCTGGGTGGCTGAAAAGGGCATGAAAGCATAAATATTAAAAATATTAAAAGCATTAAAATTAATAATTAAATAAAACTTAAAAACCAAGAGAACTGACAGTACAGGGGTGAGCTTTTGTCTCATTTACTCAGTTGAAATTAAACAGCCTATTTAATTATCAGTTGCAGTCAGAATTATTAATAAATAAACTAACAAGAACATTGATTGAAAATCATGATTAAAAATTCTGTGAACGCAGGGCCAGTATACCATCATATCAGATATGTACAGCCTTATCAGCCAGAAACCAAACCAAACCTTAAATTGCAAAGTACTTACTGTAAATGCTAAAGCTTTTAAAGCTTGGTGCTTTCTGTAACAAGATAGTTGTTCCATACCCAGGGCAGTTGATTTAAGAATTGTTGGCATGTCTATTAACCTTAAGAAGGCATCTCCATTAGGCCTTAATTGGAACAGTTTGCCTTCAGATGTGTGAGTTTCATCACTGGAAGCTTTCAAGAAGAGACTGGACTGCCATTTGTCAGAAATGGTGTAGGGTCTCCTACTTGGATTGGAGTGTGTGTGGACTAGATGACCTACAAGGTCCCTTCCAACTCTTAGATTATTCTAATTCTAATATAATCCTTCTTTCTGTTTGAAAGAGGACATGGTGAGTGAGAACCTCAAAACATTGTACCTTTTAATGTGCATTAAGGTGTAGTTTTCCTAACTTTGTGCATAGTAATTGGAAAAAAATTAAAATATATTAAAATACATGTAGTAGGCTCAAAGTAGGATGGCTAAAATTTTTAACATGTAGAAGATGGAAGGATTCTCTATTCTTCCCTCCCAACAGGATATGATGATTAAGGAGATCATGTCATTTGTGAGTTGTATTTTTCTACTTTTGTCAGTTTATGTCATAACCCTAGCATTATTAAAATGTAGTTTTTAAATCCAATAGTCACACTCAGGTGTTCACACTGTAATTTCTGTTAGTAAAACTGACATTTCTTAAAGTTCATTATTTTTTTCACACTGAAATTGTAGCCTTTTTTAAAAATAGTCATTAAATAATAGAAGTGAAGTGTCTTCAGGCTAACAGGCACCCCAGTGCTTTGTCATTTCAATGCTTGAGTAGTTGGCATGAAGGGTTTGATAATATCTGGGTCATGTAACCCAACTACTTAAGAATTACCACCAGCAGAATATTTGTCTTTCAGTGAAATCTTATAGAGTATGGTACCCAGTGGAAAAACTTTGGACTACAGAATTGTTTGCCTCTTTGACATTTTAGGCATTTTCTAAGCATGGAGTCCATTACTAAACATGGAGGACACCAAACTGAGAACTTGGTGATTTGCAAGCCTAGTAATGGAAACAAGATTCACAGACTCTACTAGTCTCTGGCTGGGATGCTTAAAGGTTTCACTCTGGATGATTACAGATGAATTTGCATCTTTTGCTGTTATGGAGACTAGGCTGTGCTTAGGGAAAAAATGTAAAGTTGTTGTGTTCGAATGGACGAGCGGAACAGTGAGGTTTAATGCAAGAACGTTTATTAACACACATAAGTCAACTGGCAATTAACGGTTTAACTCCCACTTAAATACTCAGATACGTTCAAACAGCAACCAATCCCCAGCCCAGAAACTCCCGCCTAAAAATGCACTAACCAATAATTGCACCCAGAGTTTCCCGCTTCAAGGAAGACCCATTTAATTAATCTACAGACACAACACCCCTTCCCCCCCACTTAATGTTATTTATTAACATAGTCTTTCAGATATATTGGTGGCTTGTGAACCCTAGTAGGGTATCTATTACTCTTGCTGACAACAGTCTCATTCGCTGTCTGGCAATTGGCTATAGGCCCAGATGTTTGGGGCAAGGATTCTGATGACGCAATGTTAGTGGTTTGTTGTTGTTGTGTTTGTTGTTGTTGAACTGGACGTCTATGCGATACTCTTGTGCTTCCCACCGGAAACAACTCCCAATCAGCATTGCCATGCTGTGGCACTGTTTCCGGTACCCTGATTTGCGTTTCCACTCCACCCTCTCCATTCCCACAACTTGCTGAGCCAAGCTGGTCAGGATTGAATGTAACATCATGAGTCTGTGTGTATTGACCCACATCATTCTGCACAATTTCTGGGGCCCTTTTCCTTAATTGGTCTATATGTCTCTTAATTACTCTATTCCCTTCCCCCTCAATAATTTAATTTAATTTAATTTAATTTATTGAGATTTCTATACCGCCCTTCTCCCAAAGGGACTCAGGGCGGTTCACAGGGCATAAATATAAAATGACAATACAAAAATTAAAAGACAATTAAATCAATGCCCAAGTTAAAACAAGAATAATAAAACAAACCTATAAAAACCCATATACCCCCATCAGGCCAGACCCGCTAGTTCAAATAAATGGGTCTTCAACCCGTGACGGAAGGATCTGAGCACCCACAGAGAAGGCCCTCCCCCTGGGGGCCACCAGTCGACATTCCTTGACAGGAGGCACCCTGAGGAGGCCCTCTCTGTGGGCGCGCACAGGGTGTAAGATAACGGCCCCGTGACATCAATAACCACTCCGGGTACCCATTTGTCCCCCGGACCATAGTTCCTGGTCCAAACTAAGTCTCCGATGTTGAGAGACCGGGTTGGGATAGCCGCCTCAGCTTCTGTGGGTAGTCTATCAGGGTGAAGCCTGTCCAATTTTGTGGTTAATCTTCTTCCCCACCTCATTTCTGCCGGGCTCTTTCCCGTGGCTGTGCACGGTGTAGTATGCTGTGTCAGTAGGAATTCTGCCAATCTCTGTTGCCAGTTGCCGTGGATGATCTGTTTCAGAGCGTCTTTTGTTGTTCGGACGTTCCGTTCAGCCAAGCCATTGGTGGACGGGTGAAAGGGTGCCGAAGTCATGTGCCTAATCCAATTGGCCTTGAGGAAATCCTGAAATTCAGCAGAGGTGAATTGGGGCCCATTGTCAGAGACAATTACGTCAGGTAACCCATGGGTGGCAAAGAGGCCCCTTAAAACCTGAATTGTTTTAGCTGATGACATAGATTTAACAGGCACAACTTCCAACCACTGGGAAAAGCTGTCCACCACAACTAGGAATGTCAGGCCCTGAAATGGCCCTGCGAAGTCAATATGAATGCGTGACCATGGATTCCTAGCCACCTCCCACTTGTGAGTTGGTGTGTGAACCTGTTCCGGCCTAGATCGTTGACACTGATAACAACCAGCTACGCACTCTTCAATTGCTGTGTCTAACCCAGGCCACCACAAGTGGCTTCTAGCTAGAGCCTTCATGCGGACAATTCCCGGGTGACCTTCGTGTATCTCTGCTATTACTGACTTCCTATGAGTCTCAGGAATAACCACTCGGCTGCCCCACAAAATGCATCCCAAATGAGATGATAATTCATCTTTTCTCCTAAAATAGGGTGTGAATTTAGGGTCCGGATTTTTATTGGGCCATCCCCCTTGAACCCAGGCTGAAATTCTGTTGAGTATTAGATCTTTCTTAGTGGCTGCTGCAATATCCTTTGCAGTTAACGGGCACTCAGGTATTTCGTGTAAGGACATAATTTGGCCCGCTGGAGCGGGATCGCCCTCAGTGTCAATTAGAGGCAGTCTGCTCAAAGCATCTGCATGGCCCATTTCTTTGCCTGGTCTATGTTTCAAGGAGAACGAGTATGCTGACAGGAAAATAGACCACCTAAGCATCCTAGGAGACATGATCTGAGGTGTCTGCTTATCCGTAGTAAACAATCCCAGTAAGGGCTTGTGGTCAGTATAAATAGTAAAGTTCCTACCATAAAGGTAATCATGGAACTTTTTTACACCTGCCACTATTGCTAAGGCTTCCCTGTCAATTTGTGCATAATTCCTTTCAGCTTTTGTAAGCATCCTGGAATAATATGCAATTGGCTTTTGCTGACCCTTGTCATCCATATGGCTGATGACAGCCCCAACACCATAAGGTGAAGCATCACACGCTAAATAAATTGGCTTGTTTTCAATAAAGTGTATAACAGTGGAATGGCTAGACAATATGTCCTTTAAAGTTTGAAAACTGATTCTATGTTTTTCCTGCCATTGCCAAGGGGTTTTCTTGTCTAAAAGCCTATGTAATGGTTCAGCAATAGCATCTTTATGTGGTAAAAATGTATGATAAAAATTAACTAATCCTAAAAAGGCTTGTAATTCAGCCTTGTTCTTTGGTTCAGGTGCCAATTTAATTGCTTTAATTTTTTCAGTTGTTGGGTGAATGCCCTTCTCATCAATTCTAAACCCTAAAAATTCTGTTGATTTAACCCCAATAAAACATTTTTCCCTTTTTAATTTAAGCCCTGCATTTCTAAATTTCCCCAATACCTGTTCCAACCGGTCAGCTAAAATTTCTTCAGTTTTTCCAGCAATCAGGACATCATCGAAGTAAGGGCATACACCAGGTATGCCCTTTAAGGTCCTCTCCATCACCTCCTGAAAGATGCCTGGAGCTGCTGCAATACCAAATTGAAGCCTGTGAACGCGAAACGCCCCCTTGTGGGTAACAATTGTTTGGGCCTCGGCGGCTTCCTTAGACACGGTAAGCTGTAAATACGCCTGCGCCAAGTCAAGCTTGGCAAAGATGGCGCCGTCCTGGATCGTCGCGAGGACCTGCTTCACCGTCGGGACCGGGTAAGCGTGTTTTTTCATTCCTAAATTTAGAGTGGCCTTATAATCGGCACAAATCCTCACATCCCCATTAGGTTTTAGGGGTGTGACGATTGGTGTCTCCCACAGGCCTCCCTCGACCGGTTCTAACACGCCTTGGCCTACAAGCTTATCAAGCTCGGCCTCGATTTTTTGTTTAAGGGCAAAAGGCACCCTCCGGGCCTTCAATCGAATTGGTTTTACTGCAGGGTCCAAATTAAAATTGATGGGGGGGCCTTTATATTTACCTAAAGACCCATCAAACACGTCTACGAATTCATCGCAGACAGATTTGAGGGTCTTACTTTGAATTGTATTTATTCCCCCAACCCAAATTCCTAAAGCCGGGAACCAATTAAGGCCTACCAAGCTAGTTCTCTGGCCCTCGGTCACTAATAGGTCCAGCGAACCATTAAACCCCTTATATTTAACCCTAATGGTGATTTTGCCCTTAATTGCTATGGGAGATTTTTGGAAATCAGCTAACTGGATTTTAGTCTGTTTAAGTGGAATTTTGTGACCACTTTTGCGTTCAATGTGCTTCAGGGTTTCACATGAAATTATTGATACTGAGGCCCCTGAATCCACCTCCATTTTGCAGGGTATTCCTTGCAATTGGACTACAATTTTTAATTTAGGCCTCAGTATGTGATTAATTTTTTGTTGTCCTACGTGGTTGACTCTCGCCACCTCCCCGCGTTTGGATTGTCGTGCCCTAGGTCTAGGGGTCTCTATGCCACAATACCTGGGGGTTACCTTACCTTCGGCCCAAATGTCGATTTCATGGATTCTGTTGTCTCGCGGCCGGCTGCGGCAAATGGCCTGGATGTGGCCCGTCTTCCCGCACGATCTGCATTTTGCTGAGCAGAATCTGCATGTTGATCTGGGGTGGTTACCCCCACAGCTACCACATCTAGTGTCCGAGTCTCTCGGTCTGGACTGGTTGTCCCTTGGTGATCTTTGCGATGCTTGCGGCTGTTGTCTCCGGCCCTGATCTGGTCCTTTGGTGCGCGCCGGTCTTGCCGCCATTTTTCCAAATCTTCTGGTAATCTCGGCTATGTCGGCCTCCCATTGCTGATCCACCTCCCCGCTGTCCACATGGCTTTCTAGATTTATTTCGGCCGAAGTGCCCATGCTGTTGTGGGGGGGGGTCCCGGGTCCCCGTTGATTCATAAGTCAGTAATTCATTGAGGACTTCCTGCAGATCTCCCGTGGGCTTAGCAATTATGCGATTTTGAAGATTTTCGTCCCGCAGGCCAAGCACCACTCGATCTCGAATTCTAATTTCGAGATTGTCATATTTGCATCGCAAAGCCGCTTCTCTCACCGCTGCCACGAACTGCGTAATCGATTCGCCAGGTCTTTGATTTCTTTTTTTGAAAATCCGTCTCCAAAATAATTCAGACCTCTTTGGCGTGAAGTGAACCTTCAATTTTGCCAATAAGTCTGCGTAGGAGACACTGGACACCGGCAGCGGTTGACACAGGCCGACGGCGATCCGGTACACGGGTGTGCCGCTGATGGTCAAAAGAGCTGCGGCTTTCTTTCGGTCGTCCGTAATGCCATTTACTAACAGGAACCCTTCAACCTGGCCAACATATTCTTCCCAGTCTTCTGGGTATTGCGGGTCAAACTCTTTCAGAGAGCCGACTTGCGCCATTACTAGTTTTATTATTCGGCAGCGTTATTTAGCGGTTGACTGTGTTTTAAATTTTTCCGCCTTGCGCACAGCTGACTTTTGCCGTTCCTTTACTGATCCACCGTATCCCATCCTCGTCGCCAATTGTTGTGTTCGAATGGACGAGCGGAACAGTGAGGTTTAATGCAAGAACGTTTATTAACACACATAAGTCAACTGGCAATTAACGGTTTAACTCCCACTTAAATACTCAGATAGGTTCAAACAGCAACCAATCCCCAGCCCAGAAACTCCCGCTTAAAAATGCACTAACCAATAATTGCACCCAGAGTTTCCCGCTTCAAGGAAGACCCATTTAATTAATCTACAGACACAACAAAAGTGAAAATGGGTGATTTGTCTGAGACAAGATGGCTGCTGCTCTCTTTACCAATAAGGCATTGTAAGTTAGGTAGATGTGCAGATGTGGCAACAAGTATTGGTACCCCTCTACTTTTCCCCAAATAATCCCAATTTGCTGTGAAATCGGTTGAAAGTGACAGAAGTAAATGGCACCTACCATTGTTTATTTCATAGTCCATAACACATGCTTATGGACTATGAAATAAAATACAGTGGGTTGCCCCCCATGTTGTCACTGATAAATTTCTACAGTCCAGAATATAGAATAAAGGCTATACAAGTACAGACTGATCTGCATTGGGTCAGATCTTCTGAAATTTGAGGGCACAATATCAGTACTCCTGCACATATTAAATATACATTGCAATGGCATATAAAAATGTACTGTATGTGTTATATATAATCAATAATTAATCAGTGGATTTGTTTGTAGATGGCTTTACAAATATAGATAATTAGGGTTAATATTAAGAGGATGTAAAAATGGTTAGTGGAATTATTTGTAAAAGTTCAAATAACAGATACGATAAATTGTTCTCACATAATCTAAATAATCCTTCTTGCTAAAATAAATATGTATTTAAGATCATAGGTATGTATGCTAAGGATTATCAACTTTCTATAATGGGACATTTATAAAGGGCATTTATATTGTGAAAGTCTTTGGCAAGGATGTTCTAGTCTTTTTTTGCCTTCTATTTACAGTATAATGGCTTATTCATGTTGTTTTTCCCATGAAGATGTTTTACTCTATTGTAAGTTTTCTGAAAATTATTAAAACTTTCTTGGCCAGGTAGAGTTTGCATTTCATTCTGAACCTATTCAATATAGTGGACGAATGCGCACCAAACACCCAATTACTAAAGATATAAGCAATATTTATATTTCAGAAAAAGATCATTGTAAATGTAATCTTATGCATATATGAAAAAACTAAGTTTAATAAATGATATAGATATATAGATGATAGAGATAGGAATATGAATGAATAAATTCCACTAATTTTCCACTTAGTTCAAGTGACTGATCTGCAAAACTATTTCTTTTATAAAAAAAACACCAGTCATGGGAACATACGCATGTAGCAGTTGCTTTCCTAGCATAGGTGGAAGAATCCATGAATTGGGTGACATGAACTGCAGTTTACATAGAATACCTGCTGCCCCCTGTGATGGAAGGAGTTGAAATGGATTCCTTAAGCTGGCTTCATTTTTATCCAGTTAACCCACAAGATGAAAGATGCAGTGTGGAAAAGCATGGAATCATGTAAAAGCAAACCACAGAGAGCCAGCTTAATAGTCATTAGAGCAGGGGTCTTCAAGCTTGGCCCTTTTATGACTTGTGGACTTCAACTCCCAGAATTCCTCAGCCAACATGCCTGGCTGAGGAATTCTGGGAGTTGAAGTCCACAAGTCATAAAAGGGCCAAGTTTGAAGACCCCTGCATTAGAGTGTCAGTGAGTAACCCTCCACATTTAAACTAGCTCTTCAGCATAAAAGGATTAAGTGATCCTGGATAGTTTGGTCTGTCAGCACATCCCAATCTATAGGTTGTCATGGATTTAAAATGCCAGGGATTGAGTGAGGAGAACTATGTATTTGGAAATTCTTAGAATGGCAGGATCTCACTTCAATTTAAAGGCAGAGTTTAACATTCTACTTGTACTGTGCTTTGGTATAAACATATACTAAATGAAAATACTACTATTTAATAGTAATTCTAGTAGTACATAAAAATAGACCAAGATGGACTTGCATTTCTCTATCAAATTTGATTTTTTAAAAAAATAATTTCTCAGCAACCTGAAAAATAACGTGTGTTATACATATTTCTTCTGTGTCTGTCTGTCCATCTATCCCTCATCTCTAAAAACCATCTTCTTGATAGCTCTCTTGGCATGGTTTCCCTTACATAGCTAAATTAATAATATTGAATGAATAACTATTTCCAGGTAAGATCAAAACCTCTGAATAAATATACAGGGGAAATATAGTAAAACCAAGTGCAGATTTAACTTTTAGACAACATGATTTTTCACTAAATCATTTCCAAGGTAGGCTTTAGTTCATGAAGTGATGCGGTTTCTAAAATGAAAAACTGCATTACAAGATATTAGCAATGAGGCAGAAAGTAGTGTTCTCATGTTCCAAGCTTTTTTAAAAAAAGTCTCTGCTTTTTGCCTCCTCCATAGCTTACTTATTGGATAAATCAACACAGGAGTCAGAGATTTAACTCAATTTTGTACGGCAGTCATCCTTAAACTGCTGCTGTTTTAACCAGTGTTGCAGAGACAGAGCTGAAGACCAGGAGGAGATAACTATATAATTATGTTCTTTTGGAAAATATCTATAATGGCAAACAGGTTTTACACTTGCTTCTTTACATTTTTTTCATCTTTTGCACACAATGTTTTTTTTTATTTGCTACTTTCACCACAGGACTCCATTAAAGTTTTGTGAACAGCTGTATCAAAACATCTTCAGTGCCTTTAATATAAATACAAAAACTCTGTTCCAATTATCCAAATAATATAACAGTTTTCATTCCCTTTTATTTCGACATTGACTACGCTAAAGTGGTAGGTTTTCCTGCACTTAGATAAACAGTGAAATTAATTGGAATGCCTAAAAAGATTATCGTATAAGAGGCTCAGTGAACATTGCCAGTTTACTGAGATAAAAAAAGAAAGCTGCCTGGAAAATAAAATTTCCTATACATGCAAACATGGACACATTTATACAAAGAGAGATCTATTTTATAATAGCTCTACATGACAAAGGAAAGACAAGTTTGGGTGTTTTGTGGTCTCAGCTTTTTATTTCATTTGCCAGTAGCATTTACAATCTACTGACAGAAAATGAAATTTGTATCTTAAATATAATCAAATATACACACTTTAGTTTAATATTATTATTATTATTATTATTATTATTTATTAAATTTTTATACCGCCCTTCTCCCGAAGGACTCAGGGCGGTGAACAGGGCATATCTTAAAACTACAAAAATACAAAAATTAAAAAAGAATTAAATTATTGCCCACAATAAAAACAATAAAAATATATATAAATATTAAAACCCTAAGTGATTCCCCATCAGGCCAGGCCAGCTTGTTCAAATAAATGGGTCTTTAACCCGCGACGGAAGGAGCGGAGATCCGGTGCCATCCGGAGCTCAACCGGCAGCTGGTTCCACAAAGCCGGAGCACCCACAGAGAAGGCCCTCCCCCTGGGGGCCACCAGCCGACATGATTTAAATGAATATGACTATGCATTTAGTTTGTAGTCAGCATAAATTACTTCATTGAAAGACTGGGTCCTAATTGTAGTTATATAGTAATAGATTAGTTAAAACACATAATCAAATAATAATCCAATTCATTGTTTCTTGTATGAGAAGAATAATGCACATAAATTGCTTGTCTGTCAAAGAAAAAAACTTCTAAAATTAGACCTCTGTATATTTGGATACCACTAGAATCTAGGATTGGGTGAAATAATGTTATTATTACTTGTATCTGATTAAATAAAAAACTTCCTGGAAGAATCAAATGTTGTAAATTTTGACAAAAGCTCTCTACAATGAATTTTTGGGAAATTTTGTTTATGATATCTTTGAAAGACATCATGATGTGCAAAACTCATTCTTTCCTATGGTGCAGTTCTAGACAAAATAAATCATGATGTAATGTCCTCTGGCTGTTATCTGATGTTCTCAGACCACAAGAAGAGATTAGTAAATCAAGATGGAAGCAGACATAAATAAGACCTGTTTTATCGGCACGTGTGTCTATTTAGTATTTCCAGAAGAGTTAGTACACGGATGATAATAATACACCATTGCCTTAGCACAGAAAGGGCAGCATGGAGGCTCAGCAGTTAAGATGCTGCGTTTGTCAGTTAGAAAGCTGACAGCCCAGGTTTGAGACCTGAACACCACACAATGGGTGAGCTCCTATTCTCGCTCCAGCTCCTGCCAACCTAGTAGTTTGAAAGGCTGAAAATGTAAGAAGATAAATAAAAACTTCGGTGAGAAGGTAGCAGCACTCTGTGATGTCATTCTGGCTACATGACTACAGAAACATCTTTGGACAGCTTTGGCTCAATGTTCATGAAATGCAGATGAGAACCACCCCTTATAGTCACAAGGACAAATGGAGTAAAATCTTAACTGTTAACATCAAGGCACTGAAAGTAGAGACCGTGCAATTTGATCTTGATTGTTGGTGACTCTAGGGACACATTCTTGCAGGTATTTTGGCAACACTATGAAAGTGATTTGCTCTTTTTACCATCTTTGGGGATATTTTTCCATTTCCCAGTCCAGCCTACAGCCATGAAAATCCTTGGGATTATTTAAGAACAAGCCAGATCTAAAATTGAAAAAGGTACAAGACAGGGATGCCCCCTATCACCATTATTGTTTGTTTTAACATTAGAGATTTTATTAATTAAAATCCGAGAGTCCTCTATGATAAAGGGAATTAAAATAAAACAGAATGATTATAGATTGAGAGCTTTTGCTCATGACTTGGTTGTGACAGTATCTCAACCGTTACAGTCGGTTATAGATTTGATGGAAATTATAACTCAGTATGGTAAGGTTTCTGGGTTCAAGGTGAATAGTAATAAGACTAAGATATTATCTAAGAACTTATCTATGAGTGAAAGGGATATGTTATCTAAATTAACAGGTTTTGAAATAGTGAAAAGGTTAAATATTTAGGAGTATATATTGCAGACTCAAATGTAAAATTGTATAAGAATAATTATGAAACACTATGGTTGAAGGTACAAAGGGATTTAAATAATTGGAAAAAATTACAATTATCATTACTGGGAAGAATTGCAGTTGTTAAAATGAATGTTCTGCCAAAGTTTCTCTTTTTGTTTCAAATGATACCTATATTGAAAAAGGATGCCAACCTTGATCAATGGCAGAAGGGTATTAATAAATTTATTTGGGCGGGGAAAAAACCAAGAGTTAAATTTAAGATTTTACAAGATGCTAGGGAAAGAGGGGGACTCAAGGCGCCAAATTTGAAATTGTATTATGATGTGGTTGCCTTGACGTGGGTTAGTGATTGGCTTAATTTAACTAACAAGAGAATACTTCATCTTGAGGGAAGGGATTTGGTATATGGATGGCATGCATATTTGCTTTACGATAAGAAGGTGGACAGGGCTTTTAAATCCCATATTCTTAGAAGTGCTTTATTGCGTGTCTGGAAAAAGTATTATTATAAGTTAAATTATAAAATACCGATTTGGGGAATTCCTGGACACGCAATAGAGGGCGTATCTATGGGAGTGAGTATGGATATGGTTTCTTATAAGGAATTACTTAGATTGCAAGGGAATGATCGGCAACTTAAATCATTAGATGAGTTAAGACAAGAAAACATAAGTTACTCTTGGTTTCAATATACCCAATTGAAAGCTAGGTGGAAGTCAGATCAAAAGGTTGGCATCACAATTATAGATCAAAATTTAGTAAAACAAATTAGAGATTTAAATTGTGCACATATAATGCTTTAATTGAATTGGATTCGGAAACGGAATTAGTTAAAGACTGTATGATAAAGTGGGCACAAAATATTCAGGAACCAATTTCGTTGGACACTTGGGAGATAATTTGGGTCAGAAATGTTAAATTTACTCAGGCTCAAAACTTAAGAGAAAATTTTTATAAAATGTTTTATAGATGGCATCTGGATCCCAAGAAGTTGTCTAACATGTATCCAGTCTAAATGTTGGAGATGTGGTAGTTTAGAAGCTACCTATTTTCACATGTGGTGGACTTGTAGAAATATAAAAGCTTTTTGGATCAAAATTTGGTGGAACATTCAAAAGATTTTTAAAAGAAAGATAAAGTTTTCTCCGCAATTGTTTTTATTGGGTATTGTTGTAGATCAGAGGTGTCAAACTCAATTTCATTGAGGGCCACATCAGCATTGTGGTTGCCCTCAGGGGGCCGGGTGGGCGTGGCCAGGGTGGGCGTGGCCTACTGGGTAGGCATGGCTAGAGTGCGTATGGCCTACTGGGTGGGCGTGGCCAGCTCTACATTGTTTGCATCAAGGGTGCCTATGGGGGGCCTGGGCAGGAGTGGGACAGATCTGAGGGTCTCTGGCAGAAGGAGGGTCTCTGGGCCAGGGCCAAGGCAGTGGGGGCCATTCCCTCACTGTTTCCAGGATGGCTTCGCGGGCCGCATGAAACCACTTTTCGGGCCAGATCTGGCCCCCGGGCCTTGTGTTTGACATGTCTGTTGTAGATTGTGATGTTAAAGAAACTAATTTGATGTTGAATATGATAACAGCAGCACAGTTACTGGTGGGACAATATTGGAAGAAGGATAGTTTGCCTACTATAGAAGAATGGGTGTTTAAAGTTTCGAATCTTGCAGAAATGTCTAAGATTTCTGCTTACTTGAAAGATCATTCACAGGAAAGATATATTTCAGTTTGGAGGAGATGGATAGATTATATTCAGAACAAATATGGGACTAAAAAGTTCCATTTAGCTTATGAGTAGATTTTAGTGGGATATTGTTATTGGTACTTTGTATGTAGTTATGTTAAAGGGGAGTTAAAGCACATTATGAATTTGGTTAATTGTATATTATGCATAATTTTTTTATTTAGAATATGATTATTATAACTATAATCCTGTATTTAGCTCTGGGAAGTGGGGGGGGGGGGAAGTGGGTGGGTTTGGGGTGGGGGGATTTGGGGATATATTGTAAAACTTTGTTTTTGTAAAACTTTTTAATAAAAAAAAGAACAATCCAGATCTATTCTTGCTTTGAGATCAAGCCAAGGTGAGCTTAGTACTGCAACTATTACTACTACTAATACTACTACATTCATATTGGAAGCATCTATAAAGGCACTTCTGGGTTGAAAGGATTAGCCAGTGACATCACTGTTGCCCAGGGGATGCTCGATAGACCCCCTTTCATGTCCCTGGTATTTTCCCAATAAAGTGGTACCTATATCTACTAGCATTTGCATGCTTTCATACTGCTAAGTTGGCAGGAGCTGGGACAAATTGACAGGTGTTCATTCCGTCATACGGCTCATGCACTCGGGTTTCGAACTGCCAGGCTGTCAATCTCTCAGTTGTCTTCTGATTCAACAATCTAACCACATGAAACACTGCGGCCCTGATAGGTCTGCAACTTACCAGGTCATCAAGGTATTACGGTTCCCACTCTAAAATGTGCCCTAAATTTCATGAAAAGCTCTGTGCATCAATGTGTAGGTACTAACAGAAAGACCAACATTCTTGCCAACTTCTACAGTGATTAATGCTCAAACTATTCTCACACTTTGCTTTTAGGTATTGTAAACACAAGGAATGTAAGCATATTAATATCCTTGGATTTCCTAATATAAAAAATTGTTACGGGATGGATAATTTAAATCCTTCATAAACATCTCATTATTGTTGACTGCCTAGCTACTGTAAGTTGACAGGCTAATCAATAAAAACTTTAGTTGATTAGTCAGTGAGACCAGTGCTGAAGCGAATTTTGGGAGGGAGTATTTCATCCACCTGTAGTTACCTTTTTGCATATTGGACTATATTTGTAGTGCATTATTATAAAGGATAGGTAAACAAGAATAAAATTACAAATGCATGTGATGATTCCCAAATTAGAGGAAATAATCATTCCAATTTATTCTGCATCGGTTCAATTGAATGTCAAGTACTGTGTCTACCTCTGGGCACCACATTTTAAGAAAGCTTTAGAGAAACTGGAACAATCACAGAAAATGGCAACAAGAATAAATAGAAAGCTGGAAATAGTCATATGAAGGAATACTGAAGGTACAGAATATTTTATAACTTTGAGAAAAGCACTTTTTGATACTGAAAAGAGTAAATAACATCTGTTTTTGTCAGCCCTTCATGGAAAGCCAAGTCAAAATACAGGTACCTTAAGATGGTTTCTTGTTGTAGGGCAGAAGTCCCCAGCTCCTTGGCCACGGCCTACTACTGGCTGTGGCCTATTCGCAACTGGGCCACGGGCTGTCGCATTCAGGCATGCGTGCAGCTCTACTTGCGCGAGGAGTGAGCTGGCGTGCATGTGCATGCGTGCACAGCTCAAATTGCAATTGAGCTGCAGGTGATGTGTGTGCACATCCAGTTTTCCTCTCCACCCCAATCGGGCCCCCAAGCCGCAAAGGTTGGGGATCACTGTTGTAGGGTAAAACAACAGAATTGTGGAAATCAGAGTTTCCCTTCGCTTCCTATTATTTCAGACAGAATCAAGGCAGGATTATTTTGAGTTTCTTTAGAATTCCTCTTTTATACTGTATGCTTTCACCTTTCCCAGGACTATGTTGTCATTTCTCTTCCCTTAATGTCTTCTGCATGGTTTCATTAAGGTCAACACCACATTCTTTTATAATTCTTGATTGTCCAAAAGTACAGAACAACTGTCTTAAGTGACAAGAAGGCAGATTTCTATCTGAATAAATATTTTTTAAAAGAATAGTTTAATAATGGAGCTACTGATTAAGATCTGAGTTCCTCTTCATTGTATGCATTAAGTGAAGATGCTTACATGGCCATCTTTCGCAGATGCATTTATTCTGAATTTTATACACAATGAAAAAAATGGGACTAAAATTAAGCTCCTTTTTATTGATATTCAGGCAATCAGAGAATGCCAGTCAGAGAATGTTGGCTGGTGGCCCCCAGGGGGAGGGCCTTCTCTGTGGGCGCCCCGGCTTTATGGAACCAACTGCCGGTTGAGCTCTGGATGGCACCGGATCTTCGCTCCTTCCGGCGCGGGTTAAAGACCCATTTATTCGAACAAGCTGGCCTGGCCTGATGGGGGAACGTGAGGGTTTTAATAGGTTTTATATTCTGATTGTTTTAATCGGGCAATTATTTAATCCTTCTTTTAACTTTTGTATTTCTATTTATATGCCCTGTTCACCACCCTGAGTCCTTCGGGAGAAGGGCGGTATAAAAATTTAAATAAATAAATAAATAAATAAATAAATAAATAAATAAATAAATAAATAAACAAATAAATAAATAAAAATAATCTGCAGGACTACCAAAACAATTTCCATTCCTTGTGCCGGTAGTCCTCAACTTATGACCACAATTGAGCCCAAAATTTAGGTTGCTAATTGAGACATTTGTTAAGTGAGTTTTGCCTCATTTTACAACTTTTCTTGCCACATTTGTTAAGTGAATCATTGCAGTTGTCAACAGCCTGATTGTTAAGTGAATCTGGCTTCTCCATTGACTTTGCTTGTCAGAAGGTTACAAAAAGGGATCACATGATCCCAGGACATGGCAACCATCATAAATATGAACCAGCTGCCAAGCATTCAAAATTGGATCACATCACCATGGGGATGCTGCAAAGGTCGTAAGTGTGAAAACTGGTCATTAGTCACTTTTTTCAGTGCTGTTGTAACTTTGAACGGTCACTAAATGAACTATTGTAAGTCAAGGACTACCTGTGCAGCTGGAAATTAGCCTGCAAAATGATAAGCAAAGTAATCTTCAAATTGTTTAGCCAAGAATAGAACTTGGCTAATAATGGAAAAATATGTTTGTATGATAATTGATCAACCTTTCTTGCATTTTTCCAGACATGAACAAACCATCAGGTTTAAAAGAAAAATACCTTCTTCAAAGAGGCATTGGGAAATTCTGATCAAAGGTCCAATTAGCTGTAACTGAGTGGCTTTGTTTTGCCAAGGTAAACAAAGGTCCAACATATATGTCATAATTTCAGAACCAGAAGAATTCTCTGAATAGAGAATAACAGCAGATTATTTGTTACAAGGAGTTGGATCATGTTTTACCTTGGTAGCCATGTCTAAGTCAGATGCAATATATAGAACTAGCAAAGAGATCATAGGTAACAGGTATGGCTGTATTTTTCAGTGTTTCATTCTAAATTTTAATAATCTTGTTACCTCCTAGAACAGGGGTGTCAAACTCAATTTCATTGAGGGCCGCATCAGCATTGCGGTTGCCCTCAGGGGGCTGGGTGGGTGTGGCCTACTGGGTGGGTGTGGCTAGAGTGCATATGGCCTACTGGGTGGGCGTGGCCAGCTCTACATCGTTCGCATCAAGGGTGCCTATGGGGGCCTGGGCAGGAGTGGTACAGATCTGAGGGTCTCTGGCAAAAGGAGGGTCTCTGGGCCAGGGCCAAGGCAGTGGGGGCCGTTCCCTCACTGTTTCCAGGATGGCTTCGCGGGCCGCATGAAACCACTTCGCAGGCCGGATCCAGACCCCGGGCCTTGTGTTTGACATGTCTGTCCTAGAAGAAGGCAGCTGTATGTGATTCCACTGATTTAGTGATGGAACAGAAAAAAGTAAAGTTTGCTTCTTGCAGGTGATTAGCCAAATTCAATGTGAATTTTTCACAACTCATATTCAGGTCAAGGATTTGGACCCTAAAAGCCTGGGAAGTTACTCTAATTACCAATATCTTCTATGCATCAAATGTTGTATTAAAATAGGAGAATTAAATAATGTAATAGTAATGGTATCAGGATCTTTCTCATTACCTGGCCTGCTCTACGCAACCAAGAAAGCCCTTGCCTGTTAAATTTTAATATTGTTGTTGTGTTTTACCTCAGCTTTTTACAGAAGGGTACCTGTCTTAGCTTTTGAAAACAAGAATATGTTTTAAAATATTTGATCAGTTTAATTCACAGATCAACTGGTTAAAAGGCAGATGTTTAAGAAGTTATTTTCTTTAATCAGTTAACATCTCTTTTTGTCATGATCACTCGTGTTCCCACTGGATAATTGGAACTATTCAGTCAGTCTTCGTTTATAAAACACTTTATTACTCAGTGCCTCTCTGCAGGAACCAACCTCAGAACTTTCTTTAAAAGGATTTATTGTCTCTGTTCTTTCTTCCTCTGATGTGATGTATCTTATTCTCATTTATACTAAGCCTCTAAGTGTGATTTAGATATATTTTATAGCAAACATTTGGAGCAGTCTTATACAGTAATTAAAATGCTTTGTTGGTTATTGCTCCCAAAGATATTTTGATCTAAGTGCAGTGCATTATGTCAACCTTTTCATGCTGGCGGCCCGGAGAGAAAGGGAGCAGCTGGGAAATTTGTGTGTGCGTGTGTACAAAGAGAGCCGCCCGTGAACAGGGCCATATGTATCCTCACAGTATTAGTGGCACTGTTTGTGCATGTGTGCAGGTGCTAGCTGCTAGTACTAGCACCCATGTGCATGCGCAAATGGGCTGTGCAACCCACATGGTGTTAGTGGCCACGTTTGCACAGGTGCGCAGGCACTAGACACCACTCCTAGCAACCACCCACATGTGCAAATGGGCCACACAACCCACACATTGCTAGTGGCCATGTTTGTACAGGTGCTAGCTGCTGCTGCTAGCCCCATGTGCATGCACAAATGGGGCCAAGGGCGCTAGCGCAAGTGGGGGTGAGTACGTGCACACATGTGTGCACACTGGCCAGCCTGTCCCACGGCCTGGTGGCCAGTAGGCCACCACCTGGTAGTGGGCCACAGCCCATAGGTTGGGGACCCATGCATTATGTAATATTTGATCCTGCAATTCTTTGTCAGGCAAAATTCATTTTCTGTTATGCTTAGACAGATGGACATGCACACGAGTATATCTAATAGCAATAGCACTTAGACTTATATACCTCTTCATAGTGCTTCACAGCCCTATCTAAGCAGTTTTACATTGTCAGCCTATTGCCCCCAACAATCTGAGTCCTCATTTTACCGACCTCAGAAGGATGGAAGGCTGAGTCAACCTTGAACTGGTCAGAATCGAACTCCTGATGAGGAGTGATTCAGCCTGCAATACTGCATTATAACCACCACCACGGCTCTTGTCCTTGTGTTAGGCATATCTTACCCATGAAGGATCAGGTCATTTGGGATAACCTTAAATAGGGCTGCCAGTCAGCTCTCTGTGGATGCAATAAGGGTGTAATTCTTCAACCTTTAACAACTTTCTGAAACTTCCCAAACTCCTGCCAGCCCTGGTCATACAATATTGACACCAGTGACATTAGGGAAAAAATGTGGGCAAGTGGGGAGTGCTGCTGGTATATGTGCCCATAATTGTTTTAATTTTTAAGTCCTGAGCAAGTATAATACTTGTTTATGGCTGACATCAGAAACTTGATTGTTTGGTCAATCCATAGGTGCCTGTTTGCTATAACTAGCTCTCCTGAGGATTAATTGATTCTATTTTTATGAATATTTCTCCTGGTTATATGCATGATTTTGTTTTTTGAATGTGACTGGTATTGCTTTAATTCCCATTAGGAATGGAGGAGTTATATACAACTCAGGTTTGTTTGATCAGAGTGCTGGTTGAGTCTTATAGATAAATACAAATAAATCTCTCAGTTACATTTTCTTTGTAATAACAACATGGTGTTGTTGTCCACAGTTTAGATTATTAACTGTTACTAGTGAGAGGGGATAATGTGTAATTTCATGAAGTCATACTCCTTTCTGATGTTCTATGGATAATTCAGATTTTTGCATCCATAATCCATCAATGATTATTCCATAGTACCCCAGCCATGCTGATTGGGGGATTAAGCAAATTGAATTACAGCACATCTAGAGGGCACCACGTTAGACGAAAAGGTGGAATTCAACAACAGATTGCTATGTTTTTAGTCTCATATCTCCTATAATATGTATTTTGGCCTTCATAAAAAAACTATTAAAATGTTATAACAATTGGAAACTAAAAAGCAAAGAGGAACACCCATCCAATTGTTTGACAGTGATGATTTATAGGAATAAACATCTGACTGACTTGCACGAATTGAATATTTTAAGAAATAAATTGGACAACAGCTTCAGTGCTAAATATTTCTCTTTTTGTGCATTGCGATGTAATCTGGGAGTATTGTGTCTGACAGCATCAGAAGTATTGTTGAGGTTTTTTTTAGCTTTATCCAGATGTTTAGCTAGGGGTAATGTTACTATATAGATTAACACAGCTGTCTAGGAGTTACCATGCTAAATATGGAGAGCATCTGTGATTTGTCTAGGGAGGTTGAATTTCAATTAATTAAATGTGAAGCTAGCTTGCTAAGATCTTTTCCACTGCTAGTAGGAACCTGACGGTTTTAAAAGACTTTGGAGCAGCTGATGCAAACATTTTCCAGTTTATTCATTTTGGCCAAGTCCTTGGAAAGGTATGTAGACTAGATATTAAAGCATTTGATTATATTTCCCAGTGTACCTGATTCTTAAAATTAAAAGTTGCTTCCAACAAATTCAGTTGCAGATGGATACCTTGAGTAATAAAGTCTGTAAGGACACAGGAATAGAGGAATGCTCCCATATAATAGAACTTGAAGTAGCTTTTTGTTCATAAACTATGAAAATTGAAAAATGAAAAAGTTTCTATTCTCATTGGACACGGTTTGAATATTGAATCATTTGGATTAGAAGTCTTGCTCTCCTTTCATCTCTTCAGATATTAATATCATAATACAGGGTAGCTCACCTTACCTACCATTACTTTAAGATGGTGACTGACTATATAAAATCTATTTGTGAATAGTTTTGTTGTTCTGACTTGACTTGACTTGACATTTCTTCCATCCATTCTTCTTTGTCAGATTTAGGACAGCAGATCCTTATTCTTCCTTAACTTGAGAATTTATGTAAACTGAACTGAAAAATAACATCATGTGAATTTTAACTCTTTTTCCAGGTGGTTAACTGGCAGATTCAAGGAATAAATCATCCTATCATGTGCTCAAATGATTTTTATTTTAAGATTTAGCTGGAATTCATCCTATCATATCTGAATTGGTCCATATCTGGTGAAGCTTTCATTGTCTTAGGGCCAAACTAAACATTCATTTGAATTCATATTTTAAAATAAGCTTTGCCTTTTTTAAAAACATAATTTTTAAAATAGCGCATATTTGGTAATCACAATTCCTCTCCCTTACCAGTGTTTCTTACAATATGGCCAATCACATTTTTCAAATTAAGTTTCCAAAACCATAGATAGATTCTCATAAGCCTCTGAGCCTAATTGAATGTTATTCTAGTGACACCAATGTCTACTGGGAAATGAAGTTCTTTGGGATTGCAACCATTATAGAATCCAGACAGAATTTCATTTCCTTGAGACATTGGCTTCCACTTGCCAATTTCTTTTGAATCAATATGTTGAAAATAAAAACCCTCCATTTTTCCTCATGCCTGGCTGCTTTTTTCAAACATGTCCTTCATATTGCTCTTCATATGAAGATATTAGATCCTAATTATTCCTACTATAGCTTCCACCTTTGTAAAAAATACTTCAAAAAGGATAGCTATTATATTTCAATTGATGAGAAAGGCAAAGTTGAATTGTTTTAGTTGATTTAACTATCTGGCTAAAATAAAAAGCCATTAATTTTTTTGGATTCATACAAGACACGCAACTACAATCTAACAAATCATGTTGCGGCTTGGTATAATGTGGGAAGCTATTCAGTTATGGTAAAGCATCTAAATTTTATAATTGCAAAACCTTTGTTGTTAAAGGACATAGAGCATCTTTTAAGCTTTGATAAAGCAATGCTGCAATGGATCTATGGGGAATTGCTTGGGTTAGGACTTTTAAGTAAGTTATTTTAAATTCCATGCTGAAATTGGAAGTAAGATGAGAAATAAATATGTAACAGAGGTTAAGTTTGTTTAAAACCTTAGATTTGAACATCTTTGAAACACATCCCAAATCTTTTGGGAAATACTACTTTCATATCTTTAAACTATAGATTGGGAAAGAAAAGGAATATTGCTGAATTTAGAAAGAAATGACTGAAGGCATGTTAAAACTAGGATGAACTCTCATTAATATAAACAGTAATGTAGGATATATGTCACGTTATAACTTAGAAATCTCAGTAGAAAAATGAAAAAAAAAATGCTGGCATGGAAATATAGCTTAAAATGGTCATATAATTTTTCTATAATTCTAATTTGTACATGGATGAATATAGCAAATAAAAGTATTTGTTTCACTTTAACCAGTATCCAGTTAAATATGATTGCCTCTAAGGCATTTCCTTTCTCCCCCTTCCAAATACACAAACACACACACTAACACACATGCAAAGCTTTCAGAGGGAAAAATGCATTATAATGTATTGTAGCTACATGCATATAGCCTTTCCCCTCATATATATTTGAGTGTCAAGAGTAATTGTACCAACAACATTATACCAAGCCCATATTAATCAGACTTGCAGCTACAGCTTGCTGTACTTATGATTACATTTGTGATGTTTAGATGAATTCCCTGCTTAAATATTCTGTTAGAAGGTCTTTTGTCATTATTCAGACATTTGGAAAATGGATTTTTTATGAAAAAAAAGCCAACATAACACTAAATGTTTATAAAATCTTCCATGGAACACCTGCAACAAATTAAAAATCTCAGATTAATGCATTTAATGTCATATGTTGTACCAATGAAAAAGTTTTAGAAGTCAACAATGTTTAAGTTAACTTTCTTTGATCAAGTTTGGTTACCTAATTATAACAAGAACTGCAGCATAAAAGTATTAATGATCTGAAACACCTATGCTTAAATTCTTTCTCAAATTGTAACATGAATTCTACCTTTTACTTTGCTGGTCAGAATCTGTGCTCAGTTCTGGGCAATTTATTACCAGAAAAATTCAGGTCACCTGGAAGAGTCTTAGAGAAGAAGAAGGAAGGATAATTAGGAGACTAGAAACTAAATCATAAAAGGGCAATTGAAAACCTGTTTTGGAGTATTTTGGAGTATTCAACCAAGAGGAGAGGGGAGGGGAGGAGAGGAGAGGAGAGGAAGAGAAGAAGAGAAAAGATATAGTAGAGTAGGACTATTCAGATATCTGAAAAAGATGACATAGAGAAAAAGGTTATGATTTATTCTGTTTTGCTCCATACAGCAGGATCAAGAATGGTGGATTTCAGTTATAGGAAAGCAGATTTCAAATGAAACTTCTAAATAGTAAGAACTGGATGTACCTTGGATGTTTTAATTTGGTTCCTATAGTGAGCAACGTGTTGGATGTCCTAAAGTGCCCCTTCCCTCAATACGAATCTATAACCAATGGTGGATAGCATCTTGATTTTTTTTTAATTTAAGGCCTTGGCTGGACGCATACATTATGATGTGCTATAAATTGGGCTGTTTGGTTTTAGTTTAGCGTATACAGTATGAACCCAGACATTGTGGTTTATAAATTATGGTTTATGGCTAAGCATTAAATTATGTCTGAATCTACACAATGCATGTATTGTTTATTCAAATTGTGGTTAAAATGTACATTGCTTAGTGCAGCATACGAACTTAGTCACTCAGTCAATCACTGTTTCCATAAAGCCATGAATGTAAATCAATCTTCTCCAATTTAATGACTTCTAATTGGATTCAACCACATTTCCCAGAATTTCCAGTCTGACTGGGAATCATTGCACGTGTAGTTCCACACAATTGGAGGAAATGTTCCAGAGCATAGTTAGCTTTGCTGTTTTCTTCAGGGCTCTTAAAACACTTAACATCAATATGTTGAGCAGAAAGCAGCTCTCAGAAGGGTGATATAGGGAAATGATGTTCCTGTTTATTTTTCGTTATTTGCTGCAATTCATAAAGACAAAGGAAATGTCTTATGATCATGGTAGTGAGGGAAAAGTTAATTACAGCTCTAACCACATGAGGAGACCCTATTTTGGATTACAATTATAAAAACGGTATAGATTGTATTTTTGAAGTGAAAAATGCTTACTGTAAATCTTAGTGTGAGGAAAAACTGAACTAGCCTCCTCTATATAGTTCTTGGAGAACAAAAATTAGTCCATTTATCTTCAATAAAGATGACTTTTAAGTAAGGGTGTACTTTTGTGGGCTTAGTGTTTGACAAATAGGGCACACTTTTCTATAAACATGGGAAAAGCCATGGTTCTCCATATGTTGATAAACAACACTTCCCAGAAGCCCCAGCCAGTTTGGTCAGGTGAGAGGGAATTACAATTCAGTAGAAACATGGCCCCCAATTCCTCATTCTTCTTCTTTTGAAATAAATAAATCATTTCTAGAGGAGGGTAGTTTCCTCCTATACCACTGAGAAAAGAAACTGTATGGATTTTTTTTCCTCCTATACCAGGTGTAGGCTGGCTCGGGAATTCTGGGAGTTGAAGTCCACGAGTCATAAAAGAGCCAAGGTTGCCTACCCCTGTCCTATACCCTCTTTCTAAAAGCTCATAATTTCTATAAATATGCTGTTTTGCCTAAAAGGAAAGTAACCCCAAATTTAAGACAGTCGCCCTCTGGAAAAAAAATAGATGAAAATTGAAGAAATTTACCAACCTCTATTGTCATAAAATCAATGAAGATAAGTCACCCCTCCCATTAAAAGGTGAATTATTGGAATAATAACTTAATAACTTAGTCTTTCTTCCAAGTAATAGATAACAATACTTGTTTTGTTTTGCAAACAAGAAAAATTTAACTTTGTAGCATTTTGCTATGACCTATTCAGTGGAATTACAGCAGCAAACTAATCCTTTAGGAGAGATGGCTCTATCAATCTTTGGATTTTTCTAATGTGGAAGCTACTCAATTGCATCTCAGAAATCAGGGAGGTAATTACTCATGCAGACAGCACAAAATGAAAGGTAAAAAAAATGCAAGTTCTGCTGAGTATCCCTTTTAGAACAAGCACTGGAACAAGAAAAACAGCCTCTATAATCAGTCAAATACTTTCGTTAATTTTTCAGGTGTTGAAGGCTAGAGTGAGGATACATGCTATGAAAGTTAAAGCAAGGAGAGATGTAGTGGACAATGGCACAACTCATAGCAACTCTTATTTAGCAAACTTTGTGCTTTCAATGTGGTCTTCTACATCATAATTTTAAAAGCCTTAATTAAGCAGGCTTTACATACCTAGCAAAATCTTTGTACATATGTATTTGTATAGCTTTAAATATCTGTATAGATGTATGTCTTTGTACATATATATTTCTCTCTATATCATTTTATAGTGTAGTGTCAACCTACTTGTTTCTGTGAAGCAAGGATGCAAAATCTGTAGCCTCCTTGTTTCATTTTGAGCAGAGTCAACCAGAATGCCACTAAACTTTTTAGTTTTTGATATGATGTGTGTAAGGTGGATGCCTGGCTGCTATTTTTTAAACTCTGGTATGCTAATTCAAAAACTAAAATTTCCAGCAGATAATATTCTCTTGAACTGCATACCTGGTACATGGAATTGACAACTGGGCAATGTAAATAGATTTTGTGTGCCCTTACTATGGCCAAAAGATTGATATTGAAGCATTGGAAAGTCAAAATTTATGGCTCCATTCACTCAATGGATTGGAGACCTAACTGCACTTGCCACACTCACATACATGCAAACCTGTGTTGCGGTATACCTATAGATACAGACTTTGTATAAGCAAATACAATGAAATATGGGATTCATTTATACAGAATACAGTAGGTTAAAAAAGGTAATCATAAATGCATCATACATATATAAATTTTAATAATATTTGTAATAGACAGGTATGTATAGAATTGTATTTGTTCATTGTTATAAGGACATTAGATTACAGGATAATTCTTTTTTGTCATATTTTCCACTTTTTATTATTGCACTTTTTATGTGTTTTTATCTTCCTTTGACGATATATGTATCACTATTTTTTGTTATTTGTTAAAAAGCAATAAACCAACCAACCAACCAGCCAACCTCTGGTTTACTGATTTGAAACTCAGATTATTATAATACTTGCAGAAGCAGAACCTGTAACAATAGTGTTGTGTTAGGACTGAAGCTCACAAAAGTATATTGATGGGAAACAATTTGTTGAAGTCAGCTGTCTTAATTTCTACAACACTAGTCTAACTTTGTAGCTCTGGCTGCACTATAGTGAATTCTGGTATCACATGGTCACTGTTCCCCAAAGTTGCTATAAGTTCCACTCCCTCAAACATTTCATCCCTATTAATAAGAATTAAGTCCAGTATAGCTGACTGTCTAGTTCCCTCCTCCACCATTTGGACAGAAAAGTTGTTAGCTAGGCTTGTCAGGAACCTGTTTAGATCTTCCATTCATTGCATATTTTGCCTCTCAGCTGATATCAGGATAATTAAAGTCTCCCGTTACTACAATGATGAGTTTCCTGCATACCTCAGCTAACTGATCTGCAAAAAGTTCATCTATTTCCTATGCCTCTATACATTTATAGCAATGTAATTTCTTTTCCCCTTAATATTCACCCAAGTACTTTCAAGAAGGCTTTCAGCTTTGTTATAATGTGTTTCTGTACAGTTGTAGTAATACTTTACATATTTTGCAACTCCTCTTCTTTTGGGTCTGTTTCTTTTGAACAAATGATATCGTTTAGCAGTATATTCCAATCATGGGTTTCCTCCCACCAAGTTTCAGTAATAGCAATAATATCATACCTGCCTAATGATAATGTAGGTGCCACAGCAAAAAAAAGCCCCACCACCAAGGTCCCACCAAATGTAGCTTCATAGGTGACAGTACCCATAATGTGCCCTCTTTGCTGTATCTGGTAGGATATGGTAGGATAAGACATCAGAGAGAGAAGTTTCCTCAAATAATCCATGCCACAAATGGCTTTAAAGGTCAACACTAGCACCTTAAATTAGACCCATAAACAAACTGTGACCAATGTAGCTCACAAAGCAGAGGTGTAACAGAAACACTTGTAGGTGCTAGCACTGCTGCATTTTCCACCAGCTGAAGTTTCCAGATACTCTTCAAGGGCAGCTGCATGTCGACTGTATTGCAGTAGTCTAACTGGCAGGTGACCAGGGCATGAGTGACCATGAGTATGTCCTTTGGATCCAGGAAAGTGCCCAAATAGCGCAGAATACAAAGTTGTACAATATTATAAGTTTTAAAGGGATGGGCTAATATATGTGTGGGAAAAGATACTGACTGTCAGCATGATGAATTTCTGCACTCCTCCAACTGTCATCTTCCAAAGGTTTGTGAAGAAGGTCATTATCAGATTTGTGGTCTAATACAGAAAACAATAAAGAACTGTGGTTTCTTAAAAGCACTCTATTTATTATGATGTAGGCTTTAGTTGGCTAGAGACCTGTTCTTCAACACTCCCTCACTCCTTATCGTCCACATACTTATACCAGTGAGTGGGTGGAATTCCTGAGAAGGAGTTGAGGATTTTGGTTTCTGCCTCTTCCATGTAGAGATTGGCCACAAAGGGGGACACAAGTGAACCCATGGCTCAGCCGTGTTTTTGAGTGTAGAAACCTTCCTTGTATTTAAAATCTTACATTTTTAGGTATATGTATATACAGAAGTAAAAAAAATCTTGACGACAAAAGACAAGATTAATAAAATAATATAGTAGTAGTAGTAGTAGTAAAAATGTTGCAGATAGAATTAGCTAACATGAAAATCAATCATAGTAATTATTTTATTTATTTTTACTTTATTTTTATTTTTATTACATTTATATCCCGCCCTTCTCCGAAGACTCAGGGCGGCTTACAAGCTTAGCAGTAGCCTTCATTCTATGTATATGCCTGCTTGTTAGGGCTTTCACACACACCCACAAGCGGCATTATTACAAAGTCAGCTTATTGCCCCCAACAATCTGGGTCCTCATTTTACCTACCTCGGAAGGATGGAAGGCTGAGTCAACCTTGAGCCTGGTGGGACTCGAACCTGCACTAATTGCAGGCAGCTGGTGTTACTTAAGGAGGCATCAGCCCACTGCTCCACCAAGGCTCTTTGTATAGCTTTAAATATCTGTATAGATGTATTATATAGTAAAACCAAACTAAAAGTGTACAGTCAAAAGTGTTAGAAGACATTGTATATCTTTAATGTGAAACCTGTTATGGTCAACTCTTTTTTAAATGATTGTTTTCTTAGATAGAGAAAAAATATTTGTGAAAGTACAAAAGTTGTCACTCTAGGTACATGAGTTGTTTTCTTTTTGTGCAGGGCTCCCTACTGTGAAAGGAATGAAAGGAAAGGAAGGCTATTTTTATTTTTAAGGAATATATTTACAAATAGAGGGAGGAAAAATGCCCAAGATCTGAATATTGGCCATTGGATGCAGAAGTATTTAGATAAAAAGAAATGATTGATAGACCTTTTCGTCATTTCCTTTTTCATCATAGTAGGAAGCATTTTGCAGAAAGAAAGGAGCTGTGAATTACTCATGTAGGGCCATATTAAGTTATTGTTCTGATTTCTCTCATCATCTCTCTCTTTTCAGTGGAGACACTTTAGTTTCCCAACCTAAATCTCAGCAAGCACCCGATGGCAACATTTGGTATGCTGCTGTTTTCAGCAAACCTACCCAATACATGGGATAATTTTAAATGTAATTATTCAGCACTTGAATAGTGCTCTCAGATATCCTGTTGGAAAAAAAATGTCAGTGAAGTGGAAAGTGTTATTTCTATGTCAGATTTTGTGGAGAGAGGTTCGAACTGATGATATTGAAACCCCAGTGAAATTGTTAGATTTTAATATTAGCCACTGACTTCAGTCATCATGGGAGGTCTTCCAGTTCACAGAACTCCCAATTCATACAGAAGTAGCTTCCCCTTGAAATTATTCATATTCACATCTTATCCTTGATTTTTTGTTTTTTTTTAAAAAAACCCTCTTAAAAGAGGCATTTTGCCACGGAGGTTAAGGGTTTTCACTGAAATTGCCACTTGTGTTTGATTTTCATCTTCTCATAACATCCTTGAAAACGTTCAGGATAAGAAAAGTCCTGTCTGAGGCATGTTTGAGAGTGACTCTTTTAAAGTATCGCTACAGAATTAAACAAAAGCTGTGTAGAAGTAGACAAGGGCCTCTTTCTGTCCATTGTGCTGTCTGCAGGGAGCTGACATCTCTATTTTAACAAATCAGCCTTTTCTTATTACCAACAATTTTTTAAAAAAATGCTTATCGTTTTGCAGAGAATAGATTAATAAACAAGGGATCAATGCTTAAAACCTAATGCTCTTTTAAGAAAAATCACCTGTTTAATGCTCTTGTATTTAACACATATATGCTTCAATATATTTGATTAGGGCATTAATAAAACCTTATTGCTTATATTATCGTCCTCTTGTATAAAACAATTAACAGACAACAGAAAACCAGGCACAATTAATCATTTGTACAAGAAAAGAAAAACATACTCAAAAAAGTCACCAAAAGAAATTTAGTGTTTTTGAAGACTAGGAAAGCATCAGATTGGTAGTTCTTCAGATAAATACCTTCAAACACATAGAGAGGCTTGATGCATAACAAATAAGATTCAGTATGAATATGGATCCAAGTTGTATTCCTTTCCCCAATTACTATTTTATGGGACAAGAGCCCAGAGAATTGTGTGCTGATACAACCATTTCTTCGGAACAATTGGTGCTTTTAGAGAAAGAGAAAGACAAATAGCCATTCAAAGCAAATCTGGGATAGTGTTTAAGGTGTAACCATTCCCCATAAAAATTTATAATACGTTAGCATCTTTATTTACATTTCATTTGCTTTAGGTTTATGCTTCACTCTATGTATCCATCTGTCCATCTAACCATTTACCCATCTATCATATGCTTCTGTACAGAATATAAGGGTACTCTTGATGACCCGGAGGATTCCTTTGTTACTTTTTTCTCAAGCTGATTGTTTTTCCCCTCTTCTCCTCTACTCTCTATTTCATGCCCTTTCATGGATGTTAAATCCATTTTATGTTACATTTATGGTCATTCTGCTTCTTTGTTTTCCAGGACCTCAATCTCCGTACAAAGACCTTAATCTCTGATGTGGAACTTTGTAAAATGTTCTCTGAAAGTTTTAGTGTAGCCTAGTAAATTTTTAGGGACAAAGTCACTGTCCATTTCTGGAAGCAAAGGTGTAGTAGAACAAAAACATAAAATATCTTAAAAATTATTTAGTTTCAAACAACAATAGAAGAGCAACAAAGGGATTTCTTCAATTTGATGTGGTCTACCTTTCATTCCTTTTTAAAACAGGAAATATTATTTGTTTGAAGATGACCAAAGGATTAATTTTATTTATCTTTCCATAAATACATATTTTAATGCTGTATGAACAATTGGATTCTGCTTTGATTTTGCAATAATAAAAATAATAATATTGAAAAGAACAAAATAGTATTAAAAAAAGATTTGTTCAGTGCTACCTATTCAATGAACATTAAGTAAATACAAACAGAACAAAAACAGTTTATGTTATTTTTTTTCATCCCAGGATGTTCTGTTTGGTTTGAATCATTACATATTTCTTCATTATCAGCAAATATTTTTGTTCTTGAACCCAGTTATTTGATGATACCAACTTTCTGAATGTAAAAAAGATTAACTTCCCTGTCTTTATCAAAATTGATAAAGAGCATTTGATGAAAATGGAAGAAGTTTTAAAAGAATAAAACTTGACAACCTGCATTTTTGAAGGCACCAAAGGGCCCACTGAGAGCTACTTTGCTTTGCCTTGTCTTTCATGGAAGGTGACAGTGGTGTGTGAAGGAATCATAAAGTCATCAACGATGAAAGTCTTGCCTCTTCTGAGTGACACAGTCATATGGTTATGACCACCATCACTAGTGGGTGGTACAGAGAGTTGGCCCCTCCAAAGGCAAAAATAAGCTGGAATAATGGAGAATCTAGGGAAGGGGAGTTAATGAGAAGCAACCTCATCTGTTTAACTTCTGAATGGCCATGCCCACCAAATAGCCATTTGGGGAATGGACAAGACTATGGTAGCAATATTGTGAGAACCTAGTATAGTATATTTTCAGAATTCCCATTGACCTCTAAACATGCACAAGCTCCTTCAACCTAGAAAGTTTGGACTAGAAGAAAACGAATATAGTAACTGAATGGAAAGCCCATGTCCTCTATAATTTTAGCTCCTCTATGAGCAGACTAATATCTTGCATAAGGACATTAGGAGTTTTTTTTAAGGAATGTCAGTCAATATAAAATAGAGGGAATACTGTATGTCCTTTTCTAGTTTTATAATTCTTACTTCTCTTATCCTACATATTAATATATTAATAGTATATAGTATCTGAATTATGAGCAATAGAATTGAATGCTATTCACAGTTGGCTTTGAGTTAAGCAGCCGATAAATTTTGAAAAATAAATAAATATAAAACTAAAAGTCCAAAATTTGCTCTTTCTTCACAATTCTATTTTCACTCTGTTACTAGGCTTGTATCATTATGAGTATTGGTGAGCATTATTGTATCATAGTGTTATGCACTGTTTAGTCCTTCATCTCAAGTACAACACCCTAAGCAAAGTGGTACAAATGCATACTACTTGTGCATAACAATAGTACTGGAACTTCTTATTGTTGTATTATCTATGTGGTATATAGCATCCTATAAGAAGGCTAGGGTTTTTTTCCCCTTCAATTTATCTTTTGCATGTTCTAGATCAGGAGTTCCCAACCAGGGGTGCAAGACGATATTCCAGGGGGTGCGAAAACCTGGGTTTAGAAGTTTCTAAATTATAGCGTATATGCATAATTCATTGTGTTGAACTTTTGTAAAGGGTGCAAGAATATATCAGAAGCGTTCTAGGAGTGTGGGGAGCCGCTGTTCTAGATTCACTGGTCTACCATAATGGGGACAGACAAGATTTTATTGTTTACCTTCTTTTTGAGAAGGAATCATAATAATTTTCTTTGGGTGAAATAAGATTTTCTTTTCTGAAGTCATTTGAATTCTATGCTTGTTTATTTTTTAAATTATTTTTAACATATTTATTTTTCTTTTATCGCCAAAGATGAAATACAGCTTGAGATGAGTGTAACACCCAGAGAACATGGATTACGGGGCCTGAAGGCCAACAGGTTTTTAGTGCTCTAAATTGGAAAGGCTACAGTACAGTGTTTCAGAAATCTGAAAATAGTTGAAAAGCAGCTTCAGCTTTAGTACATAATGTATATTGAGGAACTAAGCAATACGATAATCCTCTCCTTTGTGAATTGATGAAAAGGTGATCTTTTCCTCTCAGATAATTAACCCGTGGATTAGACGTGGGTAGGCATCTTACATTAACTGAGAAGAATGAAAGAAACATTTAAAGCAAACACTAGGTGGAGATTCAAATGACTGTAGACACTATTGTTGTGAAACAAGGGTTCCTTTGAAAATGCCAGCTTTGCAAGGTGGTCCAGGGAAGAAGCACATCCAGATGAACTAATTATACTTTGTTGTTAGATTACATTATCTTGCAACTTCTGGAAGTATATTTCTTCCTCTCACTTTTTACGGCCTGTGAAACTAAGGAGGGTCCCTTCTGAGCAGTGATGGGATTCAAATATGTGAACAGCCGGTGGTTCTCTGTGTGGATGCCACTTCCGGAAGTCCATTCTGGGCCTGGGCAACCAAAAATGAGCTACCGGTTCTGCCGAAGTGGTGCAAACCGACTGAATCCTCACCACTGCTCTCTGAGGCATTTGCCATTCCCACATTCCTGCTGAAGGCTAAGCTGGCTATGACTCTTCTCGGTCTCCAAGGCCATTGCCACATACTTTTACATAAGATAAGCATTTACATGGAAGGGTCTGCTTCCCTGATGAATTTAACCCTTTTTATAAATTTTGGTAAGGTGCTCCTACTCGTTTCTGTTCTTTCTTCTTTTCCTCACTTCGTTCCTGTCCAATTTTGTTTCCTCTTTCTCATTCCTTTTCTTCCTGGTGAAGCAGCTTCATTATCTTATTCTATTGCTATTTTTCCCCCTCTCTCATCTTTTTTGCTGTTCTTTGTGCTAGAAGGGGGGAGGAAAATATCGTTAACCCCAAGACTACCTGTACCCATAGGAGGACAAGGCAAATCGTGGAGGTTTTTATGAAGAGACTGGACAGTCACTTGTCCAAGCGGGGGGCTGGACTAGAAGACCTCCAAGGTCCCTTCCAGGTCTATTCTATTCTAAATGCTGAGAAATTTTATGCTTTTATTTATTACTTGCCACTTTTATAGGCTATTCAATTAATAAAGGTTTTTTAGGCAGTTTAAATTTAAAAAAGAATAAAAATAGGATACATTTAAAATAAAAAAGGAAAAGAAATAAGAATAAAATTTTAAATGCAGTCAAACTAACAATGACAAATAAGACCTAAAACTTTGAAAATGTAAATTAATAGGACAGTAAATTGTTTCCTTTTTTTTTTACTTCTTTTCATTATGATCTTGCCTTTCAGTAGTTTACAATGTTGAGATGTTCATAAGCTTCTTTGAAAGTAGTCTTAGGGCATGAGTGTGTCTTTTTCAAAATTAAAGTTCCATTTACAGCTACTTGGATAGCAAGAGCAGAAAAAGAAATGTATAATATAATTTGTGCAGACTTTGCACTCGTGTTAACGATAGGATTTTCATTGTTCAGTATAAATAATTTACATTTTATTAAACGGATGGCTAGGTGTTTAATCTTGTTGCTGAGTTGAGTTGTTGAGTTGACCAGACTTTGGGACAGAATTATGGGGCCCAGTTAAGAACCAAGTTCTCAAACTCTCTACTGCATTTTGAAGGAATACACAATGGCAACTAATGCTCTCCTCCTCCTCCCAAACTAAGATCAATAGAGACTAGCGTGGCCTGATTCTGCTGCTGACCATGGCTCTATATTTGTTTTGCCTTTCCATCAGAACAGTCAACCAGAGCTTTGCCTCCAGCAAAGAATAGATTAGAACCAAGTCTTTGTCCATTCAACAGTTTAAAACCAAAGAAGGTCTTTTGTGGAAATTTACATTTGGTTTGATGACAGCTTGTGCAGAAGCAGAGTTTTCACTGCCAACTACAGTAAATCCACTCAAGATTTGCAAGTGCCAAAAAGAGTTAACAATTAAGTGACTAAAATAAGATAGAAGTTTGCTATTTTTCAGACAACTTGAAATATGATCAAATTAAACCCATACTTTCTTTTTTTTGCCTCCTGGAAGAGCTCTCTGTTAAAATTAAGAAAGAGGAAGCCTGAGCATCATGGAAACAGAAGGCACAAACAGGTGAGAAATAAAAAGGAGAACGCTGTTTGTCAAGCTTGGTTTTCTTCTGCCAATATTGTTGTGGAAGGCTTACTTGGAAGATACTCCTGTCTGATGCTTGAGCCTATTCTTATTGAGCTTTATTATAAAAGAAGACGCTTGCTTGTTTCAGTCACTTAGGAGATAAATACAGGAAAATGGCTCATCGTTTATTGGTTTATCCATTCCCATCCCCAGCACAGGGTAGAGTGGTCTGATTTCAAAGTGACAGCTGGTGGTGTCGCTTCCTGATACATGCTAATCCAGTTTTTATTATTGAAAAACTGCCTATGCTTCTAGCCAGCGAGAGGGAGTTGCTAAATGTAATCGCTGAGGAGGAAACCTTAGGATCTTGCATATAAAAGCCTAAAATGAACCATTTTCTCATTAAGCAGCAGCATTGTGATTAAATACAGATGTAGTGCAGGGAAAGTAATTTATATCTATGAGGAGAATAATGTTCAGTTTGTTTGGGGACTTTTTTTTAAAGCCTTAATTTGAATAAACAGTATTTTGGCTTGCTCTTCCATTAAAAGTATACGAAATAAACTTTTGTTTTCATGAATGCTGACAGGAGTAAGATTCATGTCCTAAAAATCTGGAAAGATATGGTAGTACTAAGAGCACAGCTCAGGTCTTCAAAGGAACATACGCTTGTGGTAGTTCCTAGCAGAATTCTGATATGGTTATGGTAAAATATTTTTGCTATTCTTCTGTTGGTGAACTCAGAATACAAAGGTTTCTTTCTAGAGCAGGGGGTTGGACTAGAAGACACGGTCTTTTCAATTTCTATTACTCTGTTAAAAAGTAACCTGGAGCACACCGCACCTCTGTTGGCAATAGCCAGGCTCTGTCTCCCTTCTCAGACTTCACAATATCATCCTCGGACAGCTGCCTTGTGCCTGTGGTGATCTTCTGCTGTGTTATACTGCTATTTTATTGATGATTTCATTTAGGGAACCTTGATTAATGGAAAGGCAGAATATAAAAGAATGCAGGTGAGCAAAATAAAGGTCTAGAAATGTATGTTTGGGAGTATAACTTTAAAGAAAATAGGAAGTGTGTTTGAAATTTGGAACAAAATACCCTTTTCCCTTTTGCAAAGATTTGTTTTCATAGTTGGCACAGTTGACACCAGCAAATCACTGAAATTTTAACTGCTGGATGTTAGATGGAAAGGCCACCTAGTCATTTCATTATATTCTAATTAATAATACACTTCAATAAAAATATTAATGCAATCATTATGATATTCAGCAGCTTTGCAGGTCTTCTGCTGAATATTAGCTGTTCTCCAATACAGCATCTTTTCTTTCGCTTTTTACTGTTAGAAATTTGAGACTGGTGTTATTTTTATTCTCCTATTATGTCTGTGGACATGCCTGAAATTAAAATCCATATTAGGGAAATGTTATTAAAGTGTATTCTGAAGTTAGCTCCAATGACATACAGTAGAATGGCAATAAATGTTCCATTGGGACTTATATTTATATAACTCATTCAGTGATCTCTCTACAACTCAGGTTGTTTTGTAAGGGAAGAAATTACCCAATGAATAGGTCTCTTCATACAACATTTTGCTTTTGTACAGCACTATTATGTGTTTTTACACACCTTACTTCTCTAATCCTTACAACAACTTTGACAGATAAGTCAGTGCTGTTCCCATATTGCAGATGTGGGGTGGAGATTGGGCTAAGATGTAAAAAGTTTGTGTAACTGCATTTAAAATTAGGAAAAGGTTCATCTGGATTAGATCAAAGGCCTTTGTAAGCACACATTTTGTTCCCACAGGACCCATTATTCCCCAGCCTTGGAAAGCTAGTGGCCTGAGTGCAAAAGCATCCTTTGGTTTGTATATCCTAGACCTAGCCACTGGCATTTGAAGAATGAGACCTTTAAGACTGGAGGAAACTATTCCTAACCTAGGCCTCCATTACCTGCTAAGTTCATCACAAAAACAAAAATTAACTCTAGTTCTTGATTACTAAGCTATATTAAGACAATAGAGTATTTTTTTCACGTTACAATAGAGATTGGTTAAGGGGATGAATATTGAGAATAGTTATCGAATTCCAAAACAACAGAAAGGAACAAATTGGAGCCTTAAGAAATTTATATTTATTATAGCCCTTAAAATGTGGTGGTGGAGGAGGAGGGAGGAGGGAGGAGGGAGAAGAAGAAGAAGAAGAAGAAGAAGAAGAAGAAGAAGAAGAAGAAGAAGAAGAAGAAGAAGAAGAAGAAGAAGAAGAAGAAGAAGAAGAAGAAGAAGAAGAAGACATGCTGCTTCCATGTCCACCCTATGAAAGAAGATATACGTAGTTGATTTCTAACTGTACTGCAAGTAAAACATGAATGCATGTCAGGGTGTATTTGTGGGAGCAAGCAGAAATACAGGACAGGATAGTAGAAATGCTATTTGCTTATAGTCCAAAGTCAGAATATATGATAAATGCCCTTGTGGGCTAAATTGGCCGTCCAAGATAGACATAAAGAGGTCACAGTGAAAGGTATAGCCCCATGTTTAGGTGAAAAGAAATGAATTCAAGATGCTTAGCTGATGATCTGCATGACGGTTAGATCATGCCTGATTTGATTTTGTGTTTTGAAATCATAATAAGCTACTCTTTGCTTTTTAGACTGACAGAAGATTTTAGAGTCTTTAGATTGAAAAAAGCTTCATAAATATTAAAATTAATCTGAATTATGTGAGTTCAACATTTGTGAACATCCTGTAACATAGGTTTTTATGCAATAATTATTAGCACCTTGGCCCTAGGAAGTCCCCTCATCCATCCATCAAATAAGGACAGCTGCTTTTGAAATATTTATTGTTCCATGTCTTTTGATTACACATTGGACTTGATTTATGAAAATTGTCTCTTTTCAGGGTAAGAATTTAATAAAACTTCCTGAGTTATCTTTACCTTTGCTGAAGATCAGATGATAATATATTTATGTAGTCAAAATAAATCCTGATGATTTAAACTCAGTGAAACAGGGCCCCTGCTGAACAGGGCTGCTGGGATATAACAAGGAAAGGAGAGCTTAGATAGAGTGTCCAGAATCTTTTGAAACCATGTTGAGATAGAATTTTATAGTGCTCAATCTTAATTTGTTTTAAAAGTTAAGACAAAACTATCAGAATTGCCCCCTTTTATATAAAAATGTTAGCTTTATGAGTGGAATAATGGACCAAAGTAGACCTCAGAAGAACACAACACACATCAGTTGAAAATTAAAGTGGAGAAGGATGGGTTAGTCCACAAAAAGCATATATGAAGACTGACTAATCTGGAATCTAAAACTAGGTCTGTGATGTACTAAACCAATTTTTAACTATGATTTGTTGAATATGCTAGACTAAAAACATGGTTTATTATCCTAGTTATATAGGATTCACACTACTTGTTAAATCCAGGTATTGGAATTGGTCATTTGACAAGAAACAGGTTTCCTGATCCACAGCAATATCTTGGAATACATTAAGTCATATCATTTTCACTTTACAATTTAGTACGTTGCATTCAGCATTCTGTATTCACTACAGTCATTGGGAGTGGCATATAAGATGATTATTATGGTTGGTTGCACATTCAACCAGATGTTAGATTTGGATTTGGCATTTTTATCCAACTATCCTTCCCGAGGACCTGGGATGGAGAGATGTTGTTTGATGTGTTGTTGTTAAAGGTATCCTTGCAGAATGTAAGCTGTTCCAAATAAGGCTGCCTTTTGTAATTGACTAGTGATGTTTTTGTCAATACCAATGGTGTGCAGGTGGCACTCCAGAGGTTTTGGGATAGCTCCCAAGGTGCCCGTTACTATTGGTACTATCTTTGCTTTCTTTTGTCACATTCATTCTACTTCTATTTGCAGGACTTAGTATTTTGTGTTTTTCTTCACTTCTTTATTTTCTAGTCTGCTGTCTCCAGGCACAGCAACATCTACTATCCAGATGTTTTCAAGTTTCTTATCAACCATTGTTAAGTCTGTGGTGTTATCTGGAAGGTGCTTTTCTGTTTGAATTCTAAAGTCCCAGAGCACTTTCTATTATCACTTTCTATTTCTCTGTTTTATGGTCCCATCTTTCTTGCAGTCAATGGTATTTCTTGCAGATTTTCCAGTGCACCATTGCTGCTATTTTGTCATGCCATTGTTTGTAGTCAGTTGGTGTGAACTTCTTGCAACAGCTAAACAGGTGGTCCACTGTTTCTTCAGCTTCTTTGCAGAAGTGGTTATTTTGTGTCTGTTGCTATCTTCTCAATTCTGGCTTATTATATTTTTCTAAGATGTAGCTCTTTGAGAAAGACATTTCAAATACCAATAATAGTTTAAACTGCTTTGAATTTTCCATCCTATTGCCAGATAAACCCAATCAGAGAAACCTGTTCTTTAAGCTATTCCCAGCTCCTTACTGAGCAGATCTAGTACAAGTTTAACATGATCTCTTAAATATACTATACTTGACAACCTTGAGGGAATTCAGTGTTTACATAATTTACAAAATTTTAGGTACCAATAACCCAGAAATGAATGATTATCGTAAGCTACAGCTATCTACTATGGGTTTGCTAAGACCTAGAAAAATAGGGACCACTATGGTGGGAAGGTAACAGCGTTCCGTGCGCCTTTGGCGTCTAGTCATGCCGGCCACATGACCACGGAGATGTCCTCGGACAAGCGCTGGCTCTTCGGCTTTGAAACGGAGATGAGCACCGGCCCCTAGAGTCGGAAACGACTAGCACGCATGTGCGGGGGAAACTTTACCTTTTACTTTAGAGTGAAGTGCAAATCCCAGAGCAAATCAGAAGCCTGAGTAGAGGGTTTTTTTGTTCATTTTCTTTGAAGATGTTTCACTTCTCATCCAAGAAGCTTCTTCAGCTCTGACTGGATGGTGGGGAATGGAAGGATTCTATATTCATTGCAGACAGCTGGTCATTTGCCTTCTGCAGGGGTGTCAAACTGCCGGCCCGTGGGCCAGATGCGTCATGGCGAAACCGTGCCCACGCCATTGCCGACAATGGAAAAAAAGTCGCAATATGTCACGACGCATCAGGTGATGTTGCGAGTTTGACACCCCTGTTTTAGAGAGTCGTTGAGCCATTACAAACGAGAAACTAAATGTTTTCAAAGAAAAACAGGAAAGTCCAGTTGCCTCCTGAAAAGCACCTTTGGGACAACCATGACCTGAGAAGGTGACTGTGAATCTCCATAGACATTTAACTAGGTGAGTCTTGAATTTAGTCCACAGATTTTGCTGCAAGATAACTTGTGTCACTGAAAAAGGGCCAGTGACTTCTTATCTGGCAAGATACCAAAAAGAAAGCCATTCTACCACTGTACACTTCTTTAGAATAAGAGGAATGGAATCACACAGAAGAGAAATGAACTGGGAGATTGTATTTAGCGGGTGATTAAAACGCACAAAATCTGGACTTGAATATACAATTCTTTCCCTCGCTTAACATCCCCCATTACTTCAGAGGCTTCAAATTGTGGCTGATCTCACATATCAGAAGCTGTAATACACTTACTGACAAAGGAGATGAATTAAGGATGCGGCATCTGACTTAACTCTGAGTTTTCTGGGTGTAGTGGATTTAACATTATTTGAACACACTTTTTTATGGTTTAATATAGAATTATTTTAGGGCAGAATTTGGTGGCAGGGAAGTAGCTAATACTCTTTCTACTTCTTCTAGCCCCCTTTTTTGAGAGAGAGAGAGAGAGAAGAGAGAGAGAGGGAAAAAGAGAGAGAGAGAGAGAGAGAGAGAGAGAGAGAGAGAGAGAGAGAGAGAGAAGCTTTATCTTAATTAAAGTTTAATTAAGGATCACATTTGGCAGTACTTTTCACACCGATCGACACCAGCAGATTTTCTAGGGCTTAACTTTATCGTGCAGAAAATCCTCTTTTATTACTCTCAACCTGTTGTAAAAGCTGTTGGCACAGAGCAATGGCTGCTTCATTCAGCTGCCTTGTTTGCCGCTGGAAAAACCCCAGGTCTCTAGAGATAGCACCACAGTGGTTCAATTTAATATCTATCCCATCACTACAAGACTCTAGCTCATTATTAATGATACTATTCATTAATTTCTTGTTGGGCTGATGTTGTTATTTATTAAAATATTAAAGAAAGCTCCTGAGACACATACATAATGAGAGACACCTCTGTTCATGAGCTATACCAGCAGAGGGGAATGAATATAATGTAGATTTACCCATCCCACCATCCGCTCTCCCTCCCTCATTAGTCCTGCTACATCTTGGAGTGACACAGTAAATTCATTTTGTGCACTGTCCAATCAGAGCACAAAACAAATGTGAAGCTCTTTTTTTTTTAATGAGCCATTCCTATGCAAAATGAATTGACTACTGTCTAACTCATCTGATCTGCCTCTGTTTGGGGAGGAGGGCTAAATTGCTTATATTTGTGTAGGAAATAAATAAGATTTGGCAGACGGGTTATTGTTTTCTCTGTCTCCCTCAGCCCCCTTTCAGCCTTCCATTTGGAAATTTTCAACCTCACATTTTAAAATCTGCTACCTTAGCAAACTAAATCCAACATTACAGGTAATATTTAAAATAGCCCAAACAAGCTTTCTGTATATTATAGTGGTCATATGATAGCAGGTGGGATAGAAAGACAGATAGGCAGAATATACAAACATTGCATGTATATATGCCTAACTGTACATGCATATGTAATTCTATACTGTACACAAACATACAATGATACTTGGAAATATCCTATGCAAAACTGATTTAATACTCAACTTTTAAGATCACAGCTACCTTGAGCAGACTTACCATAAGACAGGAAGCATAAAAATAAAATCAAGTTGCATCTATTTTAAGATTTCTTAAAATTACAGTTCAGTGGTCTTTCTTGGCACTGGAAGCTTCCAGCTTATATTTGTCTTTTGCTGCTGACTAAACAGAACATTAGAGAAATCTGCATAACAATTGTGGGTAGCATCTGAAGGTAAAGTTTTAATTTGTTCTATATGATTGTTGTTTTTACCCATGTGCAAATAATTGCGATGGGGAAGAAATGCCTCACTGTTTTAAGGGGATTAACTGGGCATAATTGCATCTCGTTTTGATTCCTCTTTTAATAATGGATCCTCTCAATCCACAGCCAGTGCAGCAGCTTTGTGGGGCTTGCAAGCTAGTTTCAAAGCATTTATGTATTCCTCTTAGGTCTTTGTACTGCAAATGCAGTCATTTGGGTGGGTGGGTGGGGGGTGGTGGCAGCAGGGGAGTCTAGCAGAAGAAATGCACTCAGTAATTTTGAAAAGACCGAGCAATCATACAACTCTAGCAACATACATGGTGTCAATACCTATAGCACTGAATATTTGATTGCTCAGGTTTCATTTCCACCTCCTCCCTTTGCAAATTGTAAATACTAAGGCAAGTTCCCAGGACAGACAGAGCCATTATGCTATTATGTAAACATTTATCAGCTGACTCCCAAGGCCAGCCAAAGCCTGGCTAAGTATCTCTTAATTTGAAAAGGCAGGTATAAACTTTAATAAAGGTTTTGACTTCTTTGCATTGGGAGAGGCAAATCAACCCTTGTATTTAAAGCTTTATTCTGGTCTAGTTAAGCTATGCTGAGGAATGAATAAGGCAGGGGTGTCAAACTGCCGGCCCGCGGGCTGGATGTATCATACTGAAGCTACGCCCACCCCATTGCTAGCAATGCAAAAAGAGTCGTGATACGTTGCGTCACGTGATGTGGCAAGTTTGACACCCATGGAATAAGGAGGTCACATGCCTGGGGAGTCACCCAACTGAAGTGCAAAATATAAACATAAAACTTGTATAAGTGACTATTAGTTGCACTGTACATGCTGCAGAATTTTGACATTTTGAAGGGCTGATTATACATTTAGATATTTGGTATTTCTGAAAACAAATAGGTTTATCTCCTCCTATGCCAGCTGAATCTCAGGATCTGGAGGATATTCTTTATGCAATGGTTGTAGTCTTCATAAATTACTCTGCTGTACAAGAAATGCATAGCAGTATTTTGGATTAATGATATGGATTAATTTCATATTGTGTTCTTATCTTATGCATTTAGAATTTTGACTATTACTTGAGACTTTTAAATTAGGAAGCCAAATATAAATATGTTTAATCTTTTAGTATACGGTATCTCTACACAAAGCAAGAGTCATGAAGTTTATTCACCATAAACAGATCACACACCTATGTTGGTCTAAATCAGGGGTGTCAAACTCACAATGTCACGTGACATGTTGCAACGTATTGCAACTTTTTTGCCATTGCCGGCAATGGGGTGGGCACAGTTTCACTATGATGCATTCAGCCCGTGAGCTGGCAGTTTGACACCCCTGGTCTAAATCTTCTTTTACAAAAGTAGGGTCCATTTTTATCCTTTAAAATATTTTTATTAAAGGTTTTAATTATAATTATAAAAGATAATACAAACTAAGAAAAAATAGAAACAGTAAGGTGCAAAAAAGAATGAAAAAATGGAGATAAAAAACAAGTATTAGTGACTCCCACATACATAAAATAAGTATAATTTAATTTAATAGATACAAAACTTTTCATCCTATGAGTCAACTCTTAATTATAGACAAGTCCAGTATGCAAGACCTTTTCCAATGCAGATGTCAGCAAAAAGTCCAGAGCTATTAATCTGTTGAAAACTTTCACTTCTAGAGACTTTTGCCTTGCAGTCTCCTCATAAGGAGCAGCTGTATGGAGCACAACATGGATGATCTCACATTCTCCTTTACTCCAGAGAGAACCAAAATGCCTGATCTGCTAGTTAGTTCCTTATTCTTAGCTGCAATTTTTGGCTCTGCTTTCAATACATTTTTATCTTTAACTTGCTTCAATTCGCTTGGATAGCATGAAAACAGGTCATTTTAACTCTACTAACCTGATTATATTAGTGAACACACCATGTTCTAAATGATCGTTGTTACTTAAATAGACTAGATTGGAAACATTCTTCAAAATAATCTTACTTTGATCTATATTTAATTAATATAACAATTACAGAGTAATAATGAACTAACAAACAACAATAAAAAATCCAGACTGTTGCACAGTCTTAATAGTTTTGCTATCCTGTTGTGACTTGGAACTAATGGAGAGGCAGCTGTTGAAAGGTTTTCCTGGAATTTCAACCAGGGACGTCGGTTCGTAGCAGTTGCTTATCCACTCTATAACAGAACTTCTTGAGTTACAATTTAACTCAAAATTGACCTTTATTTATTACCTCCAATTTGTATATTTTATAAAAGGATTGCTAAGCTGCTGTAACATATGAAAATGAACAGTTTCAGAGCCTCTGATTTTTTTAAAAAGCAACTTTAAGCCTTTGTTGTAGATTTAAAGGTTTTTTTTAAAGCAGTCTGTAAAATTGCTACATGAAACTGCAGTCTCTCAATGGAATATTATATCTCTGTATAACAGGATTATTTAGTACACCCATCATTTTAAAAAGTTAAATGGGAGCACCTACAGAATGCAGAACAGTATTATTCACTGGCAATTCAGTCAGTGTAAATAACTGTAAGAGCTTAGTGTTGAATTTCCTGCTAGAACTGGATAAAAGAGTAGAACTATCAGCTCAGAGCTGACCGTGGCTAAGATTTCCTATGTATTTTTGGACACTTATTATTGTGCAACCTCTATTGTTGTTATTAATGAATGGTTATTATTAATGTGGTTTTAAGATTTGTATTTTGTTTTATGTGTCAACATCCAGCTCAAGAATCCAAATAAAACTCCAGGTTCATTCTGTTTCCAAAAATCTTACTGTTTATTGAATATATGGCATGGTAATGTTGAAGCAAAACTAACTCTGAGGTTCCAGACACAGTTCATAGAATTAAACAATAATTTCTCCAGCCAAACCTCCAACCTCTCACGTAGTCCATGTAAACAATTTCACTTTGTTATGGGAAGTGTCTGCTTCGCCTCCACACCTACTGCGGTATCCTTGAAAAGGTTTCAGGCTCTCATGTTCTTCAGTGGAATCATAGAGGTTTTGTTTCTCCATTTAACCAATGCTAAAGTAACACGTCCCCCCTTCCTTACTCTAATGGCAAGTTGAAACAAAGAGGCAGGTAGCTGCCAAATTTTCATTCTTGACATTATGTTTAATTGATGAATTTCATACAAATACTGGAAAATATTACCCTCGTTGGTCATCACAGTAGCCCTGTGATCAAAAACATCTACAAAATTTAACATTTTTTCAGAAAAGATGAAATAAACTTTACAATCTCATGGCACAAACTCAACCTTCTATGTGTAAGCTTATTGATTGATTGATATTCCACTTTTATTATTTTTATAAATCACTAAGGTGGCAAAGATAGCTAATAGTCCTTCCTCCTCCTATGTACCCCAGAAAAATAACCCTATGAGATGAATTAGGCTGAGAGAGAGTGACTGGCTCAAGGTCATCCAGTTGGCTTTCATGCCTAAGTCAAGACTAGAATTCTCACTTTCCTGGTTTCTAGCCTGGTGCCTTCACCACTAGATTAAACTAGCTATAATACCATAATGCATGTGAATAGGGGTGGAAACTGCATTAGGGCATTGAAGTACATCATCATTTGCCATTCCTCAGCCCCTGCAGATATTGTAACCCATTTATGACCATTTTCCCCCCTGAACTAGAACCTACCTGAAATAATGATAACAGAATTTGGTGTTGGATATATCATTCCTATCCATTAGCTTCTTAAATACTACAGGACAGAAGAATGATCACTTCATGTACCAATTTTTATCTTCATCCTGCTGCTTCTATATGCATAGAAAGGTTAAAACTGAAGTAATCAAAGGCATTTCCAGGCACTGTCTATGCTAATTCCTGACATAATATTTCCACTGTCTCTTGAAAGCTCTGTGTCTTTTGAGAAGGTTCCATTCAAAAAAGGTGCCGGAACTCCATTTTGAGCATTCTATGAGATCTTTGGTCATTCAGGTTTTTTCCCACGTAGAATTGAAGGTATAAGAGCAACGTTTCGACGAAATCTCATCCGTCATCCTCAGGCTGGTGGCTTCAGCTTCGTTCTTCTGGGAGAAGTGTGTGGTAGTGGCTGTTTGTTCCTCTTTTTTAAACTGCCAGAGGGGGTGTGTTCTGTGGGTGGAGGTGTGCTCTGATTGGGTGGGGGGTTAGCTGTGTTCTGATTGGGCGGAAGTGTGTTTTGAATGGGGGCTGTGTTCTGATTGGGTGGGGGGGTGTTTTGAGTGGATGGGCTGGTCTCAGCTGCCAGCCTTAGACCTGAACTGGTGAGTTGTGCTGCTTTTGTTCGGCTCCGTGTTTGTGCTGGTGCCATGTTTTTATAGTGGGTGTCAGTTTGCTTATTGTGTGGTTTGGAGGGGTTTAAAGTGGCTGATGTTGCAGCTGTAGTTAGGTTTCTGTTTTGTGGTTGTGTGTCGTTATCGTTGTGGGTTTGGATTTGCTTTTTGAATGGTTGTGTGGTGGTGATGTCATGTGATGTTATCATGAGTTTGGGTCTGGTATCATTCTTGGTGGTTGGGACTCGTCTGTCAATCAAGGCAGGTTTCCAAATGGCTGGTAGATGAGAGGTATCATCTCGTTTGTTCATGCTGTGGGGGCGTTTTTCTATCTCAATGGCTTCTCTGATTATTCTGTTGTTAAAATGTTCAATTTTGGTGATACTTTTGGTTTTTTTAAAATCAATTTCATGTCCCGTGGCTTTAAAGTGTTGGAACAGAGATGGAATTTGTTCTCCCTTTCTGAGTGAGTTCCTGTGCTCTTCAATGCGTGCACTTATTCTTCTGTTGGTCTGTCCGATGTATGTGGTGGGGCAGGTGGTGCATGGGATTTCGTATACTCCTTGGTTTTCTAACCCAATTATGTCTTTGGGTTTTTTTAGGATGGTGGATATTTTTCTGTCTGTGTAGAATGCTGTTTTGATGTTGTGTTTTTGGAGGATCTTGCTGATTCTGTCTGTGGTCCCTTTTAAGTATGGGAGGAGGGCTTTGCCATTTTCTTGTTCTCTGTCTTGGGTTTTTGTGGGTGTCTCTCTTCGGATTAAGTTGGTAATGATGTTTCTTTGGAATCCATTGGAATATATATATATATATATATATATATATATATATATATATATATATATATATATATATATATATGGATCCTTGGTTTTTCGGGTTTTTCCCCGCGTAGAATTAAAGGTGTAGGCGCAACGTTTCGACGGAATCCCATCCATCATCATCAGGCTTCTGTTTCCTTCTTCTGGGAGAAGCATGTGGCTGTTTGTTCCTCTTTTTTAAACTGCCAGAGGGGGTGTGTTCTGTGGAGGTGTGCTCTGATTGGGTAGGGGACCAAGTGTGTTCTGATTGGGTGGGAGTGTGTTTTGAATGGTGGGGGTGTTCTGATTGGGTGGGGGTGTGTTCTGAGTGGATGGGCTGGTCTCAGCTGCCAGCTCCAGACCTGAGCTGGTGAGTTGTGCTGCTTTTGTTCGGCTTCGTGTTTGTGGTGGTGCCATGTTTTTATAGTGGGTGTCAGTTTGCTTATTGTGTGGTTTGGAGGGGTTTAAAGTGGCTGATGTTGCAGCTGTAGTTAGGTTTCTGTTTTGTGGTTGTGTGTCTTTATCGTTGTGGGTTCGGATTTGCTTTTTGAATGGTTGTGTGGTGGTGATGTCATGTGATGTTATCATGAGTTTGGGTCTGGTATCATTCTTGGTGGTTGGGCTTCGTCTGTCAATCAAGGCGGGTTTCCAAATGGCTGGTAGACGAGAGGTATCATCTCGTTTATTCATGCTGTGGGGGCGTTTTTCTATCTCAATGGCTTCTCTGATTATTCTGTTGTTAAAATGTTCAATTTTGGCGATAGTTTTGGTTTTTTTAAAATCAATTTCATGTCCCGTGGCTTCAAAGTGTTGGACCAGGGATGAAGTTTGTTCTCCCTTTCTGAGTGAGTTTTTGTGCTCTTCAATGCGTGCACTTATTCTTCTGTTGGTCTGTCCGATGTATGTGGTGGGGCAGGTGGTGCATGGGATTTCGTATACTCCTTGGTTTTCTAACCCAATTATGTCCTTGGGGTTTCTTAGGATGGTGGATATTTTTCTGTCTGTGTAGAATGCTGTTTTGATGTTGTGTTTTTGGAGGACCTTGCTGATTCTGTCTGTGGTCCCTTTTAAGTATGGGAGGAGGGCTTTGCCATTTTCTTGTTCTCTGTCTTGGGTTTTTGTGGGTGTCTCTCTTCGGATTAAGTTGGTAATCGTGTTTCTTTGGAATCCATTGGCTGTTAGTACATTAGTGAGAGTGTGTAGTTCGGTTTTTAGGTGTTGTTCGTCAGCTAGGTGTTTTGTTCTGGAGATGAGTGTCTTGGCTACGGAGTTGATCTGTGCTGGGTGGTGGTGTGAGAGTGCGTTCAGATAGCGGTTTGTGTGTGTTTTTTTTATGGTAGATAGTGTGTCCTAGGGAGCCGTTGGATTTCTTGTAGACTAAGACATCAAGGAAGGGAAGTTGATTGTTAGCTTCTGTTTCCATGGTGAATTGTATTTTGGGGTGTAGGCTATTGAGGTGTATGAGGAAGTCATCCAGTTTTTCTTTGCCGTGTGGCCAGATTACGAAGGTGTCATCTACGTATCTGAGCCAGAGTTTGGGTTTGTGGTTGGATTTTTCTAGAGCGAGGGTTTCAAAGTGTTCCATGTAGAGGTTTGCGATGACAGGTGAGAGGGGTGATCCCATGGGTGCTCCTTCCATTTGTTTGTATCTTTGTCCATTGTAGATGAAGTATGTGTTAGATAGGCAGTGGTTGGTCAGATCTAGGATGTGTTTTGGGGGGTTGTATTTATTTAGGATAGCTGTCAAGGCTTCTTTGATTGGCACTTGGGTGAAGAGGGATACAACATCGAAGCTCACAAGTAGGTCCCAGGGCTGTAAGTTTAGTTTACTTATGATCTCTATGAATTGGAATGAGTTTTGTACGTGTGAGGTGATGGAATTTGCATAAGGCTGTAGTTGTTTGGCAAGAAATTTGGCTAGATTTTGTAGAGGTGAGCCTATGGAGCTGACTATGGGTCTGAGTGGGGTTCCTTCTTTGTGTATCTTGGGCAGACCATAGAGCTTAGGACATCTGGATGATTTTTCTCTGGGAATGATTGTTTTCTGGATCTCTTCACTGATGGGGGTGGCTTTTATTTTTGATTTTGTGGTTTTTTCCAGGTAGGTGGTGGGATCTGTCTTGAGGAGTTTGTATGTGGAGTCTTGGAGTAGGTTGGATAATTTGGTATGGTAGTCAGATGAGTTCATTACCACCGTGGCGTTGCCTTTGTCTGCTGGCAGAATGATTATGCTGGTGTCATTTTTTAGGTTAAGTAGTGCTGTCTGTTCCTCTTTGGGTAAGTTGCTTTTGGGTGGTTTGCTGGTGCAGAGGATGTTGGTAACTTCGAGAATAATCAGAGAAGCCATTGAGATAGAAAAACGCCCCCACAGCATGAATAAACGAGATGATACCTCTCGTCTACCAGCCATTTGGAAACCCGCCTTGATTGACAGACGAAGCCCAACCACCAAGAATGATACCAGACCCAAACTCATGATAACATCACATGACATCACCACCACACAACCATTCAAAAAGCAAATCCGAACCCACAACGATAAAGACACACAACCACAAAACAGAAACCTAACTACAGCTGCAACATCAGCCACTTTAAACCCCTCCAAACCACACAATAAGCAAACTGACACCCACTATAAAAACATGGCACCACCACAAACACGAAGCCGAACAAAAGCAGCACAACTCACCAGCTCAGGTCTGGAGCTGGCAGCTGAGACCAGCCCATCCACTCAGAACACACCCCCACCCAATCAGAACACCCCCACCATTCAAAACACACTCCCACCCAATCAGAACACACTTGGTCCCCTACCCAATCAGAGCACACCTCCACAGAACACACCCCCTCTGGCAGTTTAAAAAAGAGGAACAAACAGCCACATGCTTCTCCCAGAAGAAGGAAACAGAAGCCTGATGATGATGGATGGGATTCCGTCGAAACGTTGCGCCTACACCTTTAATTCTACGCGGGGAAAAACCCGAAAAACCAAGGATCCACATACAGGCACCCGCGAAAACCTCAGAAAACATATATATATATATATATATATATATATATATATATATATATATATATATATATATATATATATATATATATATATATATATATATATATATATATACACACACACACACACACACACACACACACACACACACTCGGTTTGTATGTATGTATGTACACTGGGAGTGTGCTGTATGCCAATTAAACTGAAAATTTCCTACAATAACATTTCAACATTTGATGCCCCAGTGAAAAACACCACCAGTTGTCAACTCTGGTGGATCTGAGAGATTCAAACCCAGTCTAGTGTCAAGGGAAAAAATGGAACACCATTTCAATACTTGTTTCAAGATTTAATTCGGCTAACTGTAAATGCTTTCTCAAGGAAGCTTAGAATCATATCTAGTAACTCCTATGTCTATTTTGAAATCCATTCCATCATTATAATCAGGGACCAAAGTGACACTTTTAGACATGATGATAATCGCACTTACATGCAGCAACATAACACATAATTCTCTCCCCAATTCACATCTGTACAAATGTGTGGTTTTAGTAGAACAGGTCAATAGCATCTCACTCAACTTTCATTTGCTGTACAACAGGGCATTTTTAATCATATCCGAAAACCTGACCTGGAAAAAAGATAATGGAATTATTATATAATATATAATTTTACTTTTGTCTACAGCCCAAATTAGTTCTCTGTATACTTTTCAGACTTAATGTGTAATAGTCTGAAGTCTGTTAAATGAACTCTGTAAGGATATTGTGTCATTAAATTATTGTTAACTGTAATCAATAGTTGTATACTGTAGCATGTTTAATCTGAACAATAATGCAGCCATTATTCTTTCATTCGCTTGATTTCTGGTATAAATTCTGCTGAAAATATTTTGCTCATAATAAGGTTGTCATAATCAATTATGTTTTGTTTGTAGCCTTTTAGATTCTGCAAAGAGGCTATCTTGCTGCGTCGAGTTGGGAGTGGGAGGCACCGTTCTGCGGTGGTTCTCCTCCTACCTCTCGGGCCATTCGCAGATGGTGTTGGCAGGGGAGCAGAGGTCAACCCCTAGGCCCCTTAGTTGTGGGGTGCCTCAGGGGTCGGTACTCTCACCCCTCCTGTTCAACATCTATATGAAGCCGCTGGGAGAGATCATCCGTGGCTTCGGGGTGAGGTATCATCAATATGCTGATGATGCCCAGCTTTTCATCTCCACCCCGAACCAACCCAATGATGCCCTTGATGTGATGTCCCATTGCCTGGAAGCGGTACAGATTTGAATGGGAAAGAACAGGCTCCGGCTCAACCCAGCCAAGACTGAGTGGCTTTACGTACCGGCATCTTGTTTAGTCCAAGGGGTTCCATCTTTGTTTATAGGAGGAGAGATGTTACCTCCCGTTGATAGAGCACGCAATCTAGGCGTCCTCCTGTATTCACGACTCAGTTTTGAAGATCATATTGGAGTCGTGGCTAGGGGGGCATTTGCCCAGATTCGCCTGGTATGCCAGTTGCGCCCCTTTCTGGACTGAGATGCCCTACGTACAGTCACCCACGCACTCGTTACCTCCCATATAGATTACTGCAATGCTCTCTACATGGGGCTGCCCTTAAAGACCACCCGGAGGCTTCAGCTGGTGCAGAGTGCGGCTGCACGGGTAGTGATGGGAGCACCCCGATACTCCCATATTACACCCCTACTGCGTGAGCTGCATTGGTTACCGGTTGCCCTCCGGGTGAGATTTAAGGTGCTGGTACTTACCTTTAAAGCCCTACATGCTTAGGCCCGGGATACTTGCAGGACCATCTGCTGCCGGGAACGAATTCCCATCGCCCAGTACGCTCACACAGAGAAGGCCTCCTCAGGGTACCGTCGGCTAGACAATGTTGGCTGGCAACCCCCAGGGGGAGGGCCTTCTCTGTGGGAGCGCCAGCCCTGTGGAACCAGCTCCCCCATGAGCTTCGGATGGCCCCAGATCTCTAGTCCTTTCACCGTGGCCTCAAAACACTCCTTTTCCACCTGGCTGACCTGGACTGACAGGGATTTTAATTATATTTTAAATTTTTTAACTCTAATTTTTAATTTATTTTAATTTTAATTTTAATTTATTGTACAGAGGCCTTTAATTTTAATTTTATCTTAACTTCTGAATTTATTGTATGTTATTGTTGTTAGCCGCCCTGAGTCCTTCGGGATATAGGGTGGCATATAAGTCCCAATAATAAATAAATAAATAAATAAATAAATAAATAAATAAATAAATAAATAAATAAATAAATAAATCTGAGAGAATGAAGGAAAGAATCTTACTTTTGTTCAGGCAACAGCCCTATGAAGAGTTTCCAAGTGTAATTTTCTTGAACTTAAAGTTTGGGTTATTATGGTTCACTTAACAGATAGTTTGCCCCAATTTTTGTGATCTCAATGATAAGATGACAAAATTTCTAATTTATAAAACCAGGACAGCATGGTGAGCTCTATGAACCATGCCCAAAGGATACTGTATATTGAGCTACATCTAGTTCTTCCCTTTCGTATACATTTTATTTTTCTAGGAATTTCTCAAAAGCGGTCACTTGGATTGCATACCTTAAATCTATATCATCAGCATCTTTTTCCCCCTCGTACTATAATGAAGCAAGCATAGAATTGTAATTCTTTACAACTATATGGTAGTTTATAACTATATAGTCCCCTCTGTTGACCACTGATCTTGTATTCTTTCACTGTTTTATTGTTTCCTTTCTGTACTCAACACATTTAGGAACATTAATTTGTTGAACTGCTTATTGTAAGAGGCCATCAATATAGATGCATGTTAATTATAAAAATAATACTACCTGAATATAAGGAAAAAATATGATCCTGTGCTTTCCTTTTAAATTTCAAGTCTATTATTTCTTAAAAACTTAACTGATTCATTTACTTGTCCCAGAAGCAAAATAACAATATCTTTCCACCCACGTTCTTCACTCCAGTTCTCTAATCTTAAGCATTGCAGGATGAAGAAACGTATTTATGTTGTTACTCATCCAGTTTTGAATTCTGTAATCTGTTTTCTATCACTGGCCTTAAAACTTGGAGATCAGGGTTGTACTTGACATGCAATGGCAATATTATGGTTTTGTTCCCTTGGATGAGTAATTTGGTGATATACATTTGTACCTTTGTTTTTCCTGCCTACATATAAAACCTTGCTTTTCTCCACATTAAATTTCATTTTGTTGGATAAGGTCCATTGTTCAAGTCTGTCAAGATCTTTTTGGATTCCGCAAATTTGATGAGTTCCCCTTCTATTCCCTCATCTAAGTCATTGATGAAGAAGTACTGGGCCTAAGATGGAACCCTGTGGCACCCCACTGCTTACTTCCCTCCATGTAGATGTAGTACCATTAAGGACGACATGTTGAATGTGGTTTGTCAGCCAGTTTCAAATTCATCTGATGGTGATGCTGTCTATCCCACATTTTTCCATCTTACCAAGAAATATGTTGTGGTCTACTTTGTCAAATGCCTTGCTGAAATCTAAGTATACTATGTCCACAGCATTTTGCTGGTCTACTAATTTAGTCACTTTGACAAAGAATGAAATAAGATTGGTTTAGCATGGTCAATTTTTAACAAACCCATGCTGGCTTTTAGTTATAACTTTATTTGTTTCTTGATGTTCGTAGCTCTGTTTTTTATTATCTTTTCCAGTCTCTTCCTAGGTATTGATGTTAAGCTGATTGGTCTGTAGTTTCCTGAGTCTGTTCCCCCCCCCTTTTTGAAGATAGGAACCATATCAGTTCTTTTCCAATCCTTAGGTAATTCCCCAGTGTTCCAAGATTTTTGAAAGATATGGTACAATGGTTCTGAACTCTGGGATGTAATCCATCAGATCCCAGTTATTTATATTGATCAAGATCAGATAGGTGTTCTCTAACCATTTTCTTGCTTATTGTAATTTTTATTTCTAGTCTGTCTTTTACAGTTATGTTTTTGGTAGGTTGCGTGAAGACTGATGCAAAGAATGAGTTAAGCAGTTCTGCTTTCTCTCTGCTGCCTGTTACTTCCTTGCGATCTTTTCTTTTAAGTGACCTACTGTTTCCTTGACTTTTTTGTTGTTATTTATATGTTGAAAAAACTTTTTTTATTGTTTTTGACTTTTGTTGCAAGTCTTTGTTCATTCTGAGTCTTTGTTTTCCTGACTTCATCTTTGCAGATTCGGGCTATCTGCTGACACTCTGCCTTAATTATGTGTTCCTTTTTCCATTTTTTGTACTTGTCCTTTTTGTCTTTCAGTTTATCAGAGAAATCTTTGTGCAACCATGCTGGTTTCTTCTTGGATTTCTTGTTTTCGTTTTTCAGTGGTATTGTGCTGGACTGGGCTTTTTTTATCATATTTTTCAGAGTTTCCCATGCTTCTTGAGTTTTCCGTTTTAGGATTTTCATCCATGGAATTTTTCTTAGATTCTCTCTGAGTTTGTTAAAACCAGCGCTTTTGAAGTTTAAGACACTGGGTGGATTATATTCTATTGTTTGTGTTTGCATTATATTGAATTCCAATTTTTTTATTATTTTAATTCCATTTATATTACGTGGTCACTCGTGCCTAAAGTTCAGGCAGCTTCAACTCCCTCTATCACTACTTCTCTATTAGAAAGAATTCGGTCCAGTATACCTTTTCCTCTAGTTTCCTCCTCTACCTTTTGGATGACAAAGTTGTCAGCTAGGTTGTTTAGGAAACTGTTTGATCTCCCACTTGCTGCAGAGTGTGTCTCCCAGTTGATATCAGTGTAGTTAAAGTCTCCCATTACTACTGTGGTGTATTTCCTACATACATTTGTTAATTGTTTAGCAAAAAGTTCATCTATTTCTTCTGCCTGGTTGGGTGTCCAGTAGTAGATGCCTATAGCAATGTCATTCTTTTTTCCTTTTATATTAACCCATATGGATTCTAGGAGGTTTTCATCCTTGGTTTTGTGGATTTCTGTAGAGATGTAGTGATCTTTTATGTATAATGCAACTCCACCTCCTCTTTTGTTAGGTCTGTTTCTTTTGAATAGTTTGTATCCTTCAACCAGTACATTCCAGTCATGGGTTTCATTCAACCATGTTTCAGTAACGGCAACTATATCATATTACCTTCATGTACTAGTACTTCACGTTCAATCTGTTTCTTCCCTAAACTTTGAGCATTTGTGTATAGGCATTTGAGTCCTTTATGAATCTTAGGTATGTTTCCTATATCTCCTACTTTGTATCTAGGTTTTCCATCCTTTCCATCACTTTCTACTTCATTGTGCTTTTCCCTTTTTTCTTCTTCTTTCTCCTTACACCCTACCTCCTTATATGATTGGTTATCTAGTGATTTTTGCTTGGAATTAGGTTCTAAAGGTCTTGAAGATTGGTCCCCTCCCCCTCTCAATTTTAGTTTAAATCACTTCTAATAAGATGAGCCAGTCTTTTTCCAAATATATTCTTTCCAGTTCTTGTGAGGTTCTCTCCATCCCTTGCCAGTGTGTGCCAGACTAGTGTGCCAAACTAGTATAATGGATTAATGCACTTCATGGATCCTAAACAATGTCCTTAAAAAGGACACTTGAAAGAGAATTCAGAAAGAACAGTAACCATTCATTCAGATGCTCCTGTCACATATTAGAATGGCATGGTACGTTCAGTAGTCATTTTGATTCCATGCATTTGCAGCTTAATGGACAACATTTGAGCTCATTTTTTCCAGCATAACTGAATTCAGTGAAGACAACTGATGTAGTCATGCAAATTAAGTAAATTTAAGTAAATGATATACATTAAGATTTAACAGAGAAGCTTTCTCATCTGAATGCTCCATTACATTGAGATTTTATTGTATGTTGTCTGACTGTAAAGTAAAAGTTCTCTTTATGAAGGACTAAGCTTCATAAAGAAAATGCATTATAAAGAAAATGAGTGAGAATACTCTGACAATAAAGAAATAAAAACCCCTTTTCTTCTCTCATTTAGATTGATAAATATTAACACTCTTTAGAGTATTTGTCAGTTGAAAAAATATTAGCCATTGGAGATATTTCAGATATTTCAGATATTTCCCACTTGTTTCACTGGATGCTGTGGAAAATTGATTGTGAATGAAGCCAACAAAGTAGAAAGAATCCAGAGCTTTTGAAATTGTTTTTGTTTTTCTTCCTACATTTTTTTTCAAAATTTTAAATGTATTTTAGCCAAGTAGGTTGATCAGTTTGTATAATTGTAAAATGTGCAAAATAAATAAAGATGTACAGGGCTCCCTTGATAAGTTTAAAATATGTTGTGCTTCAAAAGGAATTGACTGAACAAAAGCTAATCCTGACAACTTTATTTTTCTCAGGGAACTGAAAAAAATGGGGAAAAATATTATTTTAATCCAAATTTAGCTCAAACTACTCTGTTGGAAGGAAAAACAGGGCATAGTATTTTCTTCTTAAGGCAAGTACAGTAAGTCCATTCTTCTAATAACACTAAGGAAGCAGAAGAACAGATATACAAAGTAATTTACTTTTGTCACAATCATAATGAACGTGTAGACTCTTTACAGCCTGCACATGTCATGGTAGAAGAAGACTTGTTGGGACCCTGTGCTGAGAAAATACAAGTGGTTACTTGTGACTTTCTTTATTGTGCTTACAAATGGGAAATAAATGCACTATCCATTATTCATTGGGGTAATAACCTTTGCAGTACCAGAACGCATGTCTGTAAGAACAGTTTTTAATGGATCAATTGAAAGAGGGAGTTCACGTAGAAAAGTTAGCACAGAAAAAATAATCAGGATAACTGTGGCACTTACATAGGGCTTAAAAATACAGAGCTTATAATTAAACTACTGGTTTGTAAGGTTTCTTCATATATAATAATGAAACGTTCATATAATTATTTCAGTGCAGCAGATGTACAGAAATTTCATTGTTTTTATAAAGCACTGTTTTTTCTTCCAGTTGCATACCTTCTACAACATTTCTTACTGATACATATTTTCATAATTACAGTGATTTTATGTTGGTGTCCAAAATGCCTTACATAATTGTAAGTTAATTACATAGGTTACATAATTGTAGGTCAATGAAGGTACATATTTTTTTCCTATATAACAGGTATACAAGAGCCTTGGTGGAGCAGTGGGCTGATGCCTCCTTAAGTAACACCAGCTGCCTGCAATTAGTGCAGGTTCGCATCCCACCAGGCTCAAGGTTGACTCAGCCTTCCATCCTTCCGAGGTAGGTAAAATGAGGACCCAGATTGTTGGGGGCAATTAAGCTGACTTTGTAATAATGCCGCTTGGGGTGTGTGTGAAAGCCCTAACAAGCAGGCATATACATAGAATGAAGGCTACTGCTAAGCTTGTAAGCCGCCCTGAGTCTTCGGAGAAGGATGGGATATAAATGTAATAAAAATAAATAAAATAAATAAATATGTCTATAGATATCAGTGTGGACTGGAAGCCGAAATGAGATTCCAAACTAGAAATTTCTTGATTCATACCATAGTCCTGTGCATAGTGACTCACAAGCAAGCATTGTTAAATTCATCTGGACTATTTAGTAAGCTGGTTTATATTTTTCCTCAGTTGTTTTTGCTGTGCATAGGATACTGGTTTGGCAAAGGATCAGGATGAGTATTCCATGGCTAACTTGCTGTGGTTGGGTACTGACGACTGAAAACAGAACTGATCATATAACTGATAAAATAACAGGCTTTTTAAAAAATGTATTTAGATTTTGAAGAGCAACACTAGAAATCATCCTTATAAGTTTCCCAACAGAGTGCCTTTTGCAGCTAAAATAAGAAGATATTCTGGTAACTTGTAGGCTAAAAAATGTATTATCTTTGAAGACATAAAGGTTTTTGCTACCCTTCACCAAATTGTAATTTCTGGGTGAGTTGGTATACAAATGCTATCATATTTCATTGTGGTTATGCCTGAGAATGATGGGGAGAATAATCTAACTACTTTCTGGAGATCAATATATTGGGAATGATAGTTGATGTCGTATTTATCAGTGTTTAAGATACCACAAATGCTGCTGTTTTAGGCAATGTTTGATGAGTGAATTTACTAATTATAAAAACTTAAAGAAGGAAAATAAAAATAGCTTGCAGTTGCTATGACATGCTAATATGATTGTTTTTTAACTTGATTTTTCCAAACTGTCCATATATTATTCCCATTCCATTTTATTCTCAGAAAAATGATGCCATTATTCCAATGTTATCAGGTGAATCTCATAAACTGGTGTGGATTAGAGACTTCCTTTTTTCATTCTAACTTTACTTCATGCAATAGTTTTGCCACCATAACTAATTTTATTTCCATTTTGGTATACTGTTTTCAATGATAGCATGACAAAGGTTTTTGTGTTACTAGTTTGCAGATGAAGGCTTCTGCTCATTTCTTTCCTTTTTGAACAAATGATATCTTACTGAAGATTTTAAAATTGGCATTGCCATTTACTGTATATAACAGTATTCTTGAAATATTTCACAATGTCAGATAATATTTATTTGATCAGCCAGCTGATCTTCATATCAGTGTCATCATATATTGATTCTGAATCTTCCTATCAATTGGGACCGTAATAGTCATTGATATCTGTAATGTATTGGGCCTTGTTTTACTGAGTGTACCATGTGGGGTTTGAATGCTGGAAGGTTGCTTAAGCAGGGAGCTAGCTAACGGCTCCCAGCTCCTCAGACAACCCGTCTCCAGCGCCGCCATTAGCTGCTTCTAGGGCGGCAATAGGTTGTTTTAAACCTATTGGCTGCCACCTAGAGGCCAGGGTATAAATAGGTGCATTCGCAGCCCTCTTCCCCAGTTCAGTTCCTGTAAGCAAATAAAGAATGTTTCTGACTGAACTCACTCGCCTCGTCTCTTTGCTCAAGCAACGAACCCAGTACACAACAATATCTACTATATCTTCAAGTTCTATAATCACTTACAATCAGGCTCTGACTCTCCTACCTAACAAAAACCTGGTATATCATTGATTTGTGCTTGTCTTTTTGGCTGTGTGTTAGTGGCATCAGCCAGTTTATGGGGCACAAGGTCTCTCATGCACTACCAATGATTTAAAGAATGCTGCTTGTCATGTATCTAGAAAATATCAGGCAAATGGCTGTCCAGTCTCTTCTTACAAACCTCCAGTGTTGGAGCATTCACCACTTCTGGAGGCAGGTTGTTCCACTGGTTAATTGTTCTAACTGTCAGGAAGTTTCTCCTTAGTTCTAGGTTGCTTCTCTCCTTGACTAGTTTCCATCCGTTGCTTCTTGTCCTGCTTTCAGGTGCTTTGGAGAATAGCTTGACTCCCTCTTCTTTGTGATAGCCCCTGAGATATTGGAACACTGCTATCACGTCACCCCTCACCCTTCTCTTCATTAAACTACACATACCCAATTTCAGCAACCGTTCCCTATATGTTTTAGCCTCCAGTTCCCTAATCATCTTGGTTGCTCTTCTTTGTACCCTTTCTAGAGTCTCGACATCTTTTTTACATCGTGGTGACCAAAACTGGATGCAGTATTCCAGGTGTGGCCTTACCAAAGCATTGTAAAGTGGTATTAGTACTTCACTTGATCTTGATTCTATCCCTCTGTTAATGCAGCCTAGCACTGTGTTGGCTTTTTTGGCAGCTGCAGCACACTGCTGGCTCATATTGAAGTGATTGTCTACTAAGACTCCGAGATCCCTCTCACAGTTACTACTATTGAGCAAGGTACCACCTATACTATCCCTATGCATTTGATTTTTCCTGCCTAAATGTAGAACCTTACTTTTTTCACCATTGAATTTCATTTTGTTAGATAGTGCCCAGTGTTCGAGTCTGTCCAGATCCTTCTGTATCTTAAGCCTATCTTCTGGAGTATTGGCTATTCCTGCCAGCTTGGTGTCGTCTGCAAATTTGATGAGTTCCCCATCTATCCCCTCATCCAAATCATTAATGAAGATATTGAAGAGCACTGGGCCCAGAACAGAGCCCTGGGGCACCCCACTACACACTTCCTTCCATGTAGATGCGGTTCCATTGAGGACCACATGCTGAGTACGGCCTGTCAGCCAGCTACGAATCCATCTGGTGGTAATGCTATCTAACCCACATTTTTCTATCTTATCAAGTAGTAGGTTGTGATCTACTTTATCAAATGCCTTACTGAAGTCCAAGTAAATTATATCTACAGTGTTCCTCTGGTCCACTAATTTTGTCACTTGGTCAAAGAATGTAATAAGATTTGTCTGGCATGATCTGTTTTTGACAAACCCATGTTGACTTTTAGTGATGACTTTGTTTGCATCAAGGTGTTTGCTGATTTGTTGTTTGATTATCTTTTCCAGAATCTTCCCAGGTATTGAGGTCAGGCTGATAGGTCTGTAGTTTCCTGGATCTATTTTTTTCCCTTTTTTGAAGATGGGAACTTCATCAGCTCTCTTCCAGTCCTCTGGTAGTTCCCCAGTGCTCCAGGATCTTTGAAAAATATAGTTCAGTGGTTCTGAGATCACGTCTGCCAGTTCCTTGAGAACCTTGGGGTGTAATCCATCTGGTCCTGGTGATTTGAACTCGTCTAGGCTGGACAGGTGCTCACTTACCATTTTCTTGCCTATCTTAACTTGCGTTTCTATTCTGTTTTTTATGGCACTGGTTTGGGTAGGTTGGACTGTTTTTTCCCTTTGTGTAAAGACAGATGCAAAAAACGAATTAAATAGTTCTGCTTTCTCCCTATTGCTTGTCACCTTCTTGCCACTTTCCCCCACTAATGGACCAATCATTTCCTTAACTTTTTTCTTGTTTTTTATATGTTGAAAGAAGCTTTTTTTTGTTATTTTTGACTTTGGTCACAAGCCTTAGTTCATTTTGAGCCTTAGCTTTCCTCACTTCATCTTTGCAGGCACGGGCTATTTGCTGATATTCTGACTTACCGTAGTTATGTGCCCCTCTTTCCAAATCTTATACTTGTCCTTTTTATCTTTCAATTTATCAGAGAGTTCTTTATGCAGCCATGCTGGTTTCTTTTGAGAGCTGTTATCAAGCCTCACCAAGGGTGTGAGATCACTGAGGTCCAAATTGGTGACACCAACTTTCTCACCAAATGTACAGGAACACAGAGGTGACTTTGGAGAGATGGAAACATGACCTCAGATGATTAACAACAAATGAAGTCAGCGTGAGAAAACGAGGTAGTTTGAGAAAAAATATATAAAGTAATTCCTCTTTGACTTTCTGTAGTATGAGGGAGAGAGGAAAAAAAACAACACCTTCAGGTTTTCAAGATTCTTCTATTATAGCTTACATCAATAGAGTTGAACTTCGGTGTTTCTTGTGGGGTCTGTTTCCTGCTCTGGCCTATCTTGATGGTCAAGTTACTTTGATTCTGATAGAAGAGAGTATTTGTAACTCAGGATTGAACTGTGGGGTCCTTGGTGCTCTCTGAGCTTGGTTGTTTTCTTGCAGACATTTCATTACCAAACTAGGTAACATTATCATTTCCAGAAGTGAATGCTCTTATCTCTATATATACAAGTAACTTGACCTGTAAGTGTTGGTGGGAATGTTTTTGGTGGTTTCTTGATTAGGCTGTTGTTTAGTGTTAGCTTGTTTGTCTTGAGTTAGTAGTTCCTTGATTGGGGTATTAATTATTTGATTGTTGGTTTAATGTTAAACTTGGTGTTATTCTCTGTTCATATGTATTGTGTAGTGGGTCCGACGCAAGGAAGAGACGCCAGCCGGTGTGTGAGTTCAGCTCTTTATTGGAAGGGGGTAGTGAACTGGGGAATGAGGGTTACCTGGCCTCTTTAAATACCTAGCCAGGTAAGCTGCCAGCCAATGGGGTTGGCCCTAGGTTTCCCGCCGAAACTGGGTTTCCTGCCGAAACCGTTCAGGCCAACGCCCCCTAGTGGCTGTTGCTATGCAGGTGCCTGCATACATAACACCCCTCCCCCCTTAGAGAAGAACCACATAACAATGAAACAACATGCACTGGCTATAACTATATACACTGTGTGTCAATAATAATAAAAAACAATTCAACTGTGTAAGGGTCATTTGCACACATAGTCCGACAGGTAGGCAGGTGTCCTGTGGGGCCGGGTGGACCGTCTGGGTGTGGCTTGGCCCTGGGCTTGGACAGCGGTTCCTGGGGCCTCTGTGCTGGGTTGAACAGGACTGGGTTCAGGAGGCCCTCCTCCTCTGGTTCCTGCTCTGTGTTGTTTCCGGTTGGACTGGCCTCCCCTGGGGTGTGGCTTTCCGGTTGGGCGTGTGTGGTGCGCTCAGGGGCCCTTCCTCTGAGCTGGTCGATGTGTTGCCTTATGTGCCTGTCCCCCTCCACCCCCATGATGTAGGAGAGGGGTCCAGTTTTCTCAATCACTGTCCCTGGAACCCATGGATGCCCTGCCCTGTAGTTCCTCGCCCAGACCAGGTCCCCCATGTTGAGAACTCTGTGTGCTGGTGATGATGTCGATGATGATGCTGATGCTGATGATGGTTGTGACCTAACCGTCTTGGCTGCTACCCGGTCTGGTTGTAAACGGTCCAGCTTGGTGATGAGGCGCCGTCCCCATCGCAGTTCTGCTGGGCTCTTCCCGGTAGCAACGCATGGTGTAGTGTGCTGGGCGAGTAGGAATTTCGCCAGTCTGTGGTGCCAGTCCCCGCTAATGATGTGCCAGAGTGCGTCTTTGGTCGTCCTTACCATCCGTTCGGCTTGCCCGTTGGTTGATGGATGGAAGGGCGTGGAGGTGGCGTGCCTAATCCAGTTCACCTTCAAGAATGCCTGGAAATCGGTAAACTGAGGCCCATTGTCAGACACAATTACGTCGGGGAGGCCATGTGTGGCAAAGAGAGCTCTGAGCACCAGGATTGTCCTCCCTGAGGTCATGTTGGGCACTGGGACTACCTCCACCACTACTAAGAATAGTTGGCCCTGGAATGGCCCTGCATAGTCAATGTGGATGCGGGACCAGGGTGTGTGTGTGGCCTCCCAACTGTGCACGGGTGCGTGTGGCATTTCCGGTCTGCATCTCTGGCACGTGTAACAGGCCTTGACCCGTTCCTCAATGTCCTTGTCCAGCCCTGGCCACCAGAGGTAGCTTCTGGCCAGGGCCTTCATCCTAACCACCCCCGGGTGTCCCTCGTGTAAGGAATCCAATACCCTGCTCCGCACTGCGGTGGGAATGATGACCCTGCTTCCCCAGAGGAGGCAGCCCCTGTGTGTGGAGATCTCGTTGCACCTGGTGAAATAGGCCTGGAACTCAGGCCCCGGGGACTTGTCCTGCCACCCTGTGCAAACCCAGGAGTGTACCCTGCTCATGATGTTGTCTGTGGCTGTGTGGCTGGCAATGTCCTTAGCATGAACTGGGCACTCTGGCAGCTCCTGCAGTGCTAGGATCTGTGTGGCTGGGGCCGGGTCTGGATCAGGGGTGTCTATGGGTAGCCTACTTAGACCGTCTGCATGGCCCATCTCCTTCCCTGGCTTATGCACCAGCTTGCAATTGTAGGCTGCAAGGAAGATGGACCACCGGAGCATTCTGGGGGACAGGATTTGTGGAGTCTGCCTGTCCGTTATGAACAGGCCCAGGAGTGGTTTGTGGTCTGTGTAGACAGTGAACTCCCTGCCATACAGACAGTGAACTCCCTGCCATACAGATAATCATGGAATTTTTTGATACCTGCCACGATTGCCAGGGCTTCTTTGTCAATTTGGGCATAGTTTCTTTTTGCTCCAGACAGCGTCCTGGAATAGTAGGCTATGGGGATTTGCGCCCCATTGGGCTCAAGGTGGCTGAGCACTGCGCCTACACCATAAGGGGATGCATCGCATGCGATGCAGATGGGCTTGGACTCAATGAAATGGGTTACTGTGGACTTATCCGACAGTAGTGCTTTCAAGGCCCTGAAGCTTTGGTCGTGGGCGGCAGTCCAGACCCATGCTGCCTGCTTGTCTAGTAACCTGTGGAGTGGCTCTGCAATGGCTGCCTTGTGTGGAAGGAATGCATGGTAGAAGTTCAGCAAGCCCCCCGAGGCAAAGCAGGGCTGCCGCCTTTGCCCCATCCTCTGATATCTGGTTGAACCGCATGTACAGTTCAACGTGAGCCAGGTAACGGGTCCAGGTCTCGGGGTGGCGGGTGTTGAACTTGCGGGGTTGACCGGCTCTTGCCATGGCGGCGGTTGCGGTCTCGGTCATGGTGCGGTGTGCGGTCTCGGTTGCGGATGCGGTGACTGGCATGGTCCGGTCGGCTGATCCGGTCGGCTGGCAGTCGTGGGGGGGGGGGGAAAGAAGGAAAAATGCCTTTCCCTTCAGTTCGCGGAGCATTGCCCCAGTGACTTCAGCTCTTGGTCGGCAGCAATCCCTCCTTCGTCGCCACTATTGTGTAGTGGGTTCGACGCAAGGAAGAGACGCCAGCCGGTGTGTGAGTTCAGCTCTTTATTGGAAGGGGATAGTGAACTGGGGAATGAGGGTTACCTGGACTCCTTAAATACCTAGCCAGGTAAGCTGCCAGCCAATGGGGTTGGCCCTAGGTTTCCCACCGAAACTGGGTTTCCCGCCGAACCGTTCAGGCCAACGCCCTCTAGTGGCTGTTGCTATGCAGGTGCCTGCATACATAACAATATGGGTGTTGATTACTACTGAGGAGGTATTTTGTCTTTTGTTTCCTTTGGGCTTTTGATTGTCTCATTTGAGTTGCATGTAGTTGTTGTTTATGTGCCTGTTGATGCAGATTTGTCTGAGTGTTAGAACCCAGGAATTCTCTGGCATTTTTGGACTTGGCTTGATCTAGAATGCCAGTTGAAATTATAATTGAGTCTATCCACATGTTGTGAAATTAAGGAGGTTTCATCATGTCTTCTGACTGCTGGTTAGTGTTCATGGATGCAGTCTGCTATTCTTCTGCCTGTTTGTTCTACTTAATGGCTTTTACAGTCCTTACACCATATGTTGTAAATGACTCTGGGCTGCTAGGTCTTGATTTACTTAGGATGCTTTGGAAGGCTTTAATTGATTTGTATGTGATGGAGTTGCCAGGTAGTTGTAATGGTGGTTTCTGAGATGTTTTTGATCTACAGTAGTGTTATGCTTTTCACAAGTTGTTTTGGTCAAGCTATGGTAGGTTGGTATGATGCGGTGGCTCAGTGGGTTAGGACGCTGAACTTGTCGATCGGAAGGTTGGCAGTTTGGCGGGTCGAATCCCGAGTGCCGCGTAGCAGAGTGAGCGCCTGTTACTCGTCCCAGCTTCTGCCAACCTAGGAGTTCGAAAGCACGTAAAAATGCAATTAGAAAAATAGGGACCACTACGGTGGGAAGGTAACAGCGTTCCGTGCGCCTTTGGCGTCTAGTCATGCCGGCCACATGACCACGGAGACGTCCTCGGACAAGCGCTGGCTCTTCGGCTTTGAAACGGAGATGAGCACCGGCCCCTAGAGTCGGAAACGACTAGCACGCATGTGCGGGGGAACCTTTACCTTTACCTTATGGTAGGTTGAGGTATCCATTTTGTTCAAAGTCATTGTATAGATGCTGTGTTTCCTTTTTTGGATGTTCAGGGTTACTGCAATCTGTTTGTGCTCTTCTAAATAGTGTTCTTACACAGTTTCTCTTGTGGGAGGAGTGTCTCTGGTGTTACTTTGGTAGTGGAGCACTTGGTTGGTGTGGGTAAATATATTTTACAATAGACTTGTTCTTTGATTCCTCCCTGAGTATTGGAGAATAGGATACAATCTTTAGCCATCTCTGGCTAAGCCTTGCATCAAGTACTTCCTTTTTCTGAGTAAAGATTTTCAAGGTACTTAACTTGAACAGGTTGGAGAAGACAAAAGGTTTCAGGTGATTTTAGCTGAACCCAGTGACAAAAGTTTAACCACTAGGGATTCTGCGAAGAAAAGGAAATGCAATGAAAGAAAGCAGTCATACTAGTGAAGAATCCCACAAAGATGCAGGATCCACCTTGTTTGAAGTACATGCATCACAACTTCCACTTGTTATTATAAATGTAGTCTGAGGACATTTCTTCTCATAATTGAGCTACCATACTGCGTAGGAACACACAGACTTGCAAGGGAACTGCTATTCTTCTATTGGTTATGACAGAATAGATATGTAACAACTGAACAGGATATCAAGTTAGTTTTATCCTGTGTTAAAAAAGAAGACCAAGGGGAGAAAAAATGAAAGCAACCCTTTTCTTTTGAAATGTAAGCAGCTGATTTTTCATTACTACCCCGCCTTGGGCTAGAGTTTAAAAAGATTGTTCTACCTCCAATAAAATCCAGCATATTGTCTCAATTTGTACAGTGGTGCAGTAGCAAAGCAGCAGAGCTGATGGCAGAGGAAGGGAATGGAAAAAAAAGGGATGTGTCTGTGCTAACCAGAACATTTTTTTCCCTGTAAAGTGTAATATGTTATCCCTACTTAAATTGGTAAGTGGAAATAAATGGAGCCTCTTACTGAACTCTAATCTTCCCTAGATGCACAAACTCTAGAGAATGCACCACTGCTTTTCCGAAGATAATAATTACAGCCAAAATGATGTTCTGCTGGCTTTCCTTATCTTAAATTAGGGCAAGATTAAGGTCTAACTATTCTACTTGGGTAAGGTTTGCAAAATAATAGATGTATAGTTCAGATTTTTCCTGCTTTCTAGAAGACTTTATTTTTTATGCCTCCTTTGTTTTCAATTAACCACTTAGAGTATAATCCAACACATACAAATGCAACATACCTGCTGTGGATTTTATTAGGACGTGGATTCAAATGGTATACAAGTAGAAGAGCATTCAATGTGTAAAACCTTCCATCCACAAGAATTTCCTCATTTATTTCAATAACACTTCAGATCGTGTTCATGCTTGCACACAAATCAGTTCTTCTGCATATGAATGAATGTGGAGTGAGAAACATTTGTTAAAACTGTATATGGAATTATGGTTTGGGGGATTGGTTTTCCAGATAGAGTCCTTCACCACCCATTCACACGCAGACACACAGAAAGAGCAAATGAACAGAACACAACTCTTGCTTTTACATAAAAATTATTGGTTGTATTGTTGATCAGAGGACAAGAAAAAAAGACCAAATACTTGTATCATCTAGAGCAGAGGTACCCAACCCCTGGGCCATGGACCAGTACCGGGCTGTGGCATGCCAGCAACTGGTCCACACAAACAAGCAAAAGAGCATCCATGGGATGCAGGCAGCACACAAAACCATGCACCCTCCGGTCCGTGGAAAAACCTCTCTCCATGGAACTGGTTCCTGGTGCCCAAAAGGTTGGGGACTTTTGACCAAATATATAAAAACAAAAACTGTTATGAGTTAAGCATAGTAACTCAACTAATATAAGCAAAAGGAATTAAAATAGAATCAGATGGAAATTAAAATCTTTATAAAGCTGTTCAAAATAACCATCCCAGCAGGGAAGTTAGGAAGAGCCAGTAACTTGGAGCTAAAATAGTTTTTCTTGAGTGTGTTTACAATCATTTTATATCTTTGTCACAAGGATGGACGAAACTAAAATCTAGGAAATTAATATTCTCATTAAATCTAACAGACCAATGCTGGAAGCAGTCTTCAAGAAAATACTAATGTCAATGAAGTCACAATCCACCTACTTTGAAGTAAATCCCATTTAACATAGTTCTTACTTATAGTGTAAGTACCATTAATGGGAAATCAGTCATCTGTTCTTTCCACCCAAGTGAATTGGATGGGGAAGATCCAAGAGAGTTGCTTTAATAGATCAATTAACAATCCCAAGAAAGTTGCTTCTTCTGCAGTTTGCAGTTATCACAGACAAGAGGCCTATTTTCCCTGCTAAATATATTCATTTAGAAGCAAGAGTAATTTCTGCATATGTACTAGAGACTGAATGCAAACAAAAGGGTTTGACTGGTGAAGTCCCTGTTAGTATGAGCCTAAGAGATACTGTATTGTCACTTCTGCAATGGCTATCATTTTCTTACTTATCTTCCTTACAATTTCCTGCTTCTTTGGGGAGCAGGAAAGATAATAAAGGAATCTGTTGTTTTGCTTTGCTCTGTCCCTCTCCTGTGCCTCTTGTCTGCTGTTTATGGGAGTGAAGTATTGCTAAAGAGGATATGAAGAATAACAAGTACCATTGCTGAGATGACCAGAGTAGGGCTCTTGAGTCAAATGTAAGCCATCTTTACAATGCAAAGTTAAGACAATTTTTCTATGTGGATGGACTTCTTTCTTTTATGGCTGCTAAATCTCATTGATTTACTTTGGGTTGATTCCAGTCAAACTCGTATTCAACTCTGTGAACTGTAAGGAATTCAAACAGATTTTATGTTTCAGAAAAGTATACTGTATAAACAAACACACCAGAAGAGTTTTCTTTGCTTCAGTACTAAAAAACTTGGGGGGGGGGGCGATTAATAAACTGTACAAACAGTGATTTATGTATCAAAGTCAGTCTTATTCCATACTTTCCAAGCTCACAATGCATATGTTACGTGATGGTAATTATGCTTCAGGGTGTGCAAGGCAGAGTCGGACAAAATGCACAAGGAGATTGATGACATGGTATTTTGCTAATACAATGCAAAAGTCGCCAACAAATTATGAAACTTCAGTGTACTCATTCTACTGGTGTGGCCTAAATTTTGTTTTTCAACTTGGTGGCTGAACTGATTCCTCACTTTTCTGACACCTTTATTAGTAGTAAAGAGCAAAGTCTTCATCCCCAAAACAAAACTCATTATCTTGGATCTAAAGTGTGTGTGTGTGTGTGTGTGTGTGTGTGTGTGTGTGTATGTGTGTGTTTGTGTGTAGACAGATAGCCAAGCACACACCTGTGTGTCCGTTTGTATTTGTTTCAGTTACAGGGGGAATAAAATAATTTATATAAGCTTTTTCTTTCACATCTTGGAGTAATATTTTCCAGAACAATAGAGGCTTGTTTATTCAGAGGATAGAAGAAAGGAATACGATGCCTGAATATTTGTATAGCTGTTTCTATGTTTTTATTTTTCACTGGGAAATAACATTTTCCATTACATTTAAAGTACTAATTTAAAAAGTATGTTATAAAATATACTATCTAGCTATAAGGTCAACGCGTAGGACCAACAGAAAAATATGGATTTTGTATTTTAATATATTCAGATCATATTCTAAGCAGCATTCTTTTTCTGAAGAGTGTTACGTTTCCTGGCAATTTATAAGCCCTTTATGATCTAAAGTCTTTGTGTGTTTGTGTGTGTGTGTGTGTGTCTTTGACTTAGTTTTTGACTCCTGATGAGTGACTGGACATGTTCCTGAAGTTTTACTGGCAAGATTTCAGAAGTGGTTTGCCATTGTGTCCTTCCTGACACAGAGACAGAGGGTTTGGCCCAAGCTGACTTCATGTCTAGGGTGGGACTAGAATTGCCCAGGTTGCCTTAACCACTACAGCAATCTGAGTCTCTCTGACTGAAATATATTAAGTCAAAATCAGGCATAACATGGAAAAACATTTTTTTTAAGTTTTAGGCTTTTCTTTCCATGTAGAATGAGCCTTTGCTTGGTAGGTAATATAAAATCTGAAATTTTTAATTTTGATTTGATTTTCAACTGTTAACATTTTAGGGAGCACTGATGTTAACTTCCAGTCAATCTCGTATTCAACTCTGTGAACCGTAAGGGATTCAAACGGATTTTATGTTTCAGAAAAGTATACTGTATAGCAAACACACCAGCACTAAAAAAAAAACTAGGGGAGGTTGGGAGGGTTAATAAACAGTACAAGCAATGATTTATGTATCGAAGTCAATTTTATTCCATACTTTCCAAGCTCACAATCCGTATGTTACGTGATGGTAATTATGCTTCCGGGTGTGCAAGGCAGAGTCAGACAAACTAGGACATGTTGATAGAAAAAAAATAAATTTCCATAAAAATGGAACTTTGGGAGAGATGTAGAGATGTCTTTGATCGTTGCCACAAAATTTGATCCATTTTTCATATTTTTGAATATTTCTATTGAAAAAAATTGTTAGTCATTACACTGTCAGTGTTGGTACCATGTGTAACTTATATGTGGCAAGCCTCTTTAATTTGAAAAGAGCTTCAGCACAAGGTTTCACAAATCTAAATCCAGCCCTTCCATCATTTTTTTTCTTTAAATGTATTTATTTATTTTTTCCTGCTTCTCGTGCATCATATATATTCCCCAGTTGGGGAAAAAAAATGACAATTCTAAATTTGCCCTTCACAACATCATCCCCTACTGAATTCAATGGGATTTCAGCCTTATGTCTAAAAAAGTCTGAGTCTTGCATGACTGACAAGTCATTGCTAATATTTTGTTTTGTTTTGTTTTGTTTTCTAAGGGTCATATCTGCTGCTTTGACTTTCAAAATACTACAGCTTTTCAACTTAAGCAAATTTTAAGTTTTATGTTGAGAATTAAACAAAGGCTCAGTAGCTGGATTCCTATATTGTATAAAGGCAGGATTTTTACTCAGAGTCACACATACCACCAAACACCAAAGAGGCTTATTAAGAGGCAGTCTGGCATAGTGGTAAAGGTGCTGGCCTAGAAACCAGGAGAATATAAGTTCTAGTCCTGCTGTAGGCATGAAAGCCCGAGTCAGTCACTCTGTCTCAGCCCAACTCATCTCACAGAGTAGATGTTGTGGGGAAAATGAGAGGAGGAAGGAGTATTAGGTATGTTCCTCACCTTGAGTTACTTATAAAGTAATAAAGGTGGAATAAAAAAGAAACAAAGAATGAAATCAATGGCTGAGATCACGTCTTGTTTAGCACAAAACCTTATGTCATTGTTTGCTTACAGTGATGAAAGCCTGGAATTCACTTGTTCTTGAGTATTGTCATTCCTTATGCTTCCTAGTGTAAAGCTTGCCTATCACATCTGTTGCCATGTTTCAGGCAGCATCCAAGGACTTATGGAACTGTCTAGGCATTCATTCATCATTCTTTTTGAAGCTGCTACAGGAATGAAAGGTTAGTGCTAAGGTCACTCACTCAATCCAAGTTTTGAGTGATGGCTTCTCTGGTGTATCTTGATTTAGATTTTTTTTTCCATTTTAGGACTTCCTAGCAAAAATCTGTGCACAACAGTACTGTGAAAGAATCAGGATTCATGCCTATTAACAAATGAGGTAAGTAAAGATAAAATTTTAGGACAAAAGTGTGGTTGTACATAGTGTGGTGCCGTTACCAATGCCTAGGAATGAGCAAGTAATAAATTAACATCAGTACCACTAACTAATGGCAAGTTATTGGGGAGCAATTTAACTGATTATAATGCAGCTGAAAAATGGCGCTGATTAAATGCTTTTGAAAGGATCATCTTTCTTTTTTTTTGTCCTGCCCCACTCCAGTTTTGTTTTTATAGTGAGAAAGCAAAACAAAACTCTGCAAAATTTAATATTTCACAAATTATAGAAATAAATGTTTGGAGATATTTTATCTATCTGTCTATCTATCTGTTTGCATTCCACCTTTATTATTTTTTATAGACAACTCAAGGCGATGAATATACATAGTATTCCTTTCTATTTTTGCCACAGCAATAATCTTCTGAGGTGAATTGGGCTGAGGGAAAGTGACTGGCCCAAGGTCAAATGGCTGGCTTTCATGGCTAAACTAGGATTTAAACTCATAGTCTCCTGGTTTCTAACCTAGTACCTTAACCACTAGACCAAACTGCCTCATACTTCTTTGTGATATTTCTTTGTGGCCCATAGTTATTTTTAATTTGTCAGTGTTACCCTTTCTTTCTACCACTTCTGTAGGCCTGGCCTAATCTACTCATTTCTTCTTATTCTTCTCCCCGCACCCACCCCCACACATTTTCACCCCTTGTTGTAGATAGTGAGTCATATTCTAGAGTAGGGGTTTCAAATTGCCAGCTTGCGGGCTGGATGCATCATAGTGAAACCGTGTCTATTCCATTGTCAGCAATGGAAAAAAAGATGTGATACATTGTGACACGTCATATGACGTTGCGAGTTTGACACCCCTGTTCTAGAGCAACATTTCCCAATCTATTTTTAGTTATATACTGCCTAGACTAGAGTCACAGTGAATGGGATAGGAGGTTTCTAAATTTGATACATTAAATAAATGAATGAATGAATGTATAAACCTAATTCCCTCCAGATTTATAGCATATTACAGCAATATAAATTGCAAAAAGAGGATATAGAAAGTTGTTCTAGAGCAAGAAATAGCTCCATGTGAGTGCCTATTCAAATTCCACTTAACTTAAATATGAACCAGAAGCACTAATTTCTATGAAGTTGTGCGCAATGGCTTTTAGTTTAGGCAAAATAATGCAAATATATTTTTATGTGGACCATTTAGATTTTTATCTTGAAGTCTCAGCTAACAAGTTATCACCTTCACTGTATCCCGATCAAAGTTTTGACTTCTGAATTACTCAAATGATGACATTTGCATGTATTTCAGTTTTCCCTGTCCAACCCATACCTCTCTAATAGGCATTTTGCCAAATATTGTAGTTCAACTCTTGCAGTTGCTTTATTCTCTCCATCATTAAGAACAACTGCAAACAGTTGGCATTAGTGGGCTGATCTCTGCTAGTCCAGAATACCACTGAGGCAAATTGCTGGACCATGGATCATCTGAGAAACTCAGTAGGATTTTATCTTTTCATTTTTTAAAAAAAGGTTTTAAAAAGATTTGTGTAACACACTAAGTCCAGTTTGAGCCTAACCATTGAATAGATCATCCATCACTCCAGTGCCAGGTAGATCATGGCCAACCAACTTTAGCCAAAGATTTCATTGTCTACAATTTTGTTTAATGTGCCAACCAATTTTGGGACTGTGGGATGTCTGACATACTTTTTCTTTATGGTTCTGTATAACTAACTAACTAAATAAATAAATGGAGGAATATGGATCAAATAAGGGTTGTAACTCTGGGCAGACAAATATTGAGCTTCTTCAACTCTCTTTATTTCTAATTTCATATCCCATAGGCATGCCGGACTGAATTATAACAATGTCTCCTTAGAGAAGTAGCAGCTGGAGAAGCTTCATTTTGCTGCTGCTCTAGTTTCCCCCTTTTCCATCTAGAAGACCGAAGGAGGATTTAACTGTAGCCTAATCACTTGTGCAAACTCAATGATTCAGGAATAAAGCTTTCTGGAGCATTGTGGAATATTCTGTTCCCTTCCTAAGAGGTTTCTTCAGGGCAACTTGACATTTCTAGTTTGAAGGATTTATTTCTGTCAAATTGTTCAGGAAGGTCTGGTTGGAATGATCTGGAGCAGGAAGAGAATATGATATGGATTTCTCTGGGATTCCAAAATCAATTAAATTTGCACATCACTATTACCTTTTTATCTGCTTTCTTAAGTGTGCAAGGATTTAGTATGTAGGTATGAATGTGTGTGTGTGTGTATAAAATTATATTTATATATAAATTAACCCCTAACAAGCAGTATATTTAAATTATATAAAACAATATTTAATAAAAATAAAACATACTTTTGAAAAAGGTGAGGGGAGAAACCTTTGTCCATATTTTACCTCAGGAGGAAGTCCTAGGTGAACAGTGCATCTTCAACAGGCATTTCAACAAGATGTTATAGTAAGTACCTCCAGAGTTAAATAAACCTGCAACAGTAAAAGAAAAAACAAACATTACTATTACTGATCCATGATTTCAGACTGTGATTATGACATATCTCCTAACTGATCCTCAGCTCAAAAACTAAGCATAGGTATGGATCAATTCAAATCAAATCAAATCAGAATAATTATTTTTGGCCTTGAACCCAAATACAACCACTGACAGATAATAAAAAATAATCATGATAAATAAAAGGAATCATGACTAAGACTTAAATCTTGTGGCATTATTCATCTGGGTCCTAACAAAGATATAATATTCCCCCAGATCCTCATGGCCAGGAGCAGAAATTTACATCTATATATGTCACTTTAGGATTTCTGTCTCCCAGTAAATTGTATACATGTCATCACAATAACTCAGTTGACTTTTATTAATGGTTAAATTAATCATATATAAATACCAGAATAACATGGGTGTGCCCAACTGACTCAAGATCCGCTACTTGATGACCAAAAAAAAAAGGAAAAAAGTGATGAAGTACAGGTAGTCCTCGACTTGCAACAGTTCGCTTAGTGACTGTTCAGAGTTACAATGGCATTGAAAAAAGTGCCCCCCAAGCCACAGCCAAGCAAGACACCTGCCTGCCTGCCTGGTGGTGCTCTTCCTCCTGGGACACTGTGACCATTATAAATATGAATCAGTTGCCAAGCATCTGAATGTAAATCACAAGACCCTGGGGATGCTGCAACATTCCAGCTGATCAGCGCTTCTTCTGGGCTCAGCAGAAGCATCGGGATCAACGCTGAGCTCCAGCTGGAGCCTGGTGCTGATCCTGGCACTTCCGCTGAGCCCTGACAGCCCCGAAGAAGCGCTGATCCTGGTGCTTCCACTGAGCCCTGACAGCCCTGCAGCTCCAGCCATCTCTCGCTCAGGTTTGTGCGGTGCTGCCACCTGTTCAGCTCATTCCCCTCCCCCGCTACCACTTTTCTAGGATGGTCGCGTACCACCTGCTAGGTGCCAATGTACCACAGGTGGTACCCATACCACTGGTTGAAAAGCCCTGCTCTGGGAGACTCCCCAGGGCTGAGGTCACTTTGACTATTTATGTGCATTCTCAGTGTTCTGATTAATAACCTCTTTAGCTTTTCTAAGACTAATAAGTAAAGAAAGTCCAAGGGAAACAGCAATGTTCTTGTGATATATTCTCACCAAGTAGATCTACATCTGTCAGATATGAAGGCAAGAAAACCAGTGAAACAGGTTAAGCCTTAGCCAAGCCAGTTGCTTGGCAGACTTTAGCTTTTATTTCTTAGCTTCTATTCTTCTATTCTGTTTTTTAAAAGCCTCATTTAGGATTCAACTAGGGGTGAAAAATAATGATCTTAAATTTTTTTGACTGCACTCTTTTGTAAGAGCCAAGGGGTCTGACCCCTGGTTAATGTAAGTACCAGGGCTGTGGGCCAGATTCAGCAGTTAAAGTAGCCATAGTAGTGACAAATTTCTTTTGTATTGTTACTTAGAAAACTGACTGGGATGTCTATGGAGTCACCATAAATCAGTTTTGATTCAAAAGAGACTTACTCCTATATTATATAACTCCATGGGATGAATTTGGATGTCATGTTGGTGTAACGTGGCTTAGCATGTTTGGAAACATCTTTCAAAAATTTCTTTCAGAAATATAAAGGGGGTATAACTACTAGAAACATCTGGACAAGGAGTACATATCAGGAAAATGGTACAGAAAACATCTGACAGCTAGTGGTGATCTGAATTATTGTAGCTCTGACATAGTAGCCCTAACTAGATTTGATTACTATTAGTCATGCTTTTCAAAATTTAGTTTATCTTAAATCCTAAAGAACAAATAATAGGATTGTGTGTTTTGATATAGTCTATCACTGATTACCCCTTCATGGATTATTCCCTTGTCGTGGCGAAGGGGCTTGCGTAATTCAGTGAAGCTATGAGCTATGCCGTGCAGGGCCACCCAAGACAGAAAGGTCATAGCAGAGAGTTCTGAAAAAATGTGATCCACTGGAGAAGGAAATGGCAATCCACTCCAGTATCTTTGCCATGAAAACCCCATGGACAGTACCAAAAGGCAAAACGATATGACGCTGGAAGATGAGCCCCTCAGGTCGGAAGGCGTCCAATATGATACTGGGGAAGAGCAGAGGGCTAGTACTAGTAGCGCCAGAAAGAATGAAGTGACTGGGCCAAAGCCGAAAGGACGCTCAGCTGTGGATATATCTGGTGGTGAAAGGAAAGTCTGATGCTGTGAAGATTTTTTTTTCCATAGGAATCTGGAATGTAAGATCCATGAATCATGGAAAGCTGGATGTGGTCAAACAAGAGATGACAAGACTGAACATCGACATCTTAGGTATCAGCGAACTAAAATGGACAGGAATGGGTGAATTTAATTTAGACGACCATCAGGTATATTACTGCGGGCAAGAATCCCTCAGAAGAAATGGAATAGCTTTCATAGTCAATAAAAGAATAGGAAAAGCAATACTGGGATACAATCCCCAAAATGACAGAATGATCTCAGTTCGAATCCAAGGCAAACCATTCAATATCACAGTAGTCCAAGTCTATGCCCCAACCACTGGTGCTGAAGAGGATGAAATTGACTGGTTCTATGAAGCCCTACAGCACGTTATAGAAGTAACACCAAAAAATGATGTCCTTATCATCATGGAAGATTGGAATGCTAAAGTAGGAAGCGAAAAGTTAACCGGAATAACAGGCAAGTTTGGCTTTGGAGTACAAAATGAAGCAGGGCACAGGCTGATAGAATTTTGTCAAGAGAATACGATGGTCATAGCAAGCACTCTTTTCCAACAACCCAAGAGACAGCTCTACACATGGACATCACCAGACGGTCAACCCAGAAATCAGATTGACTATATGCTCTGCAGCCAAAGATGGAGAAGCTCTATACAGTCAGTAAAAACAAGACCAGGAGCTGACTGTGGCTCAGACCATGAGCTTCTCATTGCAAAATTTAGGCTTAAACTGAAGAAAGTAGGGAAAAGCCCTAGGCCACTCAGGTATGAACTAAATCATATCCCTGACGAATATACAGTAGAGGTGACAAATAGATTTAAGGAATTAGATCTGATAGACAGAGTGCCTGAAGAACTATGGATGGAGGTTCGCAACATTGTACAAGAAGTAGCAAGCAAAACCATCCCAAAGAAAAAGAACTGCAAGAAAGCAAAATGGCTGTCTGAGGAAGCTTTGCAAATAGCTGAGGACAGGAGGGAAGCGAAAGGCAAGGGAGAAAAAGAAAGATACACCCAACAGAATGCAGAATTCCAGAGAATAGCTAGAAGAGATAAGAATGCCTTCTTAAATGAACAGTGCAAAGAAATAGAAGTAAACAATAGAATAGGGAGGACTAGAGATCTCTTCAAGAAAATTGGTGAGATGAAGGGAACGTTTCATGCAAAAATGGGCGTGATGAAGGACCAAAATGGCAGGGACCTAACAGAGGCAGAAGAGATTAAGAAGAGGTGGCAAAATTACACAGAAGAACTATACAAGAATGAGCTTAACGTCCCTGATAATCACAATGAGGTGGTCACTGACCTCGAGCCAGACATCCTAGAATGTGAAGTGAAGTGGGCCTTAGAAAAGCTGAGCAACAACAAAGCTAGTGGAGGTGACAGTATTCCAGCTGAGCTATTCAAAATCTTAAAAGACGATGCAGTAAAAGTGCTACACTCAATTTGCCAGCAAATTTGGAAAACTCAACAGTGGCCACAGGATTGGAAAAGATCAGTTTACATTCCAATTCCAAAGAAAGGCAGTGCCAAAGAATGCTCAAACTATTGCACCATTGCACTCATTTCACATGCTAGTAAAGTTATGCTTAAAATCCTACAAGCTAGACTCCATCAGTATGTGGATCAAGAACTACCAGAAGTACAGGCAGGATTTCGAAGAGGCAGAGGAACTAGAAATCAAATTGCCAACATACGCTGGATCATGGAGAAAGCCAGGGAGTTCCAGAAAAACATCTATTTCTGGTTCATTGACTATGCTAAAGCCTTTGATTGTGTGGATCACAACAAACTGTGGCAAGTTCTTAAAGAGATGGGAGTAGCAGACCATCTTATTTGTCTCTTGAGAAACATATATGCGGGTCAAGAAGCAACAGTGAGAACTGGACATGGAACCACTGATTGGTTCAAAATTGGGAAAGGAGTCCAGCAAGGCTGTATACTGTTGCCCTGCCTGTTTAACTTATATGCAGAGCATATCATGAGAAAGGCAGGGCTAGATGAATCAAAAGTTGGAATTAAGATTGCTGGAAGAAATATCAACAACCTAAGATATGCAGATGATACCACTCTAATGGCAGAAAGTGAAGAGGAACTAAAGAGCCTCTTGTTGCGAGTGAAGAAGAAGAGTACAAAACTTGGGTTGAAACTAAACATTAAGAAAACCAAGATTATAGCATCCGGCCCTCTCAATTCCTGGCAAATAGATGTGGAAAAAATGGAGGTAGTGACAGATTTTATTTTCCTTGGCTCCAAGATCACCACAGATGGGGACTGCAGCCAAGAAATTAAAAGACGCTTGCTCCTGGGAAGGAAAGCCATAGCAAATCTAGACAGCACACTAAAAAGCAGAGACATCACCCTGTCAACAAAAGTGCATATAGTCAAGGCTATGGTCTTCCCAGTTGCAATGTATAGCTGTGAAAGCTGGACTATAAGAAAGGCTGAGCGCCAAAGAATTGAGGCCTTTGAGCTATGGTGCTGGAGAAGACTCCTGCGAGTCCCTTGGACTGCAAGGCGATCAAACCAGTCAGTCCTAGAGGAGATCAACCCTGACTGGTCTTTAGAAGGCCAGATCCTGAAGCTAAAACTCAAATACTTTGGCCACCTAATAAGAAGGAAGGACTCACTGGAGAAGAGCCTAAAGAGCTGGGAAAGACTGGGGCAAGAGAAGAAGGGGACGACAGAGAATGAGGTGGCTGGATGGAGTCACTGAAGCAGTAGGCGTGAGCTTAAATGGACTCCAGAAGATGGTAGAGGACAGGAAGGCCTGGAGGAACATTGTCCTTGGAGTCGTGATGGGTCGGACATGACTTCGCAGCTAACAACAACATTCACTTATTAATGTTCAAGCAGTTAAAACCAAATTACATGTAGTTTAATTATGGCTTTTCTTTGAAGCTGAAAGTTGAACTGCTTACAGACACTCATTAGATTAAACCTTAAATTGGTTGATTATATTGCATACCATATAGCCGGCTAAATTCATGTAACATACTAAACTATAAACATAGGTTTACAAGCTAAGATGGCTGCATTCACTTCACGTCACATGATAAACCAAAACTGGCAAATTGTATTATGGTTTAATGTGATCTGTAAACTAAGCCTATACAGTACAGTACTTGATTCAAACTTGTGATCTTATCAGCTTTGAGTTAAATGGATTTTCAAATGGTTTTTTTTAACATTCTATGGCTATTTTTCTCTTTATTATTTGTGTTTATTGTGTACTAGTTGGCATCACATGAATCCATTAAATAAAACAAAACTAAATAAATAATCTTTCTTAGCTAATTAATTATGGAATTTGCATCGAGTTTGAGTTATAACTACAATATAATTTCACAAAAAAGGCGAATATATGTGTCTCAGGATAATGTTGCAGGACCCAATCCGGGTCAGTCACTGGGACCAGAGGTTTTTGTCTTCACAGCTTTCAGACTCATTCTGGAGCTCACTTTCAGGGAACTTCTCTCTAGCAGAGTGTGTGCCATTTTGTGTGTGGTATTTATAGTGCCTGTTTTAAGTGGCTTTTTAGATGTTGATTGGGGTGTGTTGATGGCTGGATTTTAAGTCATTACCTGAGGATGGGCTCCAGCACGAATCCAAAAGCTCAGAAGAAAAAAAAATTCTGGTCCCGGTGACCGATCCTGATTGGATCATGTTACAATAAAATCTGGTGGAAGAAAACCAGAGGTCAGATGGTTGTGTTGAATGAATTATAAATATTTGGTAAAGAATTGTTGAATTTTTTTCTGGCAGAATTTTGAATTGTGCAGTTTAATTTGCTTAATTTAAATTTCAGCTATTATGGATTTATATATTTTACAACAAGCAGCTTATTTTATTCAGCTCTTTTATTCATATAATACAGCAAGTAGAGCAGCTATTTGTTGCTGAGCTCCACTATAAATACAGTATATATATTTTGTGTCTCTATTTCTAGTTTTCAAATATGTTAGATTTTCCAAGCAATGCTCCGTTAGCACAACAACTGAAATGTCAGTGACTTTGCTGTGGCTCAGGATATGATTAAGGCTGCTGCTTGTTATAAATAGAAAGTAATCAGTTTCTTCTTTTTAAGACTTAAATTATCTTAAAATCCTCCAGTTCCGCTAAGTCTGAAGATTCTCAAAACACATCTGATCCTGAACTTTTTATTTAAAGTGGAGCTTTGTGCCACCTGAGTAGAGCTTCTCTTATCCGGTCTGTGTGTGTATGTGTGTGTGTAAAGCCAGGTCCCAGAGGAAACAAAAGTCGATCCCTTAAGCTACTCAATCATTGTTTGCTTTTTACAAATATGTAATATCCTATTTCTAAGCCAGAAGATAATTTAAAACATATCTACTGTATAAGTATGTCCTTTGAAAATTTAACAAGATGGTATTTAATGAAAATTAACTGTTTCATTTTACTCCATTTGTTGCAAAAAGAATAAATCCAAAAGCATGCCTTGAATAATTTGCTTTAGCCCCATTCTTTGAATGAATGTTTATATCATTTTTAAATGTGTGTTCATATACCCCTGAACACAGGAGGATATCTGTCACCTGATAGTGTACAGTTAAAATAATTGAGACTTAAAAGTGCTTACTTAAAGATGTTACCCAATCATGTTTTCTTCCAATCCTTCCAGTTTCCCCCCCCATTGTCATTCCAGTCCATCTCTCCTGCCCCACCCCAAGAGATCAATTCAGCAAAGGGTTACCTTAGCTTAGACATTGTAAGTGCAAGCAACAGGACTCTGTTGGCTTTAATTTGTCCCTGTCTTTCATTTGATACTACCAGTATTAATAGCTTTGCAAGAAAATTCTGCAGTCATTAATCATAATAATTAATCAGATCCAATTATATTGCGTATAAATGTGAACAAATTGCTGAAAAAAATAATGATCTATCACCAACGTGTCATGAGGAAAAGAGACTAAAATAGTAATTAGAATCAGGATTTAGTTGTATACAAGTGCTCTGCTACCCATTGTACCAGTGTGATGATCTGATGATGTAATTAGTGCAAAGTAAAAAATCTAGCAGGATTTAGCAGTGAACTGCCTAATGACTGCGTGTGCTAAAAATAAAAGAATCATGGTGTTAGCCATTATTTCAGTGCTGTTAGTTTTTTTTATATCAAAACACAATGATTGAAGCAAGCAGACCTACTCTTATGTATGTACTTACTGAATGTAGGGGGGCTAGCCACAAGGAAGTGTTTCAGGCTGTCCAACAACCCTATAATATTTACATAAATGTAAACCAAATTAAATTTAGTGGCAACTAGCCTTATGATTCTTACTATACAGTAAAATTCTTTGCATGAAATCAGACTTCTGAGGAAGCAGGTATACTTTAGGTGAAACATTTTACAGGAAACCATTTTTAAAAGCTCCTTTTACTCTTTGTAACAACATTGGTTGTTGTTGTTTTTTCCCCTTCCGGGACATTCCTTTCACCCTCTGCAGACTTGCTAGTACAAAAGGCATTTTAAATTTGGAAACAAATGAAAAATAATAGAGCATGTTCTCAGGACCCTGTAATAAGAACTACTGATTTAGTAAGATGTTATTTTCTACTTGTAAGGGACATGGTGCCTCAGTGGGTTAGGACGCTGAGCTTGTCGATCAGAAGGTTGGCAGTTTGGTGGGTCGAATCCCAAGTGCCGCTTAGCAGAGTGAGCGCCTGTTACTCGTCCCAGCTTCTGCCAACCTAGCAGTTCAAAAGCACATAAAAATGCAAGTAGAAAAATAGGGACCACTATGGTGGGAAGGTAACAGCGTTCCGTGCGCCTTTGGCATCTAGTCATGCCGGCCACATGGCCACGGAGACGTCCTCGGACAAACGCTGGCTCTTCGGCTTTGAAATGGAGATGAGCACCGGCCCCTAGAGTCGGAAACGACTAGCATGCATGTGCGGGGGAACCTTTACCTTTACTATTTTCTACTTTTAAAAAAAATCTGATGAAGTAACCATTTTTAAAAGATGGTATCCAGACTTTGTTCTTTATGTTAACAGACTATAGCTAAATGCTGATTTGCTGCATTGCTTATTTTATAAACGGTAAGAATGAAATAAATTTTCGCAAACTTTGGCCTATGACCCTGCTGTGATCCTTCAGTCTTATGCATCCTTAAGAGGTCACATTAAAGCTGTTGAATCTCTGACACGTCTATTGCAGTAAATCCAGGCATATTAAATTTAGAAACAAATGAAAAATAATAGAGCATGTTCTCAGGACCCTGTAATAAGAACTACTGATTTAGTAAGATGTTATTTTCTACTTTAAAAAAAAATCTGATGAAGTAACCATTTTTAAAAGATGGTATCCAGACTTTGTTCTTTATTTTATTTTTTTTATTTTAATTCCATTTATATCCCGCCCTTTATGGTAACAGACTATAGCTAAATGCTGATTTGCTGCATTGCTTATTTTATAAACGGTAAGAATGAAATAAATTTTCACTAACTTTGGCCTATGACCCTGCTGTGATCCTTCAGTCTTATGCATCCTTAAGAGGTCACATTAAAGCTGTTGAATCTCTGACACGTCTATTGCAGTAAATCCATTTCTGGTTAGGACGTAGATTTTGACAATTGAAATAGTTTCAGTGTGCAACTACTTTGCTAGTAGTTTAGAGCAATCCTGAAAACACAAAACTAGCACAGTGGAGAATGCTGTGTTCTGTGTGCTGATGCTTACATGTACCCATTTTTTTTTTTTTATGAAAAAGAGCACGCAGGCATATATCTTCAAGCCTTTAAAACTGTTCAGCGAAGGCTCAGCGGATAACGCTAAATAGGTAACTGAAGATTGATGAGCAGTTTTATGACAGACGTGCTACTTGAAAAATAAATGTTAAGTTCATCATAGTTTTCCGTACTAAGCGCTGCACTTTACTGCCTTTGATCTCAGCATAGTGACTACTACAAAGAAATAAAACCTTATCTTACCTTTTCCAGCATCTACTGCAGAAGACCTCAATAATGCATAGGAACATCTGGAAGTACGGTAATTTTAGCTTTCAGAGATAAGAATTGACACAGAACAGGTAAAACCTACAAAGATCTTGTGTTGAAATGAGCTGATTAAGGTTAGGTAACTTAAAAACACTGTGTATATAGAATTTTCAGCCCGTGGTTGCTACATCTTGCAATTTTATATAAAGTGCATTGGGGAGGGGGTGAAGGCAGAGAATGTGACAATTATTTCTTCTTATCAATCTATTTTAATAGCTTGATTAGTTTGGAGAAGCATTCTGTTTTATATAAAGGGAGGGAAATGACAGTAAATCTCTTGTCATATACATCTACTTAGAGTTAACGGTGGGTTCATAGAGGATACATGGGCATAGTAAACAGGTTTTGAAATGACAATTTTTTACTGGTTGCAAGTGCTAATTGCTAGTTTCTCAAGGGTATAGAATTAATCACCTGCTAGATTTACAGTCTCTAGGTTGAGACCTGAGGATGGAAGCAATAAGAAAAGCTCTTGAGGGACATATCATATGGCGAGTCTAAATATCAGTCTCTATGCATATGTAAATTGGCAACAAAGTTTTTTCAAAGCTCAAGTATGCTAATTTCAAACAGGCAGGACTAAAGCTAGCTTTTAGCAGCTGTTTAACGTCTGCCTGTGGGTGGTAGAGAGAGCTTAAAATACAAGCAAACAGTGGTGCATAAGTAATTAAGCAACATTTTGCTGGGCATAAATAATTCTGTTTATATTGCTCTTTTGAAGAATGTAGAATACAAAATAACAGATCAAGTGCACCTTTAGTCATCAGAGGTTAGCTCCTGTTTCTATTTCCCCTGGTTTCATATTTTAAGGAAAATCAAATCCTAGTAAATATTTTGCCTCCCCCCCCTCCGCTTCCCATATTTTCCTGTATAATTCAGGCACAGATGTCTACTCTTCTCTTTTATCTTTCAGTATATATATATATTTAAAAAAGCCTCCCATATTTAAAGCATGCTACACCAAACAGCTTCCTATCTTTGCAGGCTCATCAAAATTTGATATAATAGAATAGATTTTATCTTTCATCTCATCTCATCTCTTCTGAAACTGATAGGATCTGTAAGTCCTCTCCAATGTTTTCAGGGTCATATGGAAATAGATAATTCATAAAATAAAAACAGTTTCGAATCTTTTAAATGTCTAATATAACATTAACATTACAAGTTAATATGCATAAAATAAGAATTTATGGAGATGGATATGTCTGTTCTCTTTCGATATCCTACTTTAATTTAGAGAAAGTAACTAAATTTAAGCAAAGGTAATAAATAATGGGTGCAGTAATGTATATCATTTTAAGAGTATAGGAAAAATCTTCAAATTTACCAGAAATAAGATAAGGAATTTGATATGACTTGCCTACAAGTAATAAGGAAGAACAGACAGCTAGGTTCAGGGCTTTGATAAATGTCATGTTTTAAAGCTTGATTCGGATTAAATGTTAATGATGAAAAAAAATGTGTACTTATTTACAGGACAATTACTTCTTGAGTAAAACAAGTATGGTCCTGAAAGTGGATGACAAAGTCTTCAAGTAGCTATAGCAAACTCAAGAGTCCTCTGCGTTTTAAAGATTTTAAATAATATATCTTTTTATCAATATAATTTTCACAATCTTTTCTGTAGTCCTCTGCAAAGGACAACAAAGTTGTTGAAGAATCCATTTGATTGAATATGAATGATTGAGGACTAGTGCCTTAATCTGAGACTTTGCATTTTCTGGCTTGGGGAAAATAGGTGTGATATGATTGCTTTCTACAGTTGTACAAGTAGTCCTTCACTTACAACAGTTTGTTTAGTGACTGTTGAAAGTTACAACGGCACTGAAAAAAGTGACTTATGAACATTTCTCAGAGTTACATCCATGATTTACATGATTTACATTTGGATCCTTGACAACTGGTTCATATTTATGACAGTTGCAGTGTCCTGGGGTCATGTGACCATCTTTTGCAACCTTCTGACAAACGAAGTCAATGGGAAAGCAAGATTCAATTAACAACCATGTAACTAATTTAACAACTGCAGTGATTCACTTAACAATGTGGCAAGAAAAGTCATAAAATGGGACAAAAGTGATTTAACAAATTTCTCACTTAGCAAAATAAATTCTGGACAAAATATGTGATTGTAAGTCAAGGACTACCTATATACATTCTTTTACTTCTAATGATTTTTCAATTGCACTGATTCTTCTACATTATTCCCCAAATTATGGATGATAACCATAAGGACAATCTATCAGAAACTTTGGAGAAATGTCTCATTGAATTTTGACCATGAGTTTTATATTTAGCAAAAACGTTTGCTTTGATAATACTTTCAAGAAACTAAGAGGATTCATATGTCATTGTAAAGGATTATCTAAGGGAACACCTGCTGCCAGCGTCAATTTCCCATCGTCCTGTGCGCTCCCACAGGGAGGGCCTCCTCAGGGTACCGACGGTCAAGGATTGCCGACGGGCGATCCCCAGGGGGTGGGCGTTCTCTGTGGGCGCGCCTGCCCTATGGAATCAACTGCCAATGGAACCCCGGACTGCCCCCCGACCTTCGTTCATTTCGCCGGGACCTAAAAACCTGGCTCTTTGAGCTATCTGGTCTGGACTGAGGGGTTTAATGTTTTTAAATTGTGATTTAATTTTTGTGGCTAGACTTAATTTAATTTAATTTTAATTTTATATTGGATTGTTTTTAAATTTTGCCTTGTAAACCGCCCTGAGTCTTTTGGGAATAGGGCGGTATATAAACCGAATAAATAAATAATAATAATAATATAATAATAATAAAGCAACAGCTATTCATGGATGAGATGAGAGCATGATTACCATGTTACCTCGTATACTTTAAGAAAAACTCAAGTGGATTAATAGGAAGTATTATCTAATTTTTTGGGTTATCTTGTGTTAGGATATTGAATTCAGGAGCTGGAACAGTAAAGTGTACAATAGGCCAGAACACACAGTTGTCGTTGATTAGTTAGAGTTTATGTTTATGTTAGTGTCTTCGACTTCATCTGGTGAGCTGCTGTGCAATTCCCCAACATCTTGAATTTCTCTCCTACTTCTGAACTTGCAGAGTTCTTCCCAAATATTTTCTCATATCAAATCCAGAAATTATGAATGAAGGAAAAGGATCAGCTTTTTTTTGAGGCTACCTTTCTTTTCATTAATAGCTACTCTCACTCAGGAGAACTGCAGAAAGGGAAGTCAGTCTTGAGGTTTCCCCCTCGTTCATTTCCCCTTCATTTGGGAGAAGTCTCTTTGAGCCATCTCAGGCTAGAGCTAAACCCCAAATAGTGAGGGCTGAAATGGATGGAGGCTTTCAGAACTTGTAATTACAGCTCAAGGAATTTCCTACTGTTACAGGACCTTACATATCATGGCCGATAGAATGTTTTCCTAAATTCAAGACTCTCCGGTTTGCTGAGACATCCACGGGGAATTGGGTTTTAAGTCCTGGAGGACAGGCTTTGGACCCTCCCCTAAGTGGCTGTCCCTGACCCTATGGGCCCTTAGAAAGGCAGTGAGGGCTTGGCGTTTCCCCAAGATTTTGGGTCTGGCTTAGTGGAGACCCAATCGGTTGAGTTGCAGTGCACTTTTGTCTGATTGCCATTTTATTGCTTTAGTTGGTTTCTAATATTTTGTGTGGGGTTTTTTTTTTTTGAAGGGAGGGGCACAGAGTTGTATGTCTTTCTGACTTTTTGTATGCAGCCCAGAGTCAAATTGCTTGAGTTGAGGAGGGAGAAGGGGTATGTATATGTGTGTGTGTGTGTAATATATGTAATAAATGTCTTTGCCTTGTCTCCAGAATCAGACAAAGGAGTACAGCACATTGCCAATTGTTTGTTAGCCCTTTCAGATAGATCAGACTAGCAAATCAAAATTATGAATATTAATATGATTTTCATTTCAAAATTCAACTAATACAACTAATCTTCAAGATCCAGCTTGTGTGCCGATGCAGCCCAGCGCTACAAAAATCAGGTGATTCTTTTTCCTCTTTCCCTCTTTGTAACACACTTCCCCTTCAGTCCAGAAATCCTTGTTTATAATCTCCAATTCTCCATCTCCAAGTGAAGTGGTACCTGTGCAAAGGGTGTTCTCCTTTAGCACCTATATTATAAATCTCTCTCCTTTACAGAGTTTCTTCACTGTGGGAGGCATTTCTCTCTTTCTGCTTTCTCTTCTGTAGCTGAAAACTAGAAAGTGAGTAACTTCTTAATTCTCCCAGCAATTCTCAGTACTAAATGTCTTTTACAGTACTAACTGCTTATTATTTTATTGCTTTCTATACTCTTAGCCTCACATGCTATTTAATAAATTGTACTGATTAATTATGTTTTATTTTTTTTAGATTTCCAAAAATCCTAATCTATTCATTTAGTAGATTAATAGATTCTGTCCCAAGTAGAATTGGCTCGTTAAGAAACCCTAGTTTGCAACAACCACATCATGGCTATTATGTGAACCAGAGTATATGGAAAAAAGAATGTATCGAGAGAGTTCTCACTTTACCCCATGCCCTCATATAACATTTATGTACAGGAAGTTTTGCCCAGTGGGGGAGGGAGGGAAGCATAGCAAATCAAATAGTCTCATCCAGTGATGGGATTTAAATATGTGAGCAACCAGTTCTCTATTTGGATGCTGCTTCCGGAAGTCCATTCTGGGCCTGGGCAACAAAAAATTAGCTACCGGTTCTGCTGGTGCAAACCAGCTGAATCCCACCACTGATCTCATCTACTCCCAGATTTGTAACCTATTAATTTAGCCTGTGGGTTTTGGAATGCTGCATTTTGAATAAAGTAGAAACAACCCATTTTAAACTCAAAAAAACCATTTCAAGCTCAAGATGGAGGTGGGAGTGACCTTGAAATGTTTTGAATTCAAAACATTTTGCACAGTTCTAGTTGTTAAAGTGTGATCTGAGGATCATCAGTAATCTCTAGTGTACTTCAGATTATCCTGAGACTGAGGTCAGCATTGATGTCCCAAAGGTTTTAAAAATGTAATACAGTAAGTGTATTCACTGCATACTAAAATATGATTGCCTTGCGGCTGTACTGCTCTGGTTCCACCTCATTTGAGCACCGTGCATTCTTGTAATACTCCAACTACAAAGAAACCAATCACTAAGCTTTAATTTTGGAAGAGGTAAAGGATTTATAAAATCTGAAATGATACTAGAGTTAAATGTTAATTTGGGAGAGTTTTAATTGTTCTTCTGTATAAGGTACAGTAACCTGCAAACCAATAAACAAAATTAAACCAAAAGAGTGACAATTTACTGCAATACAGTATTAAATTAACACTGAAACAGCAAAAACAAAGATGTCAGGCCCAAGCTCAGAGGTGACACAGTGAAAGTCAATTGGTTCCAATCCTTTATTTTACTTTTGTTGTGATTCAGGGTCAGCCTGTGGGTTCGGCAGTTGGGTCGGACGACTCAGAGGAGGAGGGGGGTGTTGAAGACCTTGCTGAGGGGGTTGAAGATCTTGCTCAGGCAGACCCCTCCCACTTGGTCACCATGGAGACCCAGCTGTGTGAGCCTGACAGTGTGGATGAAGATGACCCACAGCTAGCCCTGTTCAAGGATGCCCGATGCAGGAGGCAGTCAAGTAGGAGTAAACAGAGGAAGGCAGTGGGGCTTCTCGGAAGGAGGCAGAGAGAAGCCACGCCCTGAACTCTTTATAAAGGGAATGTGTGGGGAGGGCTGGTTTGCTGAAAGCAACCGCTCAGATAGTGTTTCAAAGCTCCTGTATCTTGGTTCGTGTCTTGTTTGTTTTAGTAATAAATTTGGCAGACGTTAATCCAGCCTCTTGCCGTTTGTAAAGGGGTTGCCTTTTCTGCAGGGCCGGTAGCAGGCTGGAACCAGGCATGTCAAACTACCAGCCCGTGGGCCAGCAATGGGGAAAAAGTCTCAATACATCGCACAACGTCACATGACGTCGTGAGTTTGACATGCCTGCTATAGACAGTATCTTGCCAAACTAAAGCTCCTACTTTCTAAGGTACTAACTATATCCTGAGAGATTTCTCCCCACTCTAGTTAGAAACTGTGCAGTCTCTTGACCTGTGCAGTCCTTTTCTGGAAAATTTCTGCATTGGCAAAATGCACACACACACACACACACACACACACACACACACACCACCTCACACAGCACAACCCGCTACTGTGCACAATCCATCACATCAGAACATCTCCAACAATTTACAAACCAATAGATTTGAATCGGTTGCCTTTAGTTTCCATGAAGTTTCTATACTCAAAAAACAAATTGGTGCCTCTATCAGCCCTAGACAATATGCCTAATAACAAGCGATAGTAAGTTCAAGGCACTTGGAGGACACAGATTCTCACCCACCCCCACCCTGCTTTAAGGATTATATCCTTAGGTTGAAAAACAAGATCTGTCCTTTTTTCCTGGGATGGAACACAGAACTGAAAATAATGGATTTCAGTAGTATGCATGGTAATATCTTCTTTCCATTCTGATTTTCTCCCTCACTTATTTGTTTTTCTTCATGGCTTTTCAAATAGATATGATTATGTGAATCCGATTCCACTGCATTTTCCTTCATCTTACAAACACAATTTGCATAGTAACCTAAACATGGGCTGAAGATGACAGCAAAGCCATGCATTTTAAAATTGTGCTTTACTAATACAGAGGAGAACTTTTCTGAACCTTCCCTGAATTTTAAAGGGAAGCCATAAAATTTCATATTTCTGTTCTTTAGAGAAGTATTTTACATTTACCTGAACAAATATTGTATTCTGATGCAAGGGATATGATTAAACAAAAAATCCCTGCCACTAATGCTATTAACTGCTGAAAAACATGGAGGCTATCATCTGATATGTACTTATGTAGATGCCGTGAAAACATGGGTGTATATAAAATTAGAAAGTAAATCATCAACAGTACATATTTAGCAAGCCAGTGGGGTATGCATCCAATTACTGTATTCCGATGTTAGAAAAAAATTCTTTTAGCTCCCCTGCTCACACTATATTTAAGACCCCTTTGGCTATCATTGCTAGTGTGGCTGAATTTACTTCTATTCTGGAATAGTTTCATTGTCCCATGAGTTTAAAAACAATAGTATACTATATAGGGAGCCAATAAATCAATTAGCCTTAACAGCCGGTGTTCAGGAAATGCATTTATTCTCTTCAGTGGAAACACGGCTTTCCCCCCTCATAGCTATACTTCATACTGTTAAGGTCAATTTTTCATCTGGAAATTAAATCCAGTTGTCTGAAAAATTGCTTGCAAATTTCACAAAGAGGAAAAAATGTGCTTATTAATATAACATCACAAGTTTGTTTTATTTGTAATTATCCATCTTAAGAGTAATTGAGATTCTAAACACCAACTAATAGCCTGGCTGTCTTAAATTACTATTGCCTATAACTTTACCTTGCCAAACATCAGCATGCTTCTCTATTGCAACACAACAGCTACAGTAAAGCCTGGGTCATTTTGAAACAATTAATTGAAAGGAGTGATTAATTGCTTAATAATGTGTTGCTCTGCTTTTACCTAGAACATGTACAGTAAAAGAATCTGGAGTTTGCATTCTAAAGCATAATCTAAGTAATGTTACTGACATGGATTTCTGCTATTTTGAGTCCATTCAGAATGCGTATGCATATCTGTAATGTGTGCTAAATTTTTATTTTTGCTTATTGTATGATTTTAAAAAATAGGTCTATCAGATATATCATTTATTTGGTCTAGTCTATCAATAGATCAGACTAAATAAATGAAATATGTACTTCTAGATCTGACCACTCAGTAAAAAATAATCATAGTCGTACAACATTTGACAAAACTGGCAAAGATCCCATAGAAATTTGACATTCTCATGTAAAAGAGGACAAGGTTTCTGGATTTCATGAAATATCCATGATTTTTAAAATTGCCTTATTTTATCAAGGGCAGGGGCACTGCTTCTACACAACTGGTCCTATGTTGTCAAACCTGTCATATAGTCGAATAATAAACTTATGATTCCCAGCATGGAAAAGATACTGAGGTGAAAATGATGGTGTAGTTTCTCATGTGGGACATGACATAGACACACCTTAAGCATTTTATCCATATGGTTTTCTTATCTTGCAAAGATCACAGACTTATGTCAATGTTTTATGAAGTATGTCCATCTGTTTGGGCAAGTACTTTTCTCATCACTCATTACTTCGCCCATTTGGTGTTATATCCCAAAATGTGACTGTTTCCCTTTGGATTAAGAACATTAGGGAAGATTTATTATCAGGATTTAAGATTAATAATTTCATAACTGCACTTAATCCTCTGCTTAGTTCAGATAGGAAAAATCACATCAATTGACTAGTAACATTTTATCAACACAGCCATGTCATGAAGAAAGAGTGGAAAGTTTAAGACTCAATTCAGAAACAGGATATTAGTGGAAAAAGAATGGAGGTGAAAGAAAGGAATGAGGAAGAGGATAGGTATAGGCAAAGGCAATGAGATTTTAAAAAATGAAGCAAAGAGTATAGAGAAAACCCCAAAACTGAAAGGCAACAATCAGAAAAACATGCAAATGCAGAATAGCAATAGAACTTAGACTTATATACCTCTTTACATAGTGCTTTACAACCCTTTCTAAATGGTTTACAGTGTCAGTATATTGCCCCCAACAATCTGGGCCCTCATTTTAATGACCTTGGAAGAATGGAAAGCTGAATCAATCTTAAGCTAGTCAGGATCGAACTCCTGGCAGTAAGCTGAATTAGCCTGCAATACTGCATTCTAACCATTGCGCCACCATGGCTCAATGATAATTTGTTTCTCCATGCAAGCCTCTGAGCTTGGTTCTTCTACAATATCCTTCCCCACCTTAGCATATTCCAAAGGAACAGAATGACAGCTTCCATCATTCCTAGTACGTTAGGAAGAGATAGCAGAAGCTATTCTGCAATGCCAGTCAGTAAATTGAGGCAGACAGAAAATCCAATTGATTCATTCCAAATGTCACTACCCTCCTTTTCTGAAACAGTCATGGATGACTTTGGGTCAGTTACTCCACTTAGCTCAAGTTACCTTATGTGTGTGGCTGTGGAATAAAATGTACCGTATATACTTGAGTATAAGCCGACTCGAGTATAAGCCGAGACCCCCATTTTCACCCCCCAAAACTGGAAAAAGTTCGTGACTCGAGTATAAGCCGATCCGCCGTTCTGCAAGCCTCCGCCGCCAGCAGAGGCTCGATCCGCCATTTTGCAAGCCTGAATACACAGGAATACCCTGTGTGGCCGCGGCTCTCGGGGAAGCCCTGGCTGTCCGCTTCCTCGCTCCACGCTGCCATTCGGGGCCCGCGCGTTCCCCGGGCAAATCGCGGCGCCCAGCAGGCGAGGAAACACGCCCGCTCCAGTCGCCCCCCCTTCCCTCAGGAGACGCGAAGCAAGTGACCGCCCGGAGCTTACTGAGGACTTGCGCACGGCTGAGGCTTCGGTGATTCCAGGATCGCGTGCACCTCTCCCAAGCCGCCGCCGTCCGGAGACCTGCCGAAGTTTGGGGAGATTTGGGGAGGTGCGCGCGCACCTCCCCAAACCTCCCCAAACGTCAGCAGGTCTCCGGATCTCCGTGCCCTGCCTGCCTGCTTCTTTCCGCAGCGGAAAGAAGCAGGCAGGCAAGGCACGGAGATCCGGAGACCTGCTGACATTTGGGGAGGTTTGGGGAGGTGCCCAAACCTCCCCAAACGTCAGCAGGTCTCCGGATCTCCTCCCCAAACCTCCCCAAACGTCGGCAGGTCTCCGGATCTCCGTGCCTTGCCTGCCTGCTTCTTTCCGCTGCGGAAAGAAGCAGGCAGGCAAGGCACGGATATCCGGAGACCTGCTGACGTTTGGGGAGGTTTGGGCACCTCCCCAAACCTCCCCAAACATCGGCAGGTCTCCGGATCTCCGTGACCTGCCTGCCTGCTTCTTTCCGCAGCGGAAAGAAGCAGGCAGGCAAGGCACGGAGATCCGGAGACCTGCCGACGTTTGGGGAGGTTTGGGGAGGTGCCCAAACCTCCCCAAACGTCAGCAGGTCTCCGGATCTCCTCCCCAAACCTCCCCAAACGTCGGCAGGTCTCCGGATCTCCGTGCCTTGCCTGCCTGCTTCTTTCCGCAGCGGAAAGAAGCAGGCAGGCAAGGCACGGAGATCCGGAGACCTGCCGACGTTTGGGGAGGTTTGGGGAGGTGCGCGCGCACCTCCCCAAACCTCCCCAAACTTCGGCAGGTCTCCGGACGGCGGTGGCTTGGGAGAGGTGTGCGCAATCCCGGAAGCACCAAAGCCTCGGCCGCGCACAAGTCCTCGGTAAGTTTTTTTGTTGACTGGAGTATAAGCCGAAGTGGAATTTTTCAGCCCAAAAAGTGGGCTGAAAAATTCGGCTTATACTCAAGTATATACGGTACCTTGTTTGCAATGTACGAAGAAAGAACATCTGATAAATAAGTTAATTAATTAATTAATTGGCATTCAGTATATGGGACTTGTAAGGTGGAGGCTTCTGAAGAAGCATTTCTGAACTTGAGTGCAGAAACTTGGCAGTGATATTCTTCCATCCTCCTTACGATTCCTAATTTTTTTAAAAAATCGGTTCCTCTAGGGCAGGCATGTCCAACCCACAGCCCACAGGTTAATGGAGCCTGGACATAAGTACTGTGGCCCCACAAGGTAATAAAAAAATATAAAAAATAAAGTAAATATAGCAATAACTGAAACATCCTCAATGCAATTAAAAGAAATTGTGACAATAGAAAACCCCAATTAAGACAGAAAAACAGAAAAAAAACATAAATTTAAAAAAAACTGGGTAATGGTTAGGAGAAGGCCCTCTGTAATAATTTTGTTTTCAGTAGCTCTTTAATGCCAGTAGGGAGCAGGGCGAGTCCTATTATCATATTTGTTGGGTGTAGCTATTGTTGTTGTTGTTGTTGTTAAGTTGCGAAGTTGTGTCCGACCCATCGCGACCCTATGGACAATGTTCCTCCAGGCCTTCCTGTCCTCTACCATCTTCTGGAGTCCATCTAAGCAGCTATTGTTAGATGTCCTCATTAATGAATAAATAATTAAAGGGCCAAAGCAGAATTATTCTTGGGCTTGCTGATTAATTTATTCAAAATTGTTGTATCTTATCCCATTCTGATGATACTTTGTTACCTGATTTGTTTTCACAAAAGAAAATGTTAATTCTATGGCTTGTATTAAAACTTTGAGAGCTAACCATAACGCCTTGCCAAATAGTCAGATGGAAGGGTAGGGAATCTGTCCATTTGGCATGACCTCTACCTCTTTCAGAGATGGGAGAGGGCATTTCTCCCAGGAGAAATACGGAAAAATGATCCAACTTCTGCCTAGTTAATTGTCGAACATCTACAATGGGAAGGAAGAAGCATTTTGCTTCTCATCTTAGAAGCAAATAACCTGGCCTACATTGCATTTGGAGAATGGCTTTCTGGTAGAACCATCTTTTGTGAAGTCTGCACTGAGGAGAGGGACTCTGCTTGTTTATATCACGATGCAGAAATTACCTTAAGTTCACACTTCATACCAAAGTCTAAGGTGCACTGTGAGAGTCACAGGAAACAAACCATGGGAAGAAGCAGAAGCTGTATAAATATAAAGGATGGGGGGAACTGGATGTACTATATGTGCATCAAATACTGCCCAGCTAGGCAAAGCCACCAGATCAGGAAAAGAAGGAGCTCATGTGGGGCGGACATTAAGTCTCAGTCAATTGTCTACTAGTATATTTGTAGATCAGACTCTCCATACATATTTGAATCCCTTACTGAATTCTGATTGCACAGAGGACCAGTGGCCGGCATTTCAAGTGTGCATTAGACATTATAGAAATATATATTCTGGAGCTAAATAAAGATGTCAGTCTGAAGGTCTGTTATTAAGGTAAAAGGTCATCTATATAAACATTGGTGAGATTTTCTAACAGCCCTCTCTTCAAACCAAACGGAGGGCCTCTTTATCTATTTGCTCATAATTCTTTTCAAGTGCTGTGAACAAACGAGATGTGGCATCATATCTTCATGGCATGGGCTGAGGAATTGCAAAAAAAAAATGTTCTGGGTCATCAGTGAGAGGAGAAAGAGAAAGAGACAGCGAAAGAGAGATTTTCTTTCAGTGAAGCTATGCAGGCTAGGGACATGATGTTTAGAAAACCATTCTGCTCTCAACCAGCCTTGATGGAGACCGCTGTTTATTTAAAATTAGCAGGAGTTAAAATTATTGCCCACTAATATGTTTGCCATCACCATCAGCATCTGACTTAGTGTCCATGGGATAATATGAATTATTAAAACACATTCACAAACACATAAACACACACAGCAAAAAGCTTGCAAGATCATTAAATCATGAAGTATTTGGCAAATTGTGAGATTCTGGCCATTTTAAAAATGTCATTTTATTTGGGTGTCTGTATCAACCTGAAAAATTTCTGAAAATGTTGCCAACATCTGTACTAAACTACAAAATCCTCTTTTTAAATATGAATATGGAGGTGGTTTACAGAACTTGAAACAGAATCAAAATGAGTATGTATAATTTATATAAGCAGGATTTCTGCAGAAGTTAACCCTTGAACTTACATAGCGTAGATGACAAAGGCTAGTTTTGCCCATGGGAAAAAATGAGTTAGTGCAATCAAAGGGCATTATTAAGAATAATACAATGGCCAGAGGCCATATCCGATTAGCTATAGATTGGGACATCCCATTAAATATCTGTGACAGGCCTAGACCTTGGTATTTGAACATAGATCTTTTTAACATTTATATTTTACTGTGTTTTATTCATCTAGATCAAATGTTAATATATATTGCTATTCCATGTATGACATGCAATAATGCTAAATAAATAAATAAAACTATGACAGGGATGGGAAAACTCCATTGGGTGAAGCTCAGGGTTTCTTCAGATTGCAATACCAGCTTTGGCAGCAAGCTAGAGAAATTTGAAAAGGTTCTTCATCTATGATCTAAGATATTGCATCATTCATCTGAGCCATCAATCTCCATTTTCCATTTCATTTTCACTGATGTTTGCCTAGTTAACATAAAACAGTTGGAGTGGGGTAAAATTATGGTGCTGCATGTAATATAAGAAGTGAAAATAAGATAACCCTGTGATAGGCTTAAGAGTTGAATGAAAAACAGAATTCAAAACAGAAGGTCCATCTGACTGAAAATCTTTATTCCAACCATTTTACAGACTGGCAAAAGTTGCTGAAACTAAAAGTTGCTGAAACTAATTGTCTTCAGTAACTGCTGAAGAGAAGAGTTGACATCATTTGTCTAAAGCTTTACTACTAACCAGAACAAAATAATATCTGTGGAGAAAAATTGTGTTCAGCAGAAGACAGAAATCATACTCTATAAAAATATATGCTAGCCTGAGATCTTAATTTCCAAACTTTCCCTGGTGTTTCTTAAAAAAATAAAAAGACTTTTTGTTGTTTTTTCCTCCCAGCCTTAAAAGTTTGAAACATCTGCACAAGATAAGTCTGAGGGAGTTGGTTGCAGTTGGTTGCAGCTGCAAGGAAGAGAGGAAACTTTCACTCATTGTATTGTGTTCAGTCGTAATCTATTATGTCTCCAATTCAGGGAATCTTCACCTCCAGTTATGGAATCTTCAGCATTCAGATGGGGACAGACTTTCTCATTTTTTCTGCTGCCTCCTGTCAGGCAGTATATACTACTGTCTCAGATCAGTGAACGGCTACTATAAATATCCTCCAATTTTGTAGGTAAAGACCTGGGCTACCTCAGATATAAGGCCCTTCTGAATCTATCCCTGCCCAGTTCATGACATGATCCCTTTGAGGTCTTCCTGCTGTGGAACATGTCAAAAGTGGTTATACTTGAAAGAAAGTGAGAGGGGCTGAAGAAGGGACTATTGTCAGACTCACCCTCTCCCCTCAATTTTGAGGACATGCTAACCTTGAATGTGGAAATCTGACATATCCTGTGGTCCCTGTGAAGTTGTACCAGGGACTATAGGAGTGCAGTCTAGCACTTTATGGTCTTTCCCTGCTGGTTTGCCATTGTCTTTCAGGCATACTTCCTACTGAATCTACAGAAAACGTACATTAAGTTTTTCACTCCTACCAATTTCAATCCAGCAGCTGACATCTAGATTTAGTCTTATGGCTAGGTGACTTATTCAACTAAGTGAAACTTTTTACTCTTGATTAACCTGTTTCTCATTTGTCTGAATGGGTTGCTCTCCATAGGTCTAAGACCTTATCAGTCTTAATTTGATGGGGTAACTCTGAATCGCTGCAGAATGGATTGTTGTTGTTTTTTAAAGCCACTAGAATTTGCTTAACATATTACATAGTTTTCTTAACCCCTTTCTCACAACACTATTTTTTTTTCCTTTCCAGGATATCTGTAATGTTGCAAGGACGCTTTGAAAAGGTGTCTTCCCTCATTATACCCAAAGCATTTGCTTTAATTTTAACCAGCACACACATATTAAAAACAACACTCACTTCACAAGGATTCCCCACTCAATTGCAGGAAGAATATTACTTGTTGGCACAACATTTTAACAATGCTACAAAACATAAAGGGACCTTAAATCCTGCTTTAGAGAATGTTGATTAGTGAGGTTTAATTTTCTATAGTTCTTTCTGATATTGTTGTAAATATTGTAATCTATTATCCCTATGTGGTAAGTACATTAATCTGTCAGAGTATAAATGATTTTCATCTGGCTACCATTGCTTTTGAGGGATTTATTTCATGTCTGTTGTGCTATTGTTTGCCTCCAGGATATCTAATATGTATTTTAAGGGAATGTGGCTTATAGCAAGGCACCTATATTATGTAGGTGATTAATACTGGTGCTACGATGAATGAGGTCTTGTGGTCTGTCTCTGCTCTTATAGTGACTTAATCATTTCTCTCAACAGCCCAGTCATCTTAATAAAACATTCCACATGCTACTTTGTTTTTCTACGAAATGACAAATGCAACTGGGATAAGAAGTGCATTTTTCTGTTATTAAATGTATAGAATCATGAATGGAATTTACCATAGCAGACACACACTCACACAGACACACACACACACACACACACACACAGCACATATATGCATACTCATTCCTCCATAAAATTGCGGTGGTATCTCAGTCTAAAACTATCCTGTTCCTTCTCCCTGCTTATATGATTTGCAAAGTAAATTGTGCAAAATTATATAGGAAGAGTTCAGCTGAGAGTGTTCAGGACAGCATGCTCAAGATTTGGTTATAAAATTGTCATCTGTGAATGGCCAGGCTGTGTAGATGCATATTTCAAGGATCATGTCTAAATTTGCAACGATTTGTGAAATTACTTGACCTGCCAGATCACCTGGTTTACCTACCTATCCATTGGGCTCCTTTCTGAAAGTGACAAGGCTGCACACTGAATCACACTGTTATTCTTTTTCTGTAGCTAAGCTCTCATGTGACAAATTGAAAATCTTCTAAAATAGAGGAGGATAAAATGCAGTCGCCCACATCTAGCAACGATGATGTGCATGCCTGGGAGCTTCCGGCACATAGGAGCTGGGGTTACACTCATTATGTATAGTGTTAGGCAATGCTCTGCATGCTTAATAGAGAAAAGATTTTTTGGTATTGTAAGGAACTGTTACTGGAGAGAAGTCATTGTTAGAACTGAGAAGAGACTCAAATTATCCTGATTCATTCATCTCCTTAAATCAGAGTCTGTCTAACCAACACCAAGGCCTCAGCCAAAAATCAAACACAAACATCATAGTTTGCATGACATGTGAATCCACTTTGCTCTTCAGTATGAACACAAAGGAACAGGATGAGGTACTGCAAAAAAAGATCTCAAGAGGAATAATGGTATAATTTTTAAAATTTAAACCAGTTTTAAAAACTGGGACTCAGATCTGAAGAACCACAAATTGAGTTTGACCTGCTGAACAAACCTCTCCCTTTACTTTTGATAATTCTCTGCAATACTCCTCGAAACTGCCAAGCAAAAGTTGATAATGGTCTTTTAAATGGTTTATGAAATAGCAGGGTAGTTCATCTGGAGACAGACATCAGTTGAATTTGAGGTATTCTAAACATGACCGATAATATCACACAATTTAGCATGGAGTAAGTGTGAATCTGTGAATGTAGAGTTGACAATCAGTTTCTCATTTTTCAATTATAAACTGTTTATATTTTTAGTTATTTGTCTGAATTTTTTTAAAAAACATTTGCATGAAAATTAACCCATACACATTCCTTCTAATGCCTGCATTTTATCACATTTTTTCCTAATGCAATCCATTTCATGTGTTTTTTTTAAATATATGTATTTGATTATTATACTTATTTCCAACTGCACTACACAATTTGGAAAAATGTGAAATTTGAATTTCTTGTGTATTGGTCCAAAAATGCAAAATTTGCTAAGCTGATATTAAAATGCAAACCAATCCGTCCCCCAGAATTGCTAAATGCTACGCCAATCCCAGTCTGCCCCAGTGACCAATCAGGAAAACAAAGGCTGTTGGATCTGTTTCAGTTATCTGAAATATATTTGGAATTCCAGTGTAAATATTAAGTGTTGTCAATCTTCATATTCATATTGTACTTTGCAGAACAAATAAACTTACATTATTCTTGGGGGGGTGGGATTTGCTACATTGCCATTGTTTTTCATTTTTGCCTTCCTGTAAATTAGAAAGGCTCAAACCTTATTTCTGAAGATGCAGTTCACATTATGGGGATATTGGGGCTCCTGTTGAAAATTGCACCCTCCCTGACATTCTCTTCTTAGTGACATTTTGTTTATTGCAATATTTATAAACCACCTTTCATCAAAAACTATCAGGATGCTGAACAATAAATTACGAAAATAACTGTAATTGCAGTAAAAGGATAAATACAATCTTTTGTGCAGCCTAAAAGTGCAAAGAAAAAAGATTGACCAATTTAAGATTCTTAGGCAAAAAAAGTTTTAACCTGGAGCTGAAATGTTTGAAAGAAAGCACTAACTACCCTTGAGAAGTAAGAATGTTCCACAAAAGAGGCAACATCCAGAGAAGATTTTATTTAAATAGTAGTACTTGAGCAGAAGGCACCTTGAAAAGATCTGAAAATAAAGGCGGAGGGATTCTGTCAAGCCTTTGCGTGTCAAAGAAGACTTTGTTCAACTATGTGAGTCACACATTACCTTTTCTCATCGTCTTCCTCATGTAGGAAAGTCACACCCAACAATGTAAGTCAGATGGAGGATAAAAAAAAATATGGGAACAGACAAAAACATTTAGGTTGTGTGGGGAAATTATTAAAATTTGGGAGTGCTGGATGGATTCCTCTTGAATTATCAGTGCTTTTGTTTTTGTTCATCTGCAAACTGCTGACAATAAAACTTAGTGTCAGGAGGCAATATTGGCATCTTATCCAAGAGTAGGCAATTTTAAAAGAGTAGACATTGCAACATCTGACAGGTGTCAGGGGCAGGCTGATAATGCAATGTCAGGATTTTCTGAGGTTTTTCCTCGAGTTGAGGTAATATGGGAATTTTAGAAGTTATGTGTACTTTAGGTCATACTGAATATTTCTTTTATGTTTCTCAGCTCTAAATGGCGGGAAACCATGCTACCAAGTTTTGCCAATTATCAACAGAGGCTCCAAACAGGTAAAAATGAGTTTTCAGGGGCCAGGTGGTGCTTGTGACCTCAACATACCGATCTCTAGCATTGGTTTCAACTCATCTGAGAAATGCTATATTGAATTTCTAATAAGGTGATGCATGAGATTAATAAAAATTTGATTGTGACGTTGGTTTCTAAAAACTGGTATTCAACTAGAGATAAATCATCTTATGAGGATCAGTCATGTGGCCAAGGTTTCTGCTTTTTAGATTTACGGAACTGTTTAGCAGGAGATAAACTGAAAGGGACATGGTGGCTCACTGGGTTAGGACGCTGAGCTTGTTGATCAGATGGTCGGCAGTTTGGTGAGTCGAATCCCGAGTGCCGCGTAGCAGAGTGAGCGCCTGTTACGCGTCCCAGCTTCTGCCAATCTAGCAGTTCGAAAGCATGTAAAAATGCAAGTAGAAAAATAGGGACCACTACAGTGGGAAGGTAACAGCGCTCCGTGTGCCTTTGGCGTCTAGTCATGCCGGCCACATGACCACGGAGACGTCCTCGGACAAGCGCTGGCTCTTCGGCTTTGAAACGGAGATGAGCACCGGCCCCTAGAGTCAGAAACGACTAGCACATATGTGCGGGGGAACCTTTACCTTTAACTTTACCTAAACTGAAAATCTGGCATCTGGTCTCTTTGGCTGGCTTTTTCCAAAGTAGGATCTGAAAACCTTCAGAAGAATACATTCTGAAGGTGAAAAGATCTAAAGCACTTGAAGGCAGAACAAGAAGCAATGGATAGAAACTAATCAAGGAGAGAACCAAGCTAGAAGAAAAAGAATAAATTTCCTGTCAGTCAGAACAATTAACCAGTGGAATGCCTTGCCTTCACAACTCCAACACTGGAGGTTTTTAAGAAGAGATTGGATAGCCATTTGTCTGAAATGGAATATATATTACTGCTTGTGCAGGGGGTTGGACTAGTAGATCTCCAAGGTCCCTTTCACTCTGTTATTCTGTTCTGTATGCGTTCCCACGTGTGTCATACAGTAGGGAAATTTTGGACCAAAAGATACAGCTAATTGAATCCTAATATTTGTCTCTGACTTGAATCCTGCAAAAGAATTAAAAGGTATTCAATAATATTATATAAACTATCCAGTATAAAATAGCAGTGATTTTTGTGGCTTATATGTAGATATCACTGATTTCTAAATACATGAAGTTATTAGTTATATAGTGCAAGTTGTCTCCAGTGTAGAAGAAGGAAAGGGCCAAGTGGGAATTTAATTGTAATAAATTCAGCTAGGATATGGCTGACAAAGACTTTAAAAACTTCAGAAACATCAATTAAAGCTGAAGTTCTGTGCAATAAGCATCAAAAATTGATAAAAACTCAAATTTAGGTTTTTAGATTTAGTGTTTAAATCAATCAACTGCAAACAAGATTTAATTAAAGAATATTATTTCAAAGTGTAATTACCTACTGGGATTAGAATGAACCTCTATTGCCCATAATGTTCTCCCACTGTGATCCCACACTGAAAAATGTTGAGTTTTAGATTAATATGCATCTTGTAAGTACAAGTCCTAATCTCAATCTTAAAGGACATTTAAAACACACTTGGAACCTTCTATGCAATCAAGCACAGTGTGACTACAATGTCCACCATGCTAAATTTGTGATTACATTTTTTATGTGCATGATTTAAATCGCTTTAGCAGCCGTCCAGGGAGCATTTTACCCTGCATATTAATTACACAAAGGCTTTGTCATGTGAGGGTCTCAGTGGTCATGGTCTGTAATCCAGCTCATTTGAACTGTGAGTACAGTTTTTGAGCATGCTGTGCACATCAAGCTCAGCTTTAAAGCTAGAAAGCGTTGAGATGGTTAACAGGTATGGTTCCGGCTTAAGGAATGAATGCCTTTTATTTAGTGACATCGGCAAACTAATTGCTTAAAAATCTGATAGCACAAAAAGCATGCAAAGCTGAAGAAAGGCTGCTATTAATATACAATATAATATTGCAAGATCTCTTTTTTTCCTTTTGGTTTTGTCTTCAGAAACAAATGGCAGAGTCTAAATAAACAATGCTAATAAATGCAGTAGTTATTCATTTATAAGAGTTGAAGGGGTGTCAGGTTCAAAATTTAATTTAATTACTGTATGCCTTGCCTCAGAGTTTCAAAATAGAACTTTTCAATGTGTTCATACAGATGTATTTGGTTCTCAGTGATTTACAACTTGCTATAGATCCTTGCTTGTCCTAATATAATTCATCTAACTAATATATGAGAAAGTAGGAAAGTACTGATGATAGATAAGTGTTGACATCAGAATAATTTATATGAAAACAGACACAGCATTCTTTCCATCTAATGCAGGATATAAAGCTCCTTATAAAATCCCTTCCTTCCTTCCTTCCTTCCTTCCTTCCTTCCTTCCTTCCTTCCTTCCTTCCTTCCTTCCTTCCTTCCTTCCTTCCTTCTCTCTCCTCTTTTTCCTTTTTCCCTTTTTCTTAGTGAGAAACATTTGGAGGATGCTTAATTACTACTCCTAGAAGCCCCAATTGATTTTTAGAAGTTTTAAAGAATATGAGGTGATTTAAACTGCTTCTACCCCTGCTTCAGTATAATCATTCTACTTCCAAGAATATTTTTAAATACTGTAGGAAAAAACACAGAAGTAAGAAGTATCAAGATCTGTTGCCTGCTGATTGGAAGTATAGCCCAGTCAGCTATATCATTTCAGTCTCCTGCACACGTTGACTGGGCCTGCAACCAGGTTGCAGGAAAGGATATTTATTGGGCTCTCATTTTCATATGGAATGAGGATGGGAGGGTATACTTTGTCAGTATGTTAGATTCGCATGTGGCCTTTGTAGACACTTAGTCTGATTGTGATAGGCTCATGTCATTTCCATTTGCAGTGAATAGGGTGGCAAATGGCAAATGCTAGTTTAATTCTTTTTTTTAAACTTTTGTATTATTGTATTTTTATTGTTGTTAGCCGCCCTGAGTCCTTCGGGAGATAGGGCAGCATATAAGTCCCAAAAATAAATAAATAAATAAATAAATAAATAAAAAGAACAATAGTATTCCCCAAAGAGGACATATATTCTGTGTTTAGAAATCATTGCTATAAATTAAACAGATATATAGTGTAAGAAAAAAACCCCTCACGATATACTATATAAGTATCAACTAGTTACTAGTGTCAACTTTTAACAAACCACCCCCCCCATGTTTTCTTCAAGATCTTTAAATCAGATTAACAACTGGTCAGGGCTTTCAACATAAGAGGAAATGATTGAAAATATGGCTGTATTCTGTATAGTGTAATAAATAGACAGAGTTATTCCATGCATCCTAGAAGGAAAAAACACCAACGATACAGAATCTATCATGGGATATTTTAGACTGTTGAGTATTTTTGGATCACCGCTGCCCCATCAGATCAGAACAAGGAATGACACTCAACTTCCTTTTGCCTTTTTTTTTGCTGCCTTCTCAATTTTTCCCCCCATATTGACTTGATTTATTTAATATTTATTTAATTCCAGCACTTTTATGCCAGACGGGCTTATAGATCAAGTCACAGAAATGTAAAAGAATAGACGTTGTAAGAACTCTTAAAAAACCCATAGATTTTAAAATGGCTCATTGCCAAATAGGAAGCAAAGCAATCAACCCAGTATCCCACTTGTGTATTAATTGGTAAGCAAGATTTATCTGTTGCTGTTCTCATTCTAATTTTCAAAACCTAGATGAAACAGGAAGACCGAGTCTCTTCTACTTGTTGGTAGCAGTTACACCATCAAGAAAAGCTAAGGAAGCATCTACTGATTTTCCTATAGAATATGGTTGGGTTTTTGTTTTCTTTTTTTATCCAGGAGACCTGGGTCTCCAAGATTCAGTTTGTGCTTCATAGGAATGAGAGTTGAACAATAAAAATTTTGAATAGGTGTATTTTCCAGTGTAAGGTGTAAAAAAATATGAGAATTGTTGAGTATTATCTTTTTTTTTAATTCCTTTTTCTATCCCGCCCTTCTCCGAAGACTCAGGGCGGCTTACAAGCTTAGCAGTAGCCTTCATTCTATGTATATGCCTGCTTGTTAGGGCTTTCACACACACCCCAAGCGGCATTATTACAAAGTCAGCTTAATTGCCCCCAACAATCTGGGTCCTCATTTTACCTACCTCGGAAGGATGGAAGGCTGAGTCAACCTTTAGCCTGGTGGGATGCGAACCTGCACTAATTGCAGGAAGCTGGTGCTACTTAGGGAAGCATTAGCCCACTGCTCCACCAAGGCTTGTAGTAGCATTGCTGATTATTAATTGTCCAGCTATCAAGGTTTTAAACTTTTGTGTCTTTAAGCTAGAGTTGAGCAGAGACTACTTTAATACAAAGATTTAGAGCGCTTCCTCTTTCTGCTTGCCCTGAAACAAGATAACCACCAAGCATTTGGGAAGGGCAGAAATACATGGTGTTATCTTCAGTCTGCTTCTAGCCTGATGGGAAGGTGACCTCCCTTTAAGTTCTCTCGTTCTGTATTAAAAATGTGTTTTTCCCCTTTGCTGATACAAGCAAGGCGGTCCAGCTTGCTTGCTGTACTTCACCCCATCTTTCTTACATAAATGTATCTATTCCAACAGGTTGGTGTAGATCCACTTCCCTGCCTGATTTCTGTTCTTCGCCTTAATGCCTTTTGGTAAGGGCTGCCTACCATGAAAGGCTGGACCTTTCTAGTATGTTCAGTACCAAAACAGTGAAATGCTGTTTGTTTGCTTGTTGGTGTTTGCTTGTTTATTTGGTGTTGTGTTTTTTTTTGACATTGACTAAGAGCTCTGCCAAACTTCTCCTTCTAGCCCAAGTGACAGGAAGAACTATAATTTTTTCATCAGGCTTGAAAAACTATGCCCACAGAAGGGAAAGCGCTTGCCACTTGTGCTGCTAGTGTGGGTGGGGGGGGGAAGCAGCGGCAGCAGCAGGGGGCTCCATCAGCTGGTGCTGGGTTGACTGTAGTGCAGACAAAAGCTTGGCAAAGTGGTGGAATGGGTTGGCATCTGGAAGAAGATTCCCTAAGATGACGATTTCCAGCCAGCTTACATTTGGAAGAGAAGCAGATGAAGGCTGATGTGTGGAAAAATGCTCTTACGAGCTGGATAGCTGATAGGAACTGTTAAGTTTCATAACTGTGAGCAAATACTGAGTGAAACTGAAATGGTAATATTATACGTCTTTTTCAGGAACAACATTAGACGTGACTAGAAGTGGGGAGAAGCAAGAAGAATCTGTGGAGAAAAAAACTGGTGAGGGAAATGAATTGAAGGTAGGAAATGATGTTTGGGGATCTTTGCCTGGATAAATACTGTGAGGAGGGGTGGGAATGTTTGATCAGGCATTTGGGGTTCCAGCACTCTGTTTTCTGTGAAGTCACACATTATTGTCTATTCCAACATTCTCCTGCTGGTCTGTTGATGCCTCCTGGGGCTAACAAACCAAGGTTGCATGTCCTTTCCTATTGCTCAGCATCTGGAATTTGGAACTAAATCACTCCTGAATATAGAATGTTTTTTTTTTAATAGCAAATTTTATTATTTAAAACTTTGGACAAGGTGTTAACGGTCTGACAATCCTTCTTGTCTTACATCATTTTTGTGTTTTATATACATATATACACTTTATATACATATCATTTATATATTTATTTTTAATTTCCAAAGTTAACTTGTCCATTTCTGCGCACGCCCAAATTTTATTTATCACTTCACTCTCGTCCAGTATTTCACTGTTTTTCCATTTCTGGGTGAACGTCATTCTCGCTGCTGTGATGATGTGTATCATTATATATAACTCTTCTTTGGTATGCTTCTCTGTTGTTATGCCTAGTAGGAAAAATTCTGGTCTATAATCTACACTCCATCCTGATATTTCTTCTAACCATATCCGAATCCTTTGCCAATACTTTTGCATCTTATTACAGGACCACCATATAGAATGATTTTGATGCACAGAGCTAGAATGGAACAGGTGGAGTTCTATCTGCAGATAGTAACTTAGAAGGCTGAATTAAGCAGGGCTTTGGAATGTAAGATTAGTAATGTGCTACAAAACATCCCTCTGAATATTTATCTACCAAAATCCCATAATCCATCCATCTTCTGAAGCCGAAGTTTCGGAAGAAAGTGGGCACAATCTATAATTATCACACATGTACACCCTACTTCATATGCATTATATATGTCATAAGAAAGAATATACAATCTCTTTGCCCCATTGTGCATCTAGGATTTTAATTCTGGGAGATGTCAACAAATTAGTTCTCTGCCATATACAGTAGCTTTGGAAAGAGGTTGGCTGTTGGGTGGTCAGGTGAGATGCCATGCTTTTCCTACATAAATTCCCAATTTTAAAAACAGGCTGCATCTCCCTCCATGCATGTGGAGACTGTTTCTGTAATGTTCCTTTCTACAATGTGTATTTTGAATTTCAGGCAGAGTCTGCTGTGAGCATCCTCTCTGCTCTGTGGAGAGTTGGGATAACTAAGAATACTGCTTTGTTTGGCTCTGGTAAGATAGGAAGAAGCAGAAAAGGTTGAATGTGGGAGAAAGTGAAAAGAACAGATTGGTGCTTCTAAGTAATGTTTGCATTTAAAGGGAAAATACAGTAAAATTGGAAGCAAGGCTTTACAAATCAAGCCATCATTTATGGAGCAGTGCCCTTGCAGGATGGCTTACATATTGTTTTTTTTTAAATTCCAAAAAGTCAATCCAACACAGTGAAAGATGAAGTGAATTGACATCTTCGAGATCAGTGAAATGGACTGGAATTGGACATTTTCAGTCAAATGATCATGCTGATTACTATGCCACTCAAAATGTGAAAAACAAAGAAGGAACAGCATTGTTTCATAAAGTGTTTGGGTACAATGCAATTGATGAATGATATTAATTAGACTTCATGGACACTTCTTTAATATGGTAATTATCCACGTTAACGCTTCAAGCCCTGATGCAGAAGAGGAGGATGAGGATTATTTTTATGGTCAAGTTCAGAGCATGCAAGGAGGAAGAATGCTGCTTGTGGTTGGCTGGAATGGCAAAACTAGAAAAACTAAGGAGGAAAACATGCTAGTAAAATAATGTTTAGAATCATACAAAATAGATTAGTCCCTTATATGGAAAGGGAGATGCCAGATGTTATAGAAAAGGCTGAGGAACAAGAACCATTATTGATAAGACATGCAGGATAATTGAAAAAGCCAAAGAATGCTAAAAAAAATAAGTCAATATATGCTTCATTAACTATAGAAAGGCCTTCAGTGATGTTGACCATGTCAAAATGTAGGAAAATGGGAATCCCAGTAGATTTCCTTGTCCTATCACAAGACAGGAAGCTAATGTCCAGACAGAATATGTTAAACAGAGTGAGACAAGGCTGTGTACTCTTTTTTATTCAATCTATATGCTGAATATATATTGAGGAGAAGGCTGGAATAAGATGAGCATGATTTAAAAGTGGAGGAAGAAACATCAATAACCTGCACTATACACAATACTATTTTCATCACTGAAAAGGCAAAGGATTGGGAAGCTTTAGTAATGAAAGTCAAGGAGCCCAGGGGGAAAAAATGGAACTTAGATTAAACATGAAGAAAACCAAACTTGACATAACCAGAACTGACAATGAAGTTATTGACGTGGCAGCTAGCTCATGTCTTTTAGGATCAACTATCAACAGTAAAGGGAGCATCAGTCAAGAAGTTCACCATAGAGTAGCACTCAGTAAAGGCATATCTACTTGCTGTGTTCTCTATTTTAAAGATCAGAATTGTGCAGGTAACGATTTTCTCTGTGACATTCTGTGGAACCAATAATTGGGCTTTGAAGAAACAGGCTAGAAAGAACATTAATATTTTTGAACTCTGTGGTTGGAGAAGACTCTCGACAATGCCATGGATAGACAGGAAAACAAATGGATCATCAAACAAACCCAGAATTCTCACTTGAGGCACCAGTGACTAGGCCCAAATTATCATATTTGGGACATATTCTGCAAAAACCTCTCTTGAATCCCCAGTGCTGGGAAACATGGAAGGAAAAAGAAAAAGAGCAGCAAGAAGGATTACTCAGTTGATTACAGCAACTATGGGGACACTGTTGGTGACCTGAAGGCCCAGGTTGGGTCACCTCATCCTGGGGAAGGTTTATTTATGTGCTTGTTAAGTGCAGAAAATAACCTCATGGCACTTGATCAAACAATCTTTCAACATATTAAAAACACAGCATTAATACGCCAATGATTACAAGATACTCTTATTTGCAAGCCCATTAATAATACCAGTACTAAGAGGCACCTTGAGTACAATCCCACAATAACTCTAGCGCCATTTAAACACCATCTGCATTGACAAAATCACCATCAGTCAATTGCAAAAGGCAGCTTTACTTGGAACAGCTTACATCCTGGGATGATAACCCTTACCACCATTAGACAACAATATCTGCCTATCCCAGATCCTTGGAAGGACTCAGTAGCTGGATAAAAATGACAAACCCAGTCTAAACATCTGTGTGACTGTAAAACCACCACCAACAACAACATTAGTTTTAGAAAGTGCTTTTCTCCAGCTGGGTGCTAAAAGATTGAGGCATACAGTATATCTTTTCTAAAGCCATAGTTATGGGGGTTACCCTCGCAATCCCAAAGCTACCTCTATCCTCTGAACACATCTACTGCAGCAGAAGAGCTGCTCGAAACTATAATTTTAATGGGGAACAAGATGACAACAGCACTGAATTCAATCATGATTGCTTGATTGATTGTTCTGGGTTGCTACCTTCCTTTTTTCTGTGGTTGTTCCTCCTTTTGGAGGTCTAATTCAAAGCAGAGTAACTGAAAAACTTATAAAGCCCCATCTTATAATTTTCCACTGAATGTCTGACGACAAGGCAAGAGAGAGAAAGGCATGAGAACCAAATAACCAGCCAAACAAGAGAACATGATGAACAATATTTTTAGTGAAGCAGCAAAAGGAAGAGTATTGTGGGTTTCCTTTCATATGAAGAAAATGGAAAAGTTTATGTGGGTGTTCCTTTCTGGTTTTCCAGCTCTACATCCACTTTTACGGCTACATTAAACCAAACAGTCAACCACCCTCGTGGTTGTGACATAGGAAGCTGCGTTAGAATTCAAAGTATAAAAGCCTTGGTGGAGCAGTGGGCTAATGCCTCCTTAAGTAACACCAGCTGCCTGCAATTAGTGCAGGTTCGCATCCCACCAGGCTCAAGGTTGACTCAGCCTTCCATCCTTCCGAGGTAGGTAAAATGAGGACCCAGATTGTTGGGGGCAATAAGCTGACTTTGTAATAATGCCACTTGGGGTGTGTGTGAAAGCCCTAATAAGCAGGCATATACATAGAATGAAGGCTACTGCTAAGCTTGTAAGCCGCCCTGAGTCTTCGGAGAAGGGCGGGATATAAATGGAATTAAAAAAAAATATGTTGGCTTCATTTATGCATTTTCATTTCATTTCTGCAGTGTGTGCTTTTTTAAAGTTGTAGCCAAAAGCATCCAGAGACAAAGAGATGGTCTCTCCGTTCCTCTATTTTCTAGCTCTGTTTTCATACAACTTTTGGATAAGATTTTTAAATCACCCCACACGTATGGCCCTTTAGTAAATTTTAATCAGTTCCAAATTCTGAAGCCTGAGCATAAATCAATAATTCTTCTCTGATCCATTATAAAGGTGACTTTTAATGATGAGATCACCTTTGCTTTTGGGGCTAATATAATAGGAAAAGCAAACAAACAAACATGTTCTTCATACTGTCACATGTCTCTCCTTAATAATATCTTTTGTGTTTGTGGGGGGGGGGGTTTCTGCAGAAAACAATGCTGGGTAAAGTCTCATTAAATTAGTTGACTGATGGAATAAATACACAGCCCATGGCACTCCTGTCCGTAGCCAAGTAGGCAAGGGTCTTGTTATCAGACTTTTGCTTATTTACATATGCCTTGGACTCTTCCTACAGATATGTAAATTATTCTGGTTAAAACTAAATGCTAAAGTCTACACCATTAGTCTTCCACTTCATGATCACCGCATGGGGCTGTTAGAGGGATAATGTACCATACAATATACGGTTTACTTTTAATTAATAGGAAAAAAATGTGAAATGAATATTAAATGTAGCTTAATGTGGAAGAAAGATCAAAACTGCATGGTTATGTTACACACACACAGAAACACACACACACTCACAACACATGCCTTTTGCTTTGATCTGGAAAAAAAAACACCTTATACCAGGTCACTTAAGAGATCAACACGACTGATGCTGTACACGTGTTAATCCGAAACATTTTGAATGTCAGTGTACAATTTTATCCAGAGATATTTTTGTTAAGGTTGATGGACAAAAGATTGGAAAAATTGCATGTCCCAAAGGTGCATTTTCAAGAGGCAACTGTACTTTCTCGTTTTTTTCTTTGAAGATGTTTCGCTTCTCATCCAAGAAGTTCTTCAGCTCTGGCTGTATGGTGGGGAATGGAAGGACCAGCTATCTGCAAGGAATATAAATCCTTCCATCCTCCACCATCCAGTCAGAGCTGAAGAAGCTTCTTGGATGAGAAGCGAAACATCTTTGAAGAAAAAACAAAAAAGTCCAGTTGCCTCTTGAAAAAGCACTTTTGGGATGACTGAGAATCTCCATATCGAAAAATTGCATGGTATTTTGTTCTTGTATATGATATGGCAGCAAGACAATGCCATATAGACAAGGTTGGAAGGATTTAACAGTAGCTACAATGGAAGTATGGTTGTTAAAGCTGATGAAGCTGATGTGGCAAGACTAATAGCTCTGTTTAGAGAAAAGACATTGGCCAAATTTAATACCAATTTGAAATCCCTTTTGAACTTCTTGTGAGAAACAGAACTAAATTAAAGCATGACATATGGATTTGATGACTAGGAATATTTGTAGATTTGTAGAGCAAGAGTTGAAATGAAATTTAATCTACAGTATATCTGCTGTAAACTCATTCCTTTTTTGTGTATATTTGTTTCTCTCTATTTTTTGTCCCTCTTTCATTTCTTTCACTATTCGTTCTTCTCTTCTCTTGATTTATTTTTTTTTCTTTTAAAAATTAATAAATCTATATGAAAAAAAAGATATCAACAGGATTAGACATAAAAGAAAATCTGCAGGACTACAAACTTGAAGTTAGAATAACTAGCCTTATGCAAACATCACTATTAAAGTTCTAGGATGCAAGCAGAGAGACCATTTTGGGGGGAGATTGCCAGGTTCTTTGTCCATTTGGATTACCCAAGTCAAAAAATAAACAATTGTAGTTTCATTTCATCATAGTTGAAGAGGCTAGTAGCGGTCTAGAATATGGAAGAGCCTCCATTATCTGGCAAGAGAAACTCTATGAAATCTTGCAGATCTACTCATGGATATTAACTTATGCTGTGACAATAGTAATTCAGAGACCTTACTGTATTCATATATTGTAGTATATTGTGAAGTTGGTTGAGTGTATGGATGTGTATATAATTAAAATAAATATGAATTATGTTATTTTATGCATGGATATATGTACTTCTACACTTAGTCTCACATGCTTATAAAATGTTTATTTACTTACACTGAAATCAATATACGCAGAGTAATCCAAAATAGTGACTATTGCCCAGCTAGATGGCAGCATCTAACCACTTTGAAAATCTATTCAAGGTTGGACCTGATAAGTGCTAGGATAGGAGACCACCCTCCTTCAGGATATTTGTTGAAAAATATCCTGAAGGAGGGCAAAGGTAAATCAGTTTCCTAGAGTAGTCAAGAAAAGACTTCATGTCCATGAGATTTCTAGGAATCCAGCTTGATTCAAATAAAATTTACTGTTTTAGTTCTAATCTTACTTTCTACCCAATATGGATGTACACCATAGTATAAATCAGGGGCGGGAACTCCTCATCTCTTTATCTCTCCAGATCTTGCAGCATTTCATACCAAGGTAGTTCATTAAAATGTAGACAGAGGCCCCATTTCCCTACTCCATAGTAACGTATTCTTTCTATCATATCAGCAATTCTTGGTGGTGCATAAATTAATACAAGAAGACAATAACTTTGTGGGAAGGAACAAGACCAATGCTCTTGATTAAACAAGGCTTTCTCCAGTATCGTTTCTGGGTCTCTTGGATCACCAGAGATAGAGGGGGATTCTTAGAATAAAATGGAGAACAGAAATAACATTATGGAGACTTATTTTTTTTTTATTTTAATTCCATTTATATCCCGCCCTTCTCCGAAGACTCAGGGCGGCTTACAAGCTTAGCAGTAGCCTTCATTCTATGTATATGCCTGCTTATTAGGGCTTTCACACACACACCCCCAAGCGGCATTATTACAAAGTCAGCTTAATTGCCCCCAACAATCTGGGTCCTCATTTTACCTACCTCGGAAGGATGGAAGGCTGAGTCAACCTTGAAGTAACAATAGCGTGTCCTCCAGTGGCACATGTCTAAGGTTAAAGAGCTCAAGTAAATTTTGAAACGAGCGAATTTTTATTTTTATTCTATAAGACAACTCATCTCTCTCTCCCTCCCTCTGCCTCTCCCTCTCTCTCCCTCTCATATGTGTAATTTATAAAACATGAAATTAAAAGCAAATGTTTTGAATAGGTTGTTGGATAGATTGCTCGGTGTGATTATTGTTTCATTTAAAGACATTTGTTCATTGGTTCAGATGTTTTCCTTCTAAGGGTTTTAAATTTCAAAACTCAACGAGGTTGAACCATTCACTGAAGGTCTCTGGAGATTCTCAGTCATTCAGGTCATAGTTACCCCAAATATGATTTTTCACGAGGAAACTGGACTTTCTTGTTTTTTCGTGAAAAACAAGTGAAAAAGCATCTTTGGCATTCACTGAAGGTGCCAAAGGTGCTTTTTCAAGAGGCAACTGCACTCTTTTGTTTTTTTCTTCGAAGATGTTTCGCTTCTCATCCAAGAAGCTTCTTCAGCTCTGACTGGATGGTGGAGGATGGAAGGATTTATATTCTTGGCAGACAGCTGGTCCTAGAGAAATATCCTTCAATCCTTGGATTAACAATCCTGTTTACTACTATACTAGGAGGCAAACCCATGGCTTATATTTGCCATCTATCATGCCAGAGCAAAGCTCCCTTGCCTAGAGACTTCATTCCTTCCCACTCTTACCAAAAGTGAAGGAAGTGAAAAAATTAAACATTCAGCCATTTGCGGCTCAAAGGGAAAAACCAGAAATTTAGCCTTGGTGGAGCAGTGGGCTAATGCTTCCTTAAGTAACACCAGCTGGCTGCAATTAGTGCAGGTTTGCATCCCACCAGGCTCAAGGTTGACTCAGCCTTCCATCCTTCCGAGGTAGGTAAAATGAGGACCCAGATTGTTGGGGGCAATTAAGCTGACTTTGTAATAATGCCGCTTGGGGTGTGTGTGAAAGCCCTAATAAGCAGGCATATACATAGAATGAAGGCTATTGCTAAGCACATTGATTTGTGCTTCTTAGATTGTAAGCCGCCCTGAATCTTCGGAGAAGGGTGGGATATAAATGGGATTAAAATAAAATAAAAAATAAAAAAAATATCCAAGACAACAAGGTAAGGTAAAGGTAAAGGTTCCCCTGCACGTGCGTGCTAGTTGTTTCCGACTCTAGGGGCCGGTGCTCATCTCCGTTTCAAAGCCAAAGAGCCAGCGCTTGTCTGAGGACGTCTCCGTGGTCATGTGGCCAGTATGACTAGACACCAAAGGCGCACGGAATGCTGTTACTTTCCCACCGTAGTGGTCCCTATTTTTCTACTTGCATTTTTACATGCTTTCGAACTGCTAGGTTGGCAGAATCTGGGACGAGTAACAGGCGCTCACTCTGCTACGCGGCACTCGGGATTCGACCCGCCAAACTGCCAACCTTCTGATCGACAAGCTCAGCATCCTAATCGACTGAGCCACCGCATCCCTTTCAAGACAACAAAGGGTAGATGAAACCATGAAAAGGACTGTCAGAGATATTAGGTTTGTTCTTCGCGGTGTTGCAAGAATTTTATATTTTGTGATTTACTGGAAAACCTCATTTTATAAAAACACATCTTTTTAAAAAAATAATTCTATTGTTTATATGTGCCACATAGTATTTTTTCTCTAAAACAGTATTTTTGGTGCTCTCTGCGCTTGGTTGTTTTCTTACAAACGTCTCATTACCTAACTAGGTAACATCATCAGTGCTAGAAGGGAACGGGGTTCACTCTTTTTTATATATACTAGTGGCTTGATCTGTCAGCATTGGTGGGAATGGTCTTAAAAGTTCTTTTTTTCCTTTCATTCATTCAGCTAATACATATTCCATACATAGATGCATACATCCCCACAGAGCATCCAGAATCTGACCTTTGACTTTACTTTAGATACTATTGGCACTGGTGAGTCCCTATGTAGACTAGCTATGCTATATTGCATAATGAGTGTATGCAATAATTAATGCATATGTTAGATCACAGTGACCGCCATTGATTTAATCAAAATATATCTATATTACTGTATTTAATCAAAATATAATATATATTACTGTTCTAATTATCTGAATAAACAAGAAAGTAAAGCCATACATTAATTCAAATTTGCAGTTTTAGAGTAAAGGAAATAGTGAGAAATTAAAGTCAGAATCTGGAACTTTTTACAAGTGTTGGCTGACGTTCTGCTTGTTAAAACTAAAAAAAGGAGTGATCTACATTATACTGTAGAGCAGCGTTTCCCAACCTTAGGAACTTGAAGATGCGTGGACTTCAACTCCCAGAATTCCCCAGCCAGCATAGCTGGCTGGGGAATTCTGGGAGTTGAAGTCCACGCATCTTCAAGTTCCTAAGGTTGGGAAACGCTGCTGTAGAGGTAATATTAATGCATTATAAGCAGATAGAATGTTTTATGCCAACAAATTCTGTTCTGTAGCTTCAACATTTCTATTGATTTCGATACAGGTTTTTTTAAAAATTTGCATCATTACCTAATCTGATCTGTGTTAGCAGTACCTTCCATTACTTCCTGGTTGACATCCAGACTTCAATAAAAACAATGATAATAATCCTGCTGACCTGATGGAATTTTCACTTCATCTGCTGTAAATGTCTGTTACATGAGATGAGGCTCATATTGCCATCTCTATATTTGGTGTAAGGGTTATTTAACATAAAAGGAAGATTTTAAATTATATTTCTTCTAAAACATATATTCTTAAAGACATTACAGCTATTTGCATGTGTTTCTTAGAGGGGCAGAAAAAGTCTTCTTTGTCTCTCAAATGAACTATGGATTAACAAATCCCCTTTTTATTGTTGGTTCAGTAAGGAATTGGTAGATTTTCTGTGTAATTTGCTATTATCTGAAAACTGAGAACAAACTGAAATACTCGCTCTGCCTTTAAAATATGATATGCGTTTGAAAATGGACATTGGACCAGATATATATGGCCACCCATCTCATATCATGATTTTGGATGACAAATAACTAAAACAAAGTAAAAACAGCAAAATTTAAAAAACAAACAAACAGAAAAAGGATGTTTGTTTTTTGAGAGGGTTATTTAATTTTAAACCCACAACGTTCATTTTTACTTTAATTTTAAAATAAATTAAATTGATACCATTAATTAAGGTAAATGGCAAGAAAGATACATATTCTAAAAGAAAGTAATGGATGTGTTTTATTCTTTTCATATTCTTTCTGCTCTACAGTGTACAGAGTTTGGGATCGGGGCATGTATGTTAAAGCCAGTGTTGCTGAAATGGACATACAGCAGTGGAAGATATGTCATTCCTTTGTCTTGGCCATATTCCTGCAATAATTGCTAAGTGATTGAGTGCTGCCAAAGTATCAGCTGAGTCATCACATGCAGGTAAATGCAACATGAGCTGACAATTGTTGTAGATCGTATCAGCAGCGTGGAAACCTCTCCTTGGCCACCAAGGTAGCCAGAAACTATTCTATGTGCTACATAGGAAAACAAATTCTTCTACATATATTCCCCATCACTTGCTTAAAGTGAATTTACTATGGGAAACAGTTTTTTTTTACAAGGACATTTTAAAATGCATAAATCTTATTATGTATGATTCCATACTGATTCTATTCAATAATTGTGAAAGACATTATAAATGTAAGTCAGGGAACATTTTAAAAGGGTATGTACGAATGTATTAATGTTGATATTACTTAGTAGGGAGATGGAGGTTGCTTGAGAATTTAGCCAATAGGCTTACCACTACAGGCTCATTCAATTTTTCTTGGATGATTATTTTGTTCTCTGAAGAATGTTCCCATGGGCATAGCTTGTAAATACATTATTGGTTAAGGCAATCTGTAAAAACCAGATGCATCTCATTGTAGTTGGCATCCTCATTTTTAGCTGAAGAGCTTGCTGCTCATTGATAGCCCCTTCTACCTTAAATTAATTCATAGGAAGTAGAGACAGATTTCTGTACATACAATTTAAATATAACTTAACTCTTAGCTTATAAGAGTCCTGGTGGCACAGTGATTAGAATGCAGCATTGTAGGCAAATTCTGCCCACAGTCTAGAGCAAACATGTCAAACACAAGGCCCGGGGGCCGGATCCGGCCCGCGAAGTAGTTTCATGTGGCCCGCGAAGCCATCCTGGAAACAGTGAGGGAACGGCCCCCACTGCCTTGGCCCTGGCCCAAAGACCCTCCTTCTGCCAGAGACCCTCAGATCTGTCCCACTCCTGCCCAGGCCCCCATAGGCACCCTTGATGCGAACAATATAGAGCTGGCCATGCCCACCCAGTAGGCCATATGCACTTTAGCCACGCCCACCCAGTAGGCCACGCCCACCCTGGCCATACCCACCCGGCCCCTTGAGGGCAACCGCAACGCTGATGCGGCCCTCAATGAAATTGAGTTTGACACCCCTGGTCTAGAGTTTGATCCTGATGGATTGAAGGTTAACTTAGCCTTCCATCCTGTTGAGGACGGTAAAATGGAGACCCAGAATGTTGGAGGCAATATAATGGCGTTGTAAACTACTCAGAGAGTGCTACAATGCATTATGGAGCAGTATATAAGTCTAAGTGCTATTGTTATTGCTAAATGTGTTAGTTGCTTTCAGTTGATTTAAGAAATAATTAAGAATTAAGAAACAATTTTCCCTTCCCCTTTTTACCCAAACAGCAGTGACAGAAGACAACTACCCAATCTAATATAGGCAATTATAGGCAAATATGGCACAGTGATAGCAGGAAAGAAATTGTGTAATTTAAATGAAAGGATCACATGCACTGAGCTAAATTTCTGTTGGCTTACATACAGTCCAGGAGTACATGGAATGGGTACTTTGTAGATGAAAACTCTGGCCTAAGAGGAATACGTAATCTGTACAAGCCCCAGGTCTCATATTGCCAAAAATAATAAGTACAAAGTAGTTCAAAAAGGACAAAATTGTGTGCTGACATTGTGAGATTAGCATGAATTAAAAAAACCAATAGTTCTCAAATTTGCTGAAAAAGCATGTTATTTACCTTGAAAGGTGCAATCTGAAGGATTCTTCTTTTTTATCTTAACAGTTCTCTTTCAGATGATGAACAGGAATCTCCAATCACCACCCCTTTCCTAGATATTTATAGGCAATTCTGTCTCACCCCGTGGAAATCCCTAAAGAGGTTCTAATCTAAACAATCATTTTGTCCGTGTAGCTTCTGAATCCATTTCTTTTCCTGTGGACTCCAGACATTACCATCCAGAAGCCTTGAGCAATTACCCACTTTTGAGAAGTAGCAAACAATTAAAGTCAGAATGTAGGCCTTTGTTTTAGCCTAACATTTTAGCCTAACCTCTGCATTGATTCAGGAGCCTTCTAGATTTGGGAGCTGGGCTATTCCAAGGGACCCCAGTGAACTCTCCCTATTCCTTTCAACAAAACTATGAAGTAGAAGCCTCCAATCAGAATTATTATTTTTTTTTTAAAAAAGTTGCTGATGGTTGTGGTATTTGTGTGTGTGTGTGTGGGTGTGTGTGTGTGGTAAATTCCCTTTATTCCCAGGAGAAAGTGATACAAGTAAACCACTCTGTGGTTATGAACAAAATGGATCTATTACTCATTTTACTTTAATTACAATAAAAGTAAAGACAGTGTTAACACCAATCAGGTTTCTGCAGAAAAATGTGCTAATAACCCTGTTAGATCTGTAAATATTACACGCTGGTTCACTCTCTTGGGAGATTCATATGGCAAGTCGTCATTTTGCTTCTAGAAGGGAGAGGGGTGCGTTTGCTCTTCCCACACCCCACGCCAAACACTTTGCAACCTCGCTATTGGAGGCACGATTGGAATTGACTAGACAAGCTCAGTGGAATCCAAGGACTTTGGTGAGCTGCCTGTATTGAATGAGTGAGAAGACATAATGAAAGAATTCCACTGACTGCTGAGTTACAAGGACAAACCCTATTTATAGAACTAATAGTCATCTTTCCTACGCTAAGGAACACGGGTCTGGCTTCTATCTGTCCTTCATTTTTATCACCATCACTTCTGCTGTTGGATCCTTTATGTTGGAGAACTAACATTCTCACCTACAAAGCAATTTGCTCATCCTTTCCAAAGAATCGTTTCCCCAAACTCAAGGGAAACAATAAGCACCAAGGAAATTTCAACATTACTCACTCCTGGGCATCTGTCCGTGGGGTTTTTGAGAAAGCGCTCCAAGCCATCCCATGCAGGGGAAAACAGACCTGCAGTTGTGCTGCAGTCAAAGGAGAGGCAAGAAAAGGGGCAATTTTATGCAAGGGTTTTACCTATAGATCTCTTGTTGTGTGGCCTGAGCTACTCTACACAGATATCAGTCTGGGAAGATAGTCCAGCCAAGAAGCAAACTAAGGAGTACTAATTCTAACTTTATTATTAGGTTACATTAACAAAATCTTGCAAGTCCGCAAGTACATCTCTGTCTCCCTCACCTTTATTGTCCAAGATGCTAGGAATGATCTCTTCTGAGATGTTTGCCACGTCCCCATTTTTTCCAACCATTGTCTAGTCTGTGGCTCTTCCTGCTGTCTCCCAAGGCCTTTCCCCTATACCATTGCAACAGGAGAAGGTGTGAGAAAGAATAAACACTATTGGACAATCTTGTGATTACCGCTTTGAATGGGTCTCAGCTCTGCATGTTATTTTCATTTCTCTCCTTCCTCCCTCCCTTCTTGAGCCAATTATCCTGTTAAAAGGTTACACCCATTTTCATATGAACGTGCAATTCAGAAAATACTAACGATTGCCAAGAAATAGGAGAGAAAGTCATTAGTCGGTATGGTCCTACCAGAGAGAAAAAGAAAGGATTAGTATCATGGGCAACAAAAAGGGCAACATTAAGGGAATTGTCAAGCATAGGAAATCAGGAGTTCAGGCAGTTCAAATGACTATATTGGTTTATTTACAAGCTTAAGTTCTGTACAAGAATCTGAACTACTAACAGTCAAAGCAAATTGGCGGAAGATAAGAGTGAATGGAATTCAAAATGGGCTGGACATAGATCTCTTGTGGGTGCGAAAGGACTCGAGACTGATGACTTATTTTAGAACCCCCAGCCCTCCTAATTAATATCTCTGAACCAAGTACCAGCTGCTACAATCAATCCTTTCCTGGAAATGCAGGATTTCTTAGCCCAACACTTCTCATCAATGCCGATAGATTTTCATGTGTTAACAATCCTCCTCACTGCACAAATAAGAGGGTAACAGAAATGTCATGCCCTTCCTTGCCCCCTTTGTTGCTTGCCCCTCAAGTGAGAAGTGATCCAGGATGCTCACTGCCAACACATGCCGCCAGTCTGGGGGTCTACATGCATATGAAGCCACTGTCAAGATCAATATTCTCCATTTCATTATATGCCTGTTCAAGTGCTAGAGTGGTTAATCCTTCATTGTGGATTTGGTGGGCATTTTTGGCCAGATTTTTAAGTACTGAGTGCTTCTTTATGTTCATCTTTAGAAACAATGTGTTCTTTCCTCTTCTGTTGTTTTCCCTAAGGACTTCACACAAGGCTTCACCCTGGGGCTTTTTATGTCAGGATTTCCAAGCGGATTAAAAGCTTGTCTGACTGTGTCATGCCTTTTGACCATTGCAGTGATATTTTTGTTCTCATACGGGATTTTTATGACCTATGCTAATATTTATTTCTTTCTGGTTTATTTCTTTACTGGTTTCACTATTTAAATATTTTTGCATTGCATTGTGTGATGTTCGCTGTGTATCATAAACATTTTTAATGACTGCTGCTTTTACAGTAACTTTAATGAAAAGCAGAGTAGTAATCCTGTGAATAAACAATTAGAAAGAAAATAATGTTGCCCATTCTTTCTGTCATTTGTATGCAGTGTAAGGTATTTCTTATGTTTTGTGATATGTAGCTCTCTAATTAATGTGAGTTGTTGCACTGGTAGTGTGTTTAATGAATTAATTGAAATACGTTATGTATTAAAATATAAACAGATGCTTTATTTAAAAATGATTAAATTACAATATGTAAAATGGTATGTTTATATTTGACATAATTTGAATGATGATGTTCAGGGGTCTAAGCCAGCTCAAATGACTTTCAACTGGGTCCCATAGAATTGAATTGATTTTATTCCTGACTAATTCACACCATTGATTTCAATGGGGTTTTAGCATAATTACCATTACAACTGCAATCATTGGTTTCAGAACAGCTGTCACAATTTGTTGTTATACATCCAGGGGATTTGTGTATGTTTTTCCCCCCTCTTTTTGATTTATGTGCTATTGTTTTTAAAATTGGTTTCCCTCCCTTGACATGCAATGGTTAGCTTCTGCTTACAAAGCATAATATTCATCCTTTTTATCTAAACTCATCAACCTGGAATATTGTAGGAAATCCTACAGGACAATTTTGTTCAGGTTAGGGAGCTGGATTTAGCTTGGGCTGTGGCTTTTCCGAGAGGAAAAGGAGTACTCCACCCACAATTGCATTGGGGAGGGTGTGGTTTTACATTTGCTGAAATTTAGTGGAGGCTTCGGTATAACTGTTTGCTTGATTAACTTCATCCTTTCTGTTACCATGAAACAAAGCTCCCTTTCTTATGTTCTTCACTTTCATTCTTTTTATTCCTTCATTTCTTCTTCCTTCCTTCCTTAGTGCGTTAGTCATTTCCCCATATTCCACTTCCTAGGCTTTTGCTGTTTTCTTCTTCTTTTTTTGCCGTTTCTCCTGGAAGAAAAGTGAGGAATGTGTTTATGTATATATCGGTATGCTTCCATGGGTGGCTATGGTTTGCGGTTGGCAAATGCTAGTGGGAATCACTTATTTTTATAAATTCTTTTTCCCCTCCTTCTCTCTATCCATCTCCTGCAGAATTTTGTGTGTGTGTGTGTGTGTATGTACACACACTGTGCTGCCACCACGTGGCTGGTTTGGAGTAATTACAATGTGGGCAGTCAGACCCTCCTACCCTATGATGTATTTCCTCTTCCCTCCCCTTTCTGGGATGGACTTCCTCCTCCGTTGTCTCTGGAGAGAATCCCATCCTCCATTGTCCAGCTAACATGTGACAACAGCAGATGTGCAGTCGCTGGGAATATTACCATTTTCTGACCTTGGAGATACCTTGGAAATATCTTGGAAATGCTGTACAAACATCACCTTACTCTACATGCAATAAAGGTATTTCTATATGATAAAGGGTGTTTCCATGAGTTCAAACTATAGAAAATTTTTGCTGATGTGACTTTGGGATTTTTCTGATGGCTGCAAATTAGGGATTTAGGGATGTGGTTTCTAGTCCATAGGGTCCCTACCTTGTGATGCATCCTGGCCATCATCATCTTCACAGCCAGGGCCCCAGATGTTCCCATTTTTTTTTATTCTATGGGGTCTTACATAGAAAAAGCATGGCCCACTCCATTCAATAAGATGTAGGAAGGACACAATCATTCTCAGAAGTTTAAAATTAGTTTGTGAAAATTAAATGGTGGTGGGCAAAAGTCCCCCCCCCATAAAATAAGTTTCTTGAATAAGAAGAGACTTGAAACAGTGATGCAGCTTTTAGTTTGGTGGAATAGTTTACGAACTAACTTTCTCTAGTGATAAAGGTGCCAAGCTAGAAACCAGGAGACTAGGAGTTCCACTTTAGACATGAAAAATTGGCTGGATATCTTTCAATCAGTCACTCTCTTTCAAGCCAACTCACCTCAAAGAATTCATTCATTTCATTTCATTTATTATATTTGTATACCACCCTTCTCCTGAAGGACTCAGGGCGGTGAACAGGGCACATAAAAAATACAGAATACAAAAATTAAAAAAGAATTAAATAAGAGCCCGAGCTAAAAACAGTAGAATAATATTAAAAATCCCCAATAAAAACCCCAGCACATCCCCCATCAGGCCAGGCCGGCTTGCTCAAATAGGTAGGTCTTCAGACCGCGTCGGAAGGAGCGAAGGTCAGGTGCCATCCGGAGCCCAACCGGCAGCTGATTCCATAAAGCCGGGGCGCCCACAGAGAAGGCCCTCCCCCTGGGGGCCACCAGCCGACATTCTCTGACTGGTGGCACCCTGAGGAGGCCCTCTCTGTGGGAACGCACAGGGCGGAGGGAAGTTGACGCCGGCAGCAGGTGATCCCCGAGGTACTCCGGACCCATGCCATGTAGGGCCTTAAAAACCATTACCAAAACCTTGAACCTCACCCGGAAGACAACTGGTAGCCAATGCATAACAATGAATTGTTATGTGGAAAATAGGAGGAGGATTAGGTATGTTTGCCACCTGGAGTTATTTATATAAAAAAAGGAACAAAAATGGGATAAAAAGATCTAATAAATTAACATCTCATTTTTTTATAGCTACACAGTACTTCCACTTCTGAGACAATTTTCCTCCCATAATCTGCCTGCCCCTCTCATTCCAAACTATTACTTTGCTTCCTATCATTGTAGGGTCAAAAATTAGTTTATGGAAAAGGAATGATGCATCTCTAGGACTTGATTGGTGGCTACCTCCAAACAGCGATGGGTTTAGGAAAAAGTCCCAGAGACAGACCTGCTATGATGGAGTCATTCTAGGATAACATTAAGGGCTGTCTAAGAGTTTGCCTTGTAAGGTGTAGCTTAAATGTTGCAAAGGTGATGTGCTGTTTGCTAAATAATATAGCCAAAGTACCCTGGATTAGCTGAATTAAGTCTACAAGCTGCTGCTGACAGTATGAACCATGGACTAGAAAATGTATATAGTATGTGTGATACACACAAACCCAGTAGATCTTGTGCTCTTTACATTTCTCCCTTGGAAATTGTGCCTGAATGAAGGATCTGTGTACGATGAGACTGGGGGTTTCGGGGATGATGGCTTTACTTCAGAGATGTGAGAGGAGGAATGCCAGGGAGGAAGGATGGGTCCAATATGCACACTGTTGCTCATTTGCAGGCAAATACTCGCTTTACCTTTGGTCAAGTGATCTTCACTGGACCAATAGGGTTACAAGAAAATAATCCCAAAGGTTAATCTATCCATTATTATAAATATTTATAAATGGGTTGGATAAATCATACAGTGTAATTATCTAGCTAACTAGTCAAGCCATTAGGACATTAAATAGCACAAATCAGAACTCATTTGCTGCATTACTAGATTGATATTGATATGAAACAGCTCAGCAGCACGGCTCATGAGCATTTGCTGTGCTTTTTAAAACGAGAAGAGAGCCATATAGGAATATTGTTTGCTCTTTATTTAAATGAAAGTCAGACAGATACAAATGATCTAATTAAACATACACTGGTGAGGACCCCAAACAAACCAGCCATCTTACAATCTCTTTGAGATGTTATGATTGCTATCATCGATTTGGTGCTTTATCCAAGAAGAACATCAAAGTGCATGCTCCTAATTGCAGTCCATTTTGGGGGCTCCCATCTAGCAAGCCTTTTGAAATGACATTGTATGGCCTTGTATGACAATGTATGGCCTTGATTCTAGTCACAGCTGCTTTAAAACATTTGGGAATTTGGGCAAAGGATTTCTATCTTAGATTGATGATTTTTAGGTACTCTGCACAGAATTTATTATATTATTGATAAAGGTAAAGGTAAGGTTTCCTTTATCCAGCTGTACCCGACCCTAGGAGACAGTGCTCATCTCTGTTTCTTAGCCACAGTGTTGTCCGAAGAAACTTCCATGGTCATGTGACCAGCATGATTATAGGTCGAGGTACACAGAATGCTGCTACTTTCCCACTGAAGTGGTACCTATTTATCTACTCACAACTGCATGCTTTCAAACTGCTAGGTGGGCAAGAGCTGGGATAAGTAATAAGCTCACTCCATCATGGGGCACTTGGGTCTCGAACCCAAGCTGTCAGTTTTCCAGCTGACAAGCTCAGCATCTTTAACTGCTGAGCCATCGCGCCCCCTGTATTGTGCCCCCCCAATACTATTGGTGTATGTCCCATTTATTTTCTCAATTGCTAAAAGTAGGTTGCTTCTTTCAGGCCCAATTTAAGGTATTTGGGGCCTCGATGCAACATCAGGTTTTGAATCCCCTCCCCCTCCCCTTCTGAACACAGAGCCCTAGATTAGCATTGCGGGTGGATTCTTGCAAAATGAGATGTTAATGTTATGTATTCAAAATGAAATATCTACAGAAACCGAATTAAAAATTAAAGATGTATCGAGAATAGACATTTGATTCAAAATCTAATTACTTACTTCTGTAACTCAGAGGGAGAGAGAGAGAGAGAGAAAGCAAGAGACTTCAAATCACTCGGCAAAGAGAGATAAAGTGCTCTTCATAGGTGTCTGCAGGGGGAGCAGATGGGGGTCTGGTGCTGAAATCCACAGCTTACCTACTTACATCTGGTTGCCTCAAGAGTTCTACATTTGAAGCACAGGATTCCAAGCCAAGATATCTTTATATATGAAGGACATGTGCATAAACGAGTTGGCTGTGCATCTTACCCATTTTTGAAGACTGTTACTTTTAATGATTTATAAACATTTTTATGGTGCAAATCACTTGGCTTTTTTTTATGTGCAAATTTTCCTGCTGAGGGTTTTTAAAATGCAAATATCCTGGCCAGTTCTCTTCTAAAACACGATTCCTATTTAGTTAGGTTAGGTATTTTTATGTATTTATTACTTCAACTCAATTTCTGAAGGCCCCAAGCAGCTTAAAAAATATCAGTATAATAGGATTTTTTTAAAAAACCCACTAATGACAATTATAATTCAGTCACCCTGACATGGCACCATTCCCAAATGCCTTCCTGTTTCCACAGCTCTCTGAAAATCTAATAAAGAGAGAAAGATTGGGAAATCAAGAGGTGGGTTGTTACAAAGTCTTTCGGACAATGACTGAGGAGAATGCTGGTGTAATGTATTGGGCTTGCTTGTTAACACCATGTGGTAATGGCTGGTAGGCTGCTAGAAGAGAGGCAGTGCACACCTGGCAGGAAAAGCAAATCCGCCCCCCCCTACGGTCGGCTAGCTAAGCCATGCTAGCGACCATGCACTCAGAGGATCAGTCCCTGGGCAACGGAGAGGCAGGAGTCGAAGACGCTGAGATCCAGCTGCGAAGACCAGCAGAATGCCCAAGGTCGGAAGGCTGCGAGAATCCGACATCAAGCAACCAGAAGGATGGCCCTCGTAACTGTCCCAGGTCGAGAACTACCTTCGGGTGAACCAGGTCGCAGAGGACGGACTGAAGGCCGCCATGCTGCTTTGTGTGTGTGGTCCAGCGAAGTTTGATCTGGTCAAAAACCTGTTTATGCCCATGCCGTTGGAATCCGTCTCCTACGCCGAACTGAAGAAGAAGCTCAGAGAACACTTCCAACCAAAGATGTCAGTGATTGCATGGCTCTACTCCTTTGAACAATGAATACAGCAGCCGGGAGAGACTGCATCTGAGTACATTGCAGCCTTGAGGCAGGCCGCATGCCTCTGTGAATTTTCAGATGTTGAAGAGCGACTTCAAGACCGGCTCGTCTGTGGCCTCTGCAACAGAGAGCTGCAGCAGAAACTTTTTGCCAGAGAGGTCCTGTCATTCGCAGATGCCCAGAATGATGTCATGGCGGACGAAGCTGCCAGTGGAGCCGTCCAAATGATCCAGCCCACCAGAATGATGCAACGCAAAGAAGCCGTCCACCACAAGGACGCAAAACTCACCGAGGACTCCGAAGAAGATGCCAAAGTCGACAAGTTGCACAGACAACCCAAAGAAAAGCCCCGCAGCAGCAAGCGGCAAGAGACTACTTACAAGGTACATCTCTTGCCTAGATGTCCAGGTTGCAGTGGCCGCCACCAATGCTCAGACTGCAGGTTCCAGATAGCTACGTGCTGGGCCTGCGTAAAAACTGGCCACATTGCGTCCATTTCCAGAGGTTGCCAGAGGGACCGGCCATTGAATCGCCAGTTGGAAGATCCGACCAGGAGACGTACTGGGGCCCTAGGGTCATTCAGCGTGGAGTTTTGCTCAAGCCGTAGAAGTGTCTGCCGTACCGGGGCCCAATGCTCCCATAAACCCAAGTACAGACTTCAGGTAGAGCTGCAAGGGGTCCCCTGTAAGATGGAGCTGGACACAGGCTCCACCGTTTCCATTATTTCTCTGGACACATTTAAATTTGTGTACAGTCGCAGTAGGAGATGGGCCAAGCTGAGGCCCTCTGACATACTTTTAACAGATTTTCAGAACACAAAAGTCGTAATCAAGGGTGAAGCCAACTTGGCCATTAAAGTTAAGGGGTTTTCAGGGCACCTGGATGTTGTTGTAGTAGGGTGTCAGAGAACAAGCCTAATTGGGTTCGATTGGTTTGATGCACAAGGCATCCAAGTAACCGGTATCAACCGGACACAAGTCGCGAGTCTAGGGTCAGTTTGCGAGGACTTTGCAGACATATTTGATTCAGCTCTAGGAACTTACACGGGCCCGCCAATAGCATTCAAACTAGACCCAAACGTGGTTCCTATCAGGATTAAGCCTCGCAGGGTCCCCTTTGCCCTCAAGCACAAAATAGACACGGAAATAGACAAGCTTGTGGAACAAGGTGTTTTGCAACCAGTAGATGGTGGGGAGTGGGAAACTCCAAATGTAACACCACTTAAAGCCAACGGGGAAGTCAGAATATGCACAGACTACAAATGAACAATTAACTGGGCCCTTAAACAGCACACATACCCAGTCCCAGTGGTGAGCCACATCCTGGCATCTTTGCAGGGTGGCACCACTTTTGTGAAATTAGATTTGGCTCAGGCCTATCAGCAACTACCTGTTGATGAGGCCATAGCCGCAGCACAGACAATTGTGAGCCGCAGGGGGGCTTTCAGAGTAAAGCGCTTGCAATTTGGGGTCAGTGTAGCCCCGGGCATTTTTCAGGGAATCATGGAACACACACTCAAAGGCATTACAGGGGTTTGCCCCTATTTTGACAATGTGCTTATTGCCGGAGAATCCACAGAAGTGCTAGCAAGGAGGCTCAGAGCCGTCCTGCAGAGGATGCGTGAAGCAGGCCTCAAACTAAAAAAGAGCAAATGCAGTATTGGGGTTCCCTCAACTGAATTTTTGGGGTTTCACATTGATGCTAATGGCATCTACCCAGCTGAGTCCAAAATAAAGGCCATTCAGATGGCACCTAGCCCTAAAACAAAAGGAGAGCTGCAAGCATTCTTGGGCCTCCTCAACTTCTACCACGCGTTCCTTCCTAACAAGGCCACAGTGGCAGAGCCGCTTCACAGGCTCTTAGATAAAAAAGCTTCTTAGAAGTGGACCAGTATTCACAAAAAATGTTTTCAGGACCTGAAGGCACTTCTGTCGGTCAGTTCCACTATCACTCATTTCAGGGAGTCTAAACCAATCTGCTTAGCATGTGACGCATCCCCATATGGGGTGTGTGCAGTCTTGAGTCACTTAGAGAAAGATGGAACCCAAGTTCCCATTGCATTTTATTCGAGGACACTGTCCTCTGCTGAGCGTAACTACGCTCAAATTGACAAAGAGGCATTGGCCATGGTAGCTGGAGTTAAAAATTTCCATGACTACTTGTATGACAGGGACTTCACGGTTTTCACAGACCACAAACCACTACTGGGGTTATTCACCACAGACAAACAGACACCCCATATAGTATCCCCTAGAATGCTGAGATTGTATTCTCGGAAATGAACCTCAACAAGACTTTTCATTTGCAGCTCTTTCCAGTAGGCAAATACAACTCAGAGGAGGTAACCTTGGAAATACACAGACCTTGAGCTGCAAAAGGCTCAGTGATAGCAACTAGTACCTGGAATTGTATCTGGAAGCTGACCAGCAGGAAATGTATCTGCCATAGTAGCATTGTTACATGGGTGAACCTTGGTGGCATTTAGTTGTCAATAATAGACAATAATAGGTGACAGCACGCAGCTGACCTTGTCTGCCTTTAAAAAGCTAAACAGAATCTAAACTGATTGATACGTGGATAGGGCACCACCAGGCAATCCCAGGGCTAAAGATTAGGCAGGAAAACTGAAAATCATATTGGAAGAAGACAGTGACATGCTACTTCAGGACTGTTGCCAAGAAAACAACATGGCTGGGTTCTTATAGACTGATTTGATTGATTTGATTTGATTTGATTTGATTGATATTGGTGCCCATCTCATGAAGGAACCAGAAAATGATCTCTGTTTGAAGAAAATACTGCCTTTTTTCCCCCAATAACATTTTTTGGCAAAGTTTGTGGATTTTTGATGGGGAATATTTGTTCCCACTTTGAAGCCTTGTGGGAATTCAATACCCACTTGCAGAATTTTTTGATATCTCGAATATGGCTAATCTAATATATGGCTGAGAAAGAACTAGGCTGAGAAGCAGGCTAATTTAAACATCTGATGCAAGCTTTCCAAATGAGCTTGTCAGACTTTACCAACTCAGACTTGATGGGGAGGGAAGGGCCATCTTTAACTTTCCCTTCAGGGTTTTACCCCACTCCCCCTTTTCTTTACAAAAGCTCCTAAATTTACATTCTCACTTCTTTCCTTATCAGACTTCACGTCTCTCCTCCCCCTCTCTCCTGTTCAAGAAACATTCCTTTTTCCATTTCAAGCATTCATCTTACACTCAGAAAGAAAACAACGGGAAAGGACGACTTGATATCTTCCCAGCTCAAGATCAGCCCGAATCTGCTTTAGTGTGCTTTTCCTGAGGCTCCTTCCTCGAAAATGTAATGACTCTTTTTCCAGATGCCACTCATGCAGAAGTTTGGAGATGTTTCTTGGCCTCAATCAAGTCATAAATGTCACTGGTACAATGAATTCTTCTCTAAATGTTTTGCAAATGCACCATTATCAGGAGGGCAGGCATGTTCTCTCTCTCTCTCTCTCTCTCTCTCTCTCTCTCTCTCTCTCTCTCTCTGTGTGTGTGTGTGTGTGTGTGTGTGTGTGTAAACGAGACATTTTATGGTGCTCTGCATTTACCTGGCAGGACCTCTGCCTTTCCACTGATTGCTGAGAACTCCCAGGAAGCAAAGAGTCAGCCTTCTGCCCAGCATCTCTACACTAAGGAGAGCCTCGGGGTACAAGCAGCTGACATCCCTCCGGCAAACTCTAACTTTGCCACCAGGATCTGAGACAGCCATTCTAAAGAAATGCAGAACAACATTCATTTGCTAGAGCAGAAGTTTGGTTTTGCTACTGTAGACAAAAACGGGAACATCGTTTTTGCAATGGCATATCGAGAACTGTGATTTCAAATAGCCCATTTATTACAGGTAGCATGGCCGGATGTATAGTTCTTATTCCTAAGAATGGGACTTGTACAAGTACATCTGGGAAATTCGCCCTTAGGAATTGTGTCTACTGTATCTCCTGCTGATCAGATAGCCCTGAAGATGGAAAGAGACATTTTAAAAGGGGTTTGTTTCTCTATCTATTGAACAAGGACTTCTGTTTTGTTTCAGCTGCGCCATGCAATAGATCCTATTTCTCCAACCGTTAGGTCTGTTATGCATAGACCCTTCAAATTAAAATTCATAGAATGAGATTCAGACAAATGCAGTGTCAATGTTTTTCCTTTCTGGTTAGCCCACTGGTTTAATAATCACGTAGGTGTTTCATTGTGCCATACACTTTTTTTTTGCAAATTGGTTTAATTGGAATTAGTTTTATATTCTTTTTGTCTCTCTCTCTTTTGCTTTTTGTAAGAGTGGCCTTAAACCATATTTGGCTTTGCCTAATGATATATACAGAAGACAACCCTAAGTAGAAGATCAGCTGTTTACATCAGTTCTAACAATTAATGCATGTTAATTTTTAATTATACTGATTGTATTACAGGCTGAATGTATGTTTTTTCACAGAACAGATGTAGCAGTCCGTTTTGCTGGTGAATATGCATATTGATCAGCTGCGGCTGCTGCCAGGAGTTGAAAGACAGTCGGCTTCTAATGTGCTGACAAATTTAGGCTTCACAGTCTGGGGGCAAACTGTTGTGAATCTGGGCTAGTTGTGCATAATAGCAAGTTCTACCCTTACAACTTAAGAACATCCAGACATTAGGCCTTTAGCCTCTTCTGCTACTCAGAATGGCAGGAGGATGCATTCAGGAAACCCCCAAAGCAGTACATTACGTGTGTAGCTCTGCTTTTTTGTTGCTTCCCAGTGGTTAAGATTTAATGATACATTGCTTTAAAATCTTGCTGTTCCTTCTAATCATGAGAGGCTGGCTTGGGTTAATGTTTTTTAAAACCGCTTTCTAAGCTAGTGGCCTTCCTAGACATGGCAGAAAATCAAAAATAAATTAGGCAGCATGTGAAGTGTCCACTACCCCTTAATTTATTGCCCATGGACTACACTGGATGAAAGTGAAATATATACATAAATGAATGCTTCTCTTGTTTCTAGAATATGCCATGATCGTCAACATTGCCTCCCCACCCCCAAGTGTGCCTCTGGAAGCTAAGTCTTCTAGATTGGAGACTGTTTTGTAATCAGTATACTGTGGCTCACATCCCACCAACTAGAAGAGGCATGCAGCATACACTAAAGATGTATGGATTTTATTTACTGATTTGATTTGACTTTGGTTTACAATATAAAACAAAAACAAAAATAAAACTCAATGCAGAATAAATAAAGAAGATGGGAACTGCCCACTCAAAAAAAATAAATCTGCCTTTACCCAACACTTGGAGAACAGTCAAGGCCTTCAGGGCCTTCCAGAGCACCTTCAGGGTGGGAGCCCTGGGTGGAGAAAGAATGGAGAAGGATGGAAAATCGTGGTTAGATGGAGTGATGAGATCTCTGAAAAAAGGCAGCTGAGAGCTTTAAAGAATAAAAGGTAGTATACAAAGTGATATATGGAAGTAAGGATGGACAGGTCTAGTGAATGGTGTTACTGTAAATCAGATTTAGTTAGATTTTCCTCCCCCACCTCTTTACATCCTGCCTTTTAATTCTTGGCTTACTGCTTCATATTCTTTTTCTCTGTTTTGCATAAGGGAGAAGAGTGTGATGGGAATAGTATGGGTATGTCTGCATGTTTTCTAGAATACTTTGGTTTATCGATTTCTTGGCTTCAGTCATCAGCCATCTGGGGACTCAATTCCCATCTTGTTCTGGCCAAGATAACTGTTTTGTACAAACGCATCTTTGGAATATTTAGTTGTTTTGCAAAAATAGAAGTGCCTTCTTCCTCCAAGTGGACATTGGAAGACTGCAAATGCTCAAACTAGGTGAGGTGTAAGTCTTCCCTACCTTTCATCTGCATTTAAAATTTGACTGGATAATTTTTCTCAAGTAGATCCAGATGCACGAGAAGGATCACTACATACTTAAGGGAGACACACAACCTTTTTTCTATTTATCAGCACTGTGCAAAAATGACACAGAGGTGAGGAGCAGAATGTAAAGGGAGCCTTATTAATGGATAATGAAAAGAAGGTATTAGAGAGTCTGACTGTAATTACTCAGCTAGCATATTACCGTCGCTTGCTTTCCTGATTTCAGGTGCAAATAAATAGGAGGTAGGAAATCTACGGCATTCATGTCCAATGTGTATTTTTAAATTACAAGCAGCCAAAGAGAGGTGAAGATCCAGTTCAGGATTATGGTTCTGGAGAAGGAGGCTAGCCTGCATAATTTGTCTGATTAAAATTGTCTCCCCGAAGCTATTTGGTACATGTGTGTTTATCTGTGGATCAAACAGCAGCTTCAAGGTGTGAGTATTCTTAACTGGGAGAATTATAAGTGGTGGGAGGCACTTAACCCCTATTCCTAGATCCATAGATCTGAGCCAATTCTCCTCCACTGGGAACTTTTTATTAAAAATAAACCACGGGAAATCATTAATGGCTAATCTCCAGTATTACAGCTGGGTTGTGCCTCCTCGCTTATAAACTGGAAATGCAGCAAAATTTTCTATTTTGCCAGTGTGAGGATATAAACGGCACACAACTGGAACATTTATGGATTTAATGTTACTACATGCATGCATATGCCCCTTATCTTGTCAGCTGTAGGCCACTTGCAACAAACTGCTAAAATAGGGTTACTCAAAGTTGACCCCTCCCAAACTATCCAAATGGATTGATGATGTTGTCATTATTATTCACAATATTATTAAAGTAGCATTTATTAAATTATTTTCATATGATATTTGTGGATCAAGCAATAATCTGAAACTTCATAAAGGGGTCAATGAGCTGAAGTATTTGGGGACCTCTGCAGTAAAACTGTCAAATCATCATCATCATCATCATCATTATTGTCATCACAATAAAAATGCCAGTTTGGTGTAGTGCTTAAGATACTGGCCTAGAAACCAGGAGACTGTGAGTTCTAGTTCCACATTAGGCCCAAAGCTTAAATGACTTTGGGCCAGTCACTCTTTCTCAGCCCAATGCATATCATACAGTTGTTGTGGGGGAAAAAGGAGAAGGAAGGAGTGTGTATGCACTTAAGTATTTCCCATATATAAATGGGATAAATATAGATATTTCCACATAGGAAGTATCAGTAAAGATACTTATAAATAAAGATTCTTCCACATAGCTTTTAGGTTTCCCCAGATACAGTATGTGAATATTATTCCACGGTCCTGTTCACCTTGCAAATGAATGTTGTTTTTGTTAGCTGCAAAGTCGTGTCCGACCCATTGTGACCCCATGGACAATGTTCCTCCAGGCCTTCCTGTCCTCTACCATCTTCTGGAGTCCATTTAAGCTCACGCCTACTGCTTCAGTGACTCCATCCAGCCACCTCATCCTCTGTCGTCCCCTTCTTCTGTTGCCCTCAACCTTTCCCAGCATTAGGCTCTTCTCCAGTGAGTCCTTCCTTCTCATTAGGTGGCCAAAGTATTTGAGTTTCAGCTTCAGGATCTGGCCTTCTAAAGAGCAGTTAGGGTTGATCTCCTCTAGGACTGACCGGTTGGATTGCCTTGCAGTCCAAGGGACTCGCAAATGAATAGCCACTTTCAAAAGTTTCACTTCATTAATCTAATCTAAGTTATGCAATTCCACTTTTATCCCATTGTCAATTTTATGAGCAAGGTAGGGTACATTGATTGTTGTGTTTATTAAATAATAATTAAAAAATCCTCCCCTCCCCCAGTTTTGGATCTGCAGCCAGGTCTAACTGGATCCCATCAGCAGAAAAAGAGAAATCGAACATTTTTTTCCTATAGAACTGAAAAACAAAAAGTGACTGGCCTTTTTTAAAAAAAACCCAAAAAAACAAAAAAAAAACAAATATAGGTTACAGTAATGATGGTAACTTCAAAAGAATTTAAGTTGAGAATCTTTTTTTTTCTCTCCTCCCCCAAATGCTAGTATTAATAAACAAAGGATGTAGAGAATGAGTTAGTTGTGATGGTCAGTTCTAATCCATCAGTTCAGAGCAAAGCATATAGAGGTGGGACTGAGCTCATTTATTTGCTGAAAAAAAATGCTGAAGGGTATCCTGCTGCTGCCTAGGCCAACTATAGAAGCATTACTCACAGCAGACAATTGCTTCTTTTTGGTGAATTTATACAAAGAGAGCTTAGGGCAGATCAGCACTTTTTCTGCTTCACAAATTAGAAAGATAGAAATTAATGGCGGAATGTGGAAGTTCCGCAGCTTTGTCAAGATGCAAAAGTCAGCCTTGGACCAGATATCAGCACTGTGTTGAAGAAGCACCCCCTGAAGCTCCGTCTTCAAGGAACCCTGCCCTGTCTTTCTCTGCAAGACAAGAAACTGGAGAAGACCTGTATCCTGCATTCAGACAAGGCAGAGGGTACTTGACTCGACAAAGGATTCAACCGTAGTTCTTCCAGGACAGTGGGGGGCATCACTCCATCCACTAATATAGTTTAGATCAGGGGTGGGGAACTATGGCCCTTTTATGACTTGTGGACTTCAACTCCTATGCTGGCTCAGGAATTCTGGGAGTTGAAGTGCACAAGTCATAAAAGGGCCACAGTTCCCCACCTCTGGTTTAGATGGTGGGGGCCTCAGGTCAGGGTGAGAATGGGGCAAGTTTGAACTAGTTCAGGTGCACCTGGAGGAGTTTTGTCTTAGAATTCTACTGCATTCAGGCTAATACCTAAATTCTTTGCACGTGTGGACTTATATTACCAATAAAGGAGAATATTTATAGGTCAGGGTTTAAATGAGGGGTCCTTGGTGCTCTCTCAATTTGGTCTGGTTTTCTTGCAGAGGTTTCATTACCCAAACTAGATAACATCACCAGAGCTAGTCCTAGTTTGGATAATGAATCCTCTGCAAGCAAACAACCAAGCTCAGAGGACATACGGTTCACCAGACTCATCCCTCTGTTTCCAATCTCCCCTCCTCTGAATGCAGAAAGGCTGAAGAAAGATTGAGGCTTAACATAGTTTTAAGTGATCAAACCACGATAAAAATCCTGATCAGTGGGTGTGTACATGCAAAACTGCAGAGTGATAGATTTAGCACTCTTAAATTTCTCTTCCCTTTTCCCCTTGCAATGGAAGGCTGGGGATTTAGCCATTGGATAAAACTCGTGTTGCCTGTGTAGATTATGAGGGAATGAGTTTAAATAGTGGAATGTGCTTAGCCATTTGAACCAATAAACTGTGCATATCTACTGGTTTATCCAGAGTGAGCTATAATAGATAGCTTATATTTGGAACCCCCTTTTATAGGTTTGTACAGCCCTACTTTGTTGAAAACCAGCTGGGAGGTTAAGACTGAAGTGCAGAACTGGAGCAATCTGGTTAAAGTGGAATACATGGTAAATCTAACTGTATGTAGCCATAACTGTATAACATAACAGTAACTGTATGTAGTTATGCTTCTTCTATGACTGAGAACCTTGATTATTCATGATAATGTCTGATTCATATAGGACTATATTATAACATGCCTCTTCAGACCTTACATTCTCTTCCTCAACCAACAAAGTAACCATGATTTAATGATTGTTGGGCCCAGTATCCTAGAAGTGGGCTTCTATGTCCATTTTTAAGCATCCTGGGGTATTACTAGTGTAGGTGTTTGTGGCTGGTATCTGTTGCGCAATGATGGGCTTCACGGTTTAGTGATCAAAAGATCTCTGAACATGTCAGCCACAATTGCCAGTGAAACATCAGGAAATGTCAGCAAGCAAGAGCCAGTATGGTCTAGTGCAGAGGTAAGCAACCGTGGCTCTTTAATGACTCATGTACTACAACTCCCAGAATTCCTGAGCCAGCCTGCCTCAGGAATTCTGGGAGTTGAAGTCTGTGAGTCATAAAAGAGCCATGTTTGCCTACCCCTGGTCTAGTGGTTAAGGCACCAGGCTAGAAAGTGGGAAACCATGAGTTCAAGTCCCACCTTAGCCATGAAAGCCAGCTGGGTGATCTTGGACCAGACACTCTCTTTCAGCCCAGCCCACCTCAAAGGGTTGTTGCTGTGGAGAAAATAGGAGAAGAAAGTTATCCCAAAGGTGCTTTTTCACGAGGCAACTGGACTTTCTTGTTTTTCTTTGAAGACATTTCTCTTCAAAGAAGAGAAGGGAAATGTCTTCAAAGAAAAACAAGAAAGTCCATTTGTTTCATGAAAAAGCACCTTTGGGATAACTATGACCTGGATGATATTTAGGAGGAGAAAGGTGTGTAGAAAATGTTGGCTGCCTTGAGTTACCTGTAAAAATAATAAAGGCGGGATGCAAATCAATCAATCAAATCAAATCTGTAGGTTAGTCCTCAGTCACTAAGCCCTGAAGCCCAGCACTACCAAACATTCTGGGATCCTTTTGTTGCTCAGTTGGAGAACTGGAGTTTCCATTCTATAGTCTGAAATCAAGGCCATCCTTTGTCTTCGCTCCCTTGTGAAGACTATCCATCCTGACATTGTTCATTGCATAGGTGTGTGATTCCTGTCTTTGAGAGCAGCAGCTGTGGCCACTGTGAACTACAGGCTTACCTAAAATGGGCTGGACATTGATATATTAAAAATACAGCACCAAACCTATTTGTGTAATGGGTCAGCTTCCGATGAATGGCCAGCTGAATTCCATATGAAAGAGAAACCTGCAGCCTCTCCAGAATAAATGCACTATTAAAAAATAAAGGCAACAACAGTAATTTATCAGGTAAGAACTATAAATGGTTAATTCATGATTTTGCCCCTAAAATTCCTCTGTACAGATTTAGTGAGTCTCTTTAAAACAATTACCCAAATTACTAATTTGAAATGTATAATAAGGATCATTTTTCATTCTGTGAAAAGTGCTTTTATCAGGGAATTCTTTCTCTTCTACATTCACAGGACAAAAACTTGCTGCCCTTTCGATACACACATATATTATAGCCACTGGCAATAACCATCTTTGATGTCTGTGCATGCAGTAGCAATCAGGGTAGGGAAGGTCCCGGAAGGTAGATTGTGGATCACAAGGCAGAACATAGAAACAATGTTTGTGCCACTGAGCTTTCTAAACAAATGAAAAAAACCCCTATTTTATATATTTAATTGTGGTTGATATTGCAGCGGAAGCGTGGACTTAATAGCCTTCCAGTGTTTATGAAAATGAAGTGAGTTACTATGTAATTACTGTGTGATTTTCTTAAAAGTAAAAGTAGTACCTTTAATGAACTATTTTTTTTTAATTCATAGAGTAGAAAGGCATGCCCGGTCAATTGCAAATACTATTTTTTTTCTTTCTCTGCCTTACTTAGAAGAGTGCAGATCAAATTCACCATTTGTTCATGTAGGCGTTTTAAAAGAGAAGATGTACGTATTAAAGAAAACTCTGTGGGAAAAGAAGGTGTTATCCCAAGTCTAGAGGGAATATGAAAACAGTAAAATAAATAAGTAGGATTCAGAGGAAATGTTTCATTTTAAGCAGGGGGAATAGATCTATCAAGGACAGCATTTTTTTTAATAAAAAACCTAAAATATGTTCCTTTTTAATGAGTCATTATACGTATTGATTGATTGCCTATTGTACTTCTGATGGCTTCCCTTTAGAGCCTTGTGTATTTCATAGATTGTAAGATGTAAAAAAATACTTTAAATCAAAGCCGTAAAATAGGCATAGTTAGAGGAGGACACGAGGATTTTTTTTTCTTCATTTACATTCATTACATATTATGAGTTTAATTACCTCCCTCAAATAATACCCAGTGTGAAGGCATGATGCTGAAGAAGGCGTACTTCCAGGATGATTTTATTGATTGTGACTGATGGATGGCATCAACACTGCAATGTGAAGAATCATGGTTTTGTTACATCAGGAAAATTAAATTGGAAGAGTTACTCTCTTTCCCAGGGATAGTGGCAGTTAGAATATTTCACCTGTAATGAGATGTGTGTGCTATGCGCCATAGTGAACCACTGCTGAGCCATTAAATATATGCAAATGAACGGAAACACAAGAGAACCCAGGCATAATAACCTGCAGAACAGAGAAATGGATCCTGGAAAGTGATTAATTTATTTGATGATGCCTCAAGTGAGGAATTTTAGGTCACAAATGAAGTGACAGAATGACAAATTACCATTTTAAAGAATTTACTGGGCATCATTACTGAACAATTGTCAGGTAGTTTATGGTGGCTGAGAAGATGGTATAAATATAGATCTTTTCCTTATCTGAGATGAATTATTAATCACCTTTTTAAAAAATCTTTGTGAGTGATGGTTGGCTGTCTGATTGGAAATAATGTGTTCTACAATTTTAACTAAATTCTAATATGATATGTAACAGGAATCTTTACAATTAAAGTCTCAGTGGGGAGGGGGTGGGAGGTTTACAGTCAATTGCCATTTTAATGGGAGAGAAGAGGATGAATTCGCTAGCATATTTCAGTAAATTTCTTTAGATATATCATCCCTACTGTGATGCTATTCAAATGTTTGCAGTTTATTTTCATTTGGATATGCACACATACACACAGCCACATAAAGTCAGGTACACACACTGTATTTATAGATGCATGAGTATGTGAGCAACACACACACACACAGACACACACACACAGACACACACAGAGAGACACACCACTTCTGCTTTTATGGCTCCTTTGGATGTTTCATTTGTTTTCTTTATTAATGACAATATTTTTATCTAGGTGTGACCATAGTGTTGCTAAATTGTGTTAATATATGATATATTAATTTATATTATTATGACACCAATATTGTGTTTGTGTGTGCATATACACTTGGATAATATTTCGAAGGCCTGCCATGTTATTTCAAGAAAAGTGACTGGCTTTGTCAGCTGTATTATAAATGTTGCTTTCTTGTGTTATGTTTGGTTTCTCTATTTTATGTATGTCATGTCCTTTCTGTATTTGGGTGTCACTGCCTATACGAGCAGTTAACAGGAAAGAACATGTAGGAATCAAACATTTCTACTGACAGATTGGTGGAGGAGATGCAAGACAGGGGACCTCACATACAGAGCTTTATTTAAAGTTGGCTATTGCCTTGATGAACACTGCAATTTAATGTTTGCACTGCTTGATAAAGTTTGGACTTGAAAACATTAAGGAGTAAATTAAGAAGTTTAACGGAACATACCAACATAACATAACAACAGCTACGACTGTTTCTTCTATATAACAACTACTGACAGATTTGTCAACTCAAATCCATGTCTCAATTGATTCAGGGTCCCATGGAAGCTGGGGGAACATTGCATGGTCAGAGAAGATGTTGTTTTCACCCTTTGGAGGTTGGAGGAAGATCTATGATTGTAAAAGGACGAAAGCCAATGTTACATTCTCCCTTCTCCCACACGCTGAGGTTACTAAAGGAGAAGAAAATAAGTGTTTTGGGATTTGGCTGGGAGGAACCAGAAGAAGGACCAGGAATCCTAATCTCTTCCAGCTTCTAGCATGTCCCCAAATGCAGGGAACGTTTTGATCCATTCTTCCCTAGGTCTAAATTAATTCCTTCTCGTTGCTATCAATCAGATGGGAAATATGGAGAGATGCAAATATCTCTCTCTAGCCCTTCCACTGAACTAGCCTGTTGTCAGCTTGGCTTGAGCAATGTAGCAGATGTCAGCAATAGAGCATTTTAAAATTGTACTTGGGATTGATCTGCCAATGTTAAATGATGATCGTATTATCCATTCGACAATGATAGCCTTATCGGTCAAGGGGGGCAGGGGAACTGCTTTGAGTTCAGGAGGCATTAAGGAAATGACAACAGGGCAGGTGCTGTGGCAAAAAAAAGGCATGCCCTCTGGGTCCTGTCAGATAAAACTCTTTAGCAGTAGGACCCATAACATGTCCTCCTGTTGAATCTGATGGGATGGGTGGAGTTAAGTGTTTTAAACTACAAGCTGCCCAGAATTTCTTAGGTGAGACGGATAGTGTAGAAATATGATAAATAAATAATAAATTAATAACATTAATAAATAAATGCAAATCTTTGCCCTGTTACAAGTAGATAAAGGTCCTACGAGTCTAAAGTCTCCTCACCCAATTCCACAAAAGGGAAGGCAGCACATTAAAAATGGAACCTCCAAGTGCTTGCCAATAATGAAGATAGGGAAGCCATGAGGGACGAACTACAAAGCCATCAAACGGACATTTCTCTTATAGACCCTGAAGTCACGAGGCAATGGAGGTATGAAGCAAGGGGAAACAAAGTCATAGCATTTTAAAAAGCACATCCATCTTGCTTTGCAGCAGTGTTAGATACAAGTGAACTAGAAAAAAAAATCTCAGCTCTCAAATGCTGCAGAAGTTTTGAAAATGTACAACTGTGATCAAACTAGTGCAGAATCCTTGTTTGGAAGTTCTCACATGCTTAGTCAATTCTCGCTCCATTTGATGGAAAGGCAGGATACAAATGTAATAAACCTAAAAGGTCAACATTTGAACTTCTGTCACTTCCTTTGGATAGATATTGATAACTGAGATGAGATCTATAAAATAATTCAGGAAAAGCACCATTCTAATAATTCTTGGCATGGAAATTTCTGTGACAAAATGCAATCTAAAAGAATCCAGCAGCTTAAGTTAAAATGGGTCTTCATATCTTAAGAGTTCATGATAGAAGTAAGAGGGGATCATAAGATCATTGGCACTATTGAGTTGCAGGTGGGAAATTCCTGAAATGAAAATGGGAGTAACTGATGTGGTGGTGTAATAAGGCTGGAAGTAGGAAGCACAGCTGAGAGAGCCAACAAGGAAGTCTGTTAATTTGGACAGCAGCCATGAATCAGGAGAGTCGCTAGGAATGATTGATGAGAAGATGTCTTTGCAATCCAGAGAAAAGTTCAGCAGACAGACAGCTAAATATTGTTCTCTGTGGAAGGAATTGTGCTTGAGGAATGGGGTTAGGTAGTGGTGGGGGGGCAAGCTTGCACTGAAGAGGTTGGAATGCAGGCATTGTTCTCATTGGGGTAACACCGGGAGGGGGGAGCCATCCCCACCCAAAGAGAGCCTGGCTCCATCATATTTAAGCAAGTGGCTATAAGAGACAGCATCAAAACACATTTATTAGTAGAGACAGAGGGTGTTTGATCTCAGCTGATTTCCAAAGTGGATTAGCTCGAAAAGCCTATTTTAGTAGTATGGCCTTTTGAGGGGTTTTTTTAAATTGATGACTTGAATTGTGTAGACATTTTCATATTCATATTTTCATATTCTTCAATTCAGTTGAATTCTAAATTTTCACTCTGCTTGAGTAGTATATATTGTTTTCAATGCTATTTACTCAATCATTTATTTTCTTTTTTTTTACGGCATCTTATGTGCATTTTTGCAGTTACCCCCATAGCATACTTGGCAAAAGGACTTTGTGACTATTGATCTGAAAAAGGTGACATCTACGTTCTCCCTTGGAAGGCCTGCATGAAGGCCATGTATTCGGTGGCGGGGGCAGGCACCTTGAATATGTCCATTGTTAATAGTCTTGTTTTTGCCTTCCAGATTGGTCCTTCTTTCCAGGTTTCAAAAGTACAAGAATTACAATTTCCTGCTGCCAGTCAAGCAGAACTTCCTGATATGACCCAGGGCATCCAACTGGGAAGATCTTAACCTATTTCTTCCTTTATCCCTGGGAGAATAGAAAATGTAAGGAAGATTTTTGGGGGAGCCTTCCTGCTCAAATCTCAGAAAAGTACAGTTTAAACAAGCCTTATGAACATCCAGAAGCACAAGGAAAAACTGAGCACTTCCGCAATCTTGCACATGTGGATGGTTTAGTGAGAAATAAAACCAAAGATCTAAATATAAACAAAGCAAAAAAAGAAAAGAAAAGAAAAGAAAAAAGAAAAGAAAAGAAAAGAGGGATTAGAGGGAAAGCAGAAGACACGGGGAGAAACTCTTACATCACAGAATTATACATCACACTAATTATTCATTCATATGTGTTATGCTATTTCCTTGTAGAGTATGAAATTTGCAAAACGCTGAAAGAGAGTAAGAAGTAGCAAACAAACGAAATGAAAAACATGAGGTCAGAAACCAAAAAGAAATATAGCTAAATCTAGTTTACACCGGTACTGTATGATGCTCATCTCCCAAATGCAAAGAATCTGCAGAGGTCCTCAAGGCAATTCAGCCATCCAGCAGGCCATTGCCATCAGTGACAAAATGGTGATGGTTGGTGATGGCAAAGAGAAGGCAGGCCCTTACACCAGGGGTCTTCAAACTTGGCCCTTTTATGACTTGTGGACTTCGACTCCCAAAATTCCTCAGCCAGAGTTGAAGTCCACAAGTCATAAAAGGGCCACGTTTGAAGACCCCTGCCTTACACCTTCCAATACCAGGAGCCTAGTAGTGAATGAGGTGTTTGTTTGTTTATATTTTTGCCCTGTTTTATTATTTTTTATAAATAAAAAAGAGCAAACGTATATGTAATTTTCCGTCTTCCTACTTTCCCCACAACAATAACCCTTGAGGTGGATTGGGCTGAGAGAGTGTGACTGGCCTGAACTTGTCAGCCGGGCTTTTATGTCTAAGGTGGAACTAGAACTCCCTATCTTCTGGTCTCTAGCCTGGTGCCCTAACCACTAGATACGAAGGGGGAAAGCCCATGCTCCAGGTAATGAGTTGACCAGGTCTAAGCCAGTGGTAGGAAATCAAGGAAACCTGCAAGGGATAGGAATGCTGGGGCTGGGTGGAGAGGAGTGGAAAAATAGAGGAATATAGCAGAAATATAATGTGCCTGCTAACACTTCTTGTCATGTCTTAAAGCCAAGATTTCTTCTCAAACTGGCATTTTAATTAGATTCTGTTTCCAAATTTTGATCAAAGTTACAGCTAAAAAACACAGAATATCTGAGTTTGCATAGTAAATATTGAGTAATGAAAAAAACGTAAAGACACAAGGTCAGTGTTTTCACTCTGAAAATATTTTTTTTCTGGGCTAGAGAGGGAGGATGCAGAGCAGATTGTTCTTGGACAATTGCCTCCAAAAATTTGAAGTTCACGGGCACCTATATTTTAGTTCAGAATGCAAGTGGCAGTATTGCAAAATAAGTGGCCCTATAAGAAAGGGATATCAAGCTGTTAAATTGTTTTAAAATCTGATGTAACCTCAGCAGAAACACACTTAAGCTTCACTTTCTCAGGATGTGATCTCGGGGAGTTACTTGCAGAGGAAAGGTGTGACATAGCTGCACTTCATTCTCCTAGTTCACACTCAGTTTCCCCTGGAAATTTAGGAGAAGGAACTGAGTCTAAAGGTGAAGGAGATGTAACGCTATCGTTGGGAAGCAAGAAAAATTGCTGAAGACCAGTCAACGCTGGATTCATGGAAAGAATTGGAGTGTGGCATCTCAGAAGGGACTTGACTGGAAAGTGAGGGAGGGAGGGAGAGATGTGGTTTCAGAGTTGCAAGATTCTGTTAATATAACCTTACAATAAACATAGAGCTGGTACTGTTGTCTGGAGTATCTCACAAAGCCAACCTCTATCTCTTAGTACCTGATAGTAGTATTTCTAGTAGTCATCATCATTTCCTGCCGAGAAGTTCCATAGGCATCTGTTTAGCTTCTTATTAGATATAAAATGCTACTAAAGGGGGAAGCAGTCTGAGTTTTGGATTCAAAGACCCCTCAAACCCAGGCAATACAGACTTCTTGTTAGCATTATTGGATGCTATCAGATTTAAATGATATTCTGCATAGTCCTGAAAATAACTGGGCTCCAAATTTATTTCTGAAGTAAGCAACACTGTAGGATGGGAGTTTTAAATGTGGATGGAACAGATAAAACAAATCTAGAGAGGATTTTATCTGTTTTTGCACAAACGGCAGTGTGTGATATGATCAGCTTACACAGGTTCTTTAATTATTTATTGGAAGCATCTACTGGATATCTATGGAGATTCTCAGTCAGCCAGGTGAGGGTTGACCCAAAGGTGCTTTTTTCACGAGGCAACTGGACTTTCTTGTTTTTCTAGGAAGACATTTTGCTTCTCATCCAAGAAGCTTCTTCAGCTCTGAGCTGTTGAAAGGACTGTGTTGTAGACTGGAGATAGCCCTCTGTTGAGAGAGCACTGCTCAATTTTGACATAGATGGCCTCGTTGACCCCTCTTTCACCCTCTGTTGAGAGAGGACTGCTCAGTTTTGACATAGATGGCCTCGTTGACCCCTCTTTCATACCAGTGGTCCTTTCAACATTTCCAAGAAGGCTCCACACCCATTTGCGCTACTCAGGTGACCCTGATGACACAGATAAGCCTCCAAGTGGCCTCAACGACTCGCAAAAAAAAAAGAATGCAAATGACCAGCTGTCTGCAAGGAGTATAAATCCTGCCATTCCCCACCATCCAGTCAGAGCTGAAGAAGCTTCTTGGATGAGAAATGAAATGTCTTCAGAGAAAAACAGGAAAGTCCAGTTCCCTTGTGAAAAAAGCACCTTTGGGATCTATATCATGAGAAATCAGCTACAGTATATATATAATACAGGTAGTCCTTGACTTACTTGAGCCCAAAATTTCTGTTGCTAAGCGAGATAGTTGTTAGGTGAATTTTAACCCATTTTATGACTTTTCTTCCCACAGTTGTTAAGTGAATCACTGCAGTGTATTAGTTAGTAACATGGTTCTTAAGTCACTCTGGCTTCCTCATTGACTTTGCTTGTCAGAAGGTTGCAAAAGGTGGTCACGTGACCCTGGGACATGGCAACCATCATAAATATGAGTCACTTGCCAAGTGCCCAAATTTTGATCACATGACTGTGGGGAGTCATAAGTGTAAAAAACGGTCATAACTCACTTTTTTCAGTGCCATTGTAACTTCGAACGGTCACTAAATGACCGTTTTAAGTCAAGGACTACCTGTACTTGGCTTCTGAGGTTGATTGGGCTGATAGTGTGAAACAGTTTCTCCAAAATTGTTGTCTATTGTTTTATATTAAATTTTGCCTCTCCAGGGTTACTATGAACTTTGGTTCTATAAAAGCATCACAGAAGTTCAAGGAAATTTGAGTATAAACAGCACAGCTTTCCTATAGCAAGAATGTTTTAAATAATGCTATTTTTTAAAAACATCCCATTTATATCCCACCCTTCTCGGAAGACTCAGGGCGGCTTACAATCTAAAGCACAAATCAATGTGCTTAGCAATATTTACAACAAACATTATTTGTTAGCTAAAATACGTATGAAATATGCTTCTGAGGTGTCTTGCAGTTATATTAATGTTGCTCTTTTATACTCATTGCATGCAGTAGAAAATGATAAAGGACATTTTAAAGGATATTTATCCTTGTGAACTGTTCCATAATATTTCTGTTTTCCAAATCATTCTAAACAGTATGGTTTTTTTTGGCATTGCATTATTATACCAGTAGATAGTTCATCTCATCTAAAAGGCTTCCTTATCTAGCAATGAGCAAGCGGTAGTTTGTAATGAAGTTATGTAAAAATATTCCCCACTGGGGAATAATAACCTTATTTAGAGAGAGGATGGTCATTATTCTGATTTGTTTCTTCTGAAGTATTTCCACACTATTTCTGTATGTATATGGCTGTTGCCATAAATGCAGAGTTTTGGAACTATATTGACAACAATCCTTTATTGATTGAAATGACCATTAAAACATGTTTTAATTAGATAGCAAATTCTTACCATCTAAAAATCCAGCAGCTTAAATAAAAATGACCCCACCCCTCCTGAATGTTTTAGAGATATCAGGATTTAATTTTTGTTTTCTAAATGCTACTCAAGCAACACCTATAATGATGTTCTCTGTGTGAATAAAATTTAAAACGTAAGAATTGAAACAGCAAAAACAACTCTGCAGCAACTGTATAAAAGAATAAAATATGAATCAGGATAAACTCAGTACAAACAAACAAACCACCTGTGAAATAAATATTAATACCCCAATTCTACTTCTCGGGGCTGTAGGATTAATTAAATGCATGCAAAATATACATATTGTAAAGAATATGTATAACATTGGGGGGGAGGGCATATAAAAGCAGTTCATGGAAAATATGGCAGATTGGATGCTGAACTATTGATAGATTGTGTGGTCCATGGTAATGGAATCCACATATAGAAAACATCTCAGGCCTTTAAAAACACCAGGATAACTTTTGAACAGTTCATTTGTGCACACTGGGAATTCAGAGATATATCATGGACTCATCATATCAAGTTAGCTGCCCACACCAATTCCTCCCCTACAAACTTCTTGTAGTTTTTACCAAATTTGAGGCAGGGCCTGGAGTGGGGCAGTTTCTTGCAATCTTTTTTCCCCCTTGATGGCCGTTGAGTAAAGTCTTCAGCTTCTGCAGACATTGCTGTTGCCTGGGCTCCAGGGAGACTGTTTGCTTGGAAGTTTTTAATTGCTTGTGCAAGGGTCAAATAAGGATTTCGCATTCTTTTGAGTTTGCATTCTGAGGTATTAAAGATGATTTTGCTTCTGAACCTTAGATCTATAGAGCTCCCAGCTTCACAAAGCTGAAATTTTTTTTCTAAGAGTCGTGGCAAAAATAAACAAAAATAAAAGGCAATCTGTGCCTGCTGTCTTATTGTAAGGAAATTGCCAAAATTGGAACTATTCCCAAATAAGGCTTTTCCTGGATATTCAGTCACATTGCAGTGCAGAAAGGGCTTCTCCTGGAATCTTGTTTGCTTGACCAGTGTATTTTTCAAAAGCCTTTTCTTCTATATTGCACAACACGGCAATGCCATTACCCTTTGAGTCTTCCTCGTAACCTTTCTCTCCATTTCCTCCCGTTTTCTTCCAGGTTTAGATCAGAGGGGGGTTAAAATGTTCCATCTTTCCCTGCCTATATAGGGCTGGGTGGCTTCTCCAGCTGCTTTGAAGAAACTGGTGCATTTCTAATGGGCTTACAGGCAGGAGTGACATTATCCCGAAGTCCTCTGCTCCCCAACACACCCCAGGCCCAATCAGGTTCACAACAGGTTTTGTAACCGTTGTATAACTGCAGCAACAATTTACCCAGAGAAACCAACCAACTACTCATCCTCTTTGCAACCTGTTTTCCTTGTTACCTTCTGGGAGGAGGCTTCGTGGTATCCATAGCAGAACATCCAGATTCAGCCATAGTTTCATTCCACACAGCATTAACCTTGTGAACTCTCAGGTTTCCTCCTTCCGTTATATATTCAAGATGGACAGTATTTAATATTTTATTGTTATGTATATGGAGAAGACTCCTGCGAGTCCCTTGGACTGCAAGGCGATCAAACCGGTCAGTCCTAGAGGAGATCAATCCTGACTGCTCCTTAGAAGGCCAGATCCTGAAGCTAAAATTCAAATACTTTGGCCACCTAATGAGAAGGAAGGACTCACTGGAGAAGAGCCTAATGCTGGGAAAGATGGAGGGCAAGAGAAGAAGGGGACGACAGAGAATGAGGTGGCTGGATGGAGTCACTGAAGCAGTAGGCGTGAGCTTAAATGGACTCCAGAAGATGGTAGAGGACAGGAAGGCCTGGAGGAATGTTGTCCATAGGGTCGCGATGGGTCGGACACGACTTCGCAACTAACAACAACAAATATGTAGGGGTGTGGGTCTATACATATGTTGTATGTAGTATGTTTTAGGTGTGTCATGTATGTGTCTCACTTTGAGAGCGGGCAACTAAATTTCATTTTTGATGTGCGCCATTGGGCCCACAGTAAAAAAATGACAATAAAGATGATCTTATCTTATCTGAAGTGTCTTATGTAATTTTGCTTCAGTTCTCAAAAGGGAGAGAAGGGAGGGAGGGAGGGAGGGAGAGAGGGAAGATACAGAAGATCATGTCCGTGTCTTTTTTTATTATTCTCTTTACATGACACTGCACAGTGTCTGCCCCTTGTTTATTCCCTCAATATTTCCCTGAAAGACTCCAGAGACAGTACTAGGAAATTAATGTGGTAGCTGTCAGCAATGAGACTTGCCACCCTCCCACCCACTGTTTATTAACGCTTCTGATGCATTAATGGGAAGATGGAAGAGGAGACTTCCTCACCAAAATGATCACGGGAGCAGGACAGACCGGAATTGAAACCATAGAGCACAAGGAAGGCCATTTTAATTCCCCCTTTTTGCCTCACCATTCCAATAAAAGAAGCCTTGATCTGAGGTAGAAATGCTCAGCTTGTGCAACTCCGGTGGCGTATTTGACTTAACAAAAAAAATCATTAACAAAATAATATATTTATAATCTCTTTCCTCCGCAGTAATACCGATAGGATCGCATATACAAAGTTGTACAGTTAAGTGATCGTGCTGATGATCATCATTGCCATCATCATCCTCTTATTTCAAAACATTTTCCACGTAACAGTGTATCTGAGCCCAGCAAGGGATTACTGGGTCTTATTATATTTGCCTTTAATTTTCCAGGCAGGTAAGTCAGCTGCTTAGGTTTCTCTCTCACCTCCCCCTTAACGAGAAATTGTTTAGGCCGTCTCTATTGTAAATAGAAGTGCTGAAATCATGGTTTCCCTGCACTCGTCTTTCATCCCTGCACTGCCACAATAATGAGAACTTGGGGATAATGACTTAAGGGGGAAAACAGGCTGGATTAAGAAGGACAGTAAATTAGGCACTTATTTCTCTCCATTGGAGACCCACTTCCTGCTTGTTTCTGAGTTCCAGATGAAAGTCAGCTGCACCACATGTTTCCCAAGGTCAAACTGACCACCAAAGGCAGCCTTGAAGTAGGCCAGTTATATTGTCATATTGCCTAGAGAATCCTGCTTTCCCAGAAGGCCAAGGGTAAGGTCTATTAGCAAAAACAGAGAGGGATTTGATAGTGCAGCGATGGTGAAACTTTTGGATTCGGTGTGTCAAAAATTCAGAAAATGTCTAACTTTACTCTGCTGGTGTGTCACCCCCATCCCCATTCCACCTCAGACAAAAGAGGAACAATCCATAACAAACAACAATAAATTTAATTCATCATCATCATCATCTTAGTCATGGTCTATCTACTGCAGTTGAAGGCCTCTTCCTCATGTTTCCAATCAATACGGTCCTGGACACTTTTTATCAAGTGGGATCCATTCTATGACTGCCTTGGTCCACCTGCCATCAGGTCTTCTTGTAAGGTATATGATATCATCAAGAGAGTAACAGAATTGAAATGGATCTGGGCTAGTCACAGCAAGAAGAACTGTAATTAAATTATTTAAATATATTATTTAATAAATAAATAAAAATTTACATCATTGTAAACATTTTTCTAAATATCTAGATGAGGCAGCTGGGAGTCTCATGAGCCCTAGAAACTTCAGAGAGTGCTCTTGCGTGGCTTTGCATCCTCTAAAAAAAGCAGGAAAGCACGCACCATTTTGTGTGCTTTTTGGAGGCTTCAGAGGCTATGCAAGATTAAGGCTCTCTTGTGTGACTTCCAGAGAGCCCAGAGGCCTGGCATGTCACAAAAATGACATGGCTTGTCACCTGTGGCACGCATGTCTTAGGTTCACCATCACCATAATAGTGCCTGGTCACTGTGTATCTAGCCCAAGTTTCTAAGCCTTTTTTTATTTTACTGTATTTTTTGCAAAGTGCTAGACTTTATAATACCATAAATTCTGTGTACTCTGAGTGGGAGAGGATGGTTGATGATGGTTTTCACTCTGCAATTGTTCTATTGCTACTCTTGATGTTGCAGCATTGAACAAGATTGTGACCATCATCATCTCCCTGCGGATAGCTGGATCCTACATATATGAATACACATATAAACATTTTTATTCAAAGGTATATTAATTGATGTCTACCTATTTCACTTAGGAAAGTCTAAAATGTTTTGTGTATTGTCACCTTTTTGGGTAACAACCCAGGAGTCAATCAGTGGCCACCATCAAAATGATCAGAGCTTGGCTGGGTGGTGCAAGTAGAAATCCAGAATGCCTATGGCAAATGGTTAAGCATCAATGCAGCCTTCACAGATTCACATTAGTAATTCCTTAGAATAGGCATTGTTTCCATTTAGAAATCTGTTTGATTAAATGTCACCCAACTACTGTATTTTAATTTCTTTGGAAGGATTATATCTTTCAACTTTTGTTTTACCACTGACCTTCCGCAATGCAAGGGAAAACTTTAAACTTTTGTCTAGATACCCCAGAAAAAGAGCAAGAAATTTAATATTCACGTGCAAAATTATATTTTTATCAAATAGCTTAAGGATAGCTTAACCTACTACAGTGAACGTTACTGGGGCTCTAAAGAGTTGTTCAATCAGCTCATCAAGAAAGGCAAGCCAAGGAATTATTGAAAATGGACCAGATAAGAAACCAATCAGGAATCAACTTTATTGAACTCCTGGACCAATCAGGGACCAGTCTGTCAAGTTCAAAAAGAAGATGCCAGGTAGCCAGTTTTCAGTGCTTGTGAGATGCCAGGCGGTACATCACAAAGCAGCTCACTGTGCCTTCAAAGATGCCAACCACAGCTGCTGGTGAAATGTCAAAACAGAACAAAACTAGACCATGGCTATTCAGCTCAAAAACTCAGACTGCTACAAGAAACTTTTCTTTTTCCTGCCAGCATTCCTGTTACAAATTCAGAAGACTACACCATCAACATCTTTGGGACTGGGTTTGTCTTTATCATACCTGGCTTGTTCTGTCCTTTGCCCCAGATCTGTTACTTCCAGTCATGGGCTGTCTCTAAGTGACCTTGGTTTTTTTAGATAAGGAACGTGAAGCTTCCTTTCCATAGGAATTGTAATTAATGCAAAGTCAATCTCTTCTAGCAAATTTGATTTCTTAAGACAAAGAGGAGGGTGGGCGTCTGTCCTTCACTCTTCATGGTATACTCAGTGGTGGGATTCAGCCAGTTCACACCAGTTCTGCAGAACCGGTAGCTGTTGTGATTCAGGGTCAGCCTGTGGGTTCGGCAGTTGGGTCGGACGACTCAGAGGAGGAGGAGGGGGTGTTGAAGAGCTTGCTGATGATGGCCTTGAGGCTCCACAAAGCCCTCAGCCAGGCCCCTCCCACCTGGTCATGACAGAGACCCAGCTGTGTGAGCCTGACAGCGTGGATGAAGCTGACCCACAGCTGGCCCTGTTCAAGGACGCCCGATGCAGGAGGCAGTCCATCAGGAGTAAACAGAGGAAGGCAATGGGGCACCTTGGAAGGAGGCAGAGAGAAGCCACACCCTGAACTGTATAAAAGGGGAATGTGTGGGAGGGCTGGTTTGCTGAAGGCAACCACTTGAATAGTCCTGTTTCATAGCTCCTGTTTCATGGTTGGTGTCTGTTTTATGTTAATAAATTTGGCAGGCTTTATTCCAGCCTCTTGCCGTTTGTAAAGGGGTTGTCCCTGCTTTTTCTGCAGGGCCGGTAGCAGGCTGGTACAGAACAGTAGCTAATTTTTTTGTTACCCAGGCCCAGAATGGACTTCCGGAAGTGGCATCCACACATATGACCGGTTGTTCACATATCTGAATCCCACCGCTGGGTATCCCTATCCTTACGCAAAGCAGAAACACAGGAATGGTAACTCAATGTACTTCAAAATTCTTTGTTCCAGACGAGAAACCACACTATTATTGCAAAGTGTTCCTAGTCCTTAAAGTTTTAGACAGTGGGGCTGCGTTTTCAAAACACGTAAGTGTTCATCATTTGTGAGCAATTAGTTATTTGAAGTAGTTCAAAAGTCTGTGTGGCAGCATTTGTAAGGCAATGTAAAGAATCCTTTATCATATCTTTTAAATTGTTTGGCACAGTCACTGGGATTGGCAACATGTCTGGTACCAGACTCTGGATATAGATAGTATATGGCTGACATTCTATTGCATATCAGTGTGATTTGCCAACTGCTTTTAGAAGTTAATGTTGCAGAATGAACTTCCAGCTGACATGGAGAGAAAGTTCTTAATGAGCACAAATAAACTGATGAAAAACCATGGGTAGATACAGGACATCTTTTGTTGCGCCAACTTTAGTTTTCTACTTCCAGGCCCTTTCATAACAAACAATGTGTTTGCTTTTTTTCATTGTTGTTCTGTGCAGCCCTTTCTTCAACAATAGCAGCAACCACAATTTGTTTGGGATTAAACCCTACTTGAACTTTTAGCCTGTGCTGAGATTCACAGAACTAGCTTTCCATAGAATGTAAAGATCAGAACTTTTCAGATATTCATGCTGTGTGTTGAAGGTGACTTGTTTATTTCTTTGTTTTTAGCATGTATATGGCCCCCAGCTCACTAAAATTACTCTGGGCAACATATCAAAAGGCAAATTACTAATACACACCCCCAACCCACAATAAATTAAAAAATAAACTAAAGCCCTAAAATGTTAAATAGACTACATTTAGTACTCCAGTCATCTGCAGTCAAAGATTGGAGAGGTTGAAGGACTTTCTTCCATTAGACTCCCTTTTAAACAATTCTGTGGAGTTGCAGTAAAAAGAATGGGAAATTGTCTCTCACACTTTGACAGTGTGGTTTAGTGGGTAAGGAACCAGGAGATGGTGAGTTCTGGTCCCACCTTAGACATGAAGCCATGTAGGTGTCCCTGGTGCCAATCTCTCTCTCTCTCTCTCTCTCTCTCTCAGCCCTATATATTTGTCAAGGCTTTTTGAATATATATCTCCCGAAGGATTCGGGACAGTGTACAGGGCAGTTAAAACACAATATACAAAGTTAAAAATAAATTAAATTAAATTAGCCCCAATAAATAAATCACATTCTGAAAATTTAAAATTCCAATCCCTCAGTCCAGGCCGGCAAGCTCAAATAACCCAGTTTTCAGGTCGCAGCGAAAGGAGCGAAGGTCAGGAGCCGTCTGGAGCTCAACAGGGAGCTGGTTCCAGAGGGCAGGCGCGCCCACAGAGAATGCTCTCCCCCTGGGGGCCAGCAGTCGGCATTCCCTGGCCGACGGCACCCTGAGGAGGCCCTCTCTGTGGGAGCACACAGGACAATGGGAAGTTGACGCCAGCAGAAGGTGCTCCCATAAATAATCCAGACCCATGCCATTTAGGGCTTTATAGGTCATCACCAGCACCTTGAATCTCACCCGGAGGGCAACTGGAAGCCAATGCAGCTCGCGGAGCAGAGGTGTTATATGGGAGTATCGGGAGACCCCCATCACCACTCACGCGGCCACATTCTGCACCAGTTGGAGCCTCTGAGTGGTCCTCAAGGGCAGCCCCATGTAGAAAGCATTGCAGTAGTCAATCCGAGAGGTCACAAGCGCATGAGTGACTGTACGTAGGGCATCTTGGTCCAAATAGGGCCGCAACTGGTGCACCAGGCAAACCTGGGCAAAAGACCCCCTGGTCACAGCTCCTATATGATCTAAACTGAGCTGTGAATCAAGGAAGACACCCAAGTTGCGAGCCCTATCTACGGGGGGTAACACCTCACCCCCCATAGTTAAAGATGGAATAAACTGGGTAACCCGAGATGCCGGTATGTACAGCCACTCGGTCTTGTCGGGATTAAGACAAAGCCTGTTCCTCCCCATCCAGAACCTCACTGCCTCCAGGCACCGGGACATCACGGCGAGGGCATCACTGAGTTGATTTGGGGTGGAAATGAAAAGTTGGGTATCATCAGCATACTGATGATACCCCACCCCCAAACCACGAATGATCTTACCCAGCGGCTTCATATAGATGTTGAACAGGAGGGGCGAGAGGACCGACCCCTGAGGGACTCCACAAACGAGAGGCCTCGAGGCCAACCTCTGCCCCCCTGCCAACACCGGCTGCGAACGACCCAGGAGGTAGGAGGAGAACCACTGTAAAACAGTGCCACCCACTCCCAACCCCCTGAGGCGCTGCAGTAAGATACCATGGTCGATGGTATCAAAAGCCGCTGAGAGGTCCAATAGGACTAGGACAGAGGAACAACCCCTGTCCTGAGCCCACCAGAGATCATTCACCAGCGCGACCAATGCTGTCTCCATGCTGTACCCAGGCCTAAAACCCGATTGGTAGGGGTCCAGATAATCAGCTTCCTCCAGGAACAGAGGGAGCTGATGTGCCACCACACTCTCAACAACCTTCACTAAAAAGCGAAGGTTGGAGACCGGATGATAGTTGTTCAAAATAGCCAGGTCCAGGACAGGCTTCTTGAGGAGGGGCCTCACCACCGCCTCCTTCAAGGCAGCAGGGAAGCTACCCTCCATCAAAGAAGCAGTTATTACTGCCTGGAGCCAGCCTCGTGTCTCCTCCCGAGCTGCATATACCAGCCAGGAGGGGCACGGGTCCAATAAACATGTGGTGGAACTCAGCCTCCCCATGATCCTGTCCACCTCTTCCAGAGTCACAGGGTCGAATTCTTCCCAGATAATGTTCCCAAGACCGCTCGTCTCCCCCACGTCAGACTCTGCCCAGTCGGAGTCCAGACCGGCCCAAATCTGAGCGATTTTGTCTTCCAGATGTTGACTAAACTCCTCGGCTCGACCCTGCAAGGGCTCCTCCCTCACCTCCTGATTAAGGAGGGAGCAAGTAACCCTAAACAGGGCAGCCGGGTGATTATCTGCGCACGGGATGAGGGCAGCGAAGTAGTTGGACTTCGCTGCCTCCATCGCTGCGAGATAAGACCTTGTAAAGGTTCTTAACTGCAATCGGTCAGATTCAGACCGGCTGGATCTCCAACAGCTCTCTAGGCTCCATCTCCGACGCTTCATCTCCCGGAGCTCCATGGAAAACCATAGAGCCAGCTGGGATCTGCGCTGAGACAGGGGCTGCATGGGCACAACGCGGTCAAGTGCCTCCATGGCTGCCCTTTCCCAGGCTTCCACTAAGGCATCAACCGGGCTGTGAGTGAAGATGGCAGGCACAGGTCCAAGGGCCACCTGGAACCGTTCAGGATCCATTAGGTGCCTGGGGTGGAACCACCTGGTCGGTTCCGCAACCCAGTGATGGGGGGTGGCGAAACAGAAGGCCAGCCACAGGAGGTGATGATCGGTCCATGACAGGGGTGTAATAACTGGAGATCCCCCTCCCAGATCATCAAGCCACCATCCAGATAAAAAGATAAGATCGAGTGTGTGACCTCCCCCATGAGTCAGGCCCTGAATTACTTGGGTCAGGTCCATGGCCGTCATGGAGGACATGAACTCCCGAGCCAACACTGACGAGCCTCCCAGGGATGGCAGGTTGAAGTCCCCAAGAACCATAAGTCTGGGGAACTCAACCGCCAGCCCAGAGAGGATGTCGAGGAGCTTGGGCAGGGCTGCTGCTACGCAGGTAGGCGAGAAATACGCCAGCAACAAACCCAACTGAGCCCCAGGGCCACATCTCAGGAGGAGCGACTCACACCCGAGTATCTGAACAACGGTAGCCTCCTGCGGGCATAAGGTCTCCCTTACAACCACCGCAACACCCCCGCCCCTTCCCTGAGCCTGGGGCTGGTGAAGCACATGGAAACCTGGTGGGCAAAGTTCAGTCAGAGGGACACCTCAGATCCGCACGCTCCTCTTCAACCAACTCTCGAATAAGAGGTGCCTTATTAACTACTGATCTGGCATTAAAGTACACCAGCCTGAGCTCAGGGGCCTGCTCATCCCCGCTCCCGGAAACACAGGTCAAATCCGGGGGGTCGGAGCACGCCACCGCTTGAAGATAGCGAGGGCGCGCTCCCGAATGTTGATACGGCCCCCCGTGCAGCCACCTGCTGCCATTCCCAATTGTCGTGGGGATCCGCAACCTCATTCCCCACTCCGGAGACCCGGCGGCGCCCAACCCAAGCCCCGTCACAAACCTGGACTGAACATCAGTTGGTGGAAGCCCCCCCAAATTCCAACCCGAACTGCAATCTAACCCTCCCCCCTAACGCCTTAAAAAATTTAGATAAAAAACAAATCAGGGGCCTCTTCCTAGAAATAGACCGAAGACCCCAATCCATGCCCAACCATCTCTCAGGGTCCCAACAAGTGGGCCCGTCATCAAGAGGAGGAGTACAAAAGAAGGTGGGTCACATCCAGGAAGGGGGGCACCCCTGAGGGTGCACAGGTCCGTGCCAGTATAACATAGGCGAGCCATAAATAACCATGTAGGTTCAGCAGAAGGCAGTCGGGTGTTAAATAAGATGGTATAAAATCAGAAGGAGTGTTTGAGTCCAAAACCACCAATCCAGCTCCACTCTCACTCGAGCTGGATACCACACACACACACACACACACACACACATGCTAAACTCCTTGCAAGTGATTTAGGAAGAAAGATTATGCTTCTTTCCCAATATGGTAATAAGCCCAAATTGGGTTTTTAAAAAATTATACTTATAAAAGAAAAAAGTATAAACTGCATTTTACCACGTTACTTTGACTTGATCAAAAGATTAAAGTGGCCAGTATGATTCTGTATATCTTAGAAATTTGAACTTTTCAGTGCTTTTCTTTCACTGGCTATGGGTTTCAATAGGATTTTTTACATTCTACATAATTTCTATATCTCTGCATAAAATATTTATCTATCTGACAACAATGATCAACTAACCAAACGAGAACTGTCGTTTCAACATCAGAAGTTCAGTTTTTCAGTCAACCTATATCAAAACTGTCACCTAAAGTAGCAGTGAAAACTGGGATAAATACAGAATGTTGACTGTTATCTAAAAGTTATAGGAATAGTATGAAATAAATAGATGTACAGTAGTAAGAAAATTCCAAGGATAGAATTCCCATCACCAGAAAAATTCAGTAGGTTGTATTCTTCTGTTTTACTTTTGGAAGAACTACACAAAACTGACTCTTCAATTTAAAAACAGTGTGGCTTTTTAAAAACAAGGTCTTGTGTAATTCAGCAGGTCTTTGACAAATAATGTTCATTGTGCAAATAATCAGTTCGTGTGAAAATGGCCACATGTATTTTGAAATTATAATCATGTATTCTTATTGCTGTTTAGTATCTGATCACATCAAAACCATGTGATTTCATTTGCTAGCATTCAGTGATGGACGTCATAATCTTAATTGATTAGATTGCTCTAAAATCAGAAAGTAGCAGCAGTGAAATAGAAAAAAGGTAGAGCCCTAAACTAGAAATGTAGTCTTTGAATCTATTGCAAGGGGGAAATGTGCACGTGGTAGTGATGGACAACAACTCTTTCAGTCCTGAACTTTGTGTGAACTTCCCCAAGTCACATTTCCTGAGCTTATACAGGAAGCCAAATGGACTTGTTAAAATGTGTTTTGGGGAATATCATCTTTTCCAAAAAAAATTAACCAGTGAGCATTACAATGAAAGCATCCAAAGAAAACAGCTAACCAGAAATTAGATTAATGAATGACTTGCAAATGTGTACTTACCTAAGTGAAAAATGACTTATCTATCTAAAAGGTAAAGGTAAAGTTTCCCCCGCACACGCGTGCTAGTCGTTTCCGACTCTAGGGGCCGGTGCTCATCTCCGTTTCAAAGCCAAAGAGCCAGTGCTTGTCCGAGGACATCTCCGTGGTCATGTGGCCGGCATGACTAGACGCCAAAGGCGCACAAAACGCTATTACCTTCCCACCGTAGTGGTCCCTATTTTTCTACTTGCATTTTTACGTGCTTTCGAACTGCTAGGTTGGCAGAAGCTGGGACGAGTAACAGGCGCTCACTCTGTTACGCGGCACTCGGGATTCAACCGCCAAACTGCCGACCTTCCGATCGACAAGCTCAGCGTCCTAACCCACTGAGCCACCGCGTCCCTTATCTATCTATATACTAATAAATCTCCTGTATCTGTTTGATTGCAATCTTCAACTGGGTAAAATAATGCAACATATGGCAACAATAGCAATAGAACCTAGACTTATATATCACTTCATAGTGCTTTACCGCCATCTCTAAGTAGTTTTTACAGAGTCAGCATATCACCCCCATCAATCTGGGATCATCATTTTATCAACCTCAGAAGGATGGAAGGCTGAGTCAACCTTGAGCCTCTTTTATAGTCATGAAGCTTGTGAATAAGTCAAATATTTACAACTCACGATGGCTGAGGGATATCACCAGAGAGAAAGGCCGTTGTATGAATCAGCTCTATGAAATAATGATGGTGGATTGCAGGAATTTGAGAATGACATGCAGAACAACAGAATTCCTATTACAAAGATATTGTCTGATAGGAGAAGAGGTTTTACTTCAGAGAGAGAGAGAGAGAGAGAGAGAGAGAGAGAGAGAGAGAGAGAGAGAGAGAGAGAGAGAGAGAGAAATGAGAAATTCCTAACAAGAATTCAGCTGTGAAGGGACAGAAAAAAGTGATGTTACTGATGTTTGACCATAATAAATGTTTGACTTGATTTATTTTGGTTGTACTATGTATTATTTTTCCAAGTTTTAAAAGTTGTTGTTGTTAGTTGCGAACTTGTGTCCGACCCATCACAGCCCCATGGACAACGTTCCTCCAGGCCTTCCCGTCCTCTACCATCTTCTGGAGTCCGTTTAGGCTCACACCTACTGCTTCAGTGACTCCATCCAGCCACCTCCTTCTCTGTCGTCCCCTTCTTCTATCGCCCTCAATCTTTCCCAGCATTAGGCTCTTCTCCAGTGAGTCCATCCTTCTCATTAAGTGGCCAAAGTACTTGAGTTTTAGCTTCAGGATCTGGCCTTCTAAAGAGCAGTCAGGGTTGATCTCCTCTAGGACTGACCGGTTTGAACGCCTTGCAGTCCAAGGGACTCGCAGGAGTCTTCTCCAGCACCAGAGTTCAAAGGCTTCAATTCTTTGGCGCTCAGCCTTTCTTATGGTCCAACTTTCACTGCCATACATTGCAACTGGGAAGACCATAGCCTTGACTATACGCACTTTTGTTGACAGGGTGATGTCTCTGCTTTTTAGTGTGCTGTCTAGATTTGCCATGGCTTTCCTCCCCAGGAGCAAGCGTCTTTAAATTCTTGGCTGCAGTCCCCGTCTGCGGTGATCTTGGAGCCCAGGAAACTAAAATCTGTCACTACCTCTATTTCTTCCCCATCTATTTGCCAGGAATTGAGAGGGCCGGATGCCATGATCTTGGTTTTCTTAATTTTAGTTTCAACCCAACTTTTGCACTCTCCTTCTTCCCTCGCAACAAGAGGCTCTTTAGTTCCTTTTCACTTTCTGCCATTAGAGTGGTATCATCTGCGTTTTAAAAGTAGTGATTGCAAAATACAGGAAAAAGAACCTTATAAAGTAGAATACAGTATTTTGAATCTGAAAATGCTAAACTTGACTTTGACCTTTCCTTTTGTGCTCAACCAATATTTTAGTAATTATTTAATTTGAATTAACTGATTGTCATGATCGTTTGCATTCGAACATACCTTTCACACATTCAACATCTTGACTTTAATACACCTAGCAGTTCGAAAGCACGTAAAAATGCAAGTAGAAAAATAGGGACCACTCCGGTGGGAAGGTAACAGCGTTCCGTGCGCCTTTGGCGTCTAGTCATGCCGGCCACATGACCACGGAGACGTCCTGGGACAAACGCTGGCTCTTCGGCTATGAAACGGAGATGAGCACCGGCCCCTAGAGTCGGAAACGACTAGCACGCACGTGCGGGGGAACCTTTACCTTACCTTTTCTTATTGGAAGTCCATGCCGAAAGAAATGGTCTCTCTGCGTGTCATAATTTGACCTTTTAATTGTTGTTGTGGGTTGTTTTTTTTTACTGTTTGTAGACTAGTTTTACTATTTGTTCTTGGATTTTTCTTCTTGCTTTTTTCTTTTCACCTGGGCTTGTCATCCTTTGCTGACTTATTAGCAGAAAGAATGAAATTAAAATATTAATATTAAATAATAAATCACACTTCTTCTATCCAGGAGGAAGATACCCTTGATATAACCCTTGTCTTTTTTTAAGAACAGTAGTTCTTGTCTTTTTCTAGATTTTCTATATTGACTCTACTGCCTGTGTGCAGAGACATTCATAAACTGCCTATTTGCCAAGATTTAAATGCCTAACCTTTCTAATGGCACAAGGGATTGAACTATGGTTCTTGAGAGAGGTTATTAAGCTACCGTGCCAGTTATGCTTAATTTTTGAGACTCAGAAGTAAAGTGTGCACTGTAGCCAACATTCCTCTTTGCTCAGCTCAGCATTTTTTTTTAATGTCAACAATTAAGAGTTGCCAGGAAGGAGTGCCACAATCAAAAGGAAGTCTTCAGCTCAGAACAAAATAATGAGGTATTAATGAAGCATGCTCAAAACTTTTCCACATGGTTTTCCTTCTAAGAATGGCTTGTTTTCATTTTTATTTAGCTCCCTAACACTGCCCCTTTAAAGAAGCTACTCTGATAGTAGTGGAGTAATAATATTTTCAGAAAATCAGAGTGAATTTTTTTTTGTCTATTAAATTTCCCCTTCCATCAGTGGCAAACAATACTTGTTGAAATTTGAGGCGATGGTGCTTTTTTTCATCTGTTATTTCCCACTCTTTAAAAAAGAGACTACCAAATGTGGTCATTGACAAACAGTAGGAGAATTCTTGGTTAATAATGATACCGTGAAACATAGCACTGTCAGATGAACACCATTCAAGGGTGTTAAACTGCTGGCCCATGGGCCGGATGCCTCACATGGAAGCCGCGCCAACCCCATTGCTGGCAATGGCAAAACTGTCCCGATACATCGCGCGATGTCACGTGATGTTGTGAGTTTGACATGTCTGCAAGATAAAGTGAAGAGCTTCTGTGCTGCTCACCTGCCCATATGCCTACAGGTAGTTCTCGACTTATTCATTTAGTGACTGTTAGCAGCGGCAATGGCACTGAAAAAAGTGACATGGCCGATTTTCACACTTGTGACTTTTGCAGCAGCCTCAAGGTCACATGATCAAAAGTTGGATGCTTGGAAACTGGCATGTATTTATGGCAGTTGTAATATCCCCAGGGTCATGTGTTTGCCTTTCATGACTTTTTGACAACCAAAGTCAAGGGAGAAGCCAGATTCACTTCACCAAGCTACTACCTTAACAATTGTAGTGATTTACTTAACAGTTGGGGCAAGAAAGATCTTAGCAATGAAAATTTTTGGCCTCCACTGTGGTTGTAAGTCAAATATAATTTAATTTAAATAAAGAAAAAAAAGAAGGTGAAAATAAGGACAAGAAGACTCTCCCTTGACAATTGTGGATCCTATTTAGGATTGTCTTGCTTCAGTTTTGCCCCCATTTTCACAAATGGATGTAAAATGAAAGCAGTGGAATGGTTGGAGACTGAAATGATTTTAGCTAAACTAAACTAAACTGTAGGTCAGGAGTCTTCAAACTTGGCAACTTTAAGACTTGTGGACTTCAATTCCCAGAATTTCTCAGCCAGCCCTGAGAAATGCTGTAGGTAAATACAATTGCAGTCTCCCTATACACTGTTTTGCATTCACCTGTTTTTTAGGTGGTTCCAATGAACACCAAAGTGGTACGGTATGTTACCACACCAACATCATAATCATTAAATGTACTTTCCACAAACAGAACATAATCCCAACTTTTCTTTTGAATCTATCGTCTACAGATTTACCTCTGGCCCAACTTTCTTTTACACGTGGGCCTCAAGAGTTCATTTATTTATTTATTTATTTATTTATTTATTTATTTATTTATTTAAATTTAGTTATTTAATTAAATTTAGTTATTTAATTACATTTAATTAAATTTAGTGACTATTCAAAGTTACAACGGCCCTGGAAAAGGGGTTTATGGCCATTTTTCATACTTATGGCTATTGCAGCATCCCCATGGTCATGTGTTCAAAATTTGGATGCTGGGCAACTGATTCATATTTATGACGGTTGTAATGTCCCAGGGTCATGTTGATAGATTTTTGCAAATTTCTGACAAGCGAAGTCAATGGGGAAGCCAGATTCACTTAACAATCATGTTACTAACTTAACAACTGCAGTGATTCACTTAACAACTGTGGCAAGAACGGTCGTAAAATGGGGCAAAACTCTCTTAACAAATGTCTCACTTAACAACATAATTTTTGGGTTGATAAGTCTGGGACTCCCTGCATTTACATAAACATACTCAAGAAATGCCCATAAGTTCCGAGTTAGAATATCTTGCATGATGCAGATTAAGAAACCAAACATTATTTTACATGTTTATTTTACAGTTTTATATTACGTTTTACATTCTGGTTTTTTTTTTCTTAACTTAAAAAAATTGATACAAAAAAGCTTGCAAGAGCCCTGCTTTATTCGATCTTCAATGTTATTTTTCACCTCCTCGCCTATGGACTCTTAATATTCACTTCACTGAGTGTTTTTGGAACATCTCCCTTTTTATTGCTGTGTTTTATTCTACAGCTGTAAACCTCAGAATATCTCTGGCCAAAAGCTTTCAGTACCTCCCCTGGAATGTGACAGGGTATCGTTTGGGGCAACTTCAGGACAATGGACATAGTGATGAATATGTAGAATAAATTGTCATTCTCATCTGGACATTGGCATCCTGAATTCTCAGCAAGGGGGCCATAATTGGTCCCATCCTTGTTGGCCTTTCATAAGATTTTAAAAACTTGACTTGGTACCTGAACCTAAGGGCATGGGTTACAGCCTGTTTCCTAGATGAATGGATGATAGGTTAGGTCCTATCTAGCTGCTATTTATTTTTGTTTTTGTTTCCTGTTATATATTTTGTATTTTTATTTTGTTTATTGTAAGCTGCCTAAAAGTGAGATGGGTCTCTAAATCAATCAAATAAATAAATAAATAGAATACATAAGAGGGTTTTGTTCAAGAGTTTTGGATCTGTCTTTTTGCTCAAGACCTATTTTATTTGCCTTTATTTGTTTTCTCTGCCACTATTCTTTACTTTCAGTGAGTAAGTCTCTCTGGAACATGACTGAAAATTCTTGAGAGGAACAATTTTGCAAAGTGGCTTGTCTCCACTCCAAGAGAGAAGACATGTAAGCTCTTGGGTTGTGTGGTAAAGCTAATAGTAATACTGTGAGATTGCAGAAATGCAATTATTAAAATTGGGGGGGGGGGAGGAGAAACGTAATAAAATCATGATGTCATGGCTAACTCTGAATCCTATTCCAGAGATTAAAGGAGAGAAACAATGAGGACTATAAAGGAACAATGCCAATGAAGCTATGCAATGAACTGCTTCGGTTTCTAAAAAGGGGGAGTGAGGGAAGCACAGCAATTGAGATTGAAAAGCTGATGATAGAGACTCAATAACGTTTCCTCTATGTGAAACATAGAGTGAAGGAATAAAGTTCCTCATGATTGATATAAATCCCATTCCATCCCCCAAATTCAGAATTAGGAAAAAAAATACGGAGATTCTTCAAATTACTTCTGCCGACAACTTTTTTTTTTTTTGGAAAGATATAAAGATCAGGGATTCAAAGGTGAAAAAGATGACACTCACCCAGCTGGGATCTGCCAGAAAAATCTAACAAAAACCACACAGGGGAATGCAAATGAGTATAAATTTTTCCATTCCCCACCATCCAGTCAGAGCTGAAGAAGCTTCTTGGATGAGAAGCGAAACATCTTCAAAGGAAAACAATAAAGTCCAGTTGCCTCCTGAAAAAGCACCTTTGGACATACAGGAGCGATTTTAGAGAAAGGATTTTGGGGTTAGGGTCATAAGAGTTCAGTACTTGAGACGTTCATAGAATATTTGCGATCATACTTGATCGTAGTGGTCAAGGAAAAAAACTGGGCAAGGAAAACTGAGAGGGTGATAAATCAGGAATTCCCACAGCAGTGTATCCATTAGGTGCAAATCATTAACAGTTTCATCATAAAGCTTTCCTGTGTCCCTGTTGTGATTCAGGGTCAGCCTGTGGGTTCGGCAGTTGGGTCGGATGATTCAGAGGAGGAGGAGAGGGGTGTTGGAGAGCTTGCTGAGAATAATATTGAGGCTCCACAGAGCCCTCAGCCAGGCCCCTCCCATCTGGTGACGACGCAGACCCAGCTGTGTGAGCCTGACAGCGTGGATGAAGATGACCCACAGCTGGCCCTGTTCAAGGACGCCCGATGCAGGAGGCAGTCAATCAGGAGTAAACAGAGGAAGGCAATGGGGCACCTTGGAAGGAGGCAGAGAGATGCCACGCCCTGAACTGTTTAAAAGGGGAATGTGTGGGAGGGCTGGTTTGCTGAAGGCAACCGTTTGAATAGCTCCTGTTTCATGGTTTGTGTTTGCTCTCTTTGCTCTGTTTGCTGTTTTATGTTAATAAATTTGGCAGGCTTCGTTCCAGCCTCTTGCCTTCTTGTAAAGGGGTTGTCCCTGCCTTTTCTGCAGGGCTGGTAGCAGGCTGGTACAGAACAGTCCCCTACTATTGTCTTAGAGACCTCACTAACTGATCAGCCTAACGAGGAGCTGTATTTGTACCCTATACGTAGCTGAGCCAGTTGCTCTATTGATCCACTTATTTATTCCCTTGTACCAGCAGCACGTCGAAACTTCGAATTTATTTTCTAAACCCTTCAAGATGACTGAGAAGATGTCACAATCAATTTTCCCCAATCAGATGGAGAAATGGGAGAAATGCTTGGGAGAGTGTGGTTCATCCAAATTCAAAGCTTGTTTGAGGTTAAAGTAAAGTAAGTCTGATCTAGTTTCCAGGATTAGTCAATTGGGTTAGTGTCATCACATGACACACACAGTCCTTTCCTTGATCTTGTTAAGTGTTAAGAGAACTTCAGGGTAATTGAACCCAGGTGGTCTTGGGGGAATCAAAATGCTGGTGGTATGTGATCTCCAGTAAGCAACCACAAATAGATAAGTTTCTTGGATAGAGAAGAGATGGACTTTGAAGGTATAAGCAACCTTATTAGCCAAATCCCTTGTGTAAACAAGATTATCCCTCCTAAATCTTTCCTTTAATTTTTTTTAAAGTATGCATCTCATATTGTGAAGTGACGTGAGATACAATTTCCATAGAGAGTAAGATGACTTTAATGGCATTATGCAAGAACCATTACTCAGGCAAGAATGGCTGAAGCATTTTTAAGGTCTAGCCCAAGGTAACGTTCAGAATCATCTCAGGCACCTTCTGAGGAAACACCTCCCTAATTCACTGAAGTATAAGAAGGAAGGGGAAGTACAGTGCAATCCAATTTGGAAGATTCTGTCATTATAGCCATCTCAATAAAAGTAGTTTTTGATTTCCTGGGTTCCTACTCTCTTCGACTAGTAGGGTTGACAGATTCTACCTGTCACCATTTCTGAGAATTGTGTTCACTTGGAATTTTCAAAACGTAGATGCACAAATATTTAAATAGATGTTAGGGAGCTTCTTGAGAAGTTTCTTGGCAGAAGTTTTCCTTTGAGAGTCTTCTGAATCTTCTGCTAAACTTTTCAACTTTATGTATTGAACGTGCAGTCAACCTATACTTCAGACATCAAGGATTCTTGAATTCAATGGGAGTTTCGTTTGCACAAGAAAAAGACAAACAGAGGTCCATCAAAGTACCAAATTACAGAGTTCATAATCGTAGCTGTTTTGCTTTGTATCTGAAAAATAACTTTTAGAAATTATTATTTTGCCAGGATGTAATGTATATGATTGTTTTTACATCATGGGTTTTCATTATAGCTATAGCAAGTGTTTGGGTCTATTTGTGTTGCACAAATATATAGATTCATTTTAGGCACTGACATTTATTATTTATTATTATTAATTTTATTTGTATACCGCCCTTTTCCTGAAGGACTCAGGGCGGTGAACACGGCAATACATGTTAAAAAACAAGAATACAAATATTAAAAGAGATTAAACAAGATGCCCAAAAACTACAGCAATATGTTAAAATACATTAAACAACAGTAAAAACCCAAACCCATCACCCATCAGGCCAGGCCGGCTTGTTCGAACAAGTAGGTCTTTAGATCGCGCCGGAAGGAGCGAAGGTGGGGCGCCATCCGGAGCTCAACCGGAAGACGGTTCCACAAATCCGGCGCACCCACAGAGAACGCCCTCCCCCTGGGGGCCACCAGTTGACATTCTTTGACCGGTGGCACCCTGAGGAGGCCCTCTCTGTGGGAGCGCACTGGGCGGAGGGAAGTTGAAGCCGGCCGCAGGTGCTTCCTAAGGTATTCCGGACCCTTGCCATGTAGGGCTTTGTAGGTCATTACCAGCACCTTGAATCTCACCCGGAAGACAACTAGGAGCCAATGCAGCTCGCGGAGCAGAGGTGTAACATGGGAGTATCGGGAAACTCCCAACACAACTCTCGCGGCTGCATTCTGTACCAGTTGGAGCCTCCGGGTGGTCCTCAAGGGCAGCCCCATGTAGAGAGCGTTGCAGTAGTCTAAACGAGAGGTCACGAGCGCATGAGTGACTGTACGCAAGGCATTTGGGTCAAACTTTTTTTTTTACATATAGAGTGATTTTTCCCTTTTAAATATTTTGTAATCAGGAATAAGTTTTGATTGTGTCCTATTGGGTGTGCTCTCAAGGTAAGTTGAGAGTGTATCATGTATGGTCTTTGACATGCACACACTTTTCCTCATTCACACACACACACACACACACACACACAAACTGTATGTGGACACACAGAGAATCACAGTAATAGTGGTAATAATAAGAATTGGCCTTTTGCCCAAGTTGTGTTTGTCTGGTGGGATTTGTAACATTCTGACCTCGTGGACTATGCCGTAAGGAGAGAGCAGAGAGGTCTGGGGCAGAAGGCGTAGCTGTGTCAGGATCAGAGGCCTAATTGTCTGTTTCCTAGAAGTTTGAGTTATTGGCAGCTGCCATTACAGCCTCCTGTATCCTGTCACACAGCACAACCCACCAGCCTGTGCTAATTGCAGTGGCCTTTTCATCAAGGAAGATCACCCAGCAAACCTCCAAGAGCTGTCTCTCCATTAGTACAGGCGGTAAGCCTGTAGATTAGCTTGGCTACTTGCGTATGATTGGACTGTCATATGGTTATGATTTGTTCAAGTTTAGAGCATTTAGCAGATAGCCTTTGCTCCTCTCATTGTACCTGCATCCTCTAACCTGCCTGCCCCTATCATTTAAGAGGGTGCTGTAGCTTTTCAAAGTTCAGCAATGCACAATTGCAGGCAGGCAACTGGTCTCTGACAAGAGATCAATACTGTCCTTCCAAATGCTGAAGTCAAGCTGCTGGGTCTGTCAGAGGGATGTGTGCTGTAATTGGATCATGGATGCAACGAGTCATCGGCGTCTGCCTTCAGCATTGTCACAGCTGTCAGATGTCATCCCTTTGTACAGCTGTCACTGCGGGAGGGTGGTGGCTCTCTTTCTTCCCCTCCCTCTTCCAAACCGATGCAAATGTCCACTTAGCAGATGAATATTGAAGATATTAGACACTTCTTTATGCCTTTATGCAAAATAAAGATCTGTGTCATCTGTGAATTTCATGGAAATAAGTTGCAATTTATTCACTGTGAGAAAAGGGAAGTGAAGCCTGTAAAAATGAGAAATTATTTGGTTCAGGCTATTAAAAAGAGAGGGAGAAGAAGGGAAAGATAGGGGAAAATATTTTACAGAATAAACAAAATAGGGGACTTTCCTCCCCCTCTAAGTCAAACAACTAACAGGTAAGTTTTTAATGACATAGTTGGACAGTTACTTTTGTTTTAAAGAATGAATGAAATCTCTCTCTCTCTTTCTTTCCTATCTGAACAGTATAACTAAGCAAAACGTTCATTCCTCACACAACCGTATAGAAGAAAGTCACCTAATCTATGACGAGCTTTGATGAAGATTACTTTTCGAGATGCATCATTATATCAGAGGAACGGCATCCCAGAAAGGGGCTACGGTGGAGAAAGTTACATTTGGATCAGTAGACTAAATCCTTACAAAATGTATTCTGAATAACGTCCTGAAGAGTTGAAAACAAATGGATATATCTGACACTTACTTTAAGGAACAGTTAACTGGACTGTTTAACAGGCAGATTAAAGGAATAAAGTTTTAGATAGAATTTTTTTTATTGCAAATTTTATTATTTAAAACTTTGGACAAAGTGTTAACGGTCTGACATTCCTTCTTGTCTACATTATTTTTGTATCTTATACACATATATACATTTTATGTACATATCATTTATATACAATTATACAATATTCAATCTTATCAACCACCTTATTCTAATAATGTGTGAAATCAGCATATCTCTATTTAGACCTTCCTTTCTGTTCCCACCATAGGTAAAACTTATTCCAAATTTTGTAATAATCTGACTGATCTTTATTTTTAATTTCCATAGTTAACTTGTCCATTTCTGCGCACGCCCAAATTTTATTTATTACTTCACTCTCGTCAGGTATTTCACTATTTTTCCATTAAGTTTTAGATAGAATTTTACAAAGACATTACAGTCTTTCCCTCTGGATTCTTTGCTCTTGCCCTTGATTCTGCGCTCTTATACTCAGCTTTTGTACTTGTAACTGGCATCATTATGCCTATAATGGCAATTAGCATTCTTTTCCAATTAACACTGGAAATAAGCCATATTACCACTTCATAAAGAAAGAAAGCAATATCCTATTTACCTCCTTTTGTGGAAGATTTGCATGTTATTTGACGAAATTCTGTATTACAGCCATCTCTCTTTACTGGATTATTATTCCTACTGGTTGCAGGAGAGCTGAAATCAGGTTGTGGAATTCTGCTTTCCTACTAAATTGAGGTTCAAGAAGAGACTGCTAATGTTTGAGCATTGTTTAAAAGAATATGATTTGAGCATTTGGCAGCTTTGCTTATGATTAAGAGATGAAGTAATTTTTGCCTGGGCTAAGGCTGCATTTCCTGAAAACAAGACACTCTCCCCGCCCCAACACACACACACACACACACACACACACACACACACACACACACACACATGATCTGTCATCAACTGGGTAGCTTATGTGACCAGGGAGCATGCTGCTCATTTCCAAGATGTGACCCCAATACACAGTGGGCCTCCACAGAACCACTGAACCAACCCACAACATGTTTTCACTGTGCTGAATATCCTGGTGACATTTGGAGATGAAGTCATCTCTTCTGTTTCTACGGTTTTCTGTTTTTCCTTGAATGACTGAAGTTGCCTGATGAAAGTGCAATCCAACAGGAATAGAGAAAAAAATTACATGTGATTAAAAAGAGTAGAACAGTTGAAAGTAGATTTTTGGGAGGTCTTTTCTTTAAGGAGCATTCCTTTGTTGTCATGGTGGCTCAGAAGACTCATTCCCTAAAATCTCTAAAACAGGGGTCTCCAACCCCTGATCTGTGGACCAGTACCGGGCTGCAGCTTGCCAGCAACTGGTCCGCACAAACAAGCAAAGCCCAATCCATGGGATGCAGGCAGGACACAAAACCACACACTCTCTGGTCCGTGAAAAAACCTTTCTCCACGGAACCGGTTCCTGGTGCCCAAAAGGTTGGGGACCTCTGCTCCAAAAGGTTTCAGTTTGGGTTTTTATCTTTTAAAGTTGAGGGTAAACTTGGAATCAATTCGCCTGTGAGTAGAGAATCATATCTACTCTCAGCCATCTAGCAAGTTACTTACTATTTAGTTACATTTAGCAAGGTAGGCATAAAAACAAGCTGGGTGACTTTGGGTCAATGACTCTAAACTCAACCCGCCTCACAGGGTTGTTGTGGGGAAGATGAAGGAGTATTAGGTATGTTTGCCACTTACAAAGTGGTAAAGGAGGGGTTAAAATTAATAAACAAGTTAGTTAATTTCCACGAGCTGTAATTATTTTTTTAAAGAATACATTTAACCACGTGACCACACTGTAGTGTTTAAGGCATGTACGTTTGAAAAAAAAAAGTCTTCAGGATGATTTATGTAAATGAGTCCAAGCAGTTCGGCTTTGATTCTCAATAACAAATATCATGTGGTTCCCACATACATCACATGAGAATAGTACATCATTTGTCGGGCTAGATACTATATTCCATATGTAAATTGTTAGCAATGATGTGCTCAGAAAAAGAGAGTTTATGTCTGTGCTACGAAACACAATTAAAAATTCCCAGCGCTGATTTATGAGAGTTTAAATGAATTTGAAATCTCTTTTGGGTAGGGCAAATAAGTGTTTTGTGATGTATTATTTTACAAAAAAAAAGGAGGGGGAAGAAGAAAGAGAGACCATCGTTCTGGCTCATTTAATTTTGCGAGTGAATGATCTAAGATTAACTACAGACTAGTCAGTGCAGTTTAAAAGCTGAAAGCAATTTTCAGCCATCGATGGTAATGCCACATTTAGTCCACAAGCGAATGACTCTAAATGACTAAGCTGTAAGGTCTTTGTATATGGCCATAGGGCCTGATAAAGCCATAGGAACACAGTAAAAGCACAAAAATAGTTCCAATTTATTTGGTGCCATCACCTTAATGAGATTAATTCGGATGTATTCATGTGCCTAATTGGTGATTTTGTTTTAGCTGGTAATGAAGGATTAAATTTCAGGCAACCAGATAGTTGGAGGAAAAGGCAATCTGAAGGGCAAGTTCTTAATTACACAAGACCACCACTATATGTGACAAACACTGTTAAAATAAATCCTTAGATATAAGTATGTGCAGCACAGATGCATTCACATGTAAAGTAAGCGATGGTCATTTATAATGGGTCACAGCATTGAAAAGGAATTAATGTGGAATACTTTATGTCTGAAGAAGACTTCTGTTCTTAGTGAATCCACATTAGAATAAAAACTCTGAATTTAGGTGGAAGAGAAAATCAAGAATCCTGTATTCTCCCAGTAAAACTGAAGGTGAACTAGTTGGGGTAAACTGAGTTCATCTGTACTACATAGCCCATGACTTTACTTTTGCAAAAGGGTACAGGCGGAAGAACATTGGTGGTTTGAGCTTCCTTTGACATGGACAATTCTCTACCCTCAAGGCTCACAAGCTCTTCAAAGATGATAAGATCCTACTGTCCAAATTATGGGTCATGGAACTTTTATTCATCCTTAGAAAGAACTGTGCATATCACAAAACAAAAGAACAAAGCCCAGAACCCCAAAAGTAAAACAAATACAGCTTCTAGTAGAATGGATGACACTGCTGCATCCTTAGTTTCTTGAAAATCAGGATACAGGCTATGGTTACAACTTAGCTCTTTCTCTCCCTATTCCAGCAGGGCAGGTCGAGCTGTCGGAGTGCAGGAGAGAGAAGATTTATTCCATCCCTTAGCTGCTCTCACTGAAAATCAGTTCATTTTAGCCAAGGCTCATATGAAGAGCCAAATAGAGTGCTTGGTTTGTGTCCCACCAAAATTGCTGGTGGGAAAGGAAGGATCAAAATCCCCCTCACGTGCATTGTGGCAACAACGTGGATTGGAAACTGGCTCTATCTTTCAATACAAAAAACTATGTGCTCCATGTTCCACGTCATGTATGCTGTGTGTGTAACTCAAGCGGCTTCTTTTCTGAACAGAAACATTTAAATGCGTGGTAAGAGTAATTGATCTGAAGCGTTTGGCGTGCTGCATTGAAGAACACCAGCTCTTGCTTTGCTGGAGGTTTGTTCTTCTACCAAGGGGTTTGGAAAGGAGATGCTCTAGAGATGCTTCAGTTTTCCGGATGCCCAAATCTGAATTATTTCTACCGTCCTCTCCATGGAATGTGTCAAGAAGTTCTGTTCTGCGCAAAGCTTTGCAACTCATCTTGCAACAGGCATCCTTGGGAGCTTACGTTGGGGAAGGTTCACAGCGACTTGTGTGACAGTGACAAAGTTCACAGCGGCTCCAGGGATGGGAGATGGAAACTAGAAGGCTGGAGAGGTGTGCTAGGCTGTGAAATCTGAAAGTTCATTTGGAGCATGCCTCCCATCAAGAATGTTTGATTTTATTCTGAAGATCTTTGAATGTGGCAGTGGTCCAGGCGTTCCTTCCTAAAGGCTGGCTCGGCCCTTCGTGATGCTGATAATCGTGTGACAAAACCACCCAAGGAAATACCCACCTCCCCTGTAGGTTAAGGCAATGCTGCCTTCTTTCAGAGGCTATTCAAGATCATTTAAATGCTAAGACTACTAAATGTGCGCCAAACCCCAAACATTCAGCCTAAGTCATTAAAATTTAATTATAAAGGGGCAGCTGAGACCAATTGGAGTTTTGATTCAGGCCCCGTGCAGGACAGAAGACAAACATATAACACTGAAATCGCCCAACCAAACGTGGGCCCAGCTGGCCGTGGCAGCCCGCTCAGTTGCATAATTGTAGAGATAATATTTCCTTTCTTTGAGGGGAAAAAAAAAATCAGGCTTCTCTCTCTGTTTCTGGATTCTTCTGGCAAGCAAAATTCCTCCCTTTACACACAAACGCACATCCCAATTTTAGTCAGGCATTTCCATTTCAACTTTTGCGAAAGCTGCTGAAAATACCAAACAAGCGATCCCTGTTGTGTATCTTTGAAAAGGAGACGGTTTTGGCGGCTTTTGGTGCATAGACTTTCCTCGCAGAAATAACGTTGCTCTTTATGCCTTTTTCCCACATTATTAGTGCCACAATCAGAACAATGTTTACATCACGTTTGTGTTTCTTTTCCTGGCTCCTCCCCCCCCGATCCTCAGGTGTTAATATTCAGAGCCTTTATTGGCAACAGAATCGAATCTCCTTTGGAGATTTAACATTTATGATTTGATCCTTGATTTTTTTTACATTCAGTACCCCTTAAAAGAAAAAGGGGTGGTGGTGGGGGAAAGCCTCTCTGTCTAGCCGTCTCCTCCACCGCAAGATGCTCACTTCCCAGCGAATGAAGACAGAAATATATTTTACATTTCTTGTCAGATTGAACTTTAAGGCCTCTTGACTGCTTTCTCTATAATTTAAACCTCACGGCCCAAATGGCAGCCTGCTTTGTTCAGTTCCAGTTGTGTGAAGTTGGAGTGCTTCACTGCTTCCAGGGGAGCTTCTTGCTGGCCCCTCCTGAGGGGTGCCGGGATTCGTGCTTTTCCCCACCACGGCATGTCAGGCTATTATAAGAGGGTCCACGATGTCACCGTGGCCTCAATGGTTCGTCAGCGGATGGATACGGCTAACAAATGTAAAAACCAAACTTCAGAGGAGCTGATTCTCTGTGCTAAGTGATCTGTATTCCCTCTGAATTTACTTTCCCCTAACCCCGTGAAATTAACAGTACTTTCTGACATTCGACCCCCTGACCTCACATATAATAAGAATTTAAAAAGCACCATGCATGAGTGTGCCTGTGTAATGCAAAACTGGGGAAAAATGACCATGTCACCCTTTTATTATACAAAACCCCTTCTGTGTCTCCATTGCATGCTTCATATGGCAAGTGCTTGGCTGAAAGTTATTAGAAGGGACGCACCCAGGCACCCAGGCACCCGGCGAGAGAGTTGAGCCGTCATCATTCACTTGCTGTGACTTTTATAGACAATAAATTGTAGCAAATACATATTGCTGCCCCCTTCCTCTCCCAGAAAAAAAAAAGCTTTGCATCCCATTAAGGCAGATGTTTACCAAGCTAAGTATTAAAATTGGGGTGGGGAGGCGAGGCGAGGCAGGCGAGGGTTCGCATGGAAGTGGCGTGCAGCTGGGGAGCTGGTTGGCAAGAATGTAAGTGGGTACACAAGGCAGAGGTCTCTGGTTGAAGAGGCAGAAGCAGGAAAGGGTGAGGCAGAAATTGTTTTGCAGTGCTGGGGCTTTGGCTATGACAGCCTCCGAGGGAAGGAAGAAGGTGTGATCATGTGGCTTTTTCTTCCCGGTGAAGCCAAGATTGGCAGCTGGAAGTAAGGCTTACAGGCAGACCTTCACCCAGGAACTCATAATCACTACTCAAAGGGAAATGCATTTACCAGTAAAAAGCGGCTGTAGCCATCCAAAGTGTGCTTAAAACACCACTTAAATATCACTTTATACGCTATTACTTGCAAACCGGGGCTTCGTATTAAATTATACTTGCATAGGCTCTTGCTTAGGTGCTGATAATGCTTTTGAGGTAGCATTGGTGAGGAAGCATTTAGGCGGCTTTAATCAAGACGTGACTGGAATCTTCCATCGGCTGTAGAGTGACAGGGTGAAAAATGGCAGAACTGTACTTTCTTTCCCCATATAGATTGTAATTTTAATTGTCATTGTGGCCCTTCTGTTTTAATTATGGGACTTCTTTGATATATACTGGGACATCATATTGAATGAAAATATGGTGCTATAATAGTCTCTTTATAATTAATGACCACATGTAGATCATGGTGCATAAAAGGAAAGGAATAAATGCACAATTTATTTAACTAGGTTTTGGATTTCTTTCTGTCTTCCAGGGAATAGGAAGTGATCCCAGAGCTTTCGAAACTCTTTGATGCTGGGACTACTAAGAATATTGGATCAAAATTATACTGCCGGGGAAGGGGGGAATTAGAAAACATATTAATACACAAATTAATACACAAAATGTTAATTATTAATTGTTTACTAGGAGGTGGAAATATTTATTTATTTCTAGCAGTCAATAAAAAGACAGTGTTCTCTCTCTTCTTAAAAACAAAACAAAACTAAGTTTGCTTGCTAAACTGCCTTGTTTTTTTTCCATTCATGGAAAGTAACAACCTGCATTTACTTTTAGCTTTTCAAACTTAAATTTCTTTTCTTTCTTGCAAGGTACAAACAAGACCTTTTCTTTTTAACCCTTTGCTTTCTGAATAGGATGCCTTTGTGTTATATTTATATTAATCTTTAGTGGCTGCTAACTCTGAAACAGGAGTAATTATAAAACAAGTCAATTAAAAACAGAAAAGGGAACCGATTAGCATCACCCATTCCATGCAGGGCAACACATCTGAAAAACACGTGGCACATTTAATATTTCCCTGACATAAACCACTGCAGGTTTTTTATGCACTTTTTCTTTATCAGTATAGGAATAATGCTAAGCAGGAAACATGACAGAACCATAAGCAATTCAGGAGACGACAAATCTCTGTGGATTTCTGAAAAGCAGACATATTTGTCCAGCGTCTGTCACAATAAAAGTAGAAAATATACCCTGACAAGCTTTTGCTAATTTTATTGTGGCGTGGAGTCATGGGCACACATCCTATGCTGTACGACTGCAGTTCAATTGGAGAGCATGATCAAATTGGATCGGCAAAGACAGGGACTACCCTGGGGTCAGCTGTGACCAAGCCACTGCAATGTGATGTCTAGTTGGGGTGATGGTGTGTAAATAAACGTAGAGAATTGCAAATCTTGTCATTGCCACACAGAGCAGCTCAAGCATTTAAAGATGGTTGCCCGCAAACCTAACTGGAAGGTGGTTGCTGTGTGTGATGGCTTAGGAAACAACGGGGGCGGGGGGGGGAGGAGGAAATGAAAATTTCAGTTCTTTTTCTGTATTCACTTCCTTCCTTCTTGCCATGTCTGAAATCACTGACCCAGCAATCTATCTATCTATCTATCTATCTATCTATCTATCTATCTATCTATCTATCTATCTATCTATCTATCTATCTATCTATCTATCTATCTATCTATCCAGCTATCCAGCTATCCAGCTATCCAGCTATCCACATTCGAATAACGTTTGTTTGTGAGATGAACTGCCTTAATGTGTAGATATATCTTTCAATTTATATTATCTTCTATGACGTGTGTATGTGTGTGTCTCTCTGTGTGTTTGTATGTGTATTTGTCTTAAAAGAAAGTAATAAATTTAATTACCTTATCTTTGTCATAAATTAAGAATATATACAAAGTTCCACTGTTTCTTTTTTGAGGAAACAAAGAATTTTCCTAATGTTAGAAAAGAAAATATGATATAATTCACTTTTTCAGCTTATGACTCTCATTTTATATCAGCATAGCCTGTCAAGCTCATTAAAATATGTTTACAGTTCTGCTACTTTTGACCAATAAGATGCAATTTTAACCACTTTGTGCAGCAAAATGTATCTGTTTTTCTGTTACTCTCCCCCCCACACACAATTATGTTTCATTACAAATTTATAAAATCATTTACATTTTAGCAGTTTAAATGTTTCTGCTGACATTTTGTAACTATTACCCTCTTGTAGAATGGCATATGTTCAGGCAGTTAATAAAAAATTAAATGAAATAGCACCAGACAAGGTGAAGCTTTGTAGCCCAGTGTTCTGCACATTTCTGAAAATACCAACTTCGTGTTGCAAATGGTGAAGTGAGGTTAGGGCAATGCCAATGTATGTATTTGTCATAACTGTCACAGAGTCCGTGAACTAGCCAATCATTTTGCTCCTAATTAGACAGTTACTTTTTGCCCCTGTTGTTTTTTGCTTTTTAAAAAAGCTTTCGTATAGAAGATGGTGTCTCACTTTCCAGAAAGGTGTTTTATGTATGGAGAGCACAAAATGCCAGAATATTTTTTAACTCCTTATGAGACTCCTTAACGAAGGCATCTATGTTCAGCATGAGCAAGGACAGAAATGTTCTTCAAATGAAAGTAAGGGAAATCTGGCAGCACCACAAGGCAACAAAATTTTGTGAAAACAATGAGGATTCAGCACATTTACTTGTCTCTGCTGCTCCGAGAATTATACAGAAGTGAACACTGTCTTCTATCTCAGGCCCATTTCTGTGGAAGTAAATTTGGCTGAATTATTCTCTAGCAATTTTCCATGCCACGGAGTCTTTAGAATTTATTAAGATAGCCATCTGCTGATTGTATTTCAAATAAATATATCTTATTTGTGTGTCTATCTCTCAAGAAAACCCGTAAGAATTTTTCTCTGCTGATTTTTTTGTTTTTTATCCCAAGCATTTTCTATTTTAATATGAAAAGGAGAACAAATTGAAACAATCCATTTTTTAAAAAAGAAATGATGAGATATATTTTTACCAGAAAAAACACCTGGTTTTGTGTGTGGGGGGAATGGGTTACATATCTCTCCTAAATAAAGCAAGATCAAATTAAAATATAGCATTATATTACGTAAATAATTTTGCTTGATTAAGACTAGAAGATGACAGGCTGACATATGATTTGTTTAATCAAGGCCAATCCTCCAGCCAGAGTTTACAGAATTAGTTTTAAAGTTATCATAGCAAGATTGTGGTAGAGTCCCATCATTTCCAACTTAAGAAAACAGGTGTGTTCTTATTCCAGAAATATAGGACAAAGTTAAAATATTCCATTTTTAGCCAGGCTACTTTACTCCTATTAATGTTCTTCAAGTGACAGGGTGAGAACCAAGCAGATCATCTTCTTTTGGGAAGTCAACAAAACTACTTCAGAGACTCCAGTTGGAATTTTTAAGAAGTAATGTAGGTCTCTCTCTCTCTCTCTCTCTTTTTTGAGGAAGAAGAAAAAGAGGAATTTGTAGTAGTATGGCTGCTTCAGACTTTTATTTTTTGTTATCCATTCAATAGCACATACCAGAAGTTTTAACAGTCGGTAGCAGATTAACCTTGTCTGTATGTTTGAAAGCTCATCATCTGATGAATTTACATGCTGCTGGATGAAAATGCTATTTGGAGAGAGATTGAGAGTTTATTTGATTAAATTCCTTTCTCCACTACTTTGACCTCTTTCTTGTGAAATAATCAGAACTGTTTAGCAAGAATATTCAGGCATTAATAATGAATTGCTTTGGAGTTGGGTTCTTCTTCTTTTTTTTGTACTGCAACAAGCCCATTGACAAGCACTTTTCTCTATTTTTATTTTATTGATTGATCCAGTTATCTATGTATCCATCCAGTTTTGGTCCATTCATGGAGCGGGGGGGGGGGGGGGGGAGAGAACCATTGAATTCCTTGCTGATGGGAAAGTTTTGTTGACAGTGGAAGTGAACATTTTAAGAATTGCAGAATCAATCCTGTTCTACAACTCTGGGCTCCCTCTCTCTGGTGATGCCAGTAGATTTCTGCAGGATAGGCTGTAGTGTAGTCTTTTCCCCACCACTGCCAATTAGTGGCAGAGGCAGAGAGCACGGAAAAGCATCACACAATAACATTATCTGGAAGGCTTTTTTTTTATTGAAAAGTTTTAAAATACAGTTTTCCTTTAAAAAAAACCCCCTTCCCCCTCCCTACTACCTCCCCTACCTCCCCCCAACCTCCCTCCCTCCCCCTCTCCCTCCCCCCCCCTCCCCCCCCGACTTCCCAGAGCTAAATACAAGGTATATATATATAAAAAGGCAATCATAAACAACCATATACTAACAACTATAAATTCTAAAATCCATCACTCTCTAGCTTATATAGGATAAGACACACCTTAACAATATTAAATATATATAAAAAACTAGAATAAAAAAAGAAAAAAAAACGAAAGAAGACTTATTCGAATGCTACATAAAACTTCTTAACCCTATACTTGTTCTGGAAGGCTTGATTACATATCTCCAGAAAGGGAATATGGTCAAGTAGTGAAGGCACCAGGCCATAAACTAGGAGACTGTGAGTTCTAATCCTGCCTTAGACATGAAAGTCTGTTGGGTGACCTTGGGCCAGTCACTCTGTCTCTCAGCCCAACTCACTTCACAGGATAATTGTTCTTGAGAGGAAAATAGGAGGAAGAAGGAATATTAGCTATCAGCCACCTTGAGTTGTTTATTAAAAAATAATAAACACCGGGATACAAATACACAAACAGAATGAACACAGCTATTCTATTTTTTAAAAAAAGAATGTACCATATATGTATCTTTAAAACATGTCTCTAGCATTAATTTTCTTGATCTAAACATATCAGATTTTAGGACAAAACATCACTCCAGAAGGCTTCATGGCAATAATGTAAGAGAGCTACTTTAAGTTCCCAACAGACTAATGCAGTTTTTAAATTTTGAAGTATCACAGTCCTCTAATGGTAAATATATTTATGTGACTCACCCATAGATACAATAAACAATTTCGTTCAAGTTATGGCTGGCTAAGAAAATTCCACTTACTTTTATTAATTTTAATGCTTACATTATGCAAAACAATGATGAAATGTTATGACTTTATAAAAGTAAACTGTTCATCTGAAAGAAAAGAAAAACTGAATCAAGTTTAAAAACCAAATTTTCATGGGGTGAACTTTACTGTTGCATTACAGCCACAAGACATAACAGAGTTTAGGCAGAGACAAGTACTATATTTTGAATTTTTTTTAAAAAAAAAATAGGGACACCATTGCCACATTCTCTGTTGTTGTTAGTCATAGTAGTCTTTGAAGGACAAGACAAATATATGCAGTAACTCTCTTGAATATTGATTCCTGAGCGGAATATGGAATCAGCAAATGCTGAAGAAATATGATTGATTTTGATTATTACTCCCTTCCCCCCAATTCTTTATTGTGTGCAGTTATAGTTACTTATCAAATCAGACAAAAGAAAAGGAAGTTTCCTTTGCCTGGGCTGTCATGGCAGAACAGTGTTTAATTTGTTCGCTTTGCTTTGCTTAAATCAGTTTCTCTTAAATTGCTCTTAAAGTCATGCAGATTGCAAAACACTGGCAGACTTTTGGCACTGTTGCTCTTTGGTTCTGTTTCCACACCCATATTGAGATTTTGTCCTCTTACAAACTTCTGCTTAGGTGCTGCAAAAACCCTCCAATTACTCTTAACAATTTCTTGTTGTAGCTTCCCAATTCTTCTCCCTTCCCCTTTGCAGAAAGTGGGCAGGTCAGACGATCAGGGATTTCCATAGGATGTTCATTCCTCCTTAGGCTTGCTCCACGGTGTTTCTGGTCTTGCATTATTGGTGACGTTTATGCCAACACACGTTCACCTTCTGGTGTACAAGGCCTGCCACATTTTGCTGAAGGCCAAGCAGAAAGATACCTGATCCTTTGTGTGGAGTCTCAGTGGACAAGGTCAGTTCCTTTTATGAAATATGTCAGATTGCTACCCAACATTTAATCAAACGTAGGAGAAAAATAGCAATCTTTGCCCTCTAGCCTCTGTGCTGGACAGCTTCCACCCAGCCATTGGAGGGAGTGATACTCACTCTAAAGCAGGGGTCTTCAAACTTGGCCCTTTTATGACTTGTGAACTTCAACTCCCAGAATTCCTCAGCCAGGCACGCTGGCTGAGGAATTCTGGGAGTTGAAGTCCACAAGTCATAAAAGGGCCAAGTTTGAAGACCCCCTGCTCTAAAGGAATAGATTTGCAATTAGGGGGTTTGTGGCTCCACATAGATCAATAGGTGGCAGTTGTAGGTGATTGTGCTGAGCTATGGTTGATAAGCCAATTGCAGCCCTTTGGGGAGTATCAGGACCTGTCAGTAGTTACCCATACTTTTTTTTTTACTTTCAGGTGGCTGCAATGCATTCCACCTGGATCTACTCAAGAAGAGTATTCAGAAACCGCAGTTGCTTATTGCTAGTTTGGCTATTGATAAGTGTTAATTTAATAGTGTTAACAATGACTCTATGGATGCTGCCCTGGCTTGCAGTAGGTTTCTGAGTAAAACTCAAGGAAGCGCTATAGGAGTTGAGATATTTAAAATGCTTTAAATTCATTCAGGATCACCTGCTTGTTCTGTATAGACTAATCCAGAATGCAAGAGGTTTCTATTCCTGGAAGCAGGTTTTTTTTATTTGTTTGTTTGTTTTACTTCCCTGGTGATATAGAATAAGCTCCTCACTGAGATCCGAATGGTCAGCTACAGGAACTAATTTTAATTTGATTTTACCATATTGCTTTTTGAGTTTTAATGAGGCTTTGAAGTTTTTATAATTTGGTGGCATGCAAATACCACAAACTAAATAGAGAATAATAAATATTAATTGCCACTGAAAATTCTGTACATTGAAAGCCTTTTGTTGCTCTCCACTCGGCATATTTCAGTCTGAACTGGTAAACCCGCTTGAGTGGACCTCTTTGTACCATTCCATTCACTGACTTGCAACTTACATGCTGGGCTAATATCAGAATCCAAAACAGGCTGAGAAAGGGCCAAAAATTCCTTGTGCGCGTGTTCAAATATAGGATGAGAATCAAATCCTATGGTGCACAAATCACCCATGAATTACTTAGACCTAACCACAATTCTGCAAGTCAGTGGAACTCCTATTGGTTCTTCAGGTCATGTGATCTGACTTAGTTGTACCTCTTTTGACCATTGCAGGGGACAGAGGTAAGGCAACAAGGCCTGTTAGAAACTCTATTGCAGGACATTCTTTGCCCAGGTTCACCTGGTGCGCCAGTTGCGGCCCTATCTAGACCGGGATGCCCTGTGTACGGTCACTCATGCGCTCGTGACCTCTCGTCTGGACTACTGCAACGCTCTCTACATGGGGCTTCCCTTGAAGACCACTCGGAGGCTCCAACTGGTACAGAATGCAGCCGCGAGAGTTGTCTTGGGAGTTTCCCGATACTCCCATGTTACACCTCTGCTCCGCGAGCTGCATTGGCTACCAGTTGTCTTCCGAGTGAGATTCAAGGTTCTGGTAATGGTTTTCAAGGCCCTACATGGCATGGGTCCGGAGTACCTCGGGGATCACCTGCTGCTGGCGTCAACTTCCCTCCGCCCAGTGCGTTCCCACAGAGAGGGCCTCCTCAGGGTGCCACCGGTCAGAGAATGTCGTCTGGTGGCCCCCAGGGGGAGGGCCTTCTCCGTGGGCACCCCAGACTTATGGAATCAGCTGCCGGTTGAGCTCCGGACGGCACCTGACCTTCGCTCCTTCCGACGCGATCTGAAGACCTACTTGTTCGAACAAGCCGGCCTGGCCTGATGGGGGATGTGTTGGGGTTTTTATTGCGGGTTTTTTTTATACTATTATTTATTGTTTTAACTCGGGCTTCTATTTAATTCTCTTTTAACTTTTGTACCGTGTATTTTATATGTGCCCTGTTCACCGCCCCTGAGTCCTTCGGGAGAAGGGCGGTATACAAATATAATAAACTTTAAACTTTAACTTTAAAAAAAGAAAAGAAAAAAAGAAACTGGGATATAAATACCTCTTGGTCATTAATCCAGTCTTGATCACAAAGATCCTTTTAAGCTCAGATTTCAGCACTTTGTTATTATCCTAAATCAGCAATATACTCCTTTGTTTGAAAATATAGTTCATTACTGTGAGCAAAATATGATTTTAAAGAATTGACTTGATCGTGAGATGGGATTACCTTTAAGAACTTATAGGAGATTTCATTCCTTTCCATTTTAGGTAATTGAGCAATGAGGTATGCATGCATTCTTGCAGTGACACAAGAAGACAACATACTATGTGACCATCTAGCCTGAAGCTGGATTATCTTGTCTACTAACTACATTAAGCCTCATTATATATTTTTTTCTTAATTACATTCACTTCATTGCAGCATATGAAATGCTTGCCTTTATCTCTGTGGAAAAACCGTAACACTTCATTTCCATGTAGCAGTTATATTACTATGTATTACATTGAACAAAGCCCCCTTTAGAAGTGTCTTTAACAATAGTTTATTGTAATTATAAAGACATTCTAATATTTATATCACACATGTACATCTCTCTCTTTCTCTCTATCTGACTATACATTTTTTACTTACTCCCATCAGTTTCAATTTCATTAATTTTTCACAAGTATAAAGGAACATGCCACTGGAGTTGGGTAGCCAATAAATTTAAATAAACAAATAAATAATATTTATTTATCAATTTGCATGCCATCTCAATCACTGATGTAACTTTCATGGTTTACAAATTAGGAACATTCATAAAACAATAACATATGAAAGAGATTGATAATAGTGTGTACCACAAATTGAGAGGATAGGGGGGGGGAAATCACTGTTTTATGTTAAATCGCATGCCTTCCAACACCCAAAGTTCCTTCCTTCCTTCCATCTCTGCCTTTTTTTTAATGATCAGATGTGAAATTTTGAATGGTCACTATCTGTCTAAACCAGGGGTCTTCAAACTTGGCCCTTTTATGACTTGTGGAGTTCAACTTCCTGGCTGAGGAATTCTGGGAGTTGAAGTCCACAAATCATAAAAGGGCCAAGTTTGAAGACCCTTGGTCTAAATAAATAAGTTTGAGGAAAACCGGCAAATAGGTGGACCTGAAAAAGAGCTGTTGGGATCCATAGACCAACTCTGTTGCAATAAGCCAGGATATAGGGCTTGCTTTGTGATGTCACTAGATAAGGCAGCTTGCCCAGTCAGTCAGTTTACTAAGTCCCAGCGATCAGGAAAGAATATTAAAAGGATTTCTGTTCTAAATGAGATTGGCTAAAAACAACAACAACAACAACTTCCCAGTGTCTTCCTGAGCAGCATCTTTGATAGCCTCTTCTTGTTTGGTCTTATTTGTCCTCTAGCTTTGACTTGCTTCTTAAGAGCTTACAGTTGCTTGACTATCACTCTACTAGTGTGGTTAAGGTCTTAGACCAGGTTTGGTTAAGGTGTTGGTGGTTAACTTAAAGTTCAAAGTCTTCTTTAGCCATGGAAAGACAATTGGTGTCTTTTGAGTGGTCACCAGCAGCCCAACTCACCTCATAGCTGCTATGGGAGTAAAACGAAGACATATCTTCACATGTCAGCTCCTATGCAAATTTATCCATTTGTACAGAATGAAAAGCTGCATTTCTCCAGTGGAACTTGGCCCTGTGATTCTAGAGTAATTACTGTAGATTTTCATGCAGTAGATGGTTAGGTTTTCCCATATATATTTTTTTAACCAGCCAAGAAGCAGTGAGATTTCTAAATATCACCTTAATGTTTCTATCCTATCATCTACCAGTCTATTCATTGAGATAAATCTTGTTGAATTTCAATGACCTTGGGCAAAATCCCCATTCTATATAGACTCACTTTGGGAAAGTATTCTTGTAATATTAATCTCAGACTAATTCTGAAAGGGGGTTTTAATGCACAAATCAGGGGGGCCCTTACAGGAATGATTTGGAGAAACAGTACTCTGAAGCAAAATCTAGCTTTTGGAATCATTTCTCAAAGTTAGAATTAACTGCTGCTCAATATCTATCTTAAAATAGACTTTAATCTTATATTTTCCTCATATATTTTATTCTTTATTTAATACCTGGTCCAATTTCAGGAAGTTTCACTTGAAGAACTGTATGCATGTTTAAAATGATTCCCTTTATCCTTCCTCATCTACAGATGTAATTTCTCCTTTGATTTGACACAATTTAATGACGCATTACATGTGAATGAAGTGATTGGTGAATATTTACAATGTTCATTTCATTTTTATTTTCTAATCCAATTTCAATAGTCTGCTTTTTTATATCATGCATTCTTCACCCCTTTTAAGACTAATTATTCCATTAGTTTCCTGGAGCCACTTCTGCTATGTCTGTCATTTCCCTTTGCCTTTGATTGCATATCACTTGATGCCCACAATTCCAAAACCTTCAGGATACTTAAGTATAGCGATTATCCCCTTTCTTTTTTAATTGGAAAGATCACACTATTTTAAAGTCCACAACTTGTAGAGGTTTACCTGAAAATTGCACAGGGCAGAGGTCTTTCTCTCTCTCTCTGTAGATTTCCTTCCTTCCTTCCTTCCTTCCCTTCCTTCCTTCCTTCCTTCCTTCCTTCCTTCCTTCCTTCCTTCCTTCCTTCCTTCCTTCCTTCCTTGGGAGTCCTCCTAGATTCACGGCTTACCTTAGAAGATCATATAGTAGCCGTGACTAGGGGGGCTTTCGCTCAGGTTCGCCTGGTGCATCAGTTGCGGCCCTATCTAGACCGGGATGCCCTGTGTACGGTCACTCATGCGCTCGTGACCTCTCGTCTTGACTATTGCAATGCTCTCTACATGGGGCTTCCCTTGAAGACCACTCGGAGGCTCCAACTGGTACAGAATGCAGCCGCGAGAGTTGTCTTGGGAGTTTCCCGGTACTCCCATGTTACACCTTTGCTCCGCGAGCTGCATTGGTTACCAGTTGTCTTCCGGGTGAGGTTCAAGGTCTTAGTGATGGTTTTTAAGTCCTTACATGGCATGGGTCCGGAATACCTCGGGGACCACCTGCTGCGTCAACACCCCTCTGCCCTGTGTGTTCCCACAGAGAGGGCCTCCTCAGGGTGCCTCCGGTCAGAGAATGCCGGCTGGTGGCCCCCAGGGGGAGGTCCTTCTCTGTGGGCGCCCCGGCCCTGTGGAATCAACTGCCGGTGGAGCTCCGGATGGCACCGGATCTCCGCTCCTTCCGGTGCGGGTTAAAGACCCACTTATTCGAACAAGCTGGCCTGGCCTGATGGGGAGTCAATTTAGGGTTTTAATTATTTGTATATTCCTATTGTTTTATTTTGGGCATTAATTTAATTCTTTTTTAACTTTTGTACTTTTGTATTTTTATTATATGCCCTGTTTACCGCCCTGAGTCCTTCGGGAGAAGGGCGGTATAAAAATCCAATAAAACTAAACTAAACTAAACTAAACTTCCTTCCTTCCTTCCTTCCTTCCTTCCTTCCTTCCTTCCTTCCTTCCTTCCTTCCTTCCTTCCTTCCTTTCTCCATCTTTCTTTCTTTCTTTCTTTCTTTCTTTCTTTCTTTCTTTCTTTCTTTCTTTCTTTCTTTCTTTCTTTCTTTCTTTCTTTGAAAATAGTAGACATTATTTGTCTATCATATGGCCTGATAATTACTCATATTTTTATGTTTCTCATTTGCTAAACCCTGGCTCAACTTTTTAAACATTTGATTTTTAATAAATATAAAAAGATTAAATTGTTGAAAAGCAAACAATTGTTGATTGTATCCAAGGCATATTTTTGATTTGGCCAAAACATTATTCTTCCTCTTCTCTCTCCTCATCCCCTGCTCCTGTTGTTTACAAAAGCTATACTACATTGCCTGTGTTGTCTGTTGCTGCCCTCTGTAGTGAAAGACTAGAGACCACAAGATTTTTCTGAAGCAAAAGGATTCAGGATGAACTTGGTTGACAGATACTGGATGTTGCATAATTGAATAAAGGCTGGCTCTAAAATTCAGATTTTTGTGTGTGTGCTTCTTCTCTTGGTGCTTCTAATGCCACATAACTTTGGCAAGTCATCACTGTTCTCCCTGCTGCTTTACATAACTGTGACACTTAAGTGCATTTTAAAAGCTAATGCAGTCTGTAGATGTTTAGCGCAAGGAGCATTGATAATAGATTTTATAAAAATGATTTTTGAAAGTAGAGGAAGGTAGTTCTTGTCAAGCCAGCTGAGGTTATCAGAATGGAAAGATGTGAGGAAAAGGAAGTCTGAACACAAAAAAGTTAAGAATTGGATCCAAGAAGTGATAGTGTTTCTACTACAGGTAGTCCTTGACTTATGACCACAACTGAGCCCAAAATTTCTGTGGCTATGTGAGAAATTTGTTAAGTGGAGTTTCGTCCCATTTTACAATGTTTTTGGTCACAGTTGTTAAGTGAATCTGCCTTCCCCATTGACTTTGCTCATCAGAAGTTTGCAAAAACTGATCACACAACCCCAGGACACTGCAGCTGACATAAATATTAGTCAGTTGCCAAGCATCTACATTTTGATCATGTGGACATCCGGATGCTGCAACAGTTGTAAGTGTGAAATATGGTCATAAGTCACTTTTTTCAGTGCCATTATAACTTTGAACGGTCACTAAATGAACTCTTGTAAGTCGAGAACTACCTGTATTGGAAGTAAGGTCTTCCTCCCCCCCCAGTTGTGGGCAAAGTAAAGGCAGCTAGGACTCAAATTGTTCTTTTCAAAGCATCACTAAGTGAACAGAAGCTGAGACAAGCTCTAAATCGGGGGGTCTTCAAACTAGGTTCTTTTATGACTTGTGGACTTCAACACCCAGAATTCCTCAGCCAGGTACACTGGCTGAGGAATTCTGGGCATTGAAGTCCACAAGTCATAAAAGGGCCAAGTTTGAAGACCCCTGCTCTAAATGATAGGGTGAAGATGATATACATGCCATTTCAATGTATGAATATATGCCTACTACTTACGTGCAGGATTTGATCAATTATGTGCAAAAGCAATCACTAAGGCCTTGCATTTGTGCAAAGAAGGAGAGAGAGGGGGGCATCTGAAAGAAAGGCCCCATCTTTGCTCTAGGCCAGGGGTGTCAAACTCAATTTCATTGAGGGCCGCATCAGCATTGCGGTTGCCCTCAGGGGGCCGGGTGGGTGTGGCCTGGGTGGGCGTGGCCTACTGGGTGGGCGTGGCCAGAGTGTGTATGGCCTACTGGGTGGGTGTGGCCAGCTCTACATCATTCGCATCAAGGGTGCCTATGGGGGCCTGGGCAGGAGTGGGACAGATCTGAGGGTCTCTGGCAGAAGGAGGGTCTGTGGGCCAGGGCCAAGGCAGTGGGGGCCGTTCCCTCACTGTTTCCAGGATGGCTTCGCGGGCCACATGAAACCACTTCATGGGCCGAATCTGGCCCCGGGGCCTTGTGTTTGACATGTCTGCTCTAGGCTATCCTTTGTCATATCAAAAACCAATGTCTATGCCCATAATGTAATGGCTTCTTGAGGGGAAAAAAGACCACTTTGGAACCTTTTAATCCAGAGTAGGGTATTGATAATTTATGAGAGGGCACAATTTCAGATCTCAAGCTTGGCGCCGATTCCAGAAAATTTTGTTGTTATTCCTCACTGCCCTTCCCAAAATTAGTATCAGTTGCAAACTGTAATGTAGCAGAAGACAATAATTAATAAATTCAAGACAGCAATCATGCCAACTGCTTTTACTTCAAAGGCAATTCAGTATAAATTAAGTCTCCTTTAGTTTTATTTATTCCTTTATTTCTGTGATCTATCATTTCTTTGACTTGGCCAAACCCACTACTTGGAAAGCAGCCATGATACTCTGAGTTGGCATCCAATTTAGGTCAAATTCTCAGAATGATCTAATCAAGCAGGAATAAGAGAGGCCAAAAAAAAAGGGAAAAGGAAAAAAGAACAATCATTTGCTTTTTAGCTGACATGCAACAGGATTCCCATGAAAGGCTAATTCTGCAAATGATACTTAATCCATTCTTAATCCATTGTTAGGCATAATCCATACTTGGTATCAGTGACACAATTTATTTTTTTCCTCATACCAGTCAAAAGATTTCCAGACTGCTTCATTTTCATCCACTGTTTCAAGTAAATATGAACAAATTTCTGTTTAATCCAGTGAATAGTGGGGCAGTGAACAGACAAGCTCACGTATACCGTTTTCTAGGAGGAAACAAAATCTCTCTTTTGAACTTTCTGAATCTATGCACATCCCTCTGAATGTTATTAGAAAGGAGTGTGAACAAACAACACCAAAGTTTGGTGGTTATTTTCCGTCTTTCACAAACTAAGTAATCCAAAATTTGATGTCCTGCTGTGAAAAAGCATTTACCTTCTTAATTCATTGCTCATTTTTAGCTATCATAACTGTAACCCAAAACTTCGGTGATTAGTCTCTCATGGTGCTTTTTTGTCATAAAAAGCACCAGAATGGAGTCCCGGCACCTTTTTTTTGACAGAATTTCCAAGTTTTAAAAATAACTCTTGAAAATTTGATGTTTAGTCTACGTGGACTTGAATTGCCCTGTCGAGCATAGCAGTCGGCAGCAAAATTTAAAAATGAAAAAACACTACTAATTACTTTTCAACCACCGGTCCTGCTAAATCAGACATGTCAAACTCGCAACGTCACATGACGTCACGCAACGTATCGGGACGGTTTTGCCATTGCCGGCAATGGGGTGGGCACAGCTTCCGCATTATGTATCCAGCCCGTGGGCCGGCAGTTTGACAGCCATGTGCTAAATATATAAAATATATAAATATATATATAATTTTTTAAATAAAAGATTAACAAGATGTGAGTTCTGGCACCTTTTTTCTTACAAAAAAAGCACTGGTCTCTCACATGGCTGTACAGGAATTTTGGCACATTCCTATATAGTAAACAGCAGCTCTGAATATTTGAGTTTTTTCTACCATGCTGCCAAATTTCAGGTCTTGTCATAACATTTCTATGGATTTTGGAACTGCACTTGGCTTTTGTATTCAAAAGGTGATTGTTCCTCTTTTCTCTTGCACACCTGCTGGTATTCAGGATGTTTTTCTTGCTGCATGAAAGACTTGTACTTTGCCTTCCGCTGACAGATTCTTCTCCAAAGTTCTCAGATGCAAAGCAGAATTCAGTGAAGGCAAGTTGTCCAGGTCTAAGGCAGAAATCATACCTCCAAAATACGACACTACTACCTCCATGCTTACCAATTGACACAAGGTTATTTTGGAATGCCGTGTTTGGTTCCCAACAGACATAATGACACCTCTATAGTTTGAAAACTCCTGCTGTGGATTCATCTCCCCATTGAATGTTCTTCCAGAAGTCTGAGAGTCATCCAGGTGTGTGTGTGTTTGTTTGTTTTTTTGGCAAAGAGCAGGAGTCTTCAAACTTGGCCCTTTTATGACTTGTGGACTTCAACTCCCAGAATTCCTCAGCCAGCTTGTCTGGCTGAGGAATTCTGGGAGTTGAAGTCCACAAGTCATAAAAGGGCCAAGTTTGAAGACCCCTTGCAAAGAGAATCAATATTCTCCACAGCTTCTTTTTATTATTCTCCTGAGAACTCCATGTTTACTGAGTACTTTTCTGACAGCAGAGTTAGGAACCCTGACTTTAGCCAGGATGAGAGAGGCCTTTGGATGTTCTGAAGTGCTTTGTGAATTCCAGAAGGACATTAAGTTGTGGTCTTGGAGTGCATCTGACAGGGTGGAAATTTTGGGAAGATTATTATTCTAAATGTTATCCTTGTAAAGACAGCCTCTGGCCAGGGGCATCCGCAGGATAGGGCAAATTATGAAAACGACATTGCACTATGATGACAAAAGCCTTGCTTTTTTGTAACACATGTATGATTTTGCACATACCTACAAAGGATAAAATCTGGGTCATAATGGCGTAATGATGATCTTATTACTTTGATGGAAGTGGTAGATCCTTATGTGGCTCTTTTGACTGTTACTCAGTGGAGCTCCAGAGTTTTAGAAATAGTTTTGCATTCTGATGGGGAGTCTTCAGAAACTTCCTGCAAAATATGACTCGTGAATCTGTGTGGTGATGAGAAGAGCCAAAGCTTGTGAGATATAGGTAGGATACCTCCTACATATTAATTCTTTGATTAATGAAAACAGTTTCATTTATGAAATAAAATGACAAAAGGATGAAACTTTCTTATTGTTTATACTCAGACTCCCTTCATATTTTACTATGATTGCAATAAATCTTGATGACATTCAGGAGAAAAAAAGGTAAAAATACAGACAATTTAAAAGGGGATGAATGCAAAACTTTTGCAGAACTGCATCTGTGTTAAATCTCTAATGCAGTCGCAGCCCTTATACACAAACCCCCTTGATTTTGTAAAAGAAAAAAGAAAAGGTGACAGGATCCTATGAACATCACAGCACTCCAAGCCTTGGACATTCTGACAAGCCACTGTGCAGACTGTGCTGTGTTGTTGTTGTACACAGTTGCACTATAAGCACTTGTGCAACAGGTAAGCAAAGGTGCATTTCAATAAATAGGTCTTTCAGTTTTTAAAAGGAACTTCACAAGCTACTGTCAGTGTTAACTTCTTTCTACACTTGCTAACTTTTAACATAATGGCTTGACATTAGGAAATTTAGTTTTGCTTTTGGAAAAAAAATATATTTAAATTTAACAAATTCCATGCACGCAAGGAATATGCAGATTGAAAAAGCATTTAGGGCCATTTCTATAAGATCCTGCATGTTATTTGATTTTCCTTTCCTTTCCTTTCCTTTCCTTTCCTTTCCTTTCCTTTCCTTTCCTTTCCTTTCCTTTCCTTTCCTTTCCTTTCCTTTCCTTTCCTTTCCTTTCCTTTCCTTTCCTTCCCTTCCCTTCCCTTCCCTTCCCTTCCCTTCCCTTTCTTCCAACTTTGTTGTCAAGGCATCAGTACAAGAATGCTGCAACTGTTAAGAACATTTGTCTTCAAATATAGAATGTCTGAAGTCAACAGCCTTGACCCTTTCTAAATCAGGAAATGCTTGAATTGAGAAAGAGTGAATAATGGGTAAACCGGTGGTTCTGGTCTCTGTCTAATCAGTCGTCTGTGTTGCCTGGTACATCGTGTCAAGGGCCATTCATCTGGTTCCCCTGGGACTGGTAGAAGCCAGAAGGAGGAGCAGAGCTGGGACAGAGATGTATAACCATGTTGACCACTGAAGTATCTGGTTAACCGCTTAATTATCTGAGTTCAGCTATCAGTCAGCAGCTAACTGGCACCATTTCAACATACTTTATAATTCGTGATAGAAACAGGCGTAATAATAAAGATCCTGTTGCCAGAGTATGAATTTGCATGAAGCCTGCTTTATTTATTTATTTTTTCTAATTATATTCCCAGTAGGTTAGAGCTGTGCGTGGATAAAAGAGTAAATGAGCTAGCAGGTTCTCTCTCCCTCTCCCATCTGGTGCACATGAGCTTGATGTAGGTGCTCACATCATCAGATTGATCATCAACCATGCCCTCCAATACTGGTAGATGAAGGGCTCTAATGATAACGTGGGTGGGAAAGACCTTCGGAGATAGGACAAAGAGATGCTGCCAAGGGAATGGTCAGATAAGAGACAGCGCAGTCCACCAAAGGATATCAGAAGAAACTCAAAAGAGACTCTCCCTAGTTTTTCTGGCTGTAGAGGAGACGGGGCAGGGTCTGTGTGTGGGGGGGGGAGAGAGGGGGAGGATACTTTCAGATTTTGTACTTTCAGACTTGCAAAATTCTGTCAAGAGGGTTTGCAATTAATTAGAATTAGCTCATCTGGCTGTGATATCTAGTTTATCCTGCAAGGCCAACACTATTTGAGAAGCCTGCTATACTCAGGTAAGTAGTGGATGCAGTTTTGAACCTTGATCCAAAAGGGTCTTGTGCATTTCAGTAGTCACTGCCTCCTACCTGCCTAGATGTGCTTGGTTTCATTAGAAAGTCTTGGGACTTCTGCCTTCAGAAATAGCGTTTCAGGTATCTGATCCCCAAATGAAGCACTTCTGGTTTCCTTGATTTGAGTGAGAAAGGATTGCGTTGCAGCATGCAAAACTGGACAACACTAAGGGCTTTGGGGGGTTTTGCAGTGAATCCAAATCCTTGCTGGTTGCTTGACCACAGCAGAACATGGCACTATGGGTTTTTCTTATACAGGTAGTCCTTGACTTACACAAGTTCATTTAGTGACCGTTCAAAGTTACAACAGCATTGAAAAATGTGACTTATGACCGTTTTTCACAGTTACGATCTTTGCAGCACCCCACCATGATCATGTGATCAAAATCCAGATGCTTCGCAACTGGTTCATACGTACGATGGTTGAAGTGTCCCAAGGTCATGTGATCACCTTTTTTGACCTTTTGACAAGCAAAGTCAATGGGGAAGCCAGATTTACTTAACAACATGCCATTAACTTAACAACTTTAGTGATTCACTTAACAACTGTAGCAAGAAAGGTCATAAAATGGAGCAAAATTTATTTAACAACTGTCTCACTTAGCAACAGAAATTTTGGGCTCAAATGTGGTCATAGGTTGAGGACAATCTATACTCCCTGATGTCAAAAAGTTGGACATATTTTTCTTGATGTCTTCCCTTGATAGGGAAAAAGACGAAGTGATGATGACAATCTTTAAGGGCCTAAATGGTTTGGGGCCAGGACCTTTAATGTCTTGTTGCATTTTTATGAATCAGCCTGGATTCTAAGTGCTGGATTTTGCTTAGAAAACCAACAGTCTGCTGAATTCAAGAAGCAAGGCCTTTCGTGCATTGTTCCTTTCCTTATAAACTTGTCCCCTTCTTCTTTTAAAAGTACAGTATACTTCATTAATGGTTGAAACATGGGTCTTTTTATTTCCCTTTAACCGGGGCTGGTCTACATTTTAGAAGTTTCAATTTCTGTATTTGAAGAAAGGCTGATGCTCTAATTGTTGATTCTAACTTCATTTCTGTGGCCTTCTCTTTCTACTTCACTAAAAGCCATAGCTGCTTTTTCTGGAAACATCAGAATAAAACATTTCAAATGGGTTTACTACACCTCACTTCTGCTAAGACATGCAACGTTGAATTTCTTCGCCCTCTTGTTCTTCCTGTCCCAGAAGAAATGTTTTCCAACCTTATAAGAGAAGAAAGTATTGATTAGTTGAGGACTGTCATTTGTATATTTGAGCATCAAATAAGGCTCTTGGATCCTAAAGGACAGCAGCTTGCTTTTAATGTCCATTTTAACAGCCATGCTTTTGGGGTCATTCAAAGACAGTTGTTTAATTCTCAGTCTAACCAACCCTCCTTTTTAAAAAATAATGCAAATAAAAAGAAAATATGGTAGCAGAACTGTTTTACTAGTAAAAGAAATCAGGGCTGGCTATGAAGGACTATAGAAATGATTTGCCAGGTGCCAGAAGTCAGGAGCCAGGATAGAATTCCAAAGTACTACAAGTTTATTTCAGGCTACCTATAGACAAGAATCTGATCTACTAACGGTGAAGGTGAATTGATGCCGGATGAGAGTCAACAGACTTTATGGGGCTGTGGGGTGGACTTAGATCTCTTGTAGGGACATAATGACTCCAAGCTGATATTGCATTTGACTCTGTCCTCAGCTCAGTTTGGTCATCTCCAAATGATTGACCCTGAATATTTAACAGGCGATAATGCTATTTTAAAATAGGGCTCCATAACCCATGAAGTGGAAAGCATATGGTAGTTGCTCAAAAGTTCCAACTCTGACAATAAGAAGGAAAACAGAGGTGCTAGAGAATGACTATCCTGTCATCCAGTAAGATAGAGGTGGGATTAATTAATTTAAGTCACCTATTAATCCAAATGAAAGATGATGGGTGCGGTATAAATTATGACCATCTTTTATTCCCTTTTCTACAACAGTGCCCGTCCTATAATATGCATATACTTGTTTGAGTCATTAAAGAGATTTGGCAGATTGGTCTCACCATTTGGCCCTCCCATTGTGCTTTTGGTGGCTTACGTTTTCTTAATATGAAGAGAGGGAGATATTTTTTTTCGAGACTATCACCATAATAATAAGCTGACTTTGTAATAATGCCGCTTGGGGGGGCCTGAAAGCCCTAATAAGCAGGCATATACATAGAATGAAGGCTATTGCTAAGCACATTTGATTTGTGCTTAGATTGTAAGCCGCCCTGAGTCTTTGGAGAAGGGCGGGATATAAATGGGATTAAAATAAATAAATAAATAAATATTCTGTGCACATGCGAAGGTTATGAAACTCAGGTTTCAAATGCTTTCCCCAAAAAACTGTTATTTGTTATCGGAGGGAAATGTATTTCTCTCAACCTAAATAATGACCATTCAAGAGTTTTTATTAGGATCCAGTTAAGCTTCTTCTACACATATCAAAAGAGCCTTGGTGGAGCAGTGGGCTGATGCCTCCTTAAGTAACACCAGCTGCCTGCAATTAGTGCAAGTTCGCATCCCACCAGGCTCAAGGTTGACTCAGCCTTCCATCCTTCCGAGGTAGGTAAAATGAGGACCCAGATTGTTGGGGGCAATTAAGCTGACTTTGTAATAATGCCGCTTGGGGTGTGTGTGTGAAAGCCCTAATAAGCAGGCATATACATAGAATGAAGGCTACTGCTAAGCTTGTAAGCCGCCCTGAGTCTTCGGAGAAGGGCGGGATATAAATGGAATTAAAATTAAATTAAATTAAATATCCCCCAAACATGGGCTTGACAATTGCTTTTGATAGCATACGAAATCAGCAAGATCATTGGCCCATTAGTGACATTTGGGGGGGGTGTGCTTTGTCTGATTAGCAGGGACCCTTCTGCGTCTCAGGCAGAGGACCTCCTGTGCCAATTTAAAAAGAAATGCCTGGGATTAAATGCAACTTTCTGCATGATTGCAGAAAGTTTCCGCTCAAAGGAAACTATCATGAACCTGCTTTTCTTTTTGTAGGGTGGCCTCCTAGGCATCCCCACACAAGAGGTCAGAGGAAAGGATGGATTTCCATAGCATTTGCATATGCTAATTTATTTTCATATATGCACAAAAGGAAGGAAGAGAGAGAGAGAGAGAGAGAGAGAAAGGGAGGGAGGGAGGGAGGAAGGAAATAATTGCTAACAAAGAGAAAGACACCCTAAACTAAACCTAGGTGAGAAGCAGCCATAAACTCTTTCTTCTCTATTTCAGATGTTTGAATACATCAAGCTCTCTATCTTGAAGCTAAGCCCTCCTAGTAAAAGGCACCCTCAGATAGGATGATCCTCTGACATATTCTTAAAAAAAGAGGGATCATCTCTTGAAAGGAGAACACATAGTCATCCAACTTGAATGTGGTGTACTCCTTTTTTCCAATGAATGAATGTTGGGTGAAGGCAACACTCCTGGCTGGTGGTCCCTTGATAGTCCCAGAAAGTAGAATGAGGAAGAGCAAGACTTGGGAGGGGCGCCCTTTGCTCCCACCGGTCACTTGTGCTTTGGGTCTTCACAACAAGCCACGTATCCTTAAACCCAGGGCTTCTGGAAACCATTTCTGTGCAAAAAAAAACCACAACATTTTTTTTGTTAGAACTCTTGAATCTCCAAGACAAGTGAGATGAGTGAGGAGATCTGCCTTTAATTACAAAATATACTACTTCTCAAATAAAAAACGCTTAAATAATTCAGTTTGATTTGGTCTAATTAGCCTGATTTCCCTAGTATTTAGCCTTAATTATGTGGTACATATACAGTGTGCTCTCTGAAGTTAAAGATCAGAACGGATACTGACTTAAACGATAACATATGTTGAATTATTAATTATAATTAATCTTACAAAATAGGCACAATTAGATTAAGCACTTTAGATATTGTACTTAACAGTGTCATATTCCCCCCCCCCCTTTACCTTTGCAACCACTGATTGGAAGTGCGAAGGAGAAGCAGGGGTGGAGTGGGGAGCCTATTACTAAGGGCTTTGATTTCTCCATATGTATCTGCTTGGTTATGGGACGTATGATTATATTATAGTCATTAGGGCATCTGGGTGGGCTTTTTAAACCTCAACCAAGTGATACTTGCTTAACTGTAGCAGCTACAAGCAATGATGGGAGCCTGCAACTTTTCCCATAAAAAGGTGGATGTTTTTGCTGGAAATGAAAACTCAAGCTTCCTGCAGGAAAAGTCAGGATCTCAAAAGCAGAGGAAAAGGTGTGCCATGGTTAGAGAGATGATCAAGGTACGTGAAAGTCCAAAAGCCAAACTACTTTGGTGTTTCCCAGAATTTTGGATAAAAGCTCCAAAATGTTGTGGCTGAAATTGAAGGAGTGGGATAAACTAAATAAAATCTAGCTATTCTTGAAGAGAAAATCCTAAATCTGGAGGCAACCGCCTTTGGGCCCTGAAATTCCTGCTACTCATCTTCCCCCAGACCTGCCACCAGACTGTAATTTTAATGCAACAGAAGAGGAAATGAATACGTTCCTAAAGATTAATTGCATTCATTATATTTTATTTGTTTTATATTGCATGGAATTTTTTTTAAAAAACTAAAAAAAATTAGTTTTGTTCAGTTATATCCTCTTTTTTAGCTAGGTCACCTATTTTCTGGAAGGCTGTCTATAAACTGAATGCATTCCCCAGCCCTCCAAAGTTTGTACACCCTGTTTTAAATTCACCAATGATACAACTGGGCTGATTTCCCTGCAGCTCTGAGTACCATGCTTTGTTGGCTGGGGTTGGGAGAAACGGGCAGGTTGTGAGTTGCTGATCCTTTGCTGATGATATTCAGTGGAGCCAAGATTGAGGTGGTGCATCTGTCCTAGTACTCCTTGACCTCTCAGTCGCTTTCAGGACTGTCAACCGTAGTATCCTTTTGGACCAGCTGTTAACAGTCAGGAGTGGGAAACCCTGTGCTCAAGTAGTTTATTGTCTTCCTCAGTGATCAGTTTTAATTGCTGTTGAATGGGAGGACTAGATTGTACCAACAGCCCCCAATATATGGGGTGCCTTAGGACTTAACCGTCTCCCCTCTGCTGTTCAACATCTACATGAAACCACTGAATGTGGTCATCCCACCAGTTCTATATCATAACCCCAAGTGATGTTGATGTTTTGACCCAGTATCTGCAGGCTCTTTGGGGTAGAATACACTTTGACTCTATCCTAACAAGATTGACTGTTTGGCTGCCCTTGAAGACCACCCAGAAGATACAGCTGGTTCAAAATGCAGCAGTGGAAACAGGCGCCTCTCAATATGTTGATGCATTGGGCAGCCAATAAATTTAAATAAATACTATATTCTAAACAGAAAGAGCCCCTTTGGTCAGGACAACGAACTTCTAGGATTGCCAGAAAAAGAAACAAACCAAAAATAAATTAAAAAAAGACTATTAAAGCATTGCACTAAAGAATTGGCAACTACTCTGTATAGCTGGGAATCAATATTAAAGAATTTAATCACTGATCACTAATGCATTCATTGACAGCTGCCACTGCACAATCTAGTGCCTTTCTGACAACCTAGAAGGTAATTCCTAGAATTCCTAGCCAAAATTGGATCTTATGCTCAGGAGGACTGTGTATTGTTAATTACTTTTCCTAAGTACAGTAGGAATCAACTCAAAGGTGTTTCTTTACACAGGCAAATAGGAACCAAAGGGAGCCTGTCAAGTAATCCCAAAGCCTCTCTCTGCAGAGGCAGTTTTTAGAAATGTAAAATGTATTTGCTACAAGTAAGCCCCAAAGAAAAACAAACGTAGACAATTATTTAGCATATCACTTTTATATACCACTTAAAATGTTGTGTATGTAAATAGTTAGCAATAAGCCATGAAAGATATTGCAAACACTGTGCAGCTTTGCAAGGTTTAAAGCGGGAAAATAAGGTGCAATCATTGGACGCCACAACCAAGGAGCGGGAAAACAGACTGTTTGTATTGGTTACAGTTCAAACGCTTTCTCTATAAAAGGGTTGCAACATTTGACATTTGACAGTTGACTTTGTGTATTCAATAAACTCGTTCAGTGTTAACCACTCTGAGTCCTCGTCAATTCGAACCAAACAACTGGCGACGAAGGTGGGATTGACAGAAGACCAGAGATTAGGAAGAATTGTCGTGAAGGCGGCAAAGTCTGAGCGAGTCACAGTCAACCGAGCGGCCGCGGCAGAATAGGAAAAAAATTCTCCGAATGGCGCAAATCGGGTCATTGAAGGAATTTGACCCTAACTTCCCCGAGGATTGGGAAGAATATATTGGTCAGGTCGAAGGATTCCTGTTAGTGAACGGAATCACCGACGACCGAAAAAAAGCGGCGGCACTTTTGACAATTTGCGGCACACCGGTCTACAGGGTCGCTGTCGGGCTATGCCAGCCACAACCAGTCTCCAGCGTGCCCTATGCCGACCTCCTTGCAAAACTAAAGGTGCACTTTACTCCCCGAAGGTCCGAACTTTTTTGGCGGCGCATCTTCGAGAAGAGAAATCAGAGACCGGGGGAGTCCATACAGAAATTCGTTGCTGCCGTTAGGGAAGCCGCAGTTCGTTGCAAATACGATAATTTAGAAATTAGGATTCGGGACAGAGTTGTGCTGGGCTTACGCGATGAACAATTACAAAACAGAATAATCGCCAAACCTACTGGCGATTTACAGGAAGTGCTCGACGAACTCCTAACGTATGAGTCAACCGGGTATCGCGACCCCCCCCGCAGTAGCATGGCGACAGCACCTGAAATTAACCAAGAGGGCTATGTGGACTGCGGGGAGGTGGATCAGCAGTGGGAGGAAGAGATCGCCGAAGTCTCCAGGCGATTTGGGAAGATGGCACCCAGACAACTTAGAAGCGAAGGGCCCGAACCCGGCCGCCGGCAACAACCCGCAACACCGCAGAGACCACCGACCGGGGCACAACGACCGTGGCGGGACACCGCAACCAGACCGCGCGACAACGACACCCAGAACCGATGTGGCAGCTGTGGCGGCAACCATCCCCGCGCTTCCTGCCGATTCCGCACCGCCAAGTGCAGGGCTTGTGGCAAGACCGGCCACATCCAGGCCATCTGCAGAAACCGCGTCCGGGACTCCTGTCTGAATGAAGTCGATGTGTGGCCAGAGGGTAAGGTAACCCCCAATGCTAGTGGCAAGGAGACCCCTAGATCCCGGGCGAAATTTTCAAACCCAGGGGAGGTGGCCCGAGTCAATCGGAAAAGGCAGGGAAGGGGGCACAATTTTCCGGACGGAAAATTAAAAATCACAGTCCTTCTGCAAGGGGTTCCTTGCAGAATGGAAATCGACTCTGGGGCTTCAGTGTCGATAATTTCCACTGAAACCCTGGAAAAAATTGAACAACTAAGTGGAAAAAGAATTCCACTTAGCCCAACGAATATTCAATTAATGGACTTCCAAAAAAGTCCAATAATCGTAAAGGGAAAGACCAGCCTTAGAGTTAATTTTAAGGGATTTAAGGGGGTCTTAGATGTGGTAGTTACGGAGGGGAATAGGACTAGCTTAATAGGGCTTAATTGGTTTCCTGCCCTGGGAATTTGGATAGGGGGAATAAATTCTGTGATTAGAAATAAGACCCTCGAATCCGTCTGCAAAGAATTTGCAGACGTATTCGATGGATCTCTAGGCAAGTACAAAGGGCCCCCCATTAATTTTAACCTAGACCCCTCAGTAAATCCAATCAGGCTAAAGGCCCGGAGGGTACCTTTTGCCTTAAAAGAAAAAATCGAGGCCGAGCTCGACCGGCTTGTAGGCCTCGGAGTTTTAGAACCCGTTGAGGGCGGTTTATGGGAGACGCCGATCGTCACACCCCTCAAACCCAATGGGGATGTGAGGATCTGCGCCGACTATAAAGCGACCCTCAACATTGGAATGAAAAAGCATGCTTACCCGGTCCCGACGGTGAAGCAGGTCCTCGCCACGATCCAGGACGCCGCCATCTTCGCCAAGCTCGACTTGGCGCATGCGTACTTACAGTTGACTGTTTCCAAAGAGGCTGCAGAGGCGCAAACAATTGTTACCCACAAGGGGGCGTTCCGAGTCCACAGACTGCAATTTGGGATTGCAGCTGCTCCAGGCATCTTCCAAGAAGTGATGGAGAGGACCTTAAAGGGCATACCTGGAGTATGCCCTTACTTTGATGATGTCCTAATAGCTGGAAAAGATGAAGGAATGTTAGTAGAGCGGCTGGAACAGGTACTGGGTAGATTTAGAAAGGCTGGATTAAAATTAAAAAAGGAAAAATGTAGCATAGGGGTTAAATCCACTGATTTTTTGGGGTTCAGGATTGACAAAAGCGGAGTCCACCCTACCCCTGAAAAAATTAAAGCAATAAAAGGGGCTCCTGAACCAAGGAACAAGGCTGAGCTACAGGCCTTCCTAGGCTTGGTAAATTTTTATCACACTTTTGTGCCACATAAGGCTGCCATTGCAGAACCACTGCACAGGCTTTTAGATAAGAAGACCCCTTGGCATTGGCAAGACAAGCACAAAGTGAGTTTCCAGACCTTAAAAGATATCCTTTCCAGTAGCTCAACTGTAACCCACTTTATAGAAAATAGACCAATCTACCTGGCGTGCGATGCTTCGCCTTATGGCGTTGGGGCAGTAATCAGCCATTTAGACACCCAGGGAATGCAAAGACCCATTGCTTACTACTCCCGCACACTAACCAAGGCAGAGCGGAACTATGCTCAAATTGACCGGGAAGCTTTAGCCATAGTGGCAGGAGTTAAAAAGTTCCACGACTACCTGTATGGCAGGAACTTTACAATACTGACAGACCACAAACCCCTGCTGGGACTGTTTACCACAGATAAACAGACTCCCCAAATTATGTCTCCCAGGATGCTGAGATGGTCCATTTTCCTCTCAGCATATTCATTTTCCCTCCAATACCGACCAGGTAAAGACATGGGTCATGCAGACGCTCTTAGCAGATTGCCCCTTAGCACAACAGAGGAGGACCCTGCCCCAGTGGGACAAGTAATGTCCCTACAAGATATTCCTGATCTGCCCCTAACTGCTAAAGACATAGCTGAGGCAACCAATAAGGACCCCATCTTAAGGAGAGTAATGGCCTGGGTCATGAGCGGTTGGCCCAACGCCAACCCAGACGTAAAATACAGTCCATTCTTCCGAAGGAAGGATGAACTATCAGTTCATATGGGTTGCTTACTTTGGGGAACTCGTGTAGTAATCCCAGGAATCCACAAATCAGCTATTCTATTTGAATTGCATGAGGGACACCCTGGAATAGTAAGGATGAAGGCCCTAGCTAGAAGTCACTTGTGGTGGCCAGGATTGGACCAAGACATTGAGGAATGCGTTGCCAATTGCCATCTGTGCCAACGTTCCAGGCCTGAACAACAGCACATCCGCACACATAAATGGGAGCTAGCTAGGAATCCTTGGTCCAGGATTCATATTGACTTCGCTGGACCTTTCCAGGGGTTAACGTTCCTTGTAGTGGTCGACAGCTACTCTAGATGGCTAGAAGTAGTACCGGTCAGTTCAGTAACAGCAGGCAGAACAATACAGGCATTAAGGGGCCTCTTTGCCACTCATGGGTTGCCGGATTTAATAGTGTCTGATAACGGGCCACAATTCACATTTATTGAATTTCAGGATTTCCTCAAGGCCAACTCGATTAAGCATAAGACTTCTGCACCATTCCACCCCTCCACCAACGGATTGGCTGAAAGGAACGTGAGGACCACGAAGGACGCGCTTAAAAGAATCATTCGAGGTGACTGGCATCAGAGACTAGCTGAGTTCTTGTTGGCTCAACACACAACCCCTTGTTCGGCTACAGGGAAAAGTCCAGCTGAAATGAGGTGGGGAAGAAAAATCTTGACCAAGTTGGACAGACTACACCCCGACCGACTCCAACCAAACATTGAATTAGACATTCCTAACAGAACATTTGAAGTGGGGGACTTGATTTGGGCCAGGAACTACGCCCAAGGGGATAAATGGATTCCTGGGGTGGTAACTGAAATCTTAGGTCCCCTATCATACATCATTGAGGGGGAAGGGAATAGGGTCTGTAAAAGACACATAGACCAGCTGAGGAAAAGATCTAGTGGGTGTGTGCCAGCTGAGGGGGACCAAAGCTCAGTTAGGGCAAACAGTACAGATAACATTAGGCCTGAAAGTGGTGTAGTGGTGGGGCGAGATGACATATTTCCTGATGCCCATCAACAACAATTCAGTCCAATTGATTGGGAAATACCCCTGCGAAGTAGGCCAGTGACAACTGAATCCCAAACACAACCTAATACACAAGGCAGTACATCTGAAGCCAGTAACCCTGAGCCCAGGTCTAGTAGTAACCAGCATAGTAACCAGCAGCCAAGCAGTCAACCAGGAAGAAGGGTCCCTAGCAGCCAAAGTAACAGATACCCTTCTAGAATACATAGGCCACCAAAATACCTAATGGACTTTGTAAAGAAATGACACCAACTGGGGGGTAAGGGGTGTTGTGTATGTAAATAGTTAGCAATAAGCCATGAAAGATATTGCAAACACTGTGCAGCTTTGCAAGGTTTAAAGCGGGAAAATAAGGTGCAATCATTGGACGCCACAACCAAGGAGCGGGAAAACAGACTGTTTGTATTGGTTACAGTTCAAACGCTTTCTCTATAAAAGGGTTGCAACATTTGACATTTGACAGTTGACTTTGTGTATTCAATAAACTCGTTCAGTGTTAACCACTCTGAGTCCTCGTCAATTCGAACCAAACATAAAATAAACTCTATTTATATACAGGTTGTTTTCCTTCCTTTTTGTTCTAGAGGCCGAGAGAATGTTGTATTTGTCTACAACTGAAATGGGAAGAAATGCAAGCTATCACATCCATCGCACTTTTCACTTGTAGGGATGATGGACACGCACCATGGTAGAAACCTTAAGAGTGAATGTCTTCAGATCCAATGTAAACAAACAGGATTTGCCATCCCAGATGAGACCAATGGCCTATCTACTTCCATGTCTTCTCTCTAGCAGTAGCCAATCACTGAGGGTCACTGAGGAGGCGGTTCCATTTTAACTACTTCAAGTGCCATAACACTGTTTTATATAGGGATGTTTGATGTCAGGGCTGTAAAAGGTAGTGACTTGAAGAATAGGTATGTGTGGTGTACACACTGATCCCATTCCCATGCATATCTAAACAGAGATACAATTTTAGAATACTGATTAATTCAGACTGGTGGGCCATTTTGGTGTAGTGGTTTGGTACCAGGCTAGGAGTTCTAGTCCCGCCTTGGGCACAAAGCCAGCTGCGTGACCTTAGCCGGTCACTTTCTCTCAGCCCTAGGAAGGAGGCAAGGGCAAATCACCTCCAAAGAAACCTTACCAAGAAAACTGCAGGGACTAATCCAGACAATTGAGTGATTCAACACTGGCTTGAAGGGTAGTAATAATAATTCAAACTAAATTTAGTGAGGAAAACTTTTTTTTGCACTTGTTTTACATTGGGGTGAACTGAAAACCTCTCTTCCTAGTTGCTTAAACAAGGATTTTACCTTTTGTAAATGGTGTGTGGTAGTGGTGCATCTATTTCCTTTTTCTAGTCAAAGTTTGCTTTTGATTTCTCCCTATTTCTGCTATATAATGATGGGTACATCCAGTGGTGGGATTCAAATATGTGAACAACTAGTTCTCTGTGCGGATGCCGCTTGCGGAAGTCCGTTCTGGGCCTGGGAAACAAAAAAATTACCTACCAGTTCTGCCAAAGTGGTGCAAACCAGCTGAATCCCACCACTGGGTACATCCCAAAACACTTTTCCTTTTACATCTCTTCTCCTTCTGCATTTCAACTTAATAATAATAATAAAGTTGGAAGGGACCTTGGAGGTCATCTAGTCCAACCCCCTGCTCAGGCAGAAAACTTCTGTTTCTCCTCTCCATAACAATGCCAGCATCACTTACAAAAGACTAGGTTTGTATGTAATAAAGATAACAGATATATCTAAGATGTCTCAGTCTGCTACTAGAAAGCTGTGTTAAATCTGCAAAGTTCTAATCTAGTTTTAATTCTGTTCCCTCCATTTTGAAGGCAATGGACTACAGGCTTCAAATGTTTACATTTTTGCATTTGTGCTCTTGGCTACAGTACATATCATAGGTTTATTTCTTTATTCCTTGTATTTCTCTCCCACCTGTCCATACGAGAAACAACCAAGTCAGATACTTTGAAGAAATGATAGAAAACCAATTATGAAAGGAATGGATGTAGTTTCAATATTAAAAATGGTAACATGTTATATGAAGTTGAATGGCAAATTCTTATTTTAAACTTACATTTCTACAATTATTTAAATTAACCACATTTGGATGGTATTATGTGGGTAGGACCCAGATTTTAGATTTTTGTTTTTCAATTTGGGTTATATTTTAGGGTAGATGTTAAAATTTTCATGTAACCCTTTTATAATAACTGTATTAAATAGTACAGTACAATCTGACACACATTCTTATTGGGCTGGCTCTCTTGCTGCTTCCTGTGGAGACACAGCAAAGGCAGCACCCCTGCCCAATAAGCTTGTCAGCTTCTTGGAGGACAGTGTGAGTTACACGCGCACGTGCACACATACACACACACGCACACACAGACAGAGAGAGAGAGAAGGGAAGCACAAGTGCCTCTCTCTTTCTCTCTCTCTCTCTCTGCAAATGACTGGAAGCCACAGGAGAAGGCTGAAAGAACCACATGTGGCTCCAGAGCTGCAGGTTGCTGACCCGTGGTCTAGTGGTTAAGGCACCACACTAGAAAATGCAAGTTCTAGCCCTGCCTTAGGCATGAAAGTTGCTCAATTTACTTTGGGCCAAACTCTCCCTTTCATTCCAATTCACCTCATAGGGATATTGTTGTGGTGAAAGTACTTTACTTTACTTTACTTTACTTTACTTTACTTTACTTTACTTTACTTTACTTTACTTTACTTTACTTTACTTTACTTTACTTTACTTTACTTTACTTTACTTTACTTTTATTAAATTTGTATACCGCCCTTCTCCCGAAGGACTCAGGGCGGTGAACAGGGCATATATAAATAGCAAATACAAAAATTAAAAGGGAATTAAACAAGTGCCCAGTTAAAAAATACAATAACAATATAAGAAACCCATTAAAAAACCCTAACATCCCCCATCAGGCCAGATCAGCTAGTTCAAATAAATGGGTCTTCAGACCGCGCCGGAAGGAGCGAAGGTCCGATGCCATCCGGAGCTCAACCGGCAGTTGGTTCCATAGAGCCGGAGCACCCACAGAGAAGGCCCTCCCCCTGGGGGCCACCAGTCGACATTCCCTGACCGGAGGCACCCTGAGGAGGCCCTCTCTGTGGGAACGCACAGGGCGGAGGGAAGTTGACGCCGGCAGCAGGTGGTCCTCAAGGTACCCCGGACCCATGCCATGTAAGGACTTGAAGATTGACGAGACGAGGTGAGTGAGTTCAGCAAAGATCATTGTTTATTTGGTTGCAGGAACTGAACTGAGAAACGCGGCTGCAAATGCAGCAATTTATACCCTGGCCTCTAGGAGGTGGCCAATAGGTTTGAAGCAACCTATTGCTGCCCTAGAGGCAGCCAATGGTGGCGCTGGAGATGGGTTGTCTGAGGAGCTGGGAGCCATTAGCCAGCTTCCCTGCTTAAGCAACCTTCCAGCAATTAACCCCACATGATACTCTTTAGTAAGACAAAACCCAATATATTATACCCCTCCCCCATAGAATGTACACACATGATAACAACAAAGGGAATGATTACAGCAATTACAAGTTTTACAGCGATACAGAAGTAGTATGCAAACATACACATTTTCCGTACTTGCTAATACAGAGACTCTCCTGGCTAGCAGCAAATCAATGACACATACAACATTATAGCTTCATTATTTTGGAACAAAATCTTGTAAATATGCAGGAGGCTTGTGAACCCTCGTGGAGCACCTGGGAGAACCAGGCACTCCCTGGCCTACCAGCTTGCCCACCAGGCTGGGTAAACCAGGGTCCATAAGTTCAAATGAGTCTGGCTGACTCAGAATTCTCTGGCTGGCCATTCCAGGTTGGCCCACCCCAGAGTTCAATCCTTCTGCAGAGTTAGCACAGCAGCTGTAGTGTTCTGGTTGACTTTCTCCAACAGGGGCCCCATGCTGCACTCCTGGGCTTTGCCCCTCTACGACCACCTCCCCATTGCTCTGACTGCTTGAAACCTCAGAGCATATGGATTGATTGGCCTGGCTGCCGGTTTGCGGTCCATGACTGGGACCTGGAACAAAGTCCTCACTTTGTGGCCATTCTGGAAAATGCTTTCTAAGCTGATCGATATGGCGACAAACGACTTGTCCGCCCTCTAGGCTCACTTTGTATGACAGACGGCCTGATGGTTGGGTGATTTTCCCTGGCACCCACGTTCCCATGCCCATAGTTCCGGGCCCACACCCCATTGCCCACTTGCAGCCTCCTTGGGTGTTTTGGGCGAGAGGCCTCAGCTGCCACCCGGTCTGGGTGCAACCTGTCCAGTTTTGTGATTAGTTGCCTCCCCCAGCGCAGCTCTGCTGGGCTTTTGCCCATTGCCATGCATGGTATGGAATGTTGGCAGAGCAAAAAGTCAGCCAGTCTGTGGTGCCAGTCCCCAGTCACTATGCTCTTCAGTGATTCTTTCATGGTGCATACCATTAGTTTGGCTTGACCATTACTAGATGAGTGAAATGGAGCAGATGTCGCATGCCTAATGAGGTTTGCCCTCAGAAAAGCCTGAAATTCAGCCGCAGTAAATTGGGCCCCATTATCGGACACTATGATGTCCGGTAGCCCGTGTGTTGCTAAGAGTTTCCTAAGCACCTGGATGGTCCTAGCAGTAGTCATATTTGCAATTGGTATAACTTCCAGCCATTTAGAGTGGCTGTCGACCACAATAAGAAAGAGCTGTCCCTGAAAGGGCCCAGCGAAGTCTATATGAATCCTCGACCAGGGGGTGTGTGTTTCCTCCCACCTGTGGATGGGTGCATGTGGCATTTCAGGCCTAGACTGCTGGCATGTGTAACACCCATGAACTTGAGCCTCGATGGCTTTATCTAATCCTGGCCACCATAAATAGCTTCTTGCCAAAGCTTTCATGCAAACAATACCCGGATGACCTTCATGAAGCGATTGCAATACCTTGTCCCTTAATGAGGTGGAAACAATGACCCTGTTCCCCCAAAGAATACAAACCCTATGAGCTGAGAGCTCATATCTCCTTGTGAAGTAGCTCTGAAACTTAGCACCTGGGCTTTTCTCTAGCCACCCGTGTGGACCCAAGATAGCACTCTGCTTAGAGTCTTGTCTGCTGCCGTTTCTGCGGCTATGTCCCCCGCATGGAGGGGAAATTCCAGCAAGTCCTGAATGGACAAAACGCGGGCTGCTGGGGCCAGATCTGGCTCGATTTGAGGAAGTGGAAGCCTGCTCAGGCCATCTACATGGCCCATATCCCTGCTGGGTTTGTGAATTAGCTTAAAGCTGTAAGCCAATAAAAAAATGGACCATCTTAGCATTCTGGGGGATAAGATGTGGGGTGTCTGTCTGTCTGTAGTGAGTAACCCCAATAATGGTTTATGGTCTGTGAAGACCGGCCCCCGGACCACCCCCGATCTGCATTCATTTCGCTGGAACCTGAAAACCTGGTTTTTTGATCTATCAGGCCTGGACTGAAGGGGTTTTAGCTTTTAATATTGTTTTAATTGTTGGGCTTAAGTAATTTAATCTATTTTAATTTTATACTATTTTTATATTGTATTTTATGCTGCCCTGTAAACCGCCCTGAGTCCTTCGGGAATAGGGCGGTATAAAAATTTAAATAAATAAATAAATAAATAAATAAATAAATAAATAAATAAATAAGTCTCTGCTGTACAAGTAGTCGTGGAATTTTTTTACTCCAGCTACTATGGCCAATGCCTCCTTATCAATTTGTGTGTAATTACGCTCTGCGGAGGACAGTGTCCTGGAATAAAAAGCAATCGGAACTTGAGTTCCATTGCTCTCCAAGTGACTTAGGACAGCCCCCACCCCGAATGGGGATACGTCACATGCTAAGCATACCGGCATTGATTCCTTGAAATGAGTGATCATGGAACTAAAAGACAGTAGAGCCTTCAATTCCTGAAAACTTCTTTTGTGAACACTAGTCCACTTCCATGCAGTATTTTTGTCCAAGAGCCGGTGTAATGACTCTGCCACTGTGGCCTTGTTAGGAAGAAATGATGGTAAAAATTTAGGAGGCCTTGGAATGCCTGAAGCTCTCCCTTTATTTTGGGACCGGGTGCCATCTGAATGGTTTTAACCATTGACTCAGCAGGGTGGATGCCGTCAGCATCTATACAGAAACCCAAGAACTCAATTGAGGGGACTCCAATACTAAACTTATTCTTTTTAAGCTTGAGGCCTGCTTTGCACAGCCTTTGAAAGATGGCTCTGAGCCTCCTTGCTAGTACCTTGGTGGACTCACCGGCGATGAGCATGTCATCAAAATAGGGGCAAACCCCCTTGAGGGTCCACTCCATAATGCCTTGAAAAATGCCAGGGGCTATGCTGACCCCGAATTGCAGGCGTTTTACTTTAAACCTGTGGGTTACAATTGTCTGTGCTGCAGCTGTGGCCTCATCAACAGGAAGCTGTTGGTAGGCCTGAGCCAAATCTAATTTTGCAAAAATTGAACTGCCTTGCAAGGACACCAGGATGTGGCTTACTACTGGTACTGGGTACACGTGTTGTTTGAGTGCATGATTGATTGTGCATTTGTAATCGGCACAGATTCTGACCTCCCCGTTGACTTTTAGTGGCATTATGATTGGGATCTCCCATTCACCCCCATCTACTGGCTGTAGTACTCCCTGTTCTACAAGTTTATCTAACTCAGCGTCTATGTTGTGTTTAAGAGCAAATGGCACTCAACGAGGTTTAATCCTGACCGGCATTACAGTAGGATCTAGTTTAAATGTTATTGGCAGGCCCATGTACATCCCCAGGGCTGAGTCAAACACATCTGTGAATTCCTTGCATACTGTCGTGACTTGCGTCCAGTTGATCCCGGTTACTTGGATGCCTAGTGCATCAAACCAGTCTAGTCCGATCAGGCTTGTTCGCTAACCCCCTACTATGACAATGTCCAGGTGCCCAGAAAACCCCTTAAATTTAACGGCTAATGTGGCCTTGCCCTTGACTGCAACTCTGGCATTCTGAAAATCAGTTAAAATAATGTCAGATGGCCTCAGCTTGGCCCATCTCTTGCTGCGGTTGCACACGAAATTAAATGTTTCAAGTGAAATAATGGATACGGCTGAGCCCGTGTCTAACTCCATCTTGCAGGGGACCCCTTGCAGCTCCACCTGAAGTCTAAACTTTGGCTTAATAGGGCGGCGAGCTCCCGTATAGCAAATGCTTCTGTGGCTGGAGCAAAACCCTATGCTATACTGTCCTGGGGCCCTGGTACCTCTCCTAGTCGGGATGTCTGACTGGCGATTTGATGGCCGGTCCCTCTGGTGACCTCTGCAGATGGAAGCAATGTGGCCAGTCTTTCCGCAGGCCTGGCACGTGGCTGTCTGAAACCTACAGTCCATGTAGGAAGGGATCTGCCTTGTAAGTTGCCCTTTGTTGCTTGTCGCTGTGACACTGTTTGTCATTGTGTCTTTGTAGCTTGTCAACTTCTGTGTTGTCTTCAGGGTCTTCTGCGTGTTCGGTGTCCTCGTGGTGGATGGCTTCCTCGTGCTGTGCTGTTTTGGTGGGCCGCATGGCTCATATGGCCCCGCCAGCGGCTTCATCCACCATGATCTCTTTCAGCATGTCTGGAAATGACAGAGTCTCTTTGGTGAAGAGTTTTGCTGTAACTCTAGATTCCAGAGACCGCAGACAAGCTGGTCTCTTAGCCTCTCCTTGACGTCAGAGAACTGGCACAGGCGTGCGGCCTGCCTCAATGCTGCAATGAATTCAGACGCTGTTTTACCTGGTTGCTGAACTCTCTGTTCGAATGCATGGCGCCAAGTGATTACCGATAGCTTGGGCTGGAAGTGGTCTCCGAACCTTTTCTTCAAGTCTGTGAACGTTATGGACTCTAATGGCGTTGGCGTGAACAAGTTCTCCGTGATGTCGAACGTGGCTGGGCCGCACACACACATGAGCATAGCGGCCTTCAGGCCATCCTTGGCAACTTGATTCGCACGTAGATAGTTCTTGACCCTGGATAGATACGAAGACCATCTTTCCGGGTGAGCTATGTCAAATTCTTCCAGCTTTCTGACCTTTGCCATTTCTGCTGGTCTTCGTGGCTGGGGCTCGTTGTGTTCTTGTCCCTGGGCTCCTCTGTTGCCCAGGGACTGGTACTCTGGGTGCGTGGTTGCTAGCGTGGTTGTGCTAGACTGACCGCAGGGGGGATTGCTTATACCACAAGGCGAGTTCGGCCTCTCCCCTAATTACTCTTCAGCTCAGTTGGAGAAGCAGGATCCCACCTTCGTCGCCAGTGTTAGATACTGGGTTTGTTGCATTGATTGATGAGACGAGGTGAGTGAGTTCAGCAAATATCATTGTTTATTTGGTTGCAGGAACTGAACTGAGAAACAGGGCTGCAAATGCAGCAATTTATACCCTGGCCTCTAGGAGGTGGCTAATAGGTTTGAAGCAACCTATTGCTGCCCTAGAGGCAGCCAATGGCGCCGCTGGAGACGGGTTGTTTGAGGAGCTGGGAGCCATTAGCCAGCTTCCCTGCTTAAGCAACCTTCCAGCAATTAACTCCACGTGATATTCCAAGCAAGACAAAGCCCAATACATTACATGTTTGTCACCTTGAGTTGTTTATAAAAAAATAATAAAGTCAGGATATAAATGATAAATAAATAAATTAAAAATCAAGATATGTAGTTCATTAGCAAACGTGTTAGCCAGCAGGTCACTTGCTCATAGCCACTACCAGCTCCTTTAGGATGGATTCTACTGTATTTTTCTTTAAAGAATAATAATTTGCAAAGAATAAATTATGTACCATCAGGTCAGGTTAATTCATAGAAACTACATAGATTTTTGCCAGGACATTATGTTCCCAAACTGGTCCTTCAGGTCTTTAACTGTACTCATCCATCTTGGTCATCCTCTTTTTCTATTTCTTTGGCCTTTCCCAGTATTACAGAGTTGTCAAGATAGCTTCACATAGTGTGTCTAAAATATGATAACTTGAGCCTGGTCATTTGTGCCTTGTGTCAAAACTGTGGGCTGATTTATTATCCATGATATTGGATAGCCCAAAGTTCAAAAAGAAAAATTCTTTGTATGTTGCTTTTTCAAAGTCTTAATCACTAAATAGAATACTCTAATTTTATGCAAACCCACAGTCTTCCTATCAAAGGCATCCATGTAAGTGTGTGTGTGTGTGTGATCAATTCAACATAGTTAGGTGCATGCAAAGGGGGTGGAGCTTTGATTACCCTGATCATGACTGACATTATGATATTGTTGAACCCTGTCCCCTCTTTCCCAGTTATTTCTCTCCCAAAGCCTTCATATTTATTGTCTGCATTTATGTGACCATATTGATAACATCCTATTTTATGTGGTTAAAAATAATAACAGCAATGTAATATAATTTATATTATTTCATGTATTAGCCAAATATTCAAGCTTTTATATTCTTAAATACCTGTATTAGAAACTTAGTTACATGACTGATCAGCTTAACATAACAATGTAATGCAATGAAGGGTTATTTCTTCTTTGTTCTTTTATTGTACAACCCAAAAATCTTTGGTAAAAAGACAAAAACACTACAATTACAGTGCTTTTTGAAAAAAAAAAATGGCCCTCTGGCTGACTAATGTTAGTTTGATGATTATCTTGATATTAACTGCTTTACTTGAGTAAGCAAAAAAAGAAGTAAAATACCAGTCAGACCAGCTGTCATTTCATGGAGTATTGTACTACGGTTATTAAAAATACCCCAAAGATATACCTTTGTGGTTCAATCTTTTGAATTGGAATCAGAATATTAATTTAGGCCAGAAGCATGATTAAACATTGAAAGGCCCCTAAAGAATTTTCACCAAATTTTCCTGGATCTCTTTTTATTGGGTCTTCTTCCTGACTCTGTTTAGCGCTGTAATTGCTTTGTTCCACTGTTGATAGGTTAAACCACAATGTGATTTTCCTCTGTCATAATATTTAAGAGGAGGGCTCAGCATCTCACGTTCACAATGAGATGCTGGAGAAGCTTAGAGGAAGAGCTGTTTTGTGCAACCTGCAAAAAAAGGAAAAAGGCAGGAATTAGTTCTTCACCTGTGCATACCTGCATCAAAATGCCTTAAAATGTAACCTTAGGTAGTGTTGGTGCTTGTAATTAAAGATACTAGGCTATCATGGGACTCTCTGAAATAAACATGAGCAGGAATCTTCAGCATCTGAGCCCCAGACAGATCCAAAAGCTGCTTCATTCCAGCACAACAGAAAAGAGGGAAGTGTGACATTTTCAGGCTACTACCGGCAGAGCCCTTTTAAAAATATATTTTAAGCAGCTTCTCCCCTTATATCATCTGCTTGTTTGGGGACATGTTTGCTGATCCATAACACTTCTTTCTGTCTGAAATGGTGTAGGGTTTCCTGCCTGAGGGGTTGGGCTAAAAGACCTCCAGGGTCCCTTCCAACTCTGTTATTCTGTTATTCTCAATATGCTCCATGGTCTGCCTCTTTCCCCCCTCAATAATAAACTCAATGTTTTCCAAATGCTTGGGAAGAATGGTTGCAAGCTCCCATCTCAGAGGGTGGCTATTTTTCTCTGTGCCCTGAGGGGAAATCTTGTGTCCCTGTGTTGTGATTCAGGGTCAGCCTGTGGGTTCGGCAGTTGGGTCGGATGACTCAGAGGAGGAGGAGGGGGGTGTTGAAGAGCTTGCTGAGGGGGTTGGACAGCTTGATGAAAGCCCTCAGCCAGGCCCCTCTTACCTGGTCATGACGCAGACCCAGCTGTGTGAGCCTGACAGCATGGATGAAGATGACCCACAGCTGGCCCTGTTCAAGGACGCCCGACGCAGGAGGCAGTTAATCAGGAGTAAACAGAGGAAGGCAATGGGGCTCCTCGGAAGGAGGCAGAGAGAAGCCACGCCCTGAACTGGATTTAAGGGGGAATGCGTGGGAGGGCTGGTTTGCTGAAGGCAACCGCTTGAAAAGCTCCTGTTTCTTGGTTTGTGTCTTGTTCCGTTTGTTTTTGTAGCAATAAATTTGGCAGGGGTAATTCCAGCCTCTTGCCTTCTTGTAAAAGGGGTTGTCCCTGCCTTTTCTGCAGGGCCGGTAGCAGGCTGGTACAGAACACCCTGGGACATCCTTCTGCATCCTTCATGCTACCAAATAATTAAAAGGTGGGCTCTATTACATTTTATGAATATTAGACAGAGGTCATATCTAAGAAACTAGTTTGAAATAGGTGTAATGATAGGTGGGAATGGCCTTGGGAGAGGGGGAAGAACTGCAGCCAGGGAAGTATAAAAATTTAATAAATATAAATATAAGTGTCAGGTAAAAGGCAGCTTAGCCTGCAACAGACATATATGGCCATGGCAAATGTCTCAGAAGAGAGCTCTCTAGTTTCTTGGGCTGTAAAGGTGACGAGGGAGATTTATTCTGTTTTCAGACTTTCAAGATGATCTTAATGTAATTTTATAATAAACCAGAATTAGTTCATCTGAGCATGCTTCCTAACTGGGCTACCATGCTAGGCTGACAGCAGATCTAGAAAAGTCAGCCCAGAATGGGTATGAAATGCTACCTATAAAATATTGATTGGCTTGATTTATGTTGGCTGTTAGTTTATTTCTGGGCCCTGTTGGAGGTTTTTGAACAGTGGACATTTCCTGGACTGCATACTTCAAGGATGTTTCTTCTGTAACTTCCCCTCTGCATTTCTAGCACTTGCAGCTCTTTGATAAGCACCTCAGAGCACAGAGAAGGCACTTTTCATATATGTTTGTCCATGTTTGGCCCAAACATAGGTGTTCAGGAAGAACTGAAAAAAAATCCACATCTTCTCCTTTGCATATTAGGGTGATTTTCCATTTCTATGTTTTGCCTTATGAACTGATTGCTTAGACAGCTTACCTATTTTTGGTTCCATTAAATTAGAAACAATTCTATTTGTATTTTCATGAGGCAACTGGACTTTCTTGGGTTTTTTTGAAGATGTTTCATTTCTCATCCAAGAAGCTTCTTCAGCTCTGACTGGATGGTGGATGATGGCAGACAGTTGGTCATTTACAAACAGCTAGTCATTTGCATTCTTTTAGCGAGTCATTAATGCTACCTGGAGTAGGGACGCGGTGGCTCAGTGGGTTAGGACGCTATGCTTGTCGATCAGAAGGTCGGCAGTTTGGTGGGTCAAATCCCGAGTGCTGCGTAACAGAGTGAGCGCCTGTTACTTGTCCCAGCTTCTGCCAACCTAGCAGTTCGAAAGCACATAAAAATGCAAGTAGAAAAATAGGGACCACTACGGTGGGAAGGTAACAGCGTTCCATGCGCCTTTGTCATTTAGTCATGCCGGCCACATGACCACAGAGACGTCCTCAGACAAGCGCTGTCTCTTGGGCTTGGAAACGGAGATGAGCACAGGCCCCTAGAGTCGGAAACGACTAGCACACATGTGTGGGGGAACCTTTACCTTTACCTAATGCTACCTGGAGCCTTATCTGTGTCATCAGGGTCACCTGAGTGATGCAAACATATGCAGAGCACTTCTTGGAACTTTGGAAAGGACTGTGTTGTAGACAGGACATAGATGATGTCATATCCCCCCCCTCTGTTGAGAAACAGTTGTTCAGTTTTGACATAGATGGCTTCTCTTTCAAACTAGTGGTCCTGTCTGTTCAAAATGTGGGCTTTGCTGTCTTTGAAAGAGTGGCCTTTGTCTTTTAAATGTAGATGGACTGCTGAATCTTTTTTTTTATTGAAAAGTTTTACAGTACATTTTTGAATACAAAACCCCTCCCCTCCCCCTCCCCTCTCCCCAAACCTCCCCAACTCTCCCCCCCTTCCCCCTCCCTGACTTCCCAGAGCTAAATACAGGGTATAAAAATACAAACAAACATAATCTAAAATATTCAAACAACAATAAAATATTAAATTCTATCGCACTTTAACTCTTAATAAAATAACTACAAGCTAGTTATACATCATATAAATCCACTACTTATTCAAATGCTAAGTGAAACTTTATAGTCCCATATTTATTCTGGATATAATCAATCCATCTTCTCCACTCCACAATATATCTCTGTTGCGATTGGTCTTTCAAATAAGCTGAAATCTTTGCCATTTCCGCCAAATTGGAAACTTTTAAAGTCCACTCTTCTATAGTCGGCAGTTCTTCCTTCTTCCAATATTGCGCTACTAAAAGTCTCGCTGCCGTAATTAAATTCAACATCAACTTAGTGTCCACAATGGTAGTATCTGTGATAATGCCCAGTAAAAACAATTGCGGACAAAACTTTATCCTTTTCTTGAATATTTTTTGCATATTCCACCAAATTTTAATCCAAAAAGCTTTAACCCTTTTACAAGTCCACCATATATGAAAATACGTTGCATCCTCACAACCACACCTCCAACATTTGGGCTGGCAATTCGGATACATACTTGCTAATTTTTTAGGATCTAAGTGCCACCTATAAAACATTTTATAAAAGTTCTCTCTTAAATTTTGGGCCTGTGTAAATTTTACATTTCTCACCCAGACCTTTTCCCAAGTATCCATTATGATAACTTCTTGAAAATTCTGAGCCCATTTTATCATACAGTCTTTGACAAGTTCCGTCTCTGAATCAATTTCTATCAATGCAAGATATATCCTTTTTATATGTGCTTGACCTTGATCTCTAATTTGCTTTACCAAATTTTCATCAAACATTGAAAAACCAGTTCTTTAGAAAATTTGGCAGCCATTTTCACCCACTATTGCCTGTTACGCACTTTCACTTTTATCAAACTCCACAAAGTCCACCGAGTTAAAGATCATAAACTTGCTTTCACCTGATTCTCCTGTACTGCTCTGCCTGCATCCAAGTTATCTGAAGTTCACTCTTGCTGGCAGGGATGGTTGCTATGCCCTGCTCTGCTCCAAATCCCTGGAGCAGAGGCGTCCCGAGGTCCGGAGCAAATTCAGGCTTCGGGGGGGCTCAATCCTTCAGCCACCAGAGTTTCAACTCTGGCGGCCCGGGAGAGCTCTACCCCTGCCTGGGCTCTCACCCCCTCCTCTTCTCCTGAGGAGCGGGCTTCCAAGCCGTCAAAACAGCTGATTGGCGCTGTTTTCAGCGGCTCCACGGAGACGACGGGGCTGATAGCCAGAATGCCTGCCGGTGGCGGAGCCTTGCCACCCAGAAGTGATGGACTGCTGAATCTTGTCCTAATAGATTTGTTCTCCTATGTTGTGCGTTTATGTGTTGTTGTTATCCTATGCATTTATGAAGTGGTCATTTTATTTCCCCAATGTACAGATCTGCCACATGGCTCACTGCATTGTACTGCATCTACCACATTGCTCAGGTTTTTTTTAAATAAATGAATCTTTATTTACATTTCGTGTTAAAAACACACCATACACCAACAAAGACAAAAAAAAACATTTACAATATACAAAAAACAAAGAAATCAAAAAATTGAAAACCATCTATATTTGCCTTCCAAAATTGAGCATACCACATCCTTGCCGCCGTTAAGATATGTAAAACCAAATACCATATTTCCTTCTTAATATTTCCAGGCCTGGAGCCAAGCAGATACGTCTCTGGTTTAAGATCAACTAAACACCCTGTGATTTCCTCTATCCATTTTTGGATCCTCATCCAATATCTAACCACTTCCGGACGTGTCCACCATAAGTGATAGTATGTGCCAATCCCTTTACCACACTTCCAACAATCGGCCGACAATCCAGGGAACATTTTGGAAAGTCTGGCCGGAGGGAGATGCCATCTATAAAGCATTTTGTATATGTTCTCCTTATATGACGTGGAAACCATCAGCCTCATATTAGTCCACCAAATCTCTTCCCATTTTTCAAGTGGAAGTGCATAACCAAAATTCTTCCCCCAGGCAATCATCACATCTTTTACCACCTCCTCCCCTACTACCCTAGTTAGCAACAATTTATAGCACTTAGATATCATCCCTTTCTCCGGACCCAGCAGAATCTTATCTAATTCCTGCAGATTCAGATAAATACCCCTTCCTTCCTTATCCTTCTTATACCTTGACTGGATCTGCAGGTAGGCCCACCACTCCAATTGAAACCCTTGCTGAGCCAGATCTTGTCGTGTTTTGAGTTCTCCCCTGCTATCTAAAAGTTCTTTATAAGTTGGTCTTCTTCCCTTCTTGAGTAGGGTCGGATGGGTCAAGGCTTCTGTTCTGAACCAGCCCTCTTCTGGCCTTGAGTAAGGCAAACCCCTATTCAGAAGAAGAGACTGGAGAGCGTCCAAGGCTAAAAGGCATCTGCCAAGATTTAATTACGCAGTTAACAAAAACACTAGAGCTTGTCTTCTCAAGCGGAAAAGTTGCTTTCAGCAACCAGCCCCTCCCCAAACACTCCTTTTATAGAGAGCTCAGGGTGTGGTCTCCCTGTGCCTCCTCCCGAGGAGTCCCACAACCTTTCTTTGTTTGTTCCTGCTCGACTGCCTCCTGCGTCGGGCGTCCTTGAACAGGGACAGCTGTGGGTCATCTTCCTCCGCACTCTCGGGCTCACGCAGCTGAGAAGAGGTCCCCGGCTGAGGGCTCTGCAAAGCCTCCGAACCATCATCAGCCGGTTCGTTTCCCTCCTCCCCCTCGTCTGAGTCATCCGATACATCGGAGCCGACTGTCGGACCCACAGGCTGGCCCTGAGTCACAACAGCTTCCAAAGTTGATAACCAACACGAAATTTGCGCATAGTACGTAGCCCTTATCCCAATTACGAATCAGTATATCCCTTATGTAGTGGCGAGTAAACTGCTTGGAGGAGTACCTTCCCGCCAAAGAGCTGCATGCCATCCCTGCAGCAAATCAAATCCTTCCAAACTCAACAATAGATTATTCCTTAGACTTATCCATTCCTTGCCCCAAACTAAGAGGGCAGCCTGATAGTAAAGTTCCCAGTTCGGTAGGCCAAGGCCCCCTCTTTCCTTAATTTCTTGCATCAATTTTTCCCCAATCCTGGGCCGTTTCCACTGCCAAACAAATCTAGAAACTACCCCCTCTAACTCTTTTAAAAATTTCAGCGAAAGTTTAACTGGTGCTGTCTGAAAAAGAAAATTCCATTTCGGCAAAACATAAGATTTCACCGTGGCTACCCTTCCTAATAATGACAACTGTATCCTACCCCATTTTCCCAGGTCTATTTTTGTTTGTATCAGTAATTTAGAATAATTATCCTCCCTAATACTTGAACATCTTCCGGTCAACCAGATTCCTAAATATTTCACCTTCTTCACGATTTTAAACCCTGTAGTGTCCCTAACATCTGTTTACTTCTATTTGAAAGATTTTTCATCAATATATTTGTCTTATCTTTATTTACTTTCAGACCAGCCACGTTTCCAAATTCCTCAATCCTTTTTAGTAATGCCATGCTAGATTCCAGAGGGTTTTCCAAAACGAAAACCATATCATCTACAAACGCCTGCAGTTTATAAATTTGGTCTCTTATGTGAAGCCCAGTAATCTCCTCATCTTTCCTTGTTATTCTCAGTAGGGGTTCTAAGGTTAAGATAAATAAAAGTGGGGAGAGTGGACAACCCTGCCTAGTGCTCTTACAGATATCAAATTTGTCAGTTAAATTCCCATTTATCAACAATCTTGCTTCCTGCTTAGTATAGATTGCTTTAATCATATTACAGAATTTAGCCCCAAACTCCATATGTTCCAACTGACACATCAGGAAATCCCAATTAACCCTATCAAATGCTTTTAGAGCATCGATAAATATTAAAGCTAATTGTTTATCTGGTCGGCTTTCATAATACTCCAGAACATTTAATATAATTCTGAGATTAACTTTTATTTGTCTAGTGGGAAGGAACCCATTCTGGTCTGTATGTATGAATTGGTTTAAGTAAATTTTTAATCTATCTGCAATTATTGTTGCAAATATTTTATAATCTGAATTAAGAAGGGATATTGGCCTATAATTTTTAATATGCTTCGAAGGGAAGTCATCCTTAGGAATCAAACTAATATTTGCCTCCAACCAAGTTTGCGGGACTATAGCCTCTTCCAAAATTTCATTAAATAGATCTTTCATATGTTTTCCCAACGATTCCACTAATACATTATACAATTCTGCAGGAATTCCGTCAGTGCCTGGGGTTTTCTGACATTTCTGTTGTCTGACCGCTTTTTCAATTTCTGCTATTGTTACCGTATTTTCCGGCGTATAAGACGACCCGACGTATAAGACGAGCCCCTACTTTTAAGAAGTTTTTTCAAGGTTTTTTGTCTTATACGCCGGAAAATACTTACATGCCCTGCCCTCCCTGTCCGTCGCAGAGGAGGCGAAGGCCCGACTGGCCCCGCCGGCCCTCCCACTGCTCCCGCGCTTCTGCCGGCCCCTGAGGCGCAGTGTTTCCTGGGCGGCAGGCAGCGCCGGAGGGCAGCCACCAACCTGCCATGGCCGGCGCCCCTCCTGCTTCCCCCCCAGGCCTTGAACTTCTCCCATTCGGCGCAGGGCAGGGCAGCTCCGCCCACAGCCTCTTTTTCATGTGCCGCTTCCCTCTCACCGTCCTGCCACTGCCCCTCAGCACCACGCTTACGGCGGCTGCCTGCTGGCTTGTCTCGGCCAGCACCGCCCGGCGGAAGCGCATCCCCGCGGGGGGAGAGCGGTGCTGGTGACAGGTGAGTCTGGCAGGCACGAGGTCCTCCCCTCGGGCAGCGGCAGGACGGCCCAGCGCCTGCAGGACGACCAGCAGCCCCATGCGCAACAGCAGCCGCCGGCTCGGCAACAGGTCTGAGCGCAGGAGCCGCACCGCCAGGCTGCCCTGGAAAAGCAGCCACACTGAGAGGCTGCACGCCCAGTCCAGCTCCATGAGGGGCAGGGCAGGAAGCCGGCCGGGAAGAGGGACCGGGAGCCCGGGCCAAGCGCGCCTCGGCTGACGGTGAGAGGGAAGTGGCACATGAAAAAGAGGCTGCGGGTGGAGCTGCCCCGCCCTGCGCCAAATGGGAGAAGTTCAAGGCCTGGGGGGGAAGCAGGAGGGGCGCCGGCCATGGCAGGGTGGTGGCTGCCCTCCGGTGCTGCCTGCCGCCCAGGAAACGCTGCGCCTCGGGGGCCGGCAGAAGCGCGGGAGCAGCGGGAGGGCCGGCGGGGCCAGTCGGGCCTTCTCCTCCTCTGTGACGGACAAGAGCTGACGGGCAGTGCCGCCTTCACATGGGGAGAGCCGCCCGACACCCCCGCCCAGCCGTGTCCCGGAGCTGCGCTGGAGATAGCTCGGTTGCGCGGGGCGGCCCGGCTTTGCAAGAACGGGGACGCTCGACTGATTTGTTTTTTTTTCCGGCGTATAAGACGACCCGGCGTATAAGACGACCCCCCAACTTTTGAGAAGATTTTCATGGGTTAAAAAGTCGTCTTATACGCCGGAAAATACGGTATCTCCTGATCTAAGGCCTCTTAGTCATTAGGAAATAACTTAGGAAGGCCTGACTCCGTCAGGTATTGTTTAATCCTCTCCTCAGGAACCTTTTCTTCCTGATATAATTCTGTAAAAAACTCAATCGCTCAGTTTTTGTCTGGGTGTTTTATCTTGGGGGCGGACAAGCTTCTGCCTTCGTGTATTCTTGGGTTTGAAGTGTGCATGTATGTTGTGTTGGCTGAAGATCCTCCTTAGCTTTTCTGATATTCCTGCAACATATGGAATAACCAAGTTGCTTTATTTGTTGCTTTCTTCTTTGTCTGTTATGGAGGAGCTCCTGCTGGGTCTTTTTTGAGATTTGATGAAGGTCCACTTGGGATAGCCAAAAGTTCTGAGGGCTTCCTTGATGTGTTTCAGTTCTTTTTCTCTTCCATCTTTGCTGGTAGGTAGGCATTTTGGGATGGTTATGTACCTTGCATCAATTTCCCAGGCAGTGGGATGAGGGCAACACTATTTTGGCTCTCAATATATATTCTAGAGTAGAGTAGAGATCCTAGCATGCATAGAATAGAATGAGTCTACTTGAGGTAAACTGGTATCATATAGGTTGTTACATTTGTTTATGACATTAGGAATCCATGCATTGGTGACAACTGCATGTTATGCTCAGTTTTTATAATGAAAGAACCAGAGATGTTTGGGAGAAACTGCACAACATTAGGAATGAACTGATTTGTCTCTTGCTTCTCTGGAATGAACCCCCTCTCTCCTGTGGTGGTAGTAGTAGACTGTGATGGAATCTGGACTACATTCCATCACAGTCTATTATCACTCACTAGATAATTGTACCAGCACAATATGGAACCTCCCCAAACCATGGTTTCTTTTTTTAGTTTGCCCCAAGGAAGTCTTCACCAGCCTCTGGAATACTCACCCAACATGACAAGAATTCTGGGAGTTGTAGTCCCAACACATTTGAAGTTCATTTGCTTGGAGAAGGTATTACTGCAATAATATTGGTTAGACTACAGCCTTGACTAAAACATTTTAAAAATCTAGACTAGGCATCAAAGCCCAGTTTCCTAAATTCCTGATTAATATTAGGTTTTATTATTGGATCTTTTCAGTTCCACTCTACATAATGAGATGATATTTTGCCTTTACTGTGAGGAATTTCTGAAGCTATTGGCAGGGTGAGAAGCTTGTAGTGGGGTGTATCAGAGTCCACCAATGACTTTTGTGATCTTCGGCTGCTGGTTGAAGTGGCTGCTAATTTGACAGTATTCTTTAATGTGTATTTTAATTGGTATAGCCTGTAATTCCGTAATGATCACACAAGCTCACTCTTCATATCTTCTGCTCTATTATTGTTCATTTTGTTAAAAACCAAGAGAAGCTCATAAAAGGTCCAGGCATCAATATTATTCTATGGCATTATTTATTTAACTATTACATTAATTTCCAAATACTTGATATTGTGGTGCAGTTATTAACTGGGGAAAAGATAATCTACAAGAATAAGGGAAAAAGGGCAAGAGCAGATATCCCTGAAAGACAGCAGGAAAACTTTTCCCAACTGCAAAATAAATATGGAATGTTGTGACAAACTGTAGGGTTCCCACAAATGATTCTGGAGTCTCATTGTTTCCTCTTTCCCCATATGTGAGCTGGAAAATTGTTGTGAATGTGCTGGACCAGATAAGTATGCCATGTCTAGCTATCTTCTTGAGATTATTTGCAAAATGTGTATATTTTTTTAATTGCTTGATCTAATAGACTTGCAACAATGTGCAACATCAGTATGGTCATTTTGTCAGTTATATTAGGCCTCCTGCAAAGATGACAAGGAGACCACAGATTGATGATCATTGCTACCATTTTAGTGATGGTCCAATGGCTAACTTAGGATATATCTTCACTTTATAACTGAATGATTGTAACACAGTCTGCCTGTGGTCAAATAACAGCAATCAGGTGTAAGCTGGGTCCTACTTGGCAGAGAAATCTTCTGGTTCCCCTGGTGCTAGCCTCCTGGTAGCAAGAACTGTCAGCCGTCATAAAAATTGAGATGTTCCTCAATAGAAACACAGAACAAAGACATGCCATGATTGCTATTATCACTGTTATTGATAACACTATTTTAGATGCCTGCATTGCAGGATCTTTTAAATGCTCTTATTTTGTGCTTCAAATGTGATGGTAATATCCCCACATACAGATGGGCTTTTAAGCAGCCACTCAACAGGGATGCAATTATAATGTGCTCAAAGTTAAGCAGAAGTATGGGAAATCTGTTGAAAACACTGATTCAATCAATAATGAGCAGCACGTCTACAGTGATTATCCATTTGTTGGTTTGCTGAGTTATGCTCTTATCTACGTTTCATCATTTTAAGTTTGAATAATGAAATTAAAAACAAAGCATACACATACACATAGTGAACTTGCCAGGCTTCTAAAAATTTCTCTGGAAGGTGAGGATGAAGAAAATGTTATAGGCTGAACATAATTATTTATGGAAAGATGAAATCATCTTAAATTATTGTGGAGGCATCTTGCAACTTCCAATTTTCTGAAGAAAATTTGAGTTGGGTACATATGCTAGAATGAGTAAAGACATTTTCCTACACATTTTTCCTTCTGTTTGTTCTTTGAATTTGTTGATGGTGCTGCCTGAAAAGATTCATTACCATGGACTTACCCAATTTTGATGGTCCTAATTGTTTTACTAATCTGGTTTTCTAGGTTGAAACCCAAGACATTCTAAATTCAGAAATGTATTTTTCTTCATTTAACATTAGTTGTATAAATAGAAGCAGATACTGAAGAAGAAACCTTCTTGCCAAGGTGATAAGATTCTTACAAGGGTTGAATAATATCCTTTATTACTGCCTATATCGTCTTTTGGAGGAAACAAATGAAACCAGATTTAAGATTGCGCTTTTAAGATTAATTGGATCTGGAAAATACAGTTTCTTCGGTGACTGTTGAATGCTTTTAAAATTGCCTTTTGTATCTCTGATATAAATACTGATTTAGAACAGTTAAATTGCAATAGGGAGTTGCATGTGACAACCCAGAGCAAAGTTAAAGCTAATACGTCTTCCATATTACTCGTGATGTAAAGTTTTGATAGTCTTTGAGTTAACCTATCAGGACAAAGAATTTTGTACTTCTGTCAGAAGCAATGTGGTTACTTCCTACTGCATTTTTCATGTGGAATTGAAACACAAATGAGTTCATTCACCTGGTTGCATATTTTGGCATTCCAATGGATAGAAGTTCTACAGTGCAGTCCATGATTCTACATATTTTCTGGCTTACTAAATCCCATTACCTTAGGCAGCTTCAGTGGAATTTAATCAGCCCATCTTCCCAAAATGTGTGAAGTGATGGCAATGCAACCCATGTGAAAGAAGAAACACAAAACATGTCTCAGGTGAAAAACTGAGTGGTCTACTGGTGAAATCCTGAAAGGAAAGAATTCGTGTGACAGACTCCTACTTAGAAAAATATGTTAATGGTTTTTGGGAAATCAATAGGGACTGTGTGACTTTTTCTTATGCTGGGGGGAGTGTCATATGAGTCAGGAGAGGTGACTGCAAGTTTAAGCTATGGTTCAAAATAGAAATAGAGGTATTAGTACTGGACTGAGAACTTGTGTTCATTTTTCCCCCCTACCAGCTCATATTCAATATGATGAAAGAGAATTTGCTTTAGAACCACTTTCTGACAGTTGCAAAAGAATCAGGACCATTCATAGCATTGCATCATAGATTTATTCAAGCTGATCAGTAAGAAACTAATCAACTAAAGTTCAACACTAAATTGGCACCAGAGAAAGATCCATGGAATTCAAGAAAAGTTGGACTTGAAGCACTTGTAGGAACTGAAGGACTCTAAACTGATGGCGTCCTTAACTCCACCCCTAGTTCTGCCTGCTCTTCTCCTACCTAGATCTCCAAAAGAGAAGACAATCTGAGTAAAATTCTTTGCGCCAGAAAGTAGTATTTTTGTACAGCTGAGTTAAATTTCAAGAGAAGCTGAGCTGACTGTTCCAAATACATCCTGTCCTGACTAGATATTGGTATACACTCATTCTTACTTTATATTCTATGGCACCTCTGGGGGTTTGAGGCACCTGACATGGGAGACTTCCTCAATTTATCCCTGCTGCAGTGGCTTAGCTGGTAGGCTGCACTGAGATATAGTGATTGGCTCAGAATTACCTGAGAAAAGGGAAGCCAGAATGTTGATGTACTCTGACAACAACAGACTCCAAGGGATAAAGAGAGTGCAGTCATATAGCTGAGAAACTGTTTTCAATTGAGTGGTCTCATTTTGCTCATACTATTTATTAATTGCAATGTTTGTATTCTTTGGAAGCCTTTTTTATGTCAGATGGGTTGAGGAATACAATACAATAAGTGTGCAATCCTGAAAGGAAAGAGTTCATGTAAAAGACTCCTACTTGGAAAGACATGTATAATTCAGGATGTTTTTGTGGAAATCAACAGGGACCGTGACTCCCTCTTGAGCTGCTGGCCAAATTAGTCAGGAGAGGCAACTGCAAGTTTAAGCAAAGGAATCCGATTCATTCCTGCTGCTGATTTGTTCAAAATAATAAAAAAGGGGGATATTAGCTTTAGGTAGAGAAACTATCCAGTGAGGTTATTCTGTTAAGAAAAAGGACACTAAGAATTAGAGCAGCTTATAAATGACTTCTTGAAATTGTCTCTCCAAACTGATGAGCAGGAAAACAAAAAACAAAAACAAAATAGGTGGGCAATTTCTCTAAAAAGCAGGAATGAGAAGAGAGCCAACATGTTATGAGGAATATTTGTGGTGCCATTCTGTGCCTGGAGCTCAGATCTGCAGAGCTCCATAGCATTCTGCACATGAAACCTGGAGGTTATGCATAAGGGGAGCATTTAGAAACAGACCGAAAAGCACAAGGAAGAGAAGAGATGAAGCTGCACAATCTCTTTTATTCGGACCCAGATGGGAAGCTGAAGAATGCAGGTGTCTCTGGTCAGAATAATCCCTAATGCTGATTATCATACACCCCAAATGATCCCACAGCCTTTTTCAGAGGGGTGGGGTGGGAGTGAGGACAATTCCCCTTAAAAACTCTTTGGCTGCCAGTGACAGCAGCTTTGAATTTCACAAGAAAAGTCTATTCTGATCGTAAATTCTCAAGAAGGTTAAACATAAATTAGTCATAAAGCCAGCAACACTGGGCAGTTGTAAGACGATCTCATTCCCCCCCTCCCCCAGTGTTTTTTAAATTCTGCCATGTTTGTTTAATTAAAAAAGGGGGGTTGGGAGAGATAAGAATAATTTCTTCCTTTTCGTTCTGTTTCTAAACACTCCCCTTACGTATAACCTCCAACTTTCATGTGCAGAATGCTATGGGGCTCTGCAGATCTGAGCTCCATTTAAGACAACAAAGTGGCATTTGATAGCCCTGCTCTTCTGGAGACAGCCCTCCTTCCTGCCTTTGATGTGTGGAAGGTTTGTTTAATCCATTATTAATCAAAGTTATGGCATTCTTCTTATATATTTAGGTAAAACTAAAAGATAGCTCTCCTTGCTTCCTTGGTTAAATAAATGTTTAAACAGATTGTAGAAATCCTTGGGGTTTGATTAGTCATATCTCCGTAGGATAAAGATTTCAGATTTTGTGTGTGTACGGGTGCGTACGCATATGTGTTGGTATACAAACATGGATAAATGTGTGCGTGTATGCATAAGCACATGTGTGGATATCCACAAGGATGTATAGAGGTAGTCCTCAACTTGCAATCATTCGTTTGAAGTTGCAGAAAGTGACGTGTGATTGTTTTTCAAATTATTGCAGCACCCCCATGGTCATGTGATCAAAATTCAGACACTTGGCAACTGGCATGTATTTATGATGGTTGCAGTGTCCCAGGGTCACGTGGTCCACCTTTTGCAACTTTCTGACAAGTGAAGTCAAAGGGGAAGCCAGATTCACTTAACAACCATTTTACTAACTTAACAGCTGCAGTGATTCATTTAACAGGTAGGAAAGGTCATAAAATGGGGGCAAAACTCACTTAACCGCTGTTTTGCTTAGCAATGGAAATTTTGGGCTCAGTTGAGGTAGCAAGTTGAGGATTACCTGTATATTCAATAAGTGGAGAGAAGAGTGCTTATGATTTTAATTTTGGACCAGCTCCCCCATTCTCATCATCCTAATAAATGAATTCATTTCCATGGTATGGAATTAAATGTAAAGAAGGAACGGGCAGGGGTTCAGTGAAATCTACAAGTCTCACAGCTGACTCTCTACAGGAGAGCCTTGGTGGAGCAGTAGGCTAATGCCTCCTTAAGTAACACCAGCTGCCTGCAATTAGTGCAGGTTCGAGTCCCACCAGGCTCAAGGTTGACTCAGCCTTCCATCCTTCCGAGGTGGGTAAAATGAGGACCCAGATTGTTGGGGGCAATTAAGCTGACTTTGTAATAATGCCGCTTGGGGTGTGTGTGAAAGCCCTAATAAGCAGGCATATACATAGAATGAAGGCTACTGCTAAGTTTGTAAGCCGCCCTGAGTCTTCGGAGAAGGGCGGGATATAAATGGAATTAAAATAAAATAAAAAATAAAAAATAAAATGGGGGCAAAACTCACTTAACCGCTGTTTTGCTTAGCAATGGAAATTTTGGGCTCAGTTGTGGTCGCATGTTGAGGACTGCCTATATAAAGCATGGTTCTATATTTGAAACAGAAATACAGGTGCACCCTGGTCCTAAAACCTTCCTCCAGCAGCCTGCTTTTCATTGACTGCCGGACACAGAATCATTGTAATGGTAATTCCTTCGCACAGAGGCTTGTCTTGGCAGGCAACCACTTGAATGGCATGCCATGGGGGTAAAAGGTGGACAGCTGGATCCTCTGAGCAGGGGGAACCTTGAGCAGTTGGCGATGTTGGCAGCTTAATACAGGGCTGGGGTGAAATGACTCCTAAAAAAAACCCTCCACAGCAGCTAATTAGCAGCACTGAACTCTGGGTACGGACGGTCCATTTTAATACCAGATGAATTCTGCAGTGAGCACCACTTGGGTGGGGGAAGGATATAGAAGGAAATGCTCCTTAGCTGACCCTTGTGGCATTCTGCGTTTCACGTTGCAATAATCCTGTAAATTACTATGCTTTCTTATACAGTAACTTGGAGTTAATTAGTAATTTAACATTCCTCGACGCTACTAAATGTCTTCCTTGCATTATATTATGTTGTTTCATGATCCTACCTTAACACTAATGGGGTTTTGTTGTATTTTCTCAAAACACTAACAGTAAAATAAAACTGAATGAGAAAATTAATTAGTTTCTCTTTTACCTTTGATTTACCTGTTATTAGCAATTAAGTGGTGGTGGTGTGCTTCTTTCCCCACTCCAGAGAGCTGGGTGAGGCTGCGCAGCGGTGAAAACGGAAGGAAGATTACAGAAAGCAACTCAAAGGAGGAGAACAAATTTGCTGTGAAGCAAGGAACTGGCACACATAGACTCCCAAACTGACCTACTGAGAGCTGTTCAATTAATTTTTTCTTTCACAATATTGCCTTTTCTTTCACCTTTATCAATAAAGAACTCTTACGGTAATCTACCACCTCCCTTTTTAGGAATTAAAGGAATTAAAATAATTTTTTATTATGATTCATTTATTACATTTTTTTTTAAAAAAAAATCCTAAATATCTAAAAAAAAAACCTTAAACATCTATTTATTTTGGAAGAAGAGTTGTTCAAAGTTTTTCCCCCCAAACAAACAAAACTAATCTTAAAATCCATTGGGGGCCTTCAGAGACCCTCAAAACAGCATGATTTAAATATATATCTGTACAACTCAATAGGGATGGGACCTTTGTGGGGAAAAAAATGTAGTTAGGCTGCTGTCTCAGCCTAATCTACTGACCTATAGGGATTGATTTAAATGCCACACTTCCTTCACAAACTCAAAAGAGCATCCATACCACTTTATGTGAGGTTTGTTGATAATGACGGGTCCAAAATGACTCTGTGAGCTTCCATTGCTTAGGTTGAGACTTGAACATAATTCTTCCCAATTCTGATCTAACACTTTAATTGATACCCCACATTTATTTCGACTCCTTTTATAAAGTGGACAGAATGGCTGAAAAGGATACGGCCATTCTGAAGATAGTAGATATTTAGAGATCTTAATTTCAAATATTTGGGACTTTATAGCTGAAAATCGTAATCCAAGACTGGGCTCAAAAAGAGATTGAAAGCTACTATACTTTGCATTCAAGTTAGCTGTTATTTTAAATATATTTTCAAAGACAGTGCAGGATAGAGCAGGAATCTCCAAACTTGGCAACTTTAAGACTTGTGGACTTCAATTTCCAGAAGTCCATGCTGGCTGGGGAATTCTGGGAGTTGAAGTCCACAAGTCTTAAAGTTGCCAAATCTGGAGACCCCGGGACAGAGCACGTTATAAGGGAAGCTTGGGGTCACTGAGGCTAGATCTCCTTTCATTAGGAAGGAGCATATTAGCAAAGAAGATAAATGCACTCCTGACCATCTTGAGGCTTGACTTAGTTCCTTCAGAAAAAATGTGATTAACACAAACAGATTAAACTCAATCTCAAAATGATTTATCTAAGGGATATCTGTTTACTAGTATTGAGCTTCAATTATAGTTCCCCAAGTATTCAGAAATTCTGTAATCTTCTTGGTGCTAGGTGAGAAAGAGTACTACTGTAGATTTGGGTTTCTTAAGCATTTTTGTTTTAAAACTCTGTTTGTTTTAAATATGTTTCAAAATGTTCATACAGCCAGACCAAACCAACCAGCCAGCCTTCTTTTAGCAGTTTCACCAAGATGGTGAAAAATCCCTCAGTAAGCCCTACTTCTTCCAACAATTTCTAACGCTTTTGAAGACAAACAAAAGTAAACTCACCCATTAAAATTAGATGAGGATTTGTCTCAATGATTTCAGTAGAAAACTGCCATGTGGAGTGAACTTTGAATAATCATGTATTACTTTGGTTCCCTATTCTTCCGACCAAGTAGATCTTCCATATAGTCAGCAGTTCTAACAACTGGAAAAAATCTTCAAACTATTTCAGACTGCTTTTGAATTCCTTGGTTTTTCAGGATGGGTGTCAACTGTCCCACTCAGTCATCTAGTAAACAAAGACTCCTGGCCATTAGTTTTGCCAAGAGTATACTTGACTGAAGAAGCTTAAATGGTTACAGAAGTAGTATAAGCTGAATCTGAGGTTTTCCCGTGCAAACCACACAAAAGAAAGTGTCTTTTTTTTCTCCCTGGCTGTTATCTGCAAATGTCCAGTCAGGTGCTTATATATTGTTTAGGAGCAGGTGCTTGGTTCCCAGCTCTGCATATCGTTATTTGACCTTGGCTAGCTGTAGCTTTTCACACACTTCAGCTTTCCATCCTCTCCCTTCTTCCTTACATTCCAACTTTTCCATCTCTCCCCCCCCCCCCGCCATGCTAATGTCAGGCTGTCAGCTCGTGAAGCTTGGATAGGTGAGATGCAGCCATGATACTGGGTCACTTTTCAGAAGAGGTCTTGAAACTACCTTATAGTGAGTTAGATCATTGGTACAGCTAACTCTATACATACCAGGTTTACACATGGCATTAAGTCATCATAGGATTTATTCGGGTTTGGCTTGTCTGTTATGTGAATGAAATCATTGCTGTTAGTGAACTACAATTGACAGGTTAATGAAAAGCCATCTGCAGTTTATTCAATGAACACCAGTAAATAACCATGTCTTAGTTTAATACTCCTCCTCCCTATGTTAGGCATGGGATCTAAGGAATCTCAGACAGAATTCATTATTAAATAATTCTCGAGAATCTTTGCCCACAGATGTTGGGGATTACAGTGAAGACTGGTGATTTTATCACTGGTGTTTTGATGCTTTATCTTTTGCAATTCGGAGGGGAAAAAACTATCGGGGATCATTCATTTCTAAGTAACTGTTCGTAGAATGATCTATCCTTGTTAGAGAATTTTCATTCTTTTTTTTTTAATTTTCTCCATCTCCCTTTTAACTATAGCACTCCTTAAAGATCAGGGTATACAATGGACTGCACTCTCTCTCTCTCTCTGTCTCTCTGTCTCTCTCTGTGTGTGTGTTTTAAAGCAGAATGTTTCTATGGAAAGGAAGTATTTGGAAAGCCCTGTGAATTCAACACAAAACATTTCCCGAAGATTTTGTCTCGGGGGACTTTGGCTAAAAGAAGGGTTGCTACCATTTAAAACCCCATTCTTTGCAGCAGGATTTGAACATTCCATAAAAAATTCATCCCTGCTTTAAGAGATTTCTGCTTTTCTGTCCTCTCTATTGTTAGACAAATTGAAGTGTGCACTCTGAAGGAGTGTGGCAGTGAACTGAGAATTTATTTACTCATTCGATTCTAATATTGAGAGAATCTACTCTCTCCGTTCAAAGGCTAGAGCAACAATGCAAGTGACACCGGGTCATTTGGCACTTCACAGCTACCTGTGAGATAGAATTGTTCTCATGGCAGATAGGAAGTGACTGAAACCTCTTTTTCTCATCAATGTCTATTATGATTGATGGCTCTGTGGTCACATTGAATATGCCCTTTTTAAATAATTCACAATGTCATCATCATAGTACTAGTTTATAACTAGCCTGTTATTTTTACCTTCATTCACTATCCGAAGGTTTGATAAATTAAATACTGTGCATTTTAGTGGGTATTGTCATGTGCTGAAAAGTAAGGTTTCTTGTGTGTGTTTGTGTGTAATCTGAAAGTGCACTCTTTCTCCACACATACACACAACTATACACATGTACTTCATCAGTGCAGATAATGTGCTGAGTGAGGATTTATCAAATGTGCCTTTCTTAGCTGTATGATAAATGCCTAATACATGCAAAATGTGAAATGTTCTTTTCCAGGCCTTGAGTTGGATTATGAAATAGCTTCACAATTATCCATCATGTATTATCAACTAACAAGTGTCTGTTGTGGGAAATGACTTAACAATTTCATGCCTAATGTCGAGGTGATGTATTAATTGTGTGTCTTTAAGATCTTTAAATTGTAGGGTAGGGTATGACAGCTATTATAATCTATACAACTTTTACAGTGAGATTTGTCAAAATATTTCACTGAGAAGAATGAGGAGCTATTCATTTTAATTCTTTGTCTAAGAAATACATGTGATGACAACTTAGCTCTTTGATTTTAGCTGATCGGGAGGGCAGGGAACAGATGTGTGAGACTACGATGCCTAGGATTCTATGTGGCATAAGAGTTCTGGGAATTGTAGTTCTAACACATCTGGAGTGGGGAAGGCTGATGCCTACCTTACCTTACTAGGTTAGGGTACAACATTGATGGACCCTTAAAAAGCCTACAAAATAAGTTATGTTTTTCCTCTGCATTACTTTCAAGATATTATTGTTTTCTGTGTGTGTATTTTATACAGGGAACCCTTATACCAGGGGTGTCAAACTGCTGGCCCACGGGCCAGATGCATCATGGAGAAGCCGTGCCCACCTCAGCTCCGGCAAGGGGGAAAATCGCGATACGTCGTAAAGTGATGAGGTGAGTTTGACACCCCTGCCTTATACTATAAAGGGCAATGGTGTATGCGTCATTCAATTGAGAGAAGACTGAATATCACTTTATACAGTATACTATATAACCAAGAATATGTGGAGGGTATAGTGGGAGGACTCCGCTTATTCCCAAGCATTCAGTAACCATGAGTTTTCCTGAAAGGCAATGTCATGATGGATCTATTCTTTCATTCTGAAAGAATTCTAGAATTCTAGAACATGGTTCTGGATTATTGATTGAAATTTTTATTTCTTTACAGTTTAATTTCTCTTTCTATTATACTTTAATTCTACCAAAACTGAGAGCCAGTTTGGTGTAGCGGTTAAAATGCTGGGGTAGAAACCGGGAGACTCTAAGTTCTAGTCTCAACTTAGACATGAAAATCGATTGGGTGACTTTGGCCAGTCACTCTTTCTCAGCCCAACTCAACTCACAGGGTTGTTATTGTAGGGAAGATAGGAGGAGAAAAGAATATTGATTTATAACTCAAAAAGAAAGGCAGAATAAACATCTACTCCCCCCCCTAAACTCCTAAATAGTTATTTCTTATTAGAAAGGTGACATAAAGAATTAAAGCCATGTTTCATCATCTTGAACTCAATAATTTTGGATTCCAACCTGCAAGATCCTGTTAAACAGTTATATTTAATGGCAGTATTGCCTATAGAGCATAATTAGAAGTTATCAGTGAGCTAAACAGCAGCACATTGATAACATATGGTTATAATTATTTTAATAGTTACTCAGCAAATACAGCAAGCAAAGAATGCTAATTTTAAGTGCTGAACACAAAACATTAAGATACAATGGCACTGCACTTTCCATTTATTTCCTACATGGAAGCCCTTCACAGTTCTGATCAAATTCCAGTCAACTTTAAGTGCCTATACTTTTTTTTCCTGATTTATACATTCACCCATCTTTTACACGTACTATGTAACTTACACGGGTATTAACAGGAGCTTGCTGCTATTGGCCGAATGAGGAAAGCATTGACACAACATCACATCACTGTTTCTGGCTCTTTTGTATGTATGTACAGAAAAGTGCATTGCCACACAACAAAGCCTGCTTTCTTCAGACTGTCCCCATCAAAGATGCAATTGATATATCCAACCATCCGTTGTTAATGACCTTTTCCTTAGGTTGTTTTAGCTCATTGTTGTTTCAGTTGTTTTCAATATGTTCCATTGTGGTTGTCTTTTCAATAGTATTTCAAAACTAAAATATAAATGGGGTTAGTTGATTATCAGTCTGCATCCTCCCCTTCTAGGAAGCATCCTCTGATAACCTAAGGAACCGAATGATGATGAAGTGTACTGATAAGCTGGACATCAAAAATACATAGAAGACCAAAAGGAAGGTCTCTGTGCTTAGCTCACCCAGCCAAAGGAGCCACTGGACTGAATCAAGGGCAGAAAATGCTGGATAATCAGCATGGAAGAACACTGCATCCATAGGTCAACGGGACAACAGGACATTTTGCCATTTTTAGAAGGACTGTTGATGGCATGAAGTGGTGGACAATTGATTTCTTCAATAGGAGGGGTGGTTAGTACTTCTCTCCACATTATCCTCCCTTCAAAACACAAAGGATGTATTATACTTACATATCTGCACAATATCATGTGGTCTCTGGCCACTCAGAAAGCAGAGCTACTCCACCACCAAAACAGTCCCAACTCTTGCTCCTGAGTAATTGGTAGTTTTAGAACTGTGGCCTCCCCTTGGCAGGAATTCCTGCTTCCTCTGACCCCCCATCTCGAAATCCCCTGTCAAAACAGAAGTAAAGGCACTATGCAACCTTGGTTTTTTATGGAAGATCGACTTTTTCCTTTCACAACAGTGGCAACCTTGAATATTTTTTCTTGAAAATGTAAAGAATAAGAAGAAGGCAAGCTGAAAAATAAGGCGGGGGGGAGACGAGGTGAGGGTCAGGGGGCTGGTTGCTTCCTGGATTTGGTGCTGGCTGGAGAAAGTGGTGACTAGCACAAAAGGAGAGCTTATGTCTTACAGGGAAGTAGATAAAGCTGGTGGCCATTTGGATGATGTAATCTTGGAGAAGTCAGGACCAGCTCAGTTAGTTGGCAGACTGAGGCAGCTGCTCTCCTGATGGCTAAAATATGAATGCAGTTATATATGCCGTAATACTATGCACTACACTGCTCTTCAATGCAGATACAATATTTCTGTTAATGCTGAAATGCATTTTCACTTTTGTGAACTATGTTGTAACTCCATTCCACTTTCAGCAGAACCTAACTTTAGAATTGTCCTTCCATTCATCAGAAATTATTTATTTTCATTCCTGAAAATATGTGAACAATTATATCAACTGTTCCTAATTTAATTTAAATTCAATTAGTATACATTTGATTACATTTAGCCTTTTGGTCTTGACCCTGTTTATTTTTCAGAGGATAGGGTCAGTCAGCATTTCGGCTTTGGCTTCAATCAAATGCAACGTTTGGCAGAATTGTATAGCCTGCATCCATTTTGTCCCTTTCTGGGAACAGGGATTGCTCTTTCTGAAATACCGTATGAAAAAACCATTCACGAAGAATGAATCATAAGCCACTTTTATGGGATAGTTTATTATTTAAGCCAGCTCTGAATGGACAAAACATATTGCTTAGACTGCAGTTGTGGAAAAATCATCCTCTGTTTCTGAAGCACAAAACCCTGTTATGTAACAAACTGCTAGCACCATGGGGCTGTCAGAATAATAATGATGTGCAAGGGTTTATGCAGCCATCCTGCATCGATGCCGGCAAGCGGGACTCACCTCTTCACATCATATGGCGAAAGCTGTGTAGCAGCGAACAAATTTATAAGAAGTGCCTGTTCATTGCATGCCTCACTGCAGACCGATACCCTTAACAGAAACAGAAGACGGAATGCAAAGGATATTTGCATGTAGCTTATGACTTGGCTTATACCCTGTGCCACCTTCTAACCTTCAGTCATCTGTAGAGCATATGCTAAAAGGATTATAGGTAGTCCTCGACTTATGACCATAAATGGCCACAGAATTTCAATTGCTAAGCAAGGCAGTTGTTAAAGTGAATCATGCAGTTGTTAAGCAAATCTGGCTTCCCCCTTTGATTGTTGGAAGCCTGTGGGAAAGCTGGCTGGGAAAATTGCAAGTGGCAATCACATGACCCTGAGACACTGCAACCATCATAAGTACATGTCAGTTGCCAAGCACCCTAATTTTGATCATCTGACCATGGAGTTGTTGCCATGGTCATAAGGGCAAGGACCAGTTGTAAGCAGTGGTGGGATTCAGATATGTGAACAACTGGTTCTCTGCGTGGATGCCGCTTCTGGAAGTCCATTCTGGGCCTGGACAACAAAACATTAGCTACCAGTTCTGCTGAAGTGATGTGAATTGGCTGAATCCCATCACTGGTTGTAAGTCAATTTTCCCTTGCCATTGTAACTTCAAACAGTTGCTAAATGTAAAAGATTGTAAATCGAGAACCATTAGTATAGAGGACTAATCTATCCTCACTTTCATAGAAGCTGTCTCTTTACAGCAAAAGTGGACCTTTCAGTGACATACTGGAGCCATACCCCAAAAGCTAGGTGGAGGGAGGGATGTTGCTCATTGAACAGAAGTTCTCTCTTGACCTATCTTTCTGCCTGGCATTCTTTACTAGAGAAGCTGAACATATTACAGACCATGTGCTCTTGTCTACTGCTTTCAGCCACAATTTCTGGTCTCAGGAACCCATCACCTGACTTCCTTTTTGGATATCCTTTACCCCATTCTAAAGTTGGGTTCTATTATAAGTGGAATGGACTGGGAATAAAACACACTGCATAAACAGTTTTCTTTATTTACATAAAAGTGTGGCAGCCCACTTTGGAAGGTCTGTGTGTGAGACCCAAGCCTTTTGAAAGGCATATCTGTATGCATTTATGGGGCTTTAAACTGTGCACTCTACTTTTACACTGCCCTTAAGTAGAATTGACCTCAGGAACTAAGAAATCTATTGCTCAGTGCAATGATGGGGAAAAAAAAGACATACAATTGATGATGTCACAACATGAACCCTCCCCTTTTGTACTTGTCTACCAATTTTAGGTGCAAGCATGTCAGTCACGGTTTACATCAGGTCTTCTTGATGCCTATTTCATTACTTCTCCCCCCCCCGCCCCCAGATAACTATGGCCCAGAATCCAGCTGCTTAAAGATTCCTATAATAATAATCCTTCCAAAAACTGTAATGAAATCTTTCTAAATTCATAAGATTGTCTGCAAGAATGGAACAACAGTTTTTAAAGGTGAACCCTCAGTTACCATTTGGCAGCCTGATTAAGTTTTTTTTTTTAAGTTCCATATTCTTTGCAGCTCTAGTTATTTTGAGAGGCTCCATGTAATGTACACACACACACACACACACACAGAGAGAGAGAGAGAGAGAGAGAGAGAGAGAGAGAGAGAGAGAGAGAGAGAGTGAGAGAGAGAGGTTATATAGATCTGAGTTGCAAAGACCCCAACATATGCCTAGGTTCCCTGTGCCAGAACCTCCCAGATCCACAAAGCCCTGTGAGACGTGGTTTTTAAGACTCTTGTTATCCCTCTCCCACCCCACCACATTCACAACCTTGGTCAGAAAATTTGTTGACATCTTAGCTCATGGGGGGGGGGGGAAATCACCTCCCCACCACCAAAATCCTTAGGCAGTAATTGAATAACATGGCAATAGCATTTAGGATTATATACTGTCCTGTGGCACTTTATAGCACTCTGGGAGATTTACATTGTGAAGCATTATTTGCATATTGCCTGCAACAATCTGGGTCCTCATTTTCCCAACCTCAGAGAGACGGAAGGCTGAGTCAACGCTGAGCCCCATCAGGATCAAACTCCAGGCTGTGGGCAGGGTTTGCCTACAATACTGCATTCTAACCACTGAGCCACCAGGGGACCAGTAAGACATTAATAATAATAATAATAATAATAATAATAATAATAATAATAATAATAATAATAATAATAATAATAATAATAATAAAAAAAAAGCTAGTATTCCAGATTTTTCAAGCAACACTATGGAGTTTACTTTGGATTAAGAACTGTATTGTGACATGTGTCTTAAGTTAACAAATTATTTGTTATGTTTATGTCAGCAACTCCTACATTGATGGAGAACATTTTACCAGTTCAAATCACTGTAAGTTTTCTTCAAATTCAGACCCACAGAATTCACATGGGGCAGAAATTGTACCCGTCTTGGGATTCTAAAGCAATTGTATTCTTTTCAGTTATAATTTGCATGCTTAATATTTTCAAATAATTTTCATTCCCCTTCTAAAGATATTTTAAAATTTTCACAAATCTGCTCTGACCAAATTCAAGAGATACACTATTTTTATTGGACTAGGTTGCTTTTGCCTGCTACATAGTTGCTAAAGCTGAGATTCCTGGTGAAAAAATGTGGGAATCCTTACGTATTTAGTGCAGATCCCGAAATCTTTAAAAGTGAGGGAGTCAAAGGTTTTCATATGGAGGAACAAATCTATCCTTTTTTACTTTCTTGTGCATTTGATCTTTTTTTAAAAAAATCTGGAATTATTTCTGTCCAATTTAGATGACAATTTGCAAATTTCATCATTAGGACAAGTCACACAGAACTATTGCAAAGACCCAGTTCGCTGCAAATCAAAACAATATTTTCCTGGTACAAAATATGATGATCCCTTTAATTTCCTCTTGTCCGTTTGGTAAAAGTCAATTATATATGCCCACAATTTATCTAGCCTCAACTTTCTAGCCTCATGAGATCACTCAAGATGTTACTTTATGCTCATAGTACAATAGAAATTTGCAAAATTGGGTTAAATGAGAAAACTATGGTTAATTTAACCACAAGTAAATCTATTGTATAACTTAGCTGGTAAATTAAAGTCCTTGTTGTAGTTGTTGAGTTTCTGGCAAGCCCATAGTCTAAAAAGGGAGGAGAGAATTAGATTTCATGGCATTCCATACATGGGTGAATAAATTTGTTTTAATGGCTGTTGATGAATATAGTTTTCATCTTTTATAGTTGAAGACTTAGAGCCTAATGATGAATGCTGTTTTCATCCTTTATAGGTGAAGATTCCAACCTGAGGAAAAAAATCTACATAATCTACATACATCCATGTATTATTTATTACAAGGTATTTTATAGCATGATTGTAGCAACCCTACTCTGATGCATTCCAATTATCCACTGACCAAATATTCTGCAACAACTGGTGACAGAGTTAATACGAATGAAACTGTCCATTAGAAAAGCCCTGAAATGGGTTCCAGTAACAATATTGGATGATGTCAAATCCTTTGAAATGTGATGAGAGTCACAGACTGGCCTTCACATAAACACTCTATTAGTAGGTGATGGTTGATGTCAAAAGGACTTAGGATTTGTAGTTGAATCTCAGAATCTTCACACTGATCTCCAGTGTACCCAGTGCATACGAAGCAATATGCTGACTTTGTTTAGGAAAAAAAAGCATTAAATATGCTGTTGTTCCTCCTCTTTTTCTTTCTTTCTTTCTTTCTTTCTTTCTTTCTTTCTTTCTTTCTTTCTTTCTTTCTTTTTCTTTCTTCCTTCCTTTCTTTCTTTCTTTCCTCTCTCTCTCCCTATACATATACACTCCAAAGTCAATGAAACAATTTGTAGTGTCTGAATGGAAGTCTTTAGTTTATGAAAATTATAATTATTTTGATTATTATTATTATTATTATTATTGTCCCCAGGCAGCTTGAAATGTTGCAAAACTCTGCAGGTGTATGCTGGTATAACAAAACCAATGAACAGATGGTGGAAGGTACCAGGCCAGCTCAAGGGATTAAATGCAAGGCTTTTGAAATTTAAAATTAAAGCTAGTTGATCTTGGGGGGAAAATGCTTGCCAAAAAAGCCTGCTGGGGAAAAAAAAAGGAAAGGGGGAATAGAGAAGTTCTTCTTCTTCTCAAGACAAGCTGATTCGGATTTCTCTCTTCTACACACACACCCATTTAAAGTCCTTGATTGGTAGAAAACAAAAGTGATCTAGCCAAATAAATGTAATCAACAGTTTGGCTTGTGATTGTCTGTATTTTTCTCCCTTTTCCCCAATAGGTATGAACCACAACCTTTCATTCTTTAAATGGTTTGGACAGATAAAGCTACCTTGTTTTTGTGGGGTCTACTAATAGAATATTACACAGGTTTACCATCTAGTTATTCACATTTCAATGGAATCTAAACTCTGGCTGCTAAAATTTGCATTAAAGATGAAGGACAGTTGAAGCTGCCTATTTTCCCTACGAATCTCATTCCACTGGATGTGTAGTTATATTTTAACAATATGACACAGATTGCATAGCCAGCTTTGGTTTACCTTTTCATATGTAACATGTAATCAAGTTCTGAATTTTTTGGTTATCCATACTAGACATTTCACAACTCAGAGCTTTGCATGGTTACACAAGAGTAAAAATACAGAATGTGGTTAAGCTTGCTTACAACACATCTTCCCAAAAATTGAGCCTTAGATGATTAGGTGTCTAAACCTATGCAGGTTCACCAACCTTTTCTCCCGATACTTTCTTCTCTTAGAAAACAGATGTATGCATGCCATTATACCTGACCTCTTCTCCCTTAACCTCAGGTACTGTGAAGGATGCTATCCATCGTCCACTGCTAAAAGAAGATTCAGGGTCCACTTAAGCTATGTTTTGTGTTGCACAATGGAGAAGGAGATGTCCTCTCATATTTTGCCTCAGCAGCAAAATGAGCTAATCCTGATCTGTGTGATCTGAAATGAAAGAAATGAAGTGGCCGTATAATAAAATTACAGAGAAAACATTCTCCAGCGCTTCTTTTCTCAAAATAGCAAATTAATATTAAGATCATTGGGACATGTCTTCATTAAGTGGGCTTGATTAGAAGTGCTGCATATATTCTAGTTTTTGAGGCACATCCATTCATTTTCCTCCAAAGTCAACCATTTCCTCTCACAATCTTTACAATTCCCCCCCGCCCTAAATTGTGAAGTAAATTAGTTTTGGAATAACCATCATAACCCAGGGACTTTATGTTCCAAATGTCACCTTTATGTCAGGAGCATTGTGACCTGTTCATGGAGCTATTTCAATTTCTCACCTACACTGACCATTGTTTTGTACATTTTCCTCCCTATATTATTTTTACAGTTATTCTTAATTGGGAGCCTGATGGGAGCATTTAAGCTTACAATGAAGAAAAAAGCCCACTGGGTGGAAAAGCAGCAATCTCAGAAGCTTTGATGGCCTTGTTGGCCAGAATTTGTAGCTCTGCTGACCTGTTTGCTTACAGCACTATTTAAAATAGAAATGGCTAGTGGTATTGTGTTGTTTGCTAGAGCCCTTGTTAATACATTCAATAACCTATTAATCACAACTTTATAGTCATATGCAAAATGTGCCCCCGAGAACAATTTAAATAACTTACTCCAGGTGCTTTATTTATTTCCTTTCCTTTCCTCTTCCACATCATAAACAACATGTTCGTTAACATCAACAAGAGAAAGTTTAAGACAACAAACCAAGCATTCATTGTTTCACCACATATTCAGATTTCAAGATAGTTATGGATGTAGCTGTTGTCTAGGAAAAAATAAAATCTCAGCTCCTGCTAATAGTTCGGGAAATAAATGAGCAAAACTACTGTCCACCAAAACCTTTGTGGAAGGATATAATTTGATTGCAACTTGGAATGGGAGAAAAGAAAATCTTATTTCCATAAATGAATGGCTGCCTTTCGTTCATTCATCATTATTTGACTTTGGGCTAAGGAGATTTCTAAAACTACCTTAATTAGTTATGTTAACTGTGAGGGAAAACTTGAACAAATGTCTTCAATCCAAACCTGAATCCCTTCAACACAAGACAAATGACTGCAGACGATTTAGTTGGCAGATCTGATTGGCAAGTTAAAGAAAAAAAATTAAGAAGAATAAAATGGAATAGCATCAATAACTACGGGCTAAATTATATTTTGATCTGAGGCCTTCACTCTGTGCTTTTTATTTAACGATTGTAAATACAAGTGTTTGCTATCACAGCAAACTCTGTATAAATGTGCATCTTCTTTCTGTGCCAGCTTTCTTCTCTGAAATAACGCACAGAGTTCTACGTTGAGGCTATTGCTTCAGTTCTTCATTTTCTTACTGGTATCTTCATTCATAAGTAATATCGTGGTTTTGCTATTCTCAAACAGACCCTTACAACAGTTGATCTTTTTTTGTGAGCATGTACCAAGGAGCCAGATCTTTAGGAGGCCAGATCCTGAAGCTAAAACTCAAATACTTTGGCCACCTAATGAGAAGGAAGGACTCATGGGAGAAGATTGAGGGCAATAGAAGAAGGGGACGACAGAGGATGAGGTGGCTGGATGGAGTCACTGAAGCAGTAGGCGTGAGCCTAAACGGACTCCAGAAGATGGTAGAGGACAGGAAGGCCTGGAGGAACGTTGTCCATGGGGTCACGATGGGTCGGACACGACTTTGCAGCTAACAACACCAAGGAGCCAAGTGTTGCTTCATTTCAGGCCTCTGAATAGCAACTGGATGGAGGATATCTAAGCAGAGGAAATGAAAAGAAAAAGCCAAAGTGCTTTCACAGGCCAATCAGTGTCAAGGATGCTCTGTGATTTGTTTATAGTTCTCTAATAAGGTTGCTGCTTCATGTTGCATTTGTGTTCCTGAAAGCACCAAGTGACTTTGGAAACTAAGCTGCCTGGAAGCAGCAGGTGAAGAACTGCAGGATGCAATGCAGGCATTGCAAGGAAGGCCCAATAATAAGCAAACTAGGCAGTTGTGTTTTTTTTCTGGTTACAAACTTTTACTGGCTCTGTTTTCCATTTTCCATTCATTAACTACCTCTGCATTAATTCAAGCTACCTACACTTTTCCATCTTCATTCTTTATTCTTTCTTTAATCCTTTCCTAATAAGAATAACTAGCCCGGACTACAGGTTAATTGGTGCCCCCCCTCCCTCCCCCCCAAAAAAGTCACCCAGTGGGAGTTTCTCAATTGAGACTGGATTGAATCTGGTCTCTCCGAGTCTTAGTTCAGCACTTTTTTGGCCCTGAATTTTCTTCCAATTCTATTCACAACTCCCTGTGCCCTCACACTTAAATTATGCCTGAAGCCTCTTCTTAGCCTTTACCTTAGGCCCCTTTTGTGTCTCTTAATGATGACAAAATGTTTATTTTAACTTAAAACACTATAAACTGTTGCTGTTGCTATTGTTAGTAACAGCAACAATACAACCATTCAACAATACAAGAACTAATATACCGGTAAGTGACTGCTATTATAGTCATATATAGTATTGTGGTTCAAAAGGTGTTGTCTTCCTGCATATTTCCCTTTTAAACTGGTAAATTATGAATACTTAACTAGGAAATGTAAACCAGCAAGAAATAATAGAAATTTCACATGCATTAAAATATGCCTGTAAAAGCAGAAGAAATGGGGCAGAGATCTTGCTAATCAGAAAATCTAGCGATTCTGCTTAATAGCAGTAGGATTATTAGTTTTATTCACCCCCCTTTTTTTCCCTCAGGGATTGTTAGGGTTAACGGAAGAAAGGTTATTTTCTCATTTTCTCCTGTATTTGACATTACTGTATATATTATGTACACAGTGCATAAGACTACAGCATATGAGAGTATTCATTGCATATAAGAGAGAAATAATGTTTACCATCTCAATGGGAATTTCAGATGGAAAACTGACATTATTTGCAAAATCCAAATCTCATAAATTTTACCACGATTTGTGCATTGCTATAATTTGCATTGCTGTGATGGAGTTACTACTGAAATATCCCAGTAGTGAGAAATCTAGCTAAGATGTCAAAGTACCACACTAAAACTAAACAACTTCCTATTTGGCAAAATGTTTTTAATTTGTTTTTATTAATCTTTAATATGTTCCCAGCTTCCCTGCTATTAAGGTGGATTTTTGTTTCATTTTGTTTTGTTACAAAGGGTTTCTGTTTGCGGTTACATTTTATCCCATTGCAAGGATTATATTTTATGTAATCCTATGAAATGATACTGTCACTAATTTGAAAATTGCTAGGGAGTTAATGTTTAAGACTATAATTACTTTCCACCGTTAATACCTTGCTTTCCATTTTAGTTCATCAGATTCTTACAATAGCTTTGCAAAGAGGTGTGAGAATGGAGATAATAAGAGCTTTTTAATGTAATGCTCTGGAATATTAATATCTAGCTCTAGCTAGTGTGTGTATGTGTGTAAGTGTGTGTGTGTGTATATTTATGTGTGTGTGTGTGTGTGTGTGTGTGTATGATTTGCAATATGAGACTTGGGAAAACTAAATTACAAATTTAGCACACCAAGGCCTAATTTGCTGGGAAGAATGCAAAGATGCAAAGAATTGGTTCTTTAAAGCTCTAGAGGAATACAGTACATTCGTCAGCTTTGAGTGGGTATCATTGTGTTTATAACAGAGTGGAGGCACCATGCAATTTTGCTCTTGAAATTGGTTTATATAGATGACTGGTTGCTGTGAAGTGTATGTCAGAGTTTCATGCAGCTGTTATGAAGTAGCACAATTGTCATTCCTTCTTACATGGTTGTTGAGAAGAGCCTGGGAGCCCAGCTCACTCAGCTGTTGAATAGATAACCCAACACAGTTAACGTGGCATACATTGTAAAGAATTACATGCCTGCTACAATGAGCTTTGGGCCTTTGGTCTAGATAATAATCCTGGTGGGTGTACCACGTGTAGCGGCTGTCTGATCACTCCGATACGACTGATGAAACATAAAGAAAAATGTCAGTTGACTCAAAGAAAAATGCTGCTGCAAGTTTGTTTAAGGTTCACGGTAAACGGTACAAGGTGTTGTTTTTTTTAAAAAAATTTAACCCTGGCTCTACTGAAAGCTGAGTTGACAGGCTCAATGCATAAGTAAGTCAAGGATAGAATTCCTTTAAAGATTGGCAGCATTTTTTTTCAACTGCTATGTCAAAAGCACTGACCAGTTTGCCCGATTGCAGCAGCCTTGTCTCAGCAAACCGAGTCTTGTGTCAGTCTTAAAAGGCTAACGGTTGCAACTTCCTGACAGTTACAAAGTGGAATAAGAAGTGTGATAATGTGAACTAAAGCTGAGCAATCTGTAATTAAATATAATTGCAATTTTAATAAATGACTCCATGCTGTTACAAGTTCCAGCAAGTTTTGCAGATGGAGATAATTAAGAAGGTGGAGAAATCCTGCAGATCCAGACTTCTGGAATTTCTTCCAATCACTGCACTGGTTCCAGTCTGTTTCAAGTGAGCAGAGAGGGTGTGTGTGGCTTAGAATGGAGCAATTTGTAGCATTCTGAGACACTGTCCAAATACTTTTCCTACAGGCAAGAATTGGGGGATTTTTTCCCCAGGAATATTTTTCTCTACAGCCCCAAGTCAGTTCTGGGCCATTTTAATTGCTGCCTTTTCTTGTTGTTGTTAGTTTCTACTTTCACCCCAAATTTGGTCTGGTTCTGTTCAGTTTTTAGCAAGTTACCATGCTGAGGGAGAAACAGACATGAAACAAGGCCATTGCCCAATTTATTTTCAACAGTCTCTTAGGGCAGAATAACAAATTGGAGAAAGCATGCAGAAGAAGTGTTTGGAATTATTGCCAATCGCTTCGGCAGCAGGGACCACAGAAGGCATCTTCGTTTTTTGTCTGCATAATGAAGTAAACATGTTGCATCTGCATGCATGCATGTTGCTTTTCTGTCTATCTTTGGGTGGGTCTAATCAGGATGGATGCACATGTATTATCTCTGAGTGCTAGTGAGAACATCTAATCAGGGATATAACCTCAGGGAAAGATTCATTTAAAAGTTCCTCTGTCCCTAGCGGGGAACTTTAGTAATTATTTTTAGATTGTAGTCTTAATAATGTCCAATCACAATCACTAACGAATGTCTAATGTACATGCATATTGTGAAGAGAGGTGTCCGCTTGAATTTAGGCATAGAAATGGCAAAGTTTTGCTTTGCTTTCAGTGTTGATGAAATAAAAGTAGAGACATTTTTATTTCATATTTCTGCTTGTTAACAAATATTGGGGAAAAAAGACTTAACAGGACTTTGAAGGCTCTAATGTTAAAAGGAATGGAATGGTTCACAATGACGTTTAGCTTTTAATAACATAGATCTAAAAGGCTCTGGAGAGGATTGTATCTTGTATTCCCATTAATAAAAATCAGAAAACTTCTCTGCCTTGGGGGGGGGGGAATAGAGGAGGAGGAGGAGAAAGAGGAAGAGGAGGAAGAATTGGTGTTTCCTCTGGAAGAAACTGTAACAATCACTTCCACAGTTGAAAGAGCACCATGGATCTAAAACATGTAATTAGGTGATTACTCAATTATATCGTTGGCAGTGAATGGAAATAGTCATTGTCTGCTCTAGTTTATAAAAGGACAAATGTTAATTAAGAGCATGTGGTTCTCTTTTTCCTGACTTTGTCAAAGAATTGCTGTACAGGGACAATCCTTTTTGTCCCGTCCCCCCCAAAAAAAGCACTTGCTAATGTTTGTGCAGCCCTTCAATTCTGGTATTTGATAGATACAGTTCCAGATACTGAACTATTATTCCCTTATGATACTGTTCATTGCCTTAGATTTTGAATTTTTCTTTTAAATAATTGTCAGATTGATAAAATAAATATCTAAAGTTCTTGCAATAAAATGAGTTTTTGAGAATTCTGTGAAACTCTTAAAACTCTATTACTAAATTACTAAAATCGCAATTACAAACTACAAAATGCTACCAATGCCATTAAGATTATAGGATTAAAATTAAAATGATAGAAGTGAATACAATAGAGTTGTACATAGTTTGGATAAAACTATGAGCTAATACCTTCAGATGAATAAAAACACCTAACATGAAATGTAAAAAAAATTACCATTTCACTAAAATCTATAGGTAAACTATAATATTCTTATTTTAATAATAAGAACTATATTAAAATGATATAAAATGAAAGTATATCAAAAGGAATGATAAAACATAAAAAGTTTAAGAGGGTAAAATGACCGATAAATGTGAATTTATAAGTTTAGTTTTAATCAGTCTGATAGCTCTGGTAGCTATGGGTAAGTGAATTATAATTGATACATTCCTGAATTATACATAATAACATAAGCAACTTTGGTTTAGTTTTGTATTTATTATACTATTTACTTAAGTTAAACAGATTCCATTTAAGCATGTTGTTGTTTTCCTGTGATCTTTTTTAAAAAAGCCTCCTTGATTAAAGTTATAGCAAAGAGGTCCAACTTTCTCAAGGATCTACAGGGGGATAACGTCTCTGTGGCCATATATGATCCCTGAAGCCTTAAGCATATTCCCTTCAGTTGTAATTTTTATTGCAGCATAAGTGGACATGGTGAAATATGTGAAAGTAATCAAGTTAAATGAATTTCATTAAATTAAATTAAATTTTGCTATAGCTCCACAAATGTATTCTGGTTTCTAATTCTCCAGCTCTGTTACCAATTGCTTATTGGGCAAATGAGGTCTTTGTCCCAGAATATAGCATGAGGGAAGTACCAACCTATTATCTCCCTAGCCCAGCACTGTCTTCACCTTTCCTTCTCCTTTACTACTCTTCCCAAACCTGAGGTGTAAACCTGATGTGGAGGTACATATATACTGTAGGTAGTCCTTGACTCATGATTGTAATGGAGACTGCCCATTATGGTTGGTAGTTGTGACAGCATTAATTGAAGCACCCATCTGATCACTTATGACACCCCCTCCCATCCATGCTTTCCCCAATGCGACCATTAAATGAACATGCAGCTAATTAAGTGGAGCACAGGATGCCTCAGGTTCTTTGGGGAGGGGGGCTCCAGAAGTCATAGCACAAGTTGTAAGTTGAGCACCTACCTGCACTTATGACATATTTGAACATTAATTGATTGAACCTGCACCATTAATGTGTTCATGAAGAGTCAAACGCTGTCTTGGCTAGATGCATCTCCTAAGCAGCAGCAGGAAGAAGATGGCGAATGGTGGTGGTAGGGTGCAGGGATAGGCAGCGGTGGCAGAGTGCAAGGTGGCCAAAAGAGAAGAGATGGGAGGGGGATAAACAAATGGATGGAGTTAAATAGCAATAACACCTGGACTTATATACCGCTTAGTGCTTTACAGCCCTGCTCTAAGCGGTTTACAGAGTCAGCATATTGCCCCCAACAATCTAGGTCCTCATTTAACCAACCTCAGAAGTATGGAAGGCTGGGTCAACCTTGAGCCTGGTGAGTATCGAACTATCGAACTGCTGGCAGTCGGCAGTCAGCAGACATAGCCTGCAATCCTGCATTCTAATCACTGTGCCAACACGGCTCTTTTCAAAACTCTGTGGTCATAAATAAGTGCCTGAATTTTGACCAGATGACCAGTGGGGCATCACAGTGGCTGTAACTTTGAGTACTGGTTGTAACTGGTAGTATTTTTTTCAGTGTCATTGTAGCTTTGAATGGTTGCTGAATGAAAGTCATTAAGTGAGGACTATTTGTATTGCTATTTTGATTATTGTTATTTTAATATGTTATAAGGGGCACTTTAACTATAGATATATCATTTATCATACTGTATACTGTCCTGTGAGATATCAAGACTCTGATAGGACTTGGTGCCTACAAATTTAACAAACTATAAGTACCCATGTGTTCCTCACATGCCAAAACATAAAATTAAAGCCCATATAAACATTTCCCAGTGCTGGCAAATTTAGTGTGGTTCATTCAAACAAGCAATGTTTGGTGAAGGAAAATTCTGTAATAGGGAGTTTCCTTTTTCTAACATTACTGTGGCCACAAAAATGGTTTTATTTACCATCATGAATCCCAAAGTCCAACATACAGAGAAAATATTTATGTAGCTTATTTTCAATATTTATATTCGATCGCATAAGTTCCTTGTATTTTTTCCCCACCCACTAACTCTAGTTACTGATCACTAGGCATAGCCATAAAAAACAAAAACTGAAGGTTCAAAGCAGCAGAGAAGTAAAATGGAAATGCCTGTTTATATTTTTACCTTGCTCACCATTTCTCTCTTCTTCCTACTGTAGCCATTTTCCATCTTCTCTGCCTGGAACGCGAAACATTTACCTCAGAAATTTGTTTGAATCTCCACCCCATGAAAGCAAAAGTGGATTAGGGTCATGATCTCAGGTTAAAAGAAAAAATAATAAAAAAGGCAGCTGATGGGAAGAGGATTAAGCTTTACTCTCCCTGCTGCTTTTCCAGCCCAAAGCATTTTCTTTTGAGATAGCAGTCAATGATTGGGGTTTTTGTTACATATCTTTAGATGTAGGCCCTAAGTAGTTCCTTTGAATTGCTTCCCATTTACAGATACTTTTTTCTGCTGGCAGCATTTAGCCAAAGAAATCTCATTTTGGGAGGCATCTACAAACTTCCTTCCTTCCTTCCTTCCTTCCTTCCTTCCTTCCTTCCTTCCTTCCTTCCTTCCTTCCTTCCTTCCTTCCTTCCTTCCTTCCTTCTTCCCTCCGTCCCTCCCCTTCTCAATGATCCAATTTTTTTAATGCTCTGAAATTTTGTATCATTTGTTTTCCCCATTTCTAGCCACAAAAAAAGAAAGTCCAGGTATTAATGCAAAGCTGTCTTCATTTTTAAAATAAGTTTATGAAAAGTAGTAATAATTTTTCAAGGAGAATGCTGCATCGCTCCGTTATCTATTACTGTTTTTTTCCTTCTATGCTTGTCTTTGTGTGTGTGTGTGTGTGTGTGTGTGTGTGTGTATGTGTGTGTGTGTGTGTGTGTGCCTCTGTGCGTGTGCACTAAATGAGATACAAAGTTTCTGTGCAAGTTTGCCCCTCCTCCTCCCCCAATCTTTAAAATTCTGGGTTTGTGGTGCATCTTCCTGATAATATCATTAATTTATCAAGAGTAAATAAAATGTTTAGCAGTGGTCACATTAATTATTGCCTCCATCTACCGGTGTTTAAAAGGAAGAAATAATTAAATGCGCTTTTAATAAGATATGGTTCCAGGAAAGGTGGTTCATTTATGAATTGCTAGAGGTGCGCAGAGCTGCCTTTAACCTAGAGAGACAGAATTTATGCCAATACCCTGCTGATTGTTCCAAAGGCAAAGAACCAATAGTCGCACGTACAGAGGTTTAATTTAAAGTGTGTTTCTCACTAGGCTGCTCACAACACTTAATTAAACTCTGCTGTTTTGGCAATGACAAATGCTGTAGTGCACAAGGAACCCAAGCAGCAGTGACTGAGAAGCTATTGTAATTTCTTTCATGTGCACCAGCAGCCAGGCTTGGGTCAGAAAAGAAAGGAAGGGAGAGAGAAAAAAAGAAGATTTATTTGAGGCGCATGATGGGAGTTGCCACTTCTAAATACTGCCTTTAGGTCCGATGGATGGCTTCCTCAGTTTAGGGTGGGATCAGCTGATATTGGTGAACCTTGCAGGGCTGACTCAGTCATAGCCAAGAGGGAGTGGCCTTTGCATCAGATTTGACTAATCATTGCATCATCATCATCATCATCATCATCATTATTATTATTATTTATTTATTTATTTATTTATTTAAAAATAACCTCTTTGTGACAAAGTTATAGTCCTGTACTTATTTACTTTACCTGAAAACCAACCTCATGAAGTCAGGGGGACTTGCTTCCAAGCATGTATGGCTTTTATTGGGTGACAAGAATAACTAGGATGAATCTAAAAAGTGATTGCTCAGTTCTCTGTTGTTGATTTGAAAAAACTGAGGCCAGACATCCCTGAGGAGACTTTCAAAAATATTCTGCAGTATGGAGCGATTACATCCTTTTCCTCAAAAAGAATGGAGGAAGCAGAACAGCACAATACTTTGGCACCACCCAAATAGACAAATATCTTCCCAGAGGCTTATTTGTGTGTTGCAACAAACTGAAACCTCAGTACAGGTGAACCCTGGAGGCTGCCAAGGCAACCCTTGTCCCCAGATTATAATTTGTAAAATGATAAAAGGTGAGAGTTATTAAAATATGAGTAATAATATGCCTGAAATTTTATTTATTAGTTTATGGAATGGAATAATTTGCTGTTGTTGTTGTTGTTGTTAGTTGCAAAGTCGTGTCTGACCCAATGCGACCCCATGGACAACGTTCTTCCAGGCCTTCCTCTCCTCTACCATCTTCTGGAGTCCATTTAAGCTCACACCTACTGCTTCAGTGACTCCATCCAGCCACCTCATTCTCTGTCGTCCCCTTCTTCTCTTGCCCTCAATCTTTTTCAGCATTAGGCTCTTCTCCGGTGAGTCCTTCCTTCACATGAGGTGGTCAAAGTATAATAGACCACCAATTAAGTGAAAAAAATATTTTGACTTGGCTATACCCATGATTACCTAAGAATGAGCCAAATGTTGGAATTTGCCTGCCCTCCAAGGAAGTTGTGACTCTCGTCTTAACATAACTTTAAGATATTATGAGCTGATTTATGAGCTACAATAATTATCAAAACTAACCATTAAAACTGTTCAGGAGGCAGGTATATGCATCCAATACAAAATGACCCCAGCACAATCCTAACACAGTCCTAATTTATGAGGCTCACCCTTAAGTGTTCATTAGACTGGGAACATCCTCTGAAAATTAAAAGGATTGTTCCAAGCCACCTAAGTAGAAATTGTTGCAAAAATTATTGTTAGCTGATTCAAGCTACTGCTGCCTGGTAAGTCAGCCAATACTGAAATGACCAACAAATAGGCATTTTGTCAAGATCCTGTTTGGACCCAGAGATGTCCTTAAAGCCCCTTCAAACCTGAATTGAACCGTCACCTGCAGGTACAACAAGATTCACCTCAGATATTACGTTGTGCTTTAGAGACCATATTGGAAAGAACATACAAAGTTGCCTTAACCCAGGGGTAGGCAACCTTGGCTCTTTTATGACTCGTGGACTTCAACTCCCAGAATTCCTGAGCCAGCATGGCTCAGCTTGGGAACCTCTCCCTTTTCCCTCAGCATGGCTGGCTCAGGAATTCTGGGAGTTGAAGTCCATGAGTCATAAAAGAGCCAAAGTTGCCTACCCCTGCCTTAACCCAAGGGAAAGTATTGGTCTTCTTGCTCATATTTTTTTTTCAGACTAGAACAAACTCTTCAGGATTTAAGACAACCCCCCCCCACACAAAACTCCTGGTGCAGTCATTACCCGGAAATGCTAGGGACTGAACTAGGGACCTTCCATACGCAACACAGGTATTTCCCTACTTTACGTAAGTGCTCAACTTACAACCACAATTGAGCCTAACATTTCCGTTGCTAAATGCGACAGTTTTTAAATGAGTTTTGCCCCGTTTAATGACCTTTGTTGCCACAGCTATTAAGTGAATAGCTACAGTTGTTAAGCTAGTAACACGGTTATTAAGTCAATCTGGCTTGCTTATTGACTTTGCTTGTCAGACGTTCACATAAGGGGAATCACATGACCCCGAGACTCTGTGACCGTCATAAATATGAGTCGATTGCCAAGCGTCCGCATTTTGATCAGGTGAGCATGGTGTGTGTATGTGTGTGTGCTCCAACGGTCATAAGTCTGAAAACTGTCCTAAGACACTTTTCTCATTAGCGGTGTAACTTTGAACAGTCACTAAATGAACTGTTGTGAGTTATTACGATGACAGCTCTGCAATTTCTCTATTTCTGAATCTCCAGTTAGATTGCACTCTCCATATATTCTCTTTTCCAGATTTTTACTAACGTAAAACTGAAATGTATCCTACTAAAACTAATGGAGTTTGCAGTGCTCCTCTAGGGTAGCCTTCTGAATCTTTACATGCATTCCTAGCATAATCTAATGCACAGATCATAAAGATTATGCCTGATGAAGTTTAAGAGATTCAGTGGCTTCCTGCATAAGTTTGGAGACAGTCAAAGGGATTGTTACAGCGAAAGCTAAGGAACAGCAGGTTTTTCTTTTTTTAAAAAAAAAATAATATTTTACTTCTTTAAATAATTAAAACGCTCAGGGGTATTGCACTAGAAGAATGGCAGAAAATATTATGAAACAATAGCATATTAAAACTGCTTGTTTCCTCCCCCCCATCTGTAAATAATACATCAAAGCAAAAAGAGTAAAGGCAAGAGAGAGAATTCTTCAAACTGTTTCATTCACATGGTCACGGAGAGAAGGAAAAGAGGATTCGAGCCACCCTGTTATAGTCTTCAGAGAGGAAAAAAAAAAAAAAGCTGCCTATAGGGTAAAGTTAAGCAAGACCAGGGCCTAAGGCGATTATCACTTTTATTTATACAGGGATTGGTAAAGAGGCTGCTTAGATGAAATAGTGGTATTGATTTCCTGTATTCTTCAATGTGACGCTCCTGCTGGGTGCCAGCTATCAACCACTTGAGCGGGATAGAAAAGCTCATTTCTCAGTGTTGGTGTAAATCCTTTCAGAACTTCTCCACAAGACAGTTGATCTTTCCATAAACACAGCACAGATCAGTTTGGGATGTTTTCTTTGCAGGTTCAAGCAGATCCCTGTTCAGTCAAGTTTACAGTTTTTGTTAACTAATTAGTTGAATGTCATCATTTCAGCATCTGCAGGAGCAGAGATAAATTGCACTCATTTTGATGAGTGTGTGTGTGTGTGTGGGGGGATGAGTTTGGTATCCTATTGTGTAAGAAAACAGAATTTTTAGGGGTTTGTTTCTATTTCCTTTGGCTGCCTAGAGACTCACTGCACCTACTAACAGCATCCTTTGATCAGCTTTAAGAGCCTCCTTGGTCTCCTGTGCCTGCTTTTTATCACCCCATTCATAAAAGGAGATTGGAATGCTCAGATTTATGCTGGATTTATCTTTAACATCTTTATGGCTGCATGAACTGATAAGAATCCAGCTAATCTGGCAAGATTCTGCATCTACCGAAAGTTCTCCTGCAAACGGAATGGCTTGAAGTCCTAATGCCAAGAAATATCATGGAAGAAGAGAGCTCTTGAGGTTCTTGTAGGGGGAAAAAATTGCTGGATAAAATTTCTGTAACATATGGGGGTTAGTGAGACAGTTGAAAATCATGGGTCGCCTTAAAAGTCAAAAATAGGAAGTGATGCCTATTCTAAAGTTGCCACTGTCTTTATTTTCTCTGATCCCCTTCCTGCCTTTTTGAGTGGCGGGCTTCAAAAAAGAAGTGGATAGATTTCAGGAAGTTTTAAAATTATTCCGAGGCCCACATGAAATTAATGCAATGACTACATATATCTGAAACATACGAGTTTGTCCATTCTGTAGGCTAAAAGAAGGAAGACAAAAATTATCCAATACCTTAATGACTAGACCAGGGGTAGGCAAACTTGGCTTTTTTATGACTCGTGGACTTCAACTCCCAGAATTCCTGAGCCATCATGGCTGGCTCAGGAATTCTGGGAGTTGAAGTCCACGAGTCATAAAAGAGCCAAGGTTGCCTACTCTTGGACTAGACCAACCTGTCCCCCTCTAGTCACATTTCCCTTGGAATTTAAGAATGTTGAAATTAGATTTTTTTAAAAAAAACATGCAAACAATTGCAATTCTTAAAAAACAAATTCTAATTTGTTTTTAAAGTATTAAAACAAATTACTAAAAAGTTGTTAAAATTAACTATAATTTTTGTTAGTTTGAATTTTTGTTTTATTTTTCATGGTTATGCACTATTCAAACTCAGTTACTCTGGCAGAAGTAGCACTGTGCCAATGACTCAGGTGCAGTCTGGTGCTGATGTCCTTACAGCTTTCATAAGGGACAAATTAAGAAAAGGATGGGTGGACTCCTCTCAATTCATTTCTCCATTCACTGAGTCATCTGTCAGTGGGTAAATCAACCATTCACGACTCTCCTTCCTATGGCCAAGTGTATCTATTTTTCAAACTGCCTGAGTGACAGGTCAAAGGCTTGGAGGTATTTCACATCACTGACCTGCACTCAGGCTCCTTGTCCCAGAAGTGCTTTTTCAAAAGGCAACTGGCTTTTTTTTTTTTTTTTTGCTTGAACCGAAGAAGCTTTCTGGATGAGACGCAAAACGTCTTCAAGCAAAAAACAAAGAAAGTCCAGTTGCTTTTTGAAAAAGCACCTTTGGGACAACCATGACCTAAGGTGATTGAGAATCTCCTTCTGAACCTGGGTTTAGTCTTCTCATGAAAGAGTGCTGAACAATATGTTGAACAATAATCTCTCTGAGGTCTCTCACTTTTCACACCTGTCCTCTGTACTTGTAATTGTGAGCTGGGTTTTCTTTTCTACCCATTTAAAAGGACCCTGCATAAGACATGGGAAAGTACCAGTCAGGTCTTGTGTGGACAGATATCTCTGTAGAATGCAGGTGTCCAATCTCTCCTGGATTCCAGGGTAGATTGGCCACGGAGAACAGATCCCAGCAGACAGATCCCAGTGTGCCTGCAGCAGCCTCAAATGACAATTAGGAGATGGACAGATTCCGAAACCTGAACCTGTCAGCAATCATTTTTTTAAATTTTAATTCCATTTATATCCCGCCCTTCTCCGAAGACTCAGGGCGGCTTACAAGCTTAGCAGTAGCCTTCATTCTATGTATATGCCTGCTTATTAGGGCTTTCACACACACACCCCAAGCGGCATTTTTACAAAGTCAGCTTAATTGCCCCCAACAATCTGGGTCCTCATTTTACCTACCTGGGAAGGATGGAAGGCTGAGTCAACCTTGAGCCTGGTGGGATGCGAACCTGCACTAATTGCAGGCAGCTGGTGTTACTTAAGGAGGCATCAGCCCACTGCTCCACCAAGGCTCTTGTTAGTGAAGCAATCTAATTCATGGCCGTAGTGAAATATACGTGGGGGGAAAAATGGGATGACACTATTTGGACATTGGAACAACTAAATGTGACCTTATGCTTCCTCCACTGTGGCCTGAGGATGAGGCGTAGACAATGCCACAGGAGCATGCCATTCAAAAATGGTAAAAGGTTCATTTTCATTCTACAGTTAGAGGATGGGCCCTCATGATCTTGTTTTTAGCTTAGCCTCTTGGCTTCTCCAATTCACAGCATTTCTTCCTCGTTGTTCTTTCCGCTGGGTGTCTTCCGCTTGCACATTGGGCTGCATCTGCAGCCATTAGAACTGGCTGGAAAGGGGAGAAGCCTTGTAGCTCAGAATACAAACCATTATATTCAAGGGGGGAGTGTTTTCCCCAGTGCATCTGGGATTGCCGACTCAGCCCTTTGTCACCGAATGCTTCACTTGCACTTTGCTGCGAGTACAGAAGTGCCACAGTCCTTTCTCTCTCTCTTCCTCCAGCATGTTCTCCTTCCTACTTTCAGAACCATCTGGCTGATTTCAAAGCCAATTGGCTGGTAAGGGAGTTACATGTCTTATCCTTCCCATTTCAGAGAAGAACATAAAGCACAAAGAAGCTCAGTCATCTGTGTTCAATGTCTTGCTCAAATGCTGACTGCCTATCCATTGTGGCTACGGAGAATGCTCTGGAAACTATTGAAGTTAAAACTTTCATTTTGTGCTTTTAACTCTCTCTCTCTCTCTCTCTCTCTCTCTCTCTCTCTCTCTCTCTCTCTCTCTCTCTCTCTCTCTCTTTGTGTGTGTGTGTGTGTGTGTGTGTGTGTGTGTGTGAATGGGGGAACAGAGGAAGGAGGGAGGGAAAGAGAGAGGTGATGAATGTGATTCAGCCAGGGCCTATTTACCTTACACGTTTCTTTTACAACTCCAACAATAAAACCAAACCATTTAAAACGGTAGATTAAAAAAAGAGAGAGAGAGAGAAGCAGTGAAATTGATGAATGCCTTTTGGCAAGTGCCGGTTAAGCTGACATGGGGTTTTTTACATTACTGACACCATCAGTGATTTCCGTGATTGTGGCTACAGCTGGGGTATTATTATTGCCACATTACAAGGCGACTTTGGGGGAAGCGATTGCACAATCGCAGCTGGAAATGCTGGTGGCATTTTGTGTTCATGACCTATAGTAATTGTACGATCTTACAGCAGGATTTGGGGAAATCCAGGCAAAAAAATAGAATAGAAACCCAGCCAACTACCTTCCCCTTCTTTGATGTAGGGATTCAGGCTGGGCCTGTTGTCAGTCAGTGGTTGGCAGAGTGGGAAGTTTTATATCAAAATATATTTTATTCCTTATACTGTCTCCATCTTCTCTCCTTGGTTTTGCTTCGTATTTATTGAATAGCCTCCTTACTTTGAATATTGAATGGGTAGTAAATTATTAATTTGAATAGCTTCCAGTTTTTATTAAATATGGAAAGATAAACAAACAAGCAAAAAAACAAACAAACCCCAGATTATATAAGCAACAGGAGAAAACACTGGTGTTTTCACACTTGAGTGAGTTCTTTAAAAAGCTATACTGGGTAGCAGTGACTACACTGAGGGTGAAGGTTCGTTCTCCGAGCTTGTGGTTTGGTTTCTGAACATTTTGTTACCAGGCTGGGCAACATCTTCAGCGGAGTTTAGGGGATGTCAGTGTCGGTGTTCGTCTGTTTATAAGGGCTTTTTGTGGTCAGTAGGTCTTGTGATGGGTCAGGTGTAGGTGTGTTAAGTGAGGGTCTTATGATGGGCCTTGTGATGAGTCAGGTATGATGAGTCAGTGGGAACCTTTTGATGGGTCTTGTGATGGGGAGGTTACATCAGGTGAGGTTCATTGGGAGGTGAAGTGCTGGTTGGGGGGCTTGCATGGATTGGTTGAGGGTCGGTGTTGCCTCTGATTGGCTGTGAGCTTGATTTGGATTCTGAGGGGTTTGTAGGCTGGTTGTAGGTCAGTGTATCTGTTGGTGGAATTGCTTTGGAGTGCCAGGCTTCGATGAACTCACGAGGATGACAGGTGGTAGCGTGGTCGATTATTTTAGAATAGAATAGAATAGAATAGAATAGAATAGAATAGAATAGAATAGAATAGAATAGAATAGAATAGAATAGAATAGAATAGAATAGAATAGAATAGAACTGGAAGGGACCTTGGAGGTCTTCTAGTCCATCCCCCTGCTCAAGCAGGAGAACCTAATACCATCTCAGACAAGTGACTGTCTAGCCTCTTTTTAAAAATCTCCAGTGATGGAGGGCCCATGATTTCTGGGGGCAAGCTATTCCACTGGTTGATTGTCCTCACTGTCAGGAAGTTTCTCCTTAATTCCAGGTTGCTTCTCTCTTTGATCAGTTTCCAACCATTGTTTCTTGTCCTGTCCTCTGGTGCTTTGGTGAATAGCATGACCCCCTCTTCTTTGCGGCAGCCCCTCAAATACTGGAATACTACTATCATGTCTTCCCTATTTCTTCTTTTCTTTAGACTAGCCAAACCAAAGTTCTGCAGTCGTTCTTCGTATGTTTTAGTGTCCAGGCCTTTGATCATCTTTGTTGCCCTTCTCTGAATTGACCACACAGTTTGCTTTGCAATTAAACCAAAACAAAATATCAATATTTCACTTTCACCTAGCAAGAAGCATTTTATATGCATATCCCCTTTCCCTGTCAATCATTTTTTTTAAAAAAACCTTACAGGAATTTGAAGTTATGTCAGTCATTATTTTGTTCATCTCTGACAGGACAAATATTTTGTAACGTAGCAGTAGTTTACAAAGGATCTGTAGACTGAAAGTAGAAAAAAGAAGGCCTGTCACATTAAAAGGTGTAATTCATCAGCAACATTTACAGATCTTTTTTTTTATTTATTTAGGAAAATTTATAGTTACCCAGCTCACAGTGATTCTGGATGACTTACAAAGATAAGACCCCAAATAAAAAAAATCCAATACATTCCCATCCCTCTGGTCAAAACATTCAGAACTTGATAGTAAAAACTTTTTGGAGGGCCATTTCTGAGTGGTATCCATGGGATATGGGGGGGAGTGAAAATGGAAATTGAAAAGAACAGGAATTTCTTAGAACTTAAGTAAGACATTACTGTTACAAGTGCAAAGTTAAGGACTGAACTGGGTGGGTCTGTGGTGCTGGCAGAAGAAAGAGTTGCTGCCCCATTTGAACCCCCATTTGAACAGGCCCCTTGTTGCAGTGGGAATGAATTGGCTCTTAGCAGCAGTCACAAAGCTGATGGGAGGTCTGCACCTCCAAACTACTGAATCCAGTGGCGACTCAACTAAGTTTGGCAATGGAGAATCTCAGCTGGCCATGGGCAGGACAATCATCAACAACTCTGCTTGGTTCCACATGGGAAACATATGCTTTGCAAACTTAAAAACGGCTTCATGATATTCTGATGTAATAAAGTAAGGTACCTGGAGGCAAATACCCTTTTTGTCTGTTTGGAAAACCATGCAAAGGCTGATCTAGAACAAGCTAGTTCTGAGAAAGGCTAGTTCCATGTTAGGGATAAAATTGCCAAGATTGCAATGTTTTTATATGAATCCATGGTACAACAAAATATAGCAGGTACAATACTGCTGGAAAAACCACCAGAAGAGTCTCATTCAAACGGTAGAAGATGAAATCCTGCAAGAAAGGGTACAGCATTTGATAACTTCCTGATTGCACAACCCCAGCTGCCATCTTTTTTGACACCACCACCCCATCCCATCCCCATGGATAGCCTTGATATTTCTTAATCACAGAATGCATCATCATCATCCAATGAAAATGTATCAGACCCTATACTGATGGCCATCAGCTTGATTGGCTTTAAAAAAAGAGAATCTATGGGGATAGCAATAGCATTTAGATTTCTAGACTGCTTCGTAGTGCTTTACAGCCCACTCTAGGCAGTTTACAGTGTCAGCATATGGCCCCCAACAATCTGGGTCCTCATTTGACGGACCTTGGAAGGATGGAAGGATGAGTCACCTTGAGTCGGTCAGGATGGAACTGCTGTCAGTAGGCAGAATTAGCTTGCAATACTGCATTCTTACCACTGCACCACCATGGCTCTTTATAACTATATTGAGTTGATTTACATCTAGGATGAAAAGTAGCCAGCTTCCAAATGCCAGGGATCAAGAAAGATCATTGGGAAAAATCCACTGGTCAAGGCCTGTTGGGGGTTTTCTGTAAGCAGTTGGATAGCCATTATGGAGGGTTCAGGACAAGGAAGGATTTTGGAGTGTTTCAGGAAGATTCAGCCTGTCGGGTTTGAGGATATATATGAAATTTCACTATTTCATTTTCTATACAGTTCTTTAAACCTCAAGGTTTGAAATTAAAATATTAAGAAGCACCATAATACTGATATTTACACCTTCACAATGATTTTTTTTCATCATTATTCCAAAGGGAAACAAGGTCCAAAGAAGATAACTTTAACAATGAAGTTGATCTCTGATTAATCTACCTGCTCCATAGTTATGCTGCCTCTGATTACACAGAAGAAAAATAGGTTCTGAGAGAATGTGCATTTAAAAACCTCACAAACGCATCTTTAAAAGATCATCTTAAGTTTTAATGACTAAGCAGTCTTCTCCATATGAAGAGGAATATCAGAAAATAAAGCCAGAAGATATTGCTTTTGATGAGAAAATAAATCTAGATCTATGTACATATTGGCAAAACTAAAACCATCTGATCCGGAGGAATATATCAAAGATGGGAAGAATAATAAATAGTGCCTCCCGAGCAATGTTTTGAAGATGCTGCCAGTTTGCCAAAGAAGTTAATAAGTCAAAAATAATTCTGCCACTTTTTTCCCCCCAAAGAGGATCCTACTTAATGCTCCATTTAATTTGCTCAAATGTCAAGACACATCAAAATGGGAAATTTATTGTATTAGTCATTGAAAGAGATATAGTTGGAGCATCATGATATCTAAAGATGATGAATAAAAATAGCTATTGATTTTACAAAGACAATAAATCTAGCTGATTACATTATGCCACAGAGGGACACCCGCTTCCTTCCTTCCTTCCCTTTGTAGTCTGAAAATATCTCTATATTTTTGTTAGAATATTAGCAAGCCAGTTGTACCAAGTAGAGAGATGCCATTGCCTCAATATAAATGCCTTTCATACTATTGCCTTTTTTCCAGCAAAGCATTGAATTGGTTTCACAGTGCTTCCTGAGAATAAATCATTGATGACTTTGAGGATGATGTCTTCAAAATAGCTTTAAAGGTAAAGCTTAAGCTTCATTAACACCTGGGAAATATTTCTGTAATGTTTATATGGCTTTCAGTCAGATCTATTGCCATCTCAGATTAATCCTGAAGTACAGGTAAGAAGGACAATAATAAAAACATTATAAATAATGAAAATTTCAAATGTTACATTTCGTATCTATTCAGAAATAATCCTTTTCTTCACATGCAGGTGAATTTGCTCTATGTGAACTTGTCAGTATACTCTTTTGACCCATTGAAAGGCTCTGCTGTCTAAATTGGGAAAATTTGCAGTGCTATTCTGCCATATGTTACCAAATTATAGATAATGAATACAGAAAAAGAAGGAATTTGCCTTTAAACACTTCTCAAAAAGTGGTGAGAAAGAGGTTTATTTTTGGCCTGCTTGCTCAGAACTGGGAGACTTTGAAAAGAAAATTTGTATCCCAGATTTCTGGATATAAACCCTTAAAGATAAAATCAATAATTATTAATAGAATCCCACTAAATGTTTTATAATACCAAGAACAACAAGAAGAAATTAGAATTTTTCTAGGAGACAGGAGGAAAAAAGGCAACACAGACAGGTGAGCCTGAAGTACAATATTCTTTACCTTTCTATCTGTACTTTTATCATCCATTGGAAAAGACCAATTTCAACATTTTTCCTCTACCTATTCAAATTAAGCACAGTGTTCTCTTTTTGTGAAAATCAGTGTGCTTTTGAGAATTATATGAACATAAGGATCTATTTTGTGTAGAAAATTAGGAAAAGTGATATACTTGTGCTGAAAAATATATAAATTAATTACAAGGCCACGTGAATGTTTCAGACATGTTTAATTTTTTAAAAAACACAAAAATCTCTTATTGAATTGCTTAAAAGAATTGGCTTAAAAATATGATTGGATTTCCACACTAAGCAGGTTCTTAATATAGGAATTCGTTTTTACCACGAAAACTGAATTGGAAAGATTCATAACTTACTAGTAAATTCTAATTTTAAAAGTATTTTGTTATTACAATGAGCTGTTAGAATTTATAAACATTAGAATTTACTCAGATTTCATAACCAGTTGGACAGAGCGAAAGAAGTGACAGGTCAATGTCTGGTGATATTATCTAGGAAAAGTTCAAATTTGTTAGTCCTGAAAAAATGGACAATGGAAGGCACAAACGGCTCTGGAAGAAATTGATTATCTGGAACTTTTCAATAGGGACTCAGGTCCAGACAGACAGAAAATCCATTGGTCACTCTGCTGACAACTTACAAAGGGACTTTGATAGGGAGAGGGAGAGAAAAATCCTACTCACCCTCTGGACCTCTCAATGGGTTTTGATATTATTGACCATGGCATCCTTCTAGACCATGGGTATCAAACCCGATCATGTCACATGATGTATCATGACATGTTGTGACTTTTTTGCCTTTGGGAAGCTGGGATGGGTGTGGTCTGCACGTGACTCTTTCAGCCCACAGCCGCCAGTTTGAAAGCCCTGTTCTAGACTGTCTCAATGGCTTTTGATATCATTGACCATGGCATCCTTCTAGACTGTCTGCAAGGGTTTGGTATCAGAGGCAATATTTAAGTTCTTGAAAAGCAGAGTATACAATAAACGAGAAGTCAAGCCTTTAGCCAGTCCAACCTTTCTTCCATTTTATTTAATGAATCAAAATTGAGGCTGATTAGACAAATTATTTGATTGGTTAAGATAGACTATCATCAATATACTGAAACACAGTTGTAGACCTTTACCCCAGGAGAGGTATAATAGAAGTCTTGATCCAGTGTTTGGAGGTTATAGGTGGATTAAAAAAAACAGCCAAAGAAAATGGAGTGGCTTAACATAGAAGTTAATTTATTATGGGGTGGTGACAACATCTACTATAGATAGAATTGAATTTTCCCTGAAGGAACTTGTCAGTAATCTGGGTTTTTTGGGGATGCACAACTCCTACTGGGACAGCAGATGGAAGCTGTGTCTAGAAGACCATTTGTCTATCTCCAGTTGGTCTGACAAGTATGTTCATTCTGGAATAAAAGGTACTGGTAAGAACCAATACTTCATCACTAAAATATCCACTGGTACAGAATTAGCTGTGTGCTAATATAGTAGAAACATCTATATAATGTTTCATTCCAGTAATATGACAATTGTATTGGCTATCATTTTTTTCTGATTGAAGATGCTAGTATTAACTTATGAAGTCCTACATAACGTAGAACTAGGTATCTGCAAAATTGCTCCAGTCAGTCTACCCAATCATAGAGTATATTAAAGGTCTCCACCTCTCAGTTTGGTGCAGTGGTGAAGATCCAGGTTAGAATAGAATTCTTTATTGGCCAAGTGTGATTGGACACAAAATGAATTTGTCTCTGGTGCATCAGTTCTCACTGTACATACAAGCAACACATGGTAAATCATGATCATAATCATAAAATACATTCATCATAAATCATAAGTTACAACATTCAGTGATAGTCATAGGATACTAAATAAGCAGTCAATGCAATCATACTAGGATACTAAATAAAACAATATAAATCATAAGATACAAGCAACAAAGTTATAGTCATAAGAAGAGAAGGCATAGGTAATAGGAAAGATGAGAAAGATAATAATAATACAGCCCTACTAGGTTATTTGACAGTGCTCTGGGAATTAATTGTTTAGCAGAGTGATGGCATGGGGGCAAAAAACTGTCCTTGTGTCTAGTTGTTTTGGTGTGCAATGCCCTATAAGCATCATCTTGAGGGAAGAAGTTGAAACAGTTTATGTCCAGGATGTGAGGGGTCTGTAGATATTTTCACAGCCCTCTTTCTTGCTCACACAGTATACATGTCCTCAGTGGAAGGCAGACTGGTAGCCATTGTTTTTTCTGCAGTTCTAACTATCCGTTGAAGTCTATGTCTGTTTTGTTTGGTCGCAGTGCTAAATCAGACAGATATAGAGGTGTAAATGACAGACTCAATAATTCCTTTGTAGAACTGTATCAGCAGCTCCTTGGGCAGTCTGAGCTTTCTGAGTTGGCACAGGAAGAACATTCCTTGTTGCTTTTTTGATGATATTTTTTGATGTTAGGGGTCCATTTTAAGTCTTGAGATATTGAGATAGAAACCGGGAGACCATGAGTCCTGGACTTGCCTTAGGCACGAAGCTAGTAAGGTGATCTTGGGCCAGTCATACTCTCTCACACAGGCCTAGGAAAAAGAGAGTGGCAAACCATTTCTGAAATCTTGTCAAGAAAACTGCAAGGGCTAACCCTGGCAGTTATCACAAGATAACATTGACTTGAAGACTATGTTGAAGGCACCAAGAGACAGAGGGAGATAGAAAGAAAGAGTGAGAAACAAGAAAGAGAAAGAAAGAAAGAAAGAAAGAAAGAAAGAAAGAAAGAAAGAAAGAAAGAAAGAAAGAAAGAAGGAAGGAAGGAAGGAAGGAAAGAGGGAAGGAAGGAAGGAAGGAAGGAAGGAAGGAAGGAAGGAAGGAAGGAAGGAAGGAAGGAAGGAAGGAAGGAAGGAAGGAAGGAAGGAAGGGTGTATGTGAGAGAAGGGAAACCCCAAGGTATGACAAGAAGGACCTAAGAAGCAAGAATTCTGTGTCAGAGATCCCTTCTTCTGCAAGGATCAGCTTCCTATTTAGAAAGTATGTAAAAACCTGATTGCTTAGACAGGCATTCAAAGATTGAGCAATTGATGATGTATGTATTTTTGGATGTGTGTGAGCACTGCTTATTGTTGTTTGTGATTACTATTCTGATTCTAAAGTGGAATTTATATTTATGTGGTTGGTTGTTTTTTATAGCTTTTGTAAACCTCTTAAATTCCTGACTGAAGCAGAATAAAAGCATATGTAGAAGCAAAACAAGCATTACAACAGTCCACGGTTAGAATAATAGGTCCTAATCTATTTGCTGGAACTATTTTACAGAACACCCATTCTGTTATGTTCTAATTCTCTTCTCTCTCTCTTTTTGGATTAAGGATTTATTGATTAATTGAACTACCTTTTATCACAATTTTTTTTCATTCTCAATGCCTTAAAGATCTGTACTAGTGTGCAACAATTTCTTGGATTGCCAAAAAAATTTCAGTTCAATGATTGTATAGGTAAGAAAGTTTGGCATCTCATCATTAACTCTGTTAATACCAGATCTCTGCTCATTCCTTCTCAGCCAGTCCCTAATTCAAACTATTTTACTGTTATCTGGTTAATATACAATAATATGCAATTAATAAAGTTTCTTACATGGAAATTTCATTTTATTTCTCTCTCATATCCTAATCCTGATATACCATATACTATATAATGAATAGATGAGGGTGATACTAAAATCTTGTCAGGCAAACAATGAATCTTAGGTGTTTTATAGCTTAATCTTTTACCTTATTTCTATTCTAAGTACCTCTTTCATTCATAAAACATACGTTTGTTTTATTTTGTTCTTTACAGTTCTTTCCATAATAAATTTCAGAACCTTGGTTATATCACCATTTGTACATCTCCTCTTAAATGTCAGCATATCTATAAACCTACATTCCAAGGCAGAAGATTGCCAAGTTCTGTTCTTTCACTTTCCCTATTTCGGTGCAAAGCCATTCTTGATTTTCTATGTTTCATATTCTTTGCTATCTGATATTTGAGGAGTTGAAAGTAAGACGTTCTCACTGCTGAAGGGTTTTTGTTTGTTTGTTTCAAGAAGAGATTATATTTTTTTCCCCAAAGGGAATACCTGAATGATTAATCATCACGAGGAAAACTTGTGCAAATCAATGGTTCAAATTTATCATTACTTTTTTATACACTCACCATATTGAGCCAGTAAACATTTCTCCTTCTCAGAAATGGTGGGAATTGTAGTTCCATGGCAGGTAGTATATTTTAAATTTTATTATCTCATAAAACCACTGTTTTTGATAATAAGTCCAATGTATGATAGGTATAAGAGTGGAGAATAGAGTGTGTTGTCTAGTATGGTGTTATTTTATAAAAAATATTTATTACATTTTTGACATACATTATATCGCATGCATTGCAGACAGAACAATATTACTTAGAGTAACAAATAAAGATACATTAAAATGGATAAACACCACATTTTTTTTAAAAAAAGTAAAGGGTATATTTAAAAAACTTTGAATAGTGGATAAAAGTAAAGAGGTTAATGTCTGCATGTGGCTACACAACAAGGAGAAAGGAAGCTAAATTCATTGAAAAAAAATCACTCTGCTGTACAAATATACATCATATCACTAGATCCGGAAGAAATAATGTTGTATCAGTTTTAAAAATATTTCTAAAATGATCAACGTTCTACCCAGAAGTTATCTAAGATAAAACTAAAATTATGGCTACATTTAGCATATGATTTTATTGGATAGCATGAAAGCTGCCTTTATGTGTATTACACTGAAGCGACTCTGTACAAAACAATGGGATTATCAGCACTGTGATTCAATTAAAATGGCCAATATGCAGTGACAAAGAAGAAAAAAAATAAGAGATTGATTTAGAAAACCCTTTCTAGATTTCATCTGTCTTGCATTGTTGTACATGCCCACGCATGTATACCACACCCACACACACTGTGATCCTTGCCACTGCAGCCCCTATCTATTGTTATAACAACAAGCAATGGATGCTTCCATAGTTGAAAATTTAGTGGCTTTCTCCTGGAATATATGATCGTGTAAACAAGTCAGTACCTGACTATGCTTGTATATAAGAGGGAGGGAGGAAGGGAGAAGAGAAGAGAAGAGAAGAGAAGAGAAGAGAAGAGAAGAGAAGAGAGGAGAGGAGAGAAGAGAAGAGAAGAGAAGAGAGGAGAGAAGAGAAGAGAAGAGAAGAGAAGAGAAGAGAAGAGAAGAGAAGAGAAGAGAAGAGAAGAGAAGAGAAGAGAAGATTAGATTTGTGGGCCAAAATGAAAGGAGACATGGGTCATTCTCTCATAAAGCTGATAAAGTTTGCTGAGTCTCTATTACTCTGAGTAGGTGCTGAAACATGGAAGCTTTAGAGATAGACTCCTAGGGCAGGGGTCTTCAAAGTAGGTCTCCCTAGGACAGGGGTCTTCAAACCTGGCAACTTTAAGACTTGTGGACTTCAACTCCCAGAATTCCTCAGCCAGCCAGCTGAGGAATTCTAGGAGTTGAAGTCCACAAGTCTTAAAGTTGCCAGGTTTGAAGACCCCTGTCCTAGGGAGACCTACTTTGGTGCTCAACAGAAACATTAGTGAACAAACTTTTTTTATATAAAGCTTCTGCAGTGATCATGATAGCTAAGCCATCCAGTTTCACTCAATGGCACAGTAATTAGTCCTATCATTTCTGTATAATTGTGTTTTCTAAGAAACAGCAGAGAACTAGCTTCCGTCTATTGCCCTTTCCTTATACTTCCAGGGCAAAAGAAGTATATCATCATCAAATGGATCAATACCTGAAGTTTGTCTTAGCTTCTGAATGTGGTGACTTGCATGCCTCCAATCCTCCCTCTGTTGCTAAGAGTATTTCATTCTCACACTCTTTGGCAGAGCCAGACATTTTTATTCATCAGGCCTGTGTTCATCAACCCCATCCTTGTGCCAGGAGGAAGCTTTCATGCCACTAAGTTGATAAATAGCCTTTCTTAACCTGCAAATACTTGTCCCCATCCCATAGTGGCCGAGAATGCTGGGTGATGCAGTCCCACACATTTCAAGGGCGCCAGCTCGGGGAAGGCAACCCTAAAAGGAAGCTGTCCTGTGCGACTAACTTGAAAAGTAAAAGTGTTAATTATTCAGTGGCTGTATCTTAATGTTGCTGTTGAGGCAGGTACCATATTTATCTTAAAGTACCCCAGAGCAAAAGAACCTGGGAAAACGACAGGTAGCTCTGGAACCATATTTATCATGTAAATAGCTCAGAAAAGGATACTGCCAGTTACATCTTTTAAATACAAAAATGCATGCATTTCACTATTTTGTAAATGCCAGGGAGATGCAGCATCCGTTAGAGTTAACAGTGCGGCACTTTTGTGTTCAGTAGCATGAATCATTAATCATGAGACAGGCCATATTCTTGTACTGCTTCTGCTTTCATTACTTGGCCTAATTAAACAGTTCTCTGAACTGGAATCTCAGATTCCTCTGTTACAGATTATCATTAATTATGGTGAAAGTGCTCAGAGATGTTGGACTCAATTATATTCTGCTCAACCTTGGCACTGGGTGATTCATTGCACAGCCTGCTCTGCAGATGTACTCTTTTCTTATCTTGCACTCCCACTTTTGTAAATTGGGCTCCGCCAGCCAACAAACTAAGAGTTATGTGCTGCGTTTTCATTAAAAACATGTTGGAGAAGCACAGACCAATTAAGGATTCTGTATTTTATATGAAGTGATGAAGTGAACACTGGATTCTGGGAGCATTTGCTCAGCAAAGAAAAAGTAGAAGAAAAAGCTCCAAAATGCAATAGAAATACATAGAAACATTCTTCCTTTTCTTGTGATTTAAGTTGTAGAACTTTGGTATACATTCTGAACAGAACTTCTTGTAGCAGAGTATAGTCTTTCTGACACAAACATATATATATATATATATATATATATATATATATATATATATATATATATATGGATCCTTGGTTTTTCGGGTTTTTCCCCGCGTAGAATTAAAGGTGTAGGCGCAACGTTTCGACGGAATCCGTTGCGCCTACACCTTTAATTCTACGCGGGGAAAAACCCGAAAAACCAAGGATCCACATACAGGCACCCGCGAAAACCTCAGAAAACATATATATATATATATATATATATATATATATATATATATATATATATATATATATATATATATATATATATATATATATATATTTCATTTTAAATTTAAGAACAGTAGCATACACCAGGTTTTAAAAAAAACCATTCAAACTTCATTCACGGACACTGACCAGGATTGAAAAATAGGAATGTTTTAATAAGTATAATTAATAGTGCAAACCTATACATGTCTACTCACAAATATTGTGTTTAGTTCAACATTTCTCACACCCACAAATACGGTACTGCTTTGTTAACCAGTGACAGTGTCTGGTTAATCCTGGCAGAAAGTGATGGTAGGTAGTTTCCGGTTTAGCTTGCACCCAACACACTTCCAGCCAACCCTGAGATTCAAATCAGAGCAAACCCATACGACACTCTGTTCAGCTAGCAAAAAATCTAGGTTGATGATAACAAGTTAACCGATAACAGTTAAGTGGCAAAATGGGACACAAGGCAGGCAAGAGCAGGGAGAGAAAGAGAGAGAGACAGGAACAATAGGCAATAATTTGCATTATCTATGAATGCCTATCAAAAGAGACAGAACTTTCCAAAGACCCTGAAAACACTATTGCAGGTAATTGTCCCAAAGAAAGAGGCCTTTGATTATTTCAGCCTTAATCCTTTTCTTTACAGAACAGAAATGGAAAGTCGGACACCGGGCGATCCTCTCTGTATTCTGCACCATTAAAGAAAGTTTGGTGGAGGGGATGATGCATCTGACAGATCTGAGCAGATGATGCAGGCCTAGCCATTCACATGGAGTCCTTTGCGGAAACAAAACAAAACTCTTCCCAGGTCAAAGGGTTGGCTGATGCCGAGATATAGTACTTTATGAGTGGGATGGTATTATGGTTTTTCCATATTCATCAGTGATTAAAGAAACCTGAATATCTTTGTTCCCCAAAATCATGTTTAAACTCCATGCACAATACAAGTATCAGCAATCACTGTTATATTACAATAACAGTACAGATCACTCAGTAAAATTGAGGATTTTAAATTGCAATAAATTGTTTCTTTTTAGAAGTAATAAAATAAAAGAGGCACAAAAAGGTTGCTATTTTTATAAAGAAAAACAAGGAAAAAAGAAAGCAAAATATATTTGAAAAATAGAAAAGAGTAAACATCAGTTAAACATTATTAAAATTATTCTACCCTCCCTAGCTGTTGATTGGGCAACCAATATCTTACATTTCTTCCCCTGATTTCTTCATTCTTGCTTGAATTTAATTAATATTTCCTTGTGAATATCTGCCATTAATTTCACCACTGATGTGTATTCTCCAAATTTGAATTTCCAGTATGAAATTGTTTTGTTTTATCATTATTGTTTTTTAAAATTCTGCATCCAGTTATCATACAAACATTAACTTGTGCTGCCTTTATATTTTATTAACAGTTATTAACAATTTATATCTGCATTCTAATAGATGTTTTGATTCTGTATGAACATTTCAAATTCTGTCATCTTTTTAAAAAATCCCTTCTTCTTTTAATATATTTTATTAATTTTTACAATAACAATCCTTGGTGCTTAGTGAACAGTGTGTTGTCTGTGTTCATATATTTAAAAACAATCAATAGTAATCAAGTCCTTCTTCTTTTCCAAGTGTACTTTTTATATTTATGGCAATTTGTAAATATATCAGCTGTGAAAGATTTTTTTTAACCTTTGTTTAATAATTTTTGCTGTGGTTTTAATCTGTTTACAGTTTCTGAATGTACTGTATCTGTAATTATCTTTTTCTTGCTGTGACTGTCCACAATGTTCAAAAATGTTACCAGAATATTTTTGAAGGTGAAGCTAATGGTGAAATTACTGGACTTATTAGTTTTAAAACGTTCCATATTTTTCTCCTCCTCCCCCTCTCCCTCCCTCCCCCCCTCCTCCTCCTCTTCCTCCTCCTGACTCTGGGAAACCCAAAATAAAATAAAAATAAATAAAACAGTGCAAATAGTAACAAAACTTATTTCCTTTCAATTGTTGCCTTTCCCCACCTCTTTTCTTATACTATAACTACCCATAAGTCCACTGACTACACCAGTACCTTCTAATACTATTTGGAGATTTTATTTCTTTTGGTATTCATGGCAATTTAATTTAAATTTAACATTTGGAAAAGCAAGTCACCTTTTACGCTGGATTTGAGCCTTGTAAAATTTTAAATCTTAACTCTGATTTCCCCCCCCCACTTCATATAAATTTGTTGGCTGCCAAAATTTTATCTGGGATTGAAATTGGTGCCATTTGAAATAACTTCCCTAGCAAACTCAAATGTATTCGGGTTATACCTCTCTATATGCCCACATACGTTTACAACTTCATGTGAATGAAATATGAAATGTCATTCAGCGCCATGTGTAGCCAAAAATAAAAAAAAATACACACCTCAATTTCAGTGCTCTGTGTTAGTACAAGATATCAAAGACAAGTTTGTAATAGTTTTATGGGTGATTGACATTATTGGTCGATTAAGCATGCCTGTGACTTTGCATTATAGCTTAGTTGCCTTGGCTTACCTGAATATGTTGTAATTCATGCACACTCATTGGAGATAGTTCTTCTAAAGGTTTCAGTAAAGCAAGCAACAGAAAAGCCTACCTTTCACTCTAGTGTCTTTGGTATGATCAGTAGAAAAGATTAGGCAAGCTTTCCCCATCAACACATATGAATTGAGAACATTGCCTGCATCTTGCAGGTGAGGTTCAATATTATTAGCAAGTTGTCTAATGAAATTGCTTGACATTATGCAACTTGATTCACAGAATAAGTTCTGTTGGTTCAGAGAAGTCAGTTTACCGTTACTAGGATTAACCTCTCAAACAGGTCTTATTCTGGAGAGCATGTTTTCTCTCATCTTTATATCAACCTTATAGAACAGGGGTCCCCAACCCCTGGTGCCGGTTCATGGTCTGTTAGGAACCAGGCTGCACAAGCGGTGGAGAGTGACTGAAGCTTCATCTGTGCATGTGAAGGATCTACGTTGCATGCGACACTATATCCCGCCCCCCACCCCAGTCCGTAGAGGACCATTTTTTTTCTGAAAGCAGTCCTTGGTGCCAGAAAGGTTGGGGACCGCTGCTATAGAACAATGGAAGAGCAACAGTGGTGAACACATCAGGCTAGAAACTGGGAGACTCTGAATCCTTAGGCATGGAGTCAGCTGGGTGAAATTGGACCAATCACTTAAATTTAAATGTAACAAAGACTACTGAACACATCAAGTTGAGAAACGTTTGGAAAATGAGTGGGTTAAGAACTTAAAGGACTTTAAAATTCAGACCAATAGGCACCTTGTTCATAATATGCCAGATATAACAGCCAATGAAGAGAAGAAGGGTTCCTTGTTGTCATTATGCCAGATGACGCTAGGATTGAAGAAAATCAATTGGAAAACAAATATGAAATATCAGGACTTGCAGAGTGAAGTTGAAAGCTTATAGAAAAAGAAATCCATTGTTATACCAATCCTGATTGGATCCCTTGGAGCAATACCTAAGGGATTCTCTTGATATTTGAAAATTTTGAATTTATCAGATCTGAACACCCTAATTTTACGAACCCCCCCCCACCTCACTTGGAACTGCCTATGATCTTAGATATACCTTAACAGCTCTTAGATCTTTGGTTAGGACTTGTTTCTACAAGTTTTAGATTGTGAATTTAACTTCTTCTTCTCCTTCCTCTAGTTCTTCTGGTTCTTCTTGTTCTCCTCTTCCTCCTCCTCCTCCTCCTCCTCCTCCTCCTCCTCCTCCTCCTCCTCCTTTATCATCATCATCAACACCAGGCAACCCATGACCCACTGGGTAATCATTTCAGAGATATTTCCTTACCTAGACTAAAACAAAGTGACCACAATTAGGCAAAAATGCAGTGGGAGGGGGAGTGACTTCTGACTTCCTACCAGTTTTCCCATTGAATTTCCTTGTGGGAAGCTGGCAAGGAGCATCAGAAATTTTCCTCCCTCCCTCCCTCCCTCCCTCCCCCCTCCCTCCCTCTCTTCATCCCCCTCCCTCCCTCTCTCCTTCATGCCCAGCAGTGCAGCAACCAGCAGGACTAAATCAGCCACAACTTTCCCAATTTTCATCCCCTTGGTTCCAACAGCAGCCTTCAGCTGCTTGATTCTCAAGCTTATACTGGCTGGAAATAAAGCCAGATTAAGATCTGTGCAGATTTCAAGCTTTGGCAATGATGTTAACCAAGTGGATGGGGATTAACACAGTGTCTCACTGATGGAGTCCTCTGTTTATTTATCCCTGCTATAATCACTTGTCATTCCATGGGGGATGAGCTTTTGAGGACATGGGGTGTCCACTGGCATGAGAAAACAATGTCCGGCGATCACAGAATCATAGGATTGAAATAGACTTTTGAGATCATCTAGATCAAACATCTTCTTTATACACAGACGTCACCAGATGGAGTACATAGAAATCATATTGACTTTTATTGCAAAAAAGGAGGTGGAAGAGCTCAGTTTATAGACATGACCATGTGCTGACTGTGGAACAGATCAGAAATTGCTCATGAAAGTTCCAAGTTAAGATAAAGAAGAAGAAAGCCAGACAGTCCCCATGATATGACCTTTAGTACTCTAGTAATAGAAGATGAAGTTAGATGAGCACTCCGGTCCTTACCAAGTCGGCAGGTTCCAGAAACTGATGAAATATAGCAAACAACAGAAAAAGAATCAGTCAACATTCTAACCAAAGTATGCCAGCAAATCTGGAGAACAACACAATAGCCAACAGATTGGAAGAGGTCAGTTGACATTCCAAACCAAAACAAGGAGATTTAACAGAGTGTGCAAACTAACATACAATATCCTTAATTTCACATGCTAGCAGAATAATGCTTAGGCTCATCCAACTCAGATTAGAGCCTTGCATGGGGAAAAAAGGTGCCAGATGTCCAATCTGGCTTTCAAAATGACCAAGGAACAAAATGACCAAAGAAATAACCAAGGCACAATTATTGCTGGTATGTGCTTGCATACTGGATAATTGGGAAAGCAAACAAATACCAAAAGAAGTCATTGCATGCTTCAATGATTATAGAAAAGGCTTTGATGTTGATCACATCAAGCTGTGGAAAGTGTCCAGAAAAACAGGAATCCTAGAACATCTCATTGACCTTATGGGGATCTCATATATAGGTCAGAAAGCCACAGTATGGACAGAACATGGCTAAAGAGACTGGTTCCAGGTTGCCAAAGGAGTACCACAAAGCTTCATACTCTTCCCTTATTTATTCCATTTATATGTTGAATCTATATCAAGTGGAACTGGATTGGAAGAGTGTGGTTTTGGAATTGGAGGTGTCGTGGAAAAACCCAATGAAAAAGACAAGAGACAGCAACACAAAGCAATACTTCTTACTTTAAGATTCAGAGGTTTTATTTCAGCAGTAATTTGGAACACACACATAAACATCACTTACATTAAAAACCCATTGCAATGAGGTCCAATGACATAGCAGTTCCAATAAGGACAGCTATAGGCCAAGGGCAAATCAATCAGGTCCAGTCCCAACTTTTTATACCCTTTCTTATCCTAAGACCGTAGACAGATGGTCAGCAATATTACATTTTCTGCTGACTTTCTGCTGACTCTCTGCTGAAGATAACTTTCCACATACTTATGTACATTGGAACCCGCATTCATCAGCCACTTTCAGTTCCCTATTTCTTACAGTTCCCGTCCTTATGTTCTAAATATATTTGAAACAAGCAAGCTTAGCAAAATCATATTAAGTAAAGTACAATTGCAAATTGCAAAATTAAGCATAGCACTAACTTTGGTTCAATACTTTTTCCATGAGGCCTGATTTAGTTCACCTGGGCCTAAACCTTGCATAGAAGAACAATAGCCAATATTTTCATCTTCCACAGAAGGAAGAAAATAAATAACCTGTGCCGACGTTAGTACCGAGGCCGAAAATGCATCTGCAAGTCCTAGTACTAAACCTCAAAGGGCACAATGAAAAAATGGTATCAAAATTAAATATAAAGAAGACAAAACTAATGACCATGAATCAAACAACCAGCTTTAGAATTGACAATGAACATACTGAAATGGTGGACAGCACCTGCCTTTTAGGATCATCCATCAACAGTAAAGGAACAAGCAGTCAGGAAATATGCTGCAGATCAGTACCATGGACCATCAAAAACCAAATCAACCCAGAGTTCTCATTCAAGGCACAAATGACTGGGCTCACCTTATTTCAGACAAATTATGCAAAGATCCAGATGTCCGGAAAAGGCTTTAATGCTAGGAATGGGAGAAGGAAAGAGAAGAAGAAGATGACCAGCAGGAATGTAGATGGACTCATAGGTGACGAGTGCACCGTTAGGAGACTTGGAAAAAAAATCAGGTTAAGGATAGGTAGGGAAATAGGAAATCTATCTATGTGGTCACTAGAAGTTGAAAAGGACTTTCGGTATCAGCTAGTGGGCTAAGTACAAAGGCAGATTCTAAGGCTTGCGGCTCTCAATCCTGTGGATATAAGATGATTTATCAGATCAGAAAATGAACTGGCAGCCTGTGTCACATTAAACATACTAATTGTATGTGCTGTTTCTTCCCACCCATCAGGAAAGCACCTAGTACATATCACATTAACGGCCATTTGTGAACAGAAGGACCTGCAACATTCAACGTATTTGTCAGAATGATGAAACAGGCATTGTTATGTTGTGATGCAAACTCCACCTCTTATACATATGTGTGCAATGTCACAACATATGTGCCAAAGAGATGGGATTTGTGTCATAATGCTTGTCTCATCACTGTCCTCCCCTTGCTACTCCATCCCCAGTAGACCCCAATGTTTGCAGACCAGCTTCAGTGGCAGCTGCATATACAATGTTGGTCTTAAAATTTATTAGCTAATAAAAGCAATATTAATCCTCACGTCCAACCTAAATTGTACTAGAATATGAAAGATGGATTCTCTCATTCTCCAGAAGCAAACATAACGGACCTATCAAATAGATAAAAAGAGTGCCATCTATTTTGCTAAAAATAATTCTGGCTACATACTTTTATAACAGATCATATATTAATTGATTGGAAAGATGTTCCAGGAGAAAGATGCAGAAATCTATACTTTGGGGGGGGGGGGGGGTGGAATGGCATGTACATATGGAGAACTTGACAGAGAATCAAATAGAGAAATGATAAAAAAGAAAATATAAAACTATATCTGAGAAATACAAGGCAGGGGGAGTGGGAGAAAGCATGTGTGATTGTGAAGAGTCAAATCACCAGACATGAGAACAAAACCCCGCCCTGAGTCCTTCGGGAGAAGGGCGGTATATAAATAAAATTAATAATAATAATAATAATAATAATAATAATAATAATAATAATAATAATAATAATAATAATAATAATAATAATAATAATAAAAATAAAAAAACACTCAAAAGCCCTTGGCCTAATTTTCTTCTGATAAATTTAGGGCTTTAGTGGACAGAAAGGAAATAGGGGAGAGAGGGGAGATGACTGTGGGCCACAGGTCACTTATTGATTAATTTAGGAGAAAAACAGAATATGCTTTCTCCTAACTGATGACCATAAGCCTTGGTGGAGCAGTGGGCTAATGCCTCCTTAAGTAACACCAGCTGCCTGCAATTAGTGCAGGTTCGCATCCCACCAGGCTCAAGGTTGACTCAGCCTTCCATCCTTCCGAGGAAGGTAAAATGAGGACCCAGGTTGTTGGGGGCAATAAGCTGACTTTGTAATAATGCCGCATGGGGGGCTGAAAGCCCTAATAAGCAGGCATATACATAGAATGAAGGCTATTGCTAAGCACATTGGTTTGTGCTTAAATTGTAAGCTGCCCTGAGTCTTCGGAGAAGGGCGGGATATAAATGGGATTAAAATAAAAAAAATAAAAAAATAAATAAGTGGCCCCCTCCGCCTTCAGAAATTAATAATCAGCATTACAATTGAATGTTATGTTTAGATATTTTAGAACAGGGGTGTCAAACTCAATTTCATTGAGGGCCGCATCAGCATTGCAGTTGCCCTCAGGGGGCTGGGTGGGTGTGGCCTGGGTGGGCGTGGCCTACTGGGTGGGCATGGCTAAAGTGCGTATGGCCTAATGGGTGGGCATGGCCAGCTCTACATCGTTCACATCAAGGGTGCCTATGGGGGCCTGGGCAGGAGTGGGACAGATCTGAGGGTCTCTGGCAGAAGGAGGGTCTCTGGGCCAGGGCCAAGGCAGTGGGGGCCGTTCCCTCACTGTTTCCAGGATGGCTTTGTGGGCCGCATGAAACCACTTGATGGGCCTGATCCGGCCCCCGGGCCTTGTGCTTGACATGTCTGTTTTAGAATATCATAATAAAGTAGAGTAGAGTAGAGTAGAGTAGAGTAGAGTAGAATAGAATAGAATAGAATAGAATAGAATAGAATAGAATAGAATAGAATAGAATAGAATAGAATAGAATAGAATAGAATAGAATAGAATAGAATAGAATAGAATAGAATAGAATAGAATAGAATCTGGAAGGGACCTTGGAGGTTTTCTAGTCCGGCCCCCTGCTCAAGCAGGAAAACCTATACCGTCTCAGACAAGTAATTTTCTAGTCTCTCCTTATAAGCCAAGGTAAAAAAAAATATGGAATGAAATGCTTTTTCAAATTTTCTTAGGCAGTAGGTCCCGACTAACTGCAAGACGACATGCAGCCCTTAGTAGATGCGGCATCCATGGGCAATTTTCATTCAATCTTCATAAACAATCCTTATCCTGTTATTATTTTTTCCCCAAGTTTTAGTTTCCCATCAATATTCCAATTTAACCTTTAATATTTATAATTTTCAGGCTTTAGGTAACCAAGATTTCCCTTATCAAAATTCATAACAGAATCTAATATCCAAAACACACATTTTATCTATTTGAATATAATCTTGTTCTATTTCCTAAAAATTATCTATTTCCCGCCATATTAAATCATATACTTAACAGTACAATATCCCTTTTAATAAATCAAAACCATTATATATATTACCTGGGTTAATCAATAAATCAAACATATTCATAACAATTTTTTATTTTAGGCTTAATTTTTAAATATTAAACAGATAAAATACTTATTTTCAACTAATTTCCAAATATTTTAAATCTAATGACCAGAATTCCCTTTACCTCAACTTCTCCCTTTAACCCTCTAATTAATAATATGAAATCCTCTCTAATAAATCAAAACCCCAATTTTCTTCAATCTTATTCTGGCTTTCTTCCTTGCCAACTAGGCTTCCATATCATGTTTTTAAATCATGAAATAGATATCCCTCTATTATTATATATGTTATTTGAAATAAAGGACACCATTTAATTGCCATTTTTTGGAATAACTAGCCCATTTGTATTCATTAAGTTGTCTCCCTATTATTCTAATTCCCCATGATTGCCCTGATATGTTTATCTTCTATTCAATCTGTTCTTCTTTCTCAAATTTCTTCTGATTTATATAGAAAGTCTTTTCTATTTTCAGTGTTGTCACTTCCTTTTCTAGATTTTACATTAACTGTATTTGTTGGTCAATTGAGGCCTGTCTCTTAATATTTGATTGTTCCATTTCTTCTGTTATCTTCTGCATTGTTAGTTCTTTGGTTGTAGTCAAAGTTTGGGTTTGTGTATCTAAGATGGTGTCTTGATCTTTTATGCTGATCTTATTTTATCACAAGCTGAAAGAATGGTTTCATATATTGCTTTCAACATGGAAAGGATCTTTTCCTGGTCTTCATCCATCTCTTTCACATGTTTATAAATAGTCTTTATACTGTAGTAGAAATCATTTTTCAAGCAAGATTTTATAGTTCAAGGTGTTTCATCATCTCATAGAGTAACCAATATTCCTCAAATAAAGAGATAGGAAGGCAGTTCCCCACATAAACTCTGAAAGTCAGTAAAGGTTTACATTCACAGTTCAAGTAGGCCAGTTATGCCACCCTGCTGTTCTCTTACAGCTGAGTTTCTCACAGGTGGTGCCAAGGTCAGAAGAGTCTTATCTAAGGTCTCGGCTTTGAGCCAAGTCTCTTTTAGGAAATAGCAAGTTGTAATACCAAACGTCACCACAAGATGTCACTGATGCTGTTTAAGGTTTTTTAAGTCCAAAATTTTTATAATCCTTTTTCTAATTTTATTTTATTTTTGTAGATAAAAGCAAAAATCTCCAATAAAAATAGGAAAAATTTTGGTCCTCAAATTTCAGGAACATATAAATCCAATTAGATTGAAGTTGTTCTTTTAATGCTTTCATTCCCCTGGGTAGTCAGTCACCGCTATTCTTAGAGGGTGGGATAGAAATTCCCTTCTCTCTCTCCTCACAGGGGGAAAGATACTTCAGGCAGCTTTTACAGGAAAGGAAAGTACTTAGGGTAAAGAGAAGATCAGATCTCACCCAGTTTCATCCGCGTTGCTTTTGAAGTGCTTGGTGGTAAATTTGACTTCGGCTGTCTGCAGCCTAGTGATGGGCCATATTACTATGGCCTATCTTTCCTCCGCTGGTTTGGAGGGCTGCCCCAGATAGAGCGTAAGGGCTGCCACCCTCCCACAATCAAGCGGGGGTCCCCTCCTTGCTCGTCAACACTACAGGGTGACTTTCAACCCTTTCCAGGGTCCCCCAGCGGAGCGAAACGAAACACGGAAGACAGAGCTCGCCTTCCAGTGTCCACGGTGGCCACGATGGCAAACTGGAAGTCTCACAGCTGCATTTGACTTCCCATAAGAGTTTGTTGTTGTTAAAGAATGGACTGGCTTTAAGTGCATAACCAGAAAACACTGTATTTGACTGTCAGGAATGCAAAACTGACCATCTGCAATGCCTTAGAGCCCGTCCCCTCCACTGCATTCACCCTCCCCCCACTCACTCTCTATTCTCCCACCCCATAGGAATTTCCCTCTCTTTTCTCTTGGGTATGCTGACCATGCTAATAGGATTCGAAGGAAGGATGCATAGAGTCTGCCCTCCCTATCAGTTTCATTATTGTAACATTTGTTTCTGGAGCTGAGATTACTGCAATATAGCACTATCCCAACTGATGGAGGTTACAGAGGACAACTTCCAAAACAACTTCATTTACTCCTTATCATCTCACAATACAGATAGTTCCCGACTTACAACCATTCACTGGGGGGAAAAAACAAAAAAATGTATGATCATTTTTCTTAGTTACGACCACTGCAGAATCCCCATGGTCATGTCATCCACATTCAGACACTTGACCACTGGCCTGCATTTATGAAGGTTGCAGTGTCCCCCGGGGTCATGCGATCCCCTTTTGCGACCTTCCGACAAGCAAACTCAATGGGGAAGCCAGAGTCGCTTAATGATTGTGTTACTAACTTAACAACTGCAGTGATTCACTTAACAGCTGTGGCAAGAAAGGTCGTAAAATGGGGCAAAACTCATTTAACAGCAGACAAATTTGCTTAACAACAGAAATTTTGCACTCAATTGTGGACGTACATCTAGGACTCCCTGTGGGGCTTCTGAGCTCCAGGCACTTTTCACCCAATTCATCAAGAAATGATGAGAATGTTTATTTTGGTAAGATTCTGCTGCCGCCAAGTTTTTCTCTTCCTCAGGCAGACCTTTACATTTTTACCCATCTCTTCTTTTCACTTCCTACCTGCCTTTTTATTATCCAGACTGAACCTTCTAGTTTCGTCTTTGGGAGCTGTCCTTTTACAGAGTGTGAGGACAGCTCCTTCCCCCCCCCCGTGCCTTTTTCCCCCAGATAATTGGCTGAACCAAAGGGATGTGTTTAATTAGGAGCTTTTAACCATCAAAGAAGCTTTTCAACATTGGAGCCATTTCCTTTGAAGGGAGAGGATGCTCTCTCTGAAATGGCCGAAAAGAACCTCAAACATTTGAGGATTTCTCACAGCCCATCACACTGCGGTTCTGATTTTGTCTTTCTACAACTACTATACTCCATTCTACACCACCAGCTTGCAGAATAACCGGGCAGATGATTTACCATGTAAGTTAGAGTCATTCTTTAGTTACAAGCCCTCTCCTACTTCCATCCTCTGCCCAAAGGACTTTACTTTCACCTATGATATATGGTATGCATTTATGCATGTATAGATTTTATTTAAAAAATACAAATTGCCATCATCTTTATAAGTAGCTCTGGGCAGCTAATACAGGTACTCCTCAAATTACAACCGTTCATTTAGTGACCATTCAAAGTTGTAATGGCACTGAAAAAAGTGACTTATGGCCATTTTTCACAGTTATGACCATTGTAGCATCCCCATGGTCGCGTGATTTATATTTGGATACTTGGCAACTGACTCACATTTATGACGGTTGCAGTATACCTGGGGTCATGTGATCAACTTTTGCGACCTTCTGACAGGCGAAGTCAATGGGGAAATCAGGTTCGCTTAACAACCGTGTTATTAATTTAACAACTATGGTGATTCAATTAACAAACGTGACAAGCAATGTCGTAAAATGGGGCAAAACTCCCTAAACAAATTTCTCATTTAGCACCATAAATTTTGGGCTCAATTGTGGTCGTAAGTCGAGGACTACCTGTAACAGTTTATAAGAAACAATGTGAATCTCATCCCCGTAACTATATAAATATATGAAAAATATTCCAAAATAAAAGAAAGCTGAAGCACCATAAAACAATGCAAAGACATGTATATTGGGTTCTTCTAACATCAAGACTGTAATGTTGGAGGAAAACTCACTTTGTAAGATTCTGGAAGAAACAAGTCTAGTTTTCTATCAGATTTTTCCCATCTAAATAACCATGTAATAATCTGGATGCCAACTCGGTTGGATCCTTGCGTATTTTCTTGGATTTGCCCCATTGGCTTCTGCCCCCTCTCTACCCCACCTTAGTAGAGAGAAGAAAGAATTCAAGGTAGAGTATGTTTTGTGCTCCAAATGGGTAGCCTGGATCATCTGATTCCTTGGTAGATCCACTCTGGTATGAATAGATAATGGGAAACAGCAGAATTATATTCCTGTTTTATATTTCTTGATATCCCCAGCCTGGCTTCACTCTCTGGCCTCAGTGCTGATTTTCTGAGTCTGACGGGGGAGGAGGGACTGTGTAGATAGAAGGAAAGAGGTAATTATATGACTGGGAGTGCAGAAAATGCCCACATGAAGCTGAGGGGGAGAGTTTTAGATAAGGAAGAACTGCTGATGAAGATACAGTACTGAAGATGCAGAAATTTTCCCCATAGCCAGGAAAGGCTTTCCAACCTCCGCCAAAGAAGTAATGGACCTTTCCATCCTCTTGGGATGTCTGAGGAGAAGGAAGGAGGAGTAGAGGGTAACAGTTAGCTCCCGTTGGCAAACAGATGGAAACAGAAAGCGTAATGGAAGCCCTTCCAATTTTCCCATGGCAAGAGGAAGGAGCTGCTGACTTCTCATGATCTAAGGAGGAGAAGGAGAAAGTAGAGAGGGAGGTGATTTGAAGGTTGAAGATGGCATGGCAGGAAGCAGAGAGACGAGACCCAGCTTGTTCTCCAACCACAGTGCATTCAAGACTGAGAAATGGGCAACAAGGAGCCTGTTGCTATTTAAGAGCAGGAGGAAGATCTGCACGTTGTGAACCCTGAATCTCTTAGAAGACTTGGCTGCTGGATTCTGAACAGCTAATTTTCACCATGAGGGTTTCGCGGATCTGCACTTGTTTATCCAAGGCTCGTCTTTGATTCTTCAAAAGCTCCTCGGTGCTGGTTTCAATTCCTATGGAGATAAATTGATGGTGGAGCCCTCTGACACCCATCTCTCATCTCAGAATGTCCACCTTAGCCAGCAGAAATACAGTACTTTGATACCAGACTGGATGTAGTCAGCTTTGCTTGAACAAAAAACAAAACAAAACAAAAAAACCCAAAGGGCATTGCTGCTTAACTGGAAGCTGCTTTCCATCGTGGAAAATGCCTAGAAGAAGTAGAAAGTGACTGGACTGGATGGGAAGTTGTGGATGGTTCTGTTGACGTGTGATTAATCATATATGTTGATGGGATATTTCTTGCGGGGTGTGTAAGCTAGGTGGACCACAGGTCTCCCAAATGTTATTTGTATAGCTGTAAAATGGTACTTAGAGGGACGCGGTGGCTCAGTGGGTTAGGATGCTGAGCTTGTCGATCAGATGGTCGGCTGTTTGGTGGGTCGAATCCCGAGTGCCGCGTAGCAGATTGAGCGCCTGTTACTCGTCCCAGCTTCTGCCAATCTAGCAGTTCGAAAGCATGTTAAAATGCAAGTAGAAAAATAGGGACCACTACGGTGGGAAGGTAACAGCGTTCCGTGCACCTTTGGCGTCTAGTCATGCCAGCCACATGACCACGGAGACATCCTCAGACAAGCACTGACTCTTCGGCTTTGAAACAGAGATGAGCACCGGCCCCTAGAGTTGGAAACGACTAGCACGCATGTGTGGGGGAACCTTTACCTTTTTAAAATGGTACTTGAGATGAGTATGGGTGCACCTTCTACAAGAATGTATCGAATAATTCTGCTTTTGACTTGGCCATCTAATCCTCAGGGACTCTATCAGATGTCGCCTGTGACACTCAAGCCACAAGTCTTGTCTTTGAAACTTCTGCGTGCCTAGTGCACATCCGTTAGCATGTTGGAATGTTACCACTTCATTCGTGCACATCCCTCTGTCTAAAAAGCGATGGGGAATTCTTTGTGTGAATATTAATGCAGTTAATGTGGAGTGTCTTAAATCCAAGCATGTGTGGGGGTTTTTTCCCCTCATATATTCTGAGTATTAATATTATTATTATTATTTGGGCAGTTCTCTTCAGCGTGTGTTTGAATTCATGAAACCTCATGCAAAGGGGGAGGGGAACCCGCTACCTGTAATTTTGTGGAGGTGCTTGTGTGTCAGATGCAAAGCAGAATGAGAGCTCTGCTCCCCAAAGTTTGAAATATAAGCCTTTTGGCTTAACAGTTTGCCAGATTTCATATCCTGCAGTAGTTGCCGATTTTAATATATATGAAAATCAGTAGTCTTGTATCTGTGCATATGTGCCTTTTGTAATATAATTTTGACAGATGGCAAGCTGGATAAATCTAGCTCGTCACTATATAAAATCTTGGCTTGGCTCACACTTTACCAAAACTTGTTTAAAAGGGTCTTTTCTCTTGCCCCTCCCTCTCCCTGTCTCATTTTTGGAAGGCTGCTTTTGTAGAAGGAGAGAGTTACATTCTTGTTTTATTTTTCATCTCAATATATTTTGGTCCCTGATGCATTTTGTTGAGCTTTAGCAGAAGAAATAAAATAAAAAGGGAAAGAGGACTCTCCCTTTGCATAAAACCACGGGCTATGCTATTCTACATCTCCTCTTATTAAAAATAAATATATTACTGGAGCCTGTTTGCTCCATCTAAAATTCTGAGAACAATATCTGCCTGGAAGGGGAGGGGAAGGGCAGGAAGCAGTTCCCTCTTTCTTTCCCCGCTCCAGACAGGCTGCTCATTGAAAATGTAATACACTGCTGCCATGTCACAGGTCAGCTGGCAAATGGCAATCTGAATTTTAAAAGGAATATGAATAAAATTCTGTTTTATTTTGAAAATGAACTTTGTGCCCTCCATCATGAATCCAATATATGTCTTAATCTTCTATGCTCTTGAAGCCTGCGGCACCTGGCTCAGTCCTTTGACTCCTGAACCTAATAAGGAAATAGGTTGTTTTCTCATCCTCGTCTCATTTTTAGAAGGGCTGAAACAAACAGTCCCTATTTCAAATGTAATTGACAAAGCATAAAAACATGTGTGTTATATAATTTTGGGGTTCACAAAGGAGCTCAGGGCCGGGGTATTTTATTTTAAAATTTGATTAAGATGTTATACTCTGAAAATAACACTGTCAGGATTCAGAATCCAAATTTACCAACTGCTCAGTCTCATGTTTACCTTGGAAGCATACATGCCAAGCTGATAAGAAGATAAAACAGATAATAGTACACTCCATTTGGGACCAGTTTCATTTAACCTGAATATTTTTCGCAGCAGGATATTGACAGCTTTGTCACTGTGGCGATGAAACAGAGTATTCAATAGGTTCTGTATTATTAGTAAATTATACATACCACATGCGCCAATTCTGCAATGATTATATATAATTTTATATATATATATATATATATATATATATATATATATATATATATATATATATATATGCATGTGGTATTTATAATTTATATTATATTTATTATATATATATATAATCAGAACTGATTATATATTATCAATTCTGTGGACAATCAGGCTGGTATGGTTAGGTAATTTTTCCATTTAATGAGGTAATTTAGGTTTTATTTTAATAGCCAATTGCTGTTTGGACAAAAGCTTATATTCTTCCTAAATCACGATTTGCTGTAAGTATTCTCATTGTCATAATACAAACAGCAATGAGGGATGCCAGTATTTCTTCTGTTTCTATCCTCATCTTGAGGGGGGGGGAAATATATCATATTATATAAAGTAAATTTGATGACATTCATGTGACTTGAGATATTAATGAGCATGTATTTGCTTAATTTTTATTTGCTTAATTTTTATTTAACAATTTTATTTTTTAATTTTGCAATCAGTTGAATAACTAGTATTTACCAAGGCACAATCCAGCCCTTTGAAGCTGTATTGATTTCCTGCCCTATTTAGACACTTCCCAGAGGCATCTCATTGCCCAGCATGGAGAACAGATGGCTGGGTTCAATGGATTTTTGATCTGATCTAGTAGAGCAGGGGTCCCCAACCCCCGATCCATGGACCAGTACCAGGCCACAGCATGCCAGCAACTGGTCCACACAAACAAGCAAAACTTGATCTGAGGGATGCAGGCAGCACACAAACCCATGCACCCTCTGGTCCACGGAAAAACTTTTCTCCATGGAACCGGTCCCTGGTGCCCAAAAGGTTGGGGACCTCTGTAGTCTGTAGTAGAGCATCTCTCTCTCTCTCTCTCTCCCCCTCCTTCCCCTCTCTCCCTGCAAGAACTTAGCAAAAATGCAACATTCCCTTTGGCATCTATGAGAATTAAAATATGCACAGCCTTCACTTTGGTTACGGACACGGAACAACCGGTTTGATACTTTCCTGTTTGGAGGTTTGCAAAGTTTATTATTTCTTTGAGGAATCTTTTATTTGTGTCTTGTGGCTGAAAATGGATCCTGGAGGAATTTACTGGCTGGATGCATTTTCAAGTGAGGCTTGCCATTCTTCTTCAGGGGCAATTCCTTTCTAGCTGAGTTTGTTAAGAGATAGTTCTGTGATGTATTAGAAGTTTCTAGAGTCAGGATAAGTAGGGAGCAATTTTTGTTCCTACTTGTTCCATCCTATGGTAGCCAACTAATGTGCCCTAATTCTTTGAAGCAGATTTTTGCATGGAAGAGGGAACATGTTTACCTCAGTGTAATGTAGAAAGATCTTGGATCAGAGAGCAGAAATCCTAGAAACATCTGATAACTTTGTATTTGAATTTCTCCGGTAACTATTGTTCAGAGGTGTTGTGTAGTGGGTTCTGGAGAGCAGGAAGGACGCCGAGATGATGAGTACAACATAACAGCTCTTTATTAGGTGGAAGTGACTGTACTGGGAAATAGGGGCTAACTGCCCTCTTATATATACCTGGCCAGCACCTGGCCAGGTACTCAACCAACCAATTGGATTGAACCTCTGTTTCCCACCGAAAATGCTTCCCGCCTTAACAGTTACAGTTCAACGCCTCCTGGTGGTGACTCTTATACAAGACAATTACTTTTTAAAGCACTTTTGTAGGTACATTTTCTATATCCAATGTTTTTTTTTTATTTGTCAGTTATCTCTGTGTAAAATGTTGGCATTTTTAGTCTATGCCTACTGCAATGAAAATTGGCATAAGAAATCCATTCACCTATGCAACCTCCACTTCCTCTTTCAGTTTAAATGCACCTCTTTCTTTCTAAGTACCCTCTCCATATATTTCTATATTACTAACTTCCTTTTCTTCTTGCTGAAGAACACTCAATATCTTAAGGTAGTACACAATATGCACTGTGCTTTTCAGGAAGTTAATCATGGATGTGATTTTGCTTTTTACTCCACAAACAGCCAACAATATATTTATTTATGTCATGAAGTTATATGGCAGGGGCCATCTTGTCCGTGATATACAGCATATTCCATCTCAGGTTAGCAAAATCTATAAACAGAATATGTCACACAGAGGGTAAGTCAACATGAAACTTTACCAACATGGAATTGAATATTAGCATTTGATCATTACCATGAGCTTGCCTGTTTGGTGGTCTACTCAGTGATAAAAAATACAAGTAGTCCTCAATTTACGACAGTTCACTTACTGACCGTTCAAGGTTGTAACAGTAGTGAAAAAATTGATTTATGACTGTTTTTCACACTTACAACCACTGCCATATCCCCATGATCATGTCATCAAAATTGAGAAGTGACTCATATTTATGACAGTTGTAATGTCCTGGGCTCATGTGATCTTCTTTTGTGACCTTCTGACAAGAAAAGTCAACGGGGAAGCCAAATTCACTTAACAACTGTGTTACTAACTTAACAACTACAGTGGTTCACTTAACAAAGGTCGTAAAATTGGGGGGGGGGAAATCACTTAAAAATGTCTCACTTAGCAACAGAAATTTGAGGCTCAATTGTGATCGTAAGTCAAGGATTACCTGTATGGAAATCTCTATTATGCAGGAAGTATACAAATCATTATGAGCCAGATTAGGAAGGCCTGAGGTAAATAGACCAACAGCTGACCCTCATGCCAGTACTGAAGAGACAGCTTCTCCATTGCATACGAGGACAGCAGAGTAATATCATGAACACTTAGCATCTAATTCAGCATCTAACAATAAAAAGTAAAGGTAAAGGTTTCCCCTGTCCAGTCATGTCTGACTTTAGGGGGAGGTGCTAATCTCTGTTTTTTAGCCAAGGGTGCCAGCATTGTCCAAAGACATTTCCATGGTCATGTGGTCAGCATGACTATACACAGTGGTGGGATTCAGCCAGTTTGCACCACTTCAGCAGAACCGGTAGCTAATTTTTTGTTGCCCAGGCCCAGAATGGATTTCCAGAAGTGGCATCCACACAGAGAACCAGTTGTTCACATATTTGAATCCCACCACTGACTACACACCGAGGTGCGTGGAATGCTATTTCCTTCTTACCAAGTGATAACTATTTACTACTCACATTTGGATGCTTTCAAACTGCTAGGTGAGCTGCTGAGTTTGTCAGCTGGAATTTGACAGCTGGGTTCAAAGCCTGAGTGCCACACGACGGGGTGAACTCCCATGACTTGCCCCAGCTCCTGCCTATCCAGCAGTTCTAATAATAAAACCTGATGCAATAATCTGTATCTACTGATGTTAGAGCCAGGCTCACAATAGTGATTATGTTGTTGTTGTTGTTTTTAAATACAATTATCTTGGAAAACAATCATTGCTGTTCACCAGTTGGTGATCAACAATTCCAAATGTGCCTTGGTCACTTCAGAAAATTCAGTATCAGGCAGTAACAAAACATGGTTCCTGGTGTTTATTCATCTGCCCCAGTGGTGGGATTCAGCCATTTCGCACCACTTTGGCAGAACCAATAGCTAATTTTTTTTTTGCTCAAGCCCAGAATGAACTTCTGGAAGTGGCATCCATGCAGAGGACTGATTCTTCTCATATTTGAATCCCACCACTGATCTGCCCTGATGCTAAAGACAATGCATTTGATTCCCACCGTGTGATACAAATGTACGGCCCTGAGGAGGAAGCCGTCTTGAACACCAGCACTACCAGCAAACTAAATTAAAGAATCCATTAAAGGCAAAGATGGAGGCAAAAGAATTCCCTGCTTTACTAAGAAAACAGAATAGACAATGGGTCACAGGGATGACCACATTCCAATTCTTCTGAGGGAAATCTCCTGTGATAAGGGCACAGTGTCTCTCAGTAGCAGCCTCTGCTTCTTGTTCTCTTTCAACTGGTTCAATATCTTTGCTGAATATTGTGGGGAAATAGTTGGTGAATTGCAAAGAGCCGAGCGCCCCCTCCCTTCCCCGAGAAATCTTAGTTTGCTGTTCTCTTGGACTAAGATTGCTCCTTTTGGGCCAGTTAATTAGAAACACAGAGGACTCTGAGAAACACAACAGCTTTCGCTCTCAGCCTGTACCCTCTGTGACAAATACACAACAGCTGTGGGGCAATGATGCCAATTGCAATGTGGCTCCCTGAGGAATGGACCAGGAAAGAGAAAGAGAAAGAGCAAGAGAGGGTTGGCCAGACCAACAGCAGGAACATTCTAGGTCCTAAGGTCTCTGCACCCCATTTTCTACTTATTTTGAGTATTAGTATCCTGCTTAGTTTCCATCTAACAACTAAATAGCTATTATGTATTTTGAAAATGGCATTCATTCCAGAGAACGATTATCTTTTCCCATCCACCAAATGAGCCTGAACTGATTTCAAACTCTTTGTTTACCAACATGGAATATATTCCTTCTCTCCCTTCCTCCAAGTATATATTCATTATCTTATTTTAATGAAGATGGTTTTCTTGAACTTGATCCTTATACCAGAGTTTCCTATACTCTTTCTCACAGCTTCCTTTAGCTAATGTCTGCAAGAAAACAGCCAAGCTCAAAGAGCACCAAGGACCCCTCGTTTCAACCCTGAGCTTCAAATATTCTCCTGTATCAGAATCCTGTTTTTTCGTTCAAAAGTATTGTAGGTTATGTGTAATACGAAGCCTTTTTACAGGTGTAAAAAGAAGTCACCAAGCCTACTTGTTAGCATTGCAATTTCCATATTTTTCTCTTGCTGAGTGTGCTGTGAGACACACACCAGTGGATCTGACATCTGTGTTCTATGGGTCAGCGCATCCTGGAAGGAACACTGTGGTCATCTGGGGCTGTTCAACTAGAAAAAGTACCTAACACAATCGTGCTTTAGCACTTGGAGCGGGAGGAAGGGAGAAAAAATAGCTTAGGTGCCTCCAAGAGAACTACTTTTATTTATCTTTCTGCTTATGCTGAAGGAAATAATTAACATTTTGCTTTTTATGATATTGCTTACCTACGTAAAACAGCAGGAGAAAAGTTTGAAGGGTGTTCTAAAGTTGCAGAGTTATGCCTAACATGCTAGCATGTCATAGATATAAATAACTTGGTAACAGCGCATTACATTTTTTATGTCCTGTTGATATTTTCGTTGAAATTTGTATTTTTTAAAAAAACTTTTGCACCTATAGTTTAGCAACAGGAGAGATATTTTTCTTTTGTATTTCAGAATCAAATGCCTCGATAGGCAATGAACATATCAGGTGCTCCCCGACTTATGCCACTCTAGTTTTGCAACTTTTTTAAAAAAATGCATGTTTATTGCTTATGCAGCATAACGGTTTGTATACTCCCCTGGTAGGAAAAGAGAAACCCCCATACATGCATGTGTTTCTGCATGCAAACGGCATGCAAATTAATTCATTTGTACTGAATCTCTTACTGCCCAGAACTGATGTTGAATTTTGCAAAGCCAACCTGGGTGGTTTATTTATTTATTTATTTATTTTATTGGATTTATATACCGCCCTTTCCCTAAGGACTCAGGGCGGTTTACAGGGTACTTAAAACACTGATACAAACATTTAAAACAATTAAAAAGACTTAAATTTAATCCCTGAAAAAATATAAAACCCCCAATTAAAAACTCTCAGCCTGGGCCGGGGAGCTTGAAGAGCCAGGTCTTCAGGTCCCAGCGAAATGAACGAAGGTCAGGGGCAGTCCTAAGCTCCATGGGCAGCTGGTTCCAGAGGGCAGGCGCACCCACAGAGAAGGCCCTCCCCCTGGGTGTTACCCGCAGGCAATCTTTAACCGACGGCACCCTGAGAAGGCCCTCCCTGTGGGAGCGCACTGGATGAAGGGAACTTGATGCCGGCAGCAGGTGTTCCCTCAGATATCCCGGACCCAAGCCATTAAGAAATATGAATGAATGAATGAATGAATGAATGAATGAATGAATGAATGAATACCTTGATTTAGCAGATCTTGATAAAGTGGATGGAATTGTGGATGTGTTTACAATATTTTAGGTCACTTGCATAATGATTTCATTATGTGCCCTCCACTACAATAGACAAATGGTAATAATAGATACCCCATCCAGCCACTTGTTCCACTAATTTGAGGCTTCATTGTAATGCTACAAAAATTACTCTGTAGTGAACTAATGTAGATAAGAAGATTGACCAGGTATCATTTTTGGATAGGCAAGAGTTTTCTATTCAAAGGCATTCTTTGTTTGAAATTAAGGGAGAATAGCAGAAGCCTTGAACCTCTTTATTCCCAGTTAATTCTGGACTGCAAAACTGAAAAGGAACCTTTTTTTTTCAATTGTAATGTATTTCAAATTAAATTATGGCAGTTATTTCTACATTTGCATCTCTGCATATAAAATAGCATTTTTATGCCAATCTATTTTCCAATTTATTTTTTTAAGGGGTTGTACATCTTTTGCAAGTAGAAAAATAGGGACCGCTACTGTGGGAAGGTAACAGCGCTCCGTGCACCTTTGGTGTCTAGTCATGCCGGCCACATGACCACGGAGATGTCCTCGAACAAGCGCTGGCTCTTCGGCTTTGAAACGGAGATGAGCACCGGCCCCTAGAGTCGGAAACGACTAGCACGCATGTGCGGGGAAACCTTTACCTTTACCTTTACATCTTTTTTATGTGTAAACAGCCATCTTATTGGGAAATGTATAAAGTCTGATGCTGTCTTCTTTGAGTTGTTTAGTTATCTCTTCAGTTGAAAATCTGTTAATAAGAAAGTAAATAAGGAAATATGCTGTTACCGTCTCATTGTTTGGCAGTTTGGTAGCTTTGTATGGTTGTGACAGAAAAGACACAGGAAATGATAGAATTGATATATCTTCAATACTACACCCCCCCACCACCACCACTTTTTGTTATATTGTCAAAGTACATGCTACTGGCCACACTACTGCTTAGTGGAAGTTAGAATCTGGTGACATACTGTAGAAGTATACTTTTAAAATAAACAAAAAATAGTATTTTTCACCAATTAATGGTGGAGTTTCTTGGCAATTACAGAATCAACTTCTACAGAGTTTCATCAAACCTATTTATTAATTTTATGAGCTTCTGCAGCACAGAGAGACTTTCATGATGGGTTAGTTGAAAGTAATAGAGGCAGTTGTTCATGCAAACTATGGAAATTAAATACCATTTTTGCTACTGAGAAATAATTGGTCTACAATAATTGTAATGTTTGATCTCTCAGTTGTTTTACTCCCTGCCTGCCAACTAATGGAGTTGGAATGCAAAATATCTTCTTCCTGTTAGTAGAATTTCCTTCACTAAGTTTGGTAGTATAGAAGTCTAAATTAACTTTTGTATTATGAAAATTATAAAAAAATATCACCTTTGCAGCTACATCTATTTCACATGATAGCAGTACTCCAGTATTTGAGGGGCTGCCATAAAGAAGAGGGCGTCAAACTATTCTCCAAAGCACCAGAGGGCAGGGTGAGAAACAATGGTTGGAAACTGACCAAAGAGAGAAGCAACCTGGAATTAAGGAGAAACTTCCAAACAGCGAGGACGATTAATCAGTGGAACAGCTTCCTTCAGAAATCGTGGGCGCTCCATGAGTGGAGATTTTTAACAAGAGACTAGACAGTCACTTGTCTGAAATGGTATAGGTTGTCCTGCTAGAGCAGGGGGCTGGACTAGAAGACCTCCAAGGTCCCTTCCAGCTCTTTCTATTCTATTCTATTCTATTCTATTCTATTCTATTCTATTCTATTCTATTCTATTCTATTCTATTCTATTCTATTCTATTCTTTTCTATTCTATTCACATACATACTATCCTTTTTGATGAACTCAGTAAACAGAGATTAAAAACTCAATATATTCTAAAAAGGACAACAGGTAGTGGTAACAATAGCAAAGATCTTAACTCTGTATAACATTATTGTTTCACCAAGACCAAAAAAGTTGGAAGGGCAGTTTGTATTACACATAACACATAGCAATTCTTGACAAATGTCATTTATATCCTGATGGGTACCCCTACCTTTAGAGCTGATGGATGTTTCATGGAAGACTGATAAATAGCTTTTAAATTATTATTATTGTATATTTATATACAACATATATACAATATATTGGGGGTGGGCTTGTTGAATTATCTGGTAAACCAAACCCTTTGAAGGGGCATTTATTCTGAGGATAGCTTTGTGTAGGCTGTGGCTATAGACAGTGAATAGCCAAGTTGCTCTAGTAGTCTGTTGCTTATGTATCTTCATAGCCTTATTGAAAACATTCAAATGTGGCACCAATCAGGCTGTGAATTCATAATTATTTACATACTAGTTTTCAAGGCTGGTTTTTCAAGCAAACATTCTATTCATTCATTAAACTAAAGGAGTACTGCAAAAAAAAGTAAAAATGAAAAAAACACAGCACCTACACAAACTAAGTATTATATCCTATAAAAGAATAGTCTATTCTAACCACTTTTCTTTCTTTCTTGCAGAAAGGATAGTAAGACACTGTTTTGGCATTTTGAGGCTGATAATCTCTTTCTCCTTCTCTCCTAAATATACTACTTTGCCCTTTTCTCAATTGTTTTTAGTTGATAAATGACCAATTCAAAATACATGGCAGGAATTTACTTGATTTTTCATGTGAGAGTCTTCTTTTCTTACTGAATTCCCAAAGATGTCACTTTTATGAGTAGTGAAACGTTTGGGCTACCTTTTCTGTTGTTGCTTTGCAGGTAGCCATTTTAATATCAGCAGAAATGAATCAATGGTCACTTGCTTTGTAGAAGCCAGTTAACCAACACAAGATCTGAGCCATGAAGAACCTTGTAATTTTTGTTTGCACAGCCAACCTGTAAACCATGCAAGCAGTGAGGTAAAAAGGGTAACCTCTACAGATGTAATTGAATGAGAAAATATATTAAGTTCACTCAAAGCCAAAGGTTCTGGAGGCTGAACCAGCATCATGAGTATATGCACGAGATGCTTCTAAGCAAGAATTCAAAGCCCTCCCAAATTCCTTTAATCTGAACTACTTATTGATTTCTCTATAAACATAGTTTAGAAAATAATAACATTTATCCACTTGGTGGAAATCTCCTTCCCATAATCATTCTGCACCCAGTATAAAGGCAGTATTAAAAGAAAACAAAGAGAACCTGCTATTGATCATATGTTTCTCTAGGTTAATGAAAGTTTGGCAGTGTTATAGGTTGTTTTCATGCTTTAATATTACATCCATGAGCCTTGGGTGATCCATAGCAAGACTTCTCTCCTTCACTTCATGTAGGACTTTGGAAATATTTGCTTCCATTTTTAGGGTTTGCTATGGGGTGAAGCCAGACAAACTGATTAGGGGATAATGAGGCTTATATGCAGAAATTTATTTATTTTTATTTTTTATTTTAATTTATATCCCGCCCTTCTCCGAAGACTCAGGGCGGCTTACAAGCTTAGCAGTAGCCTTCATTCTGTGTATATGCCTGCTTATTAGGGCTTTCATACACCCCCCAAGCGGCATTATTACAAAGTCAGCTTAATTGCCCCCAACAATCTGGGTCCTCATTTTACCTACCTCGGAAGGATGGAAGACTGAGTCAACCTTGAAATGTACAGCTTTGTTTTTGCAGTCTGTCTGAGGGGTCACAGGGACTATGACAACTTGATACTGCCATAGTAGCTGGGCCTTTTGGCATTTTAGTCCCTAAAACACCCTACAAACATTTATCAAATACCCCTAAAATTGAAAATAATACTCCCTATCATCAACATCCTAAACATCCTTTAAAAAGGGGTATAGTAAAATGAATTTTGTCATTGTTGACTGGTCTTAGAGGCTGGAAATCCCAGGCTAGATGGCCACCCCTAGCATAGAGATGCTGTTAGAGAAAGAAACTAAACATAAATGTAGATTAATTATTCTAGCTTGTTTCAGTACACTGTCATTAATATGCTGTGTCTTATGTCATTACTAATCTTTTAGTTCTGCTTTTATGCTTTTAATGTGTTTTTTATATCATTATTACATAGTGATGATTTTAGATAATGACTGTTTTATATTTCTTCTGTTTTATTGGATTGCTGTATGCCACCCTAAGTTGTTTTCTGTGAAATGGGCAGCCATATACATTTGAGAAATAAATAAACAGCTACTTTTCCCTGTTCAGTCATAATGTCCTGTATATCAGTATGGTTGTTTCTGCCATATCACCACTCAGAAAACAACAACAACAACAGATCATTCCAAATTTGTGTTCAGAAAAGCAAACCATTCTTTCTCTGTTCAGTTTAGCATAATCTATTTATCTGAAAGTGAAGGCAATGGACAGTGGTTCTTAACTTTTTCTTCACCATGGACCCCCTTCAAATACTTGTTGTGGCCACAGACTGCAGGCATGGACCACCAAGACTTAATACAAGATTTAAAACAGAACGTCTCTTCATGCCTTCGTGAACCCCCTACGATGACATCGCAGCTCCCCAGGGGTAAATGGACCACAGGCTGATAACCCCTGTGCTAGAAGAATGTCCTAGTCAAACATAAGAAATTCCTCCGTTTGGTATATAGCAGGTAACTGAGTTACGTTTGTTTATTTATTTAATGTATAGGCCACCCATCCTATTATCCAAAGCAACACTGTTTTCAGAATAGATGTGGATTAGTATAATAGAGTGTATTGGTCATGTGATGGGCTACGAAGACTTTTCATTTTTGGACATAATGTTCCCCAAACAGACTGAAAAAGAGTATTTTTTTAAGTCTACCAAAAATGTACATTAAAAAAAAAGTCTCAATCCACTTCCGTTGGCCTCCAGTATTTATCTAAGAGCATATTTTTCACCAGTGCTCACACATAAGCATTCGGTTGTGCCTAGGTTAGCCATTCCCAGCTTTCCACAGAGTCCTGTTTGCATGGCAGCAGGAAGCAGGCAAGAGCTACATTTCACAATCCTACTATTTATCTTTTTAAACCCCTCCCCCACCCACATTCATCCCTACGCTAAAGTTTGAATGACACTAATTTCCTGAACAAGATACCCTAGAAACTGCAGTTTATCTCATAAAATCATAACAGACAGGGTTTGTGATGTCCCCACTGCAAGGTTCTTTATTCTGTCAGTTTATAGCATTTGAAATGACGGAAGGAGATGTGTTCCTTTCATATGCCAGCCAGGAGAACAGGGCCTGTCACCGACAGTGTAATGTGCTGTGTATTATCACTCTGACTGATCCAGAGGCCCAAAGACTGTCATCTTTTTAGACTGTACAAGTCAACACAAATAAAACTGAGGAGGCAAATGATAATGTCTGAGATAGATCCAGGCTCATTTTGGCCATTACTTTTTATTCAAACCTTAGAGATGACATGATGTGAAAAATGAGCCTGTGTCTAGTTCACTGCCCATTAGTGTGTGAGCACATAATCTCCCACTTTTCACACAGAATCTCTCTGCACACACTCTGGCAGTTACAGTCAGCCCCCCCCCATCACTGTTAGAGGAGATTTTACACCTCCCCCCCTCCTCTTGGTACATAGCACAAATATTTTCCCTAAAGTGATAGATGAAAGATATATTTTAAGGAAGTGAAGGGAATAGCAATTCCATGCCAACTTTTCTGACTCTCCTTTTTTCTCCCTTTTCAGAATCACCATAAATGGCTGAAATGTTTATTTACCATAGGCTGGGTATCTGTTCTAAGTACAGGTAGTCCTTGACTTATGATCACATTTGAGCCCAAAATTCCCATTGTTAAGCAAGGCAGTTGTTAAGTGAACTGTTTTATGACCTTTTTGCCACAGTTTTTAAGTGAATCATTGCAGTTTGTAAAGGGAATCATGTGGTCATTAAGTGAATCTGGCTGACTTTGCTTGCCGGACGCCGGTTGGAAAGGTTACAAATGGTGATTACAGGACCCCGGGGACAGTGCAACTGTCATAAATACATGCCCATTGCCAAGCACCCAAATTTTGATCATGTGACCATGGGGATGCAGCAATGTATACAAATCCAATTTAATAAATAAATAATAAATAAATGGCCGTAAGTGTGAAAACTGGTTATAAGTCACTTTTTTCAGTGCTGTTGTAATTTTGAATGGTAACTGAACAAATGGTTGTCAATCAAGGACTACCTCTACCAGAAAATCGAAACTGACTGACCAACACTGAGGTATCCAGGCCTTTGGAGCACTCAGTCCATTTAATAACTGGAAATCTAAGAATTTAACCCCAACAGTATTATAAAGCAAGCTTGACTTCCATGTGTTGGTGAACACCCAAACCTTTATTTTCTATAATTGGAGGATTAAAGAAAACTTGGACCATAGTTCTTGTGCCAGCATCAGATAGCAGGGCCACTGCCTTCATAGATCCATAAAAGCCAAATATTTTTGTTGTCTCTTGATGCAAAGAAATCCATTATTTTCTGGTACCATTCCTTCAGGGTGGCATTGTTTTGACCTGGAATAGCAGACTGTGCTGTGAAAACGGCTTTCTAGCCATTTTGCTGAACAGAAGTGACAAGCCTCTGAACATGACAGAAGGCAGGGCCATGTGTGGAACCCGAATCGGTTTCCTGGAGAGATTTTGCACAGTTGCTAACACTAGCCATGCACAAGTACTATTCCTATTACTCTCCAGCATAACCTTTAATTACCCCCACCATTCCCAAATATCCCTCAATTACCTTGCAGGCAGAATTATATGCATATTTCAAAAGTTCTCCCAGGGCTTCAGTGATAAGCATTAGGTTCTTATGGTTCACTGGTTTAAATTATAGGGTACTTAATTAAAACAATATAGAAAGCTGTCAGAATTCCATCTCATTGGTGGGACTTTGATTAGTTTTGGAAAAGGGGGGGGGGTTAAAATAATATTACAGCATATTTAGTTTTGTTTAGGAAATGCCTTTAAATGGTGGACGATTTGTCCTTTCTTAGCTTGGTTAGTGGGAGTTCCAGTAGAGATAATATGAAAAAGATTTTTTTTATGATCCTGTATTTCAGAAAGTAAAGTTTAAAATACAATTTTAGCCCAAATTTTAAGTTAAAGCTAATAAATACGAACATTTAAAGCAGGTAGTAAAGTTTGGGATATTACACAAACATGTGGCAAAGATTATGAATTATCCTTTATTTCTGAAATTATAAATAGAAGAATTTGTGGGAGGCTTCTCTCTTAATAGAATTATACACCGTGATCCCTACTAATTAATTATTTAAACATTCATAATGTATGGTTTATAATGTGAGGATGTCCATAACTTTGTGCCACACACAAAACTGAAATTGCAGGTCAAAATCAGCTTCCAAGTAGATTACTTTGATTTACTTAACAATTTATTTATTTATTTTTGTAAAAGAAAGCAATGTTGTATTATTGATTTTTGTCACTTTGGAATGTTATTGTACTAGGATTTTTTTTGTTTTGTTTTTTCTTTCTTTATAATAAACCAGCAAAAATCAGTTCTTGACTATGGAGTGTAAAAATATCATCATCATCAACAACAACAACAGCAACAACAAAATCATTTATCTGAAAGAAAATGCGAGAGGCAAGCCTTGATACTACATAAAGACAGTAACCTAGGGGAAAAATCATTTTTTTTCATTTACTTTACAAATGTACACATTTACATGTCTGGCTTTCTTAACCAATATATTTTCAACCCTCCTATTATCCCCGCAAAAACCCTGTGAGGTGGGTTGAACTAAGAGAGAGTGACTGGCCCAAAGTCTGCTTTCCTGCCTGAGGTTGAACTAGAACTCACAATCTCCTGGTTTCTAGGTCAGTACCTTAACTCTTATACCAAACTGGCTCTTATATGACAAAACTGTATGAAAAGTAGTCTACCATGTTTCTGGCAATCCATTTATGTGGGCCTGTCGGCCTGTCTGTCTACCTACAGGCATATTTTCTCACACATAAATGCAAGTGAAGAGTCTCTGTCTGTCTCCCTCTACAAATATTACGATCCCAAAACAACAATAGTTATATATTTTCAACCACTGTGGGATGATAGCAGTGGCAGGGAATTTTGTACGCTTAAAATAAATGACCGTGTCTAAAAAATGGATTGTTTTTTGATATAAAAGCATTTCCTGGAGATACCATTCTTCAAAACTGTTCATTTTGACCAGTGTTGCAAATCATTCATAATCATTCTAGTTTATTTTATTCATGACTTAACAGATGGGCTTTGTTTTTTTTCTTTTGAAGATTATTTTGCTACTATTGAAGTTTCTTGATGAAACCCCTGGAAACAAGGTGAGAAAGTGTCTTCCCTTTTCTGTCTCTTTGCACTCCACTCTGAAGTATACAGTAACATCTACCACAGATGCTTTAGTGAATCTTAATTAGGTATATGCAGATAGTTCAAAATCTATTCAAGATGGATTATCTGAATGAATGCTACTAAATTATCTTTTTATTATTCTTTTGATGTCTGCTGGGGAGATTCTGTAGAGAACCAGCAGCCATATGATAATTTCTCTGCTCTAGAGAAAAAACAGAAAAACAGCAAAATGATAAAGAATTGGAATGTGCAAATATATTCCCCCAAAGTATAGCTTTGAAGTATATTGTTCCCAATTAGATCATCTCCGATCCCATTCATGAAACTGCTTGATTCACCCAGAATGTGAATCATTGGGCTCTTCCACTTAAGGTGAACTCCACATACCTACCCAAAGTAGATATCTCAATCTCTGAGAGGGAGAGTAAAATAGAAATTTTCTTTTTATCCTTTTATTTCACAGGCTAGAATCTGAAAATGAAGTTCTGCATATACAGTATATGGCATTTTATATGGCAAGTGTATAGCAATAGCATAGCAGTTGGACTTATATATCGCTTCATAGTGCTTTTACAGTCTTCTCTAAATGGTTTACAGAGTCAGCCTATTGCCTCCATCAGAGTCCTCATTTTACTGACCTCAGAACGACGGAAGGCTGAGCCAACCTTGAGCCAGTCAGGATTGAACTATAGACTGTAGACAGAGTTTCCCTGCAATATTGCATCCTAACCACTGTGCCACCACTGCTCATATCATGTTATTGGGCATTTTGTCCATATTTGACATACACACAGAGAGAATCCATATGATTTGAGACAAAATGTGAGCCAGTGTTACAAGTGCATAGACATAATTGCAAATTTCTGTTTATGTGCCTGGGATTGGGAAGAGAATGAGAAAAGAAAAGAAGACCCAAAAATGGAGGAAAACATCTGTATTTGGTTTGGTTCTTAGAATTGTATAAAAATGTGGTACACCCTCTTCCAATTCCATTGACATTTAGACACCACACTAAGTCCCATATGCTTCATTAGACCTTCATGAATGGCTCATGGCCATTGCAACAACTGTCCCAAGATCTGTGGCTTGTGAATTTACTGATTTTATTCATAATTGAGTTCTAATGCTGTTAATTTTTTAATCTGATGATTATCCACCCTTGAGTATTCTCCTGAAGGTATTCAAAATGTCTGCATGCTTTCATTTATGCACACAGGCATCCTTAAAAATAAGTTAATAGTTGCTTACAATAACTGTTTAAATAGAGATGGCACAACTGTCCTGGCTTATGTCTTGTGTATTGAAGAGCTTGCCATGCACATTGAGATTTGGGCACTTGGCTCTTGGTTTTGTTTTGTTGCTAGCATAATTTGGGCTCTGTCAGTGTCACAAAGTCCTCCATCTCCTCTTTTCCGATTTGCTTAGTCCCATGGACTTGGCATTCTAGTTACTGTAACTGCTGGAACTCAACTATATAATGTCCAGCCCTAGAGAAGCGGTAAACATTCCAGGGCTGACTCTCCAGATTGTTAATTCCCTGCACAGATGGCTCTGCATAAGACACTGTGGGAGAAGAGTGTCTTCTTAAAGCCAATTAAATAGAATCCTTGTCCAAGAAGGATTTTCAGAATGCCTATGCATGCAAATTCATGACGTGCCTCACGACATCTATAGGCAGTGCTACTTCTCTCTTTTACCTTTATCCAGGGTAAGAGACAGTTTGATTTCCCTGCTTTGTGGGAGTTTCCAGGTTGAAGAATGTACAGCTCACTAGTCTTTGTAGAAATTACAAGAGATAGTGCCTGAGTGAAAAGAGAAAAATAAACACATTGCCTAATGAATTCAAACGAAGCAGAAGAAATCTGTTCCTTTCCTTTTGAAAACCACAGTTTAACAGAGTTGGGTATTTGCATGCTAGATACTTCTTGCTTGCAATTGCATTGTGACCTGCTGGACAATTTTTGTAGACATTCATTATTCAGCATTAATTCTTTTTATACTGAGAAATGCACTACTTCAGAAATAGAATTAGTTTTATGATTTCTAAAGATAAAAGTTCCCTTGACTTGAATTTGACTTCTGGTGACTACATAGAAACACATCCACGTAGCTTTCTTGACAAAAATATGGGAATGTTTTGCCTTTGCTGCCTTCTGGAATATTTTCTCACCTTCCTGGACTAACCTACTACCCTGAGATTTCCTGATCTCCCATCAGATATTAACCATTTCGAAGATTAATAAGGAATTCTGGAGATCAATCTTTGGAGAGGTTAAATAAAGTAGACATGACTGACTTCCTGTACTACATGGTTGTGCGTGTAATTCAGGAATATAACTATGCTTTCAATATAGAAATCAGTCCAATTGCAGATATTTTCTGTATATGCTGGAAATAATAATTATAAGAGAAGGCATGCAATCCAAGTCCAATATTATCAATGAGTGAACCTGATAGGCCTCAATGGGACTTATATATATATAGGATTGTGCAGTCAATCAATCATGAATAAACAGAAGAGGAAAAATTTGCAGGCAGGGGAGGTTCTCTTCAAGAACTTATAATTTTAGTCGTTTGGTGTTTACACACTGTGCTCTGAAAAACTTTCTGAGATAAAAATGCATTCCTGATCAATTGAAATTAATGGAATGTTTGCCAATGCCTTAAGTGGGAAAGGAATTGCAGCTCAAATCTCCATGGAAGTCAAAACTGAAGCAATGATTTGCAGAACGAATCTAGAAAAGTCAACACCGTTGTAATTCAGAATTCCCTTGCAGCCTTGCTGTGGTCATTACAAAGTTTGGTAACATCTTATCTTCGCGTGCATGCAGTACACGTTCATTTACCGATGCAAAGGAAAAGAGAGCAAAATACAATGAGCCTTTGGGGAAAGGCAAAGCATATAACAATTACCCCCAAAAAGAAAAGAAAAGTACCCTTGGGAATTAAGCAAACATTGAATGTAAGAGATAGGAATGAGACAAATATTGAATTAAGGCAAGCACTGCCTGAGATGGCAATCACAATTTTAAAAGGGGTGGTGGAGAGTGAAGTTGCTGGTTGAAGGGAAAGGCAGGAGTTACAGATAAGGTTTCCTAACTTCTATGCTATAGATATTAAGTCATGCTTCAAATTCCTGGGACAAAATAAACATAATCTGCATAGGGTGCTTGTCACAGAGCCTTTTTATAAGATATAATTCTGACATCACAACTGTGCAATTTTAGTCTGTAGCCTAGAAGTCAAAGTGTGCTGAAACCTGGCACTTAGTTTCCTAACTCATTGCATCACAAAAATATCCTTAATTCACAGTGATTGTCATCACAGTTAGCCTAATGTGCATTTTATTGCATCTATGGGCTTTGGTTGTGAAAAATAAATTGTACATTGAATTTAATGAAATCATTTTTTTCTCAATTAATGTGTTGCAAAAGTTGGCTACTTAGTACTTGTAGTACAGGACTGTTTTATCAGCATCCAATTAGTAGATTTAATTATTGCCTACAGTTTTGAATAGATAATACACAATTGGATTTTAGGTATGTATACTATGGTGCAGTCCTATGTTGCAGTCCTATGCATGCTGACCAGGAAATCCCTTTACAATATTGCATTTAGTAACTGAAAGGTCGCATATTAGATATATAATATGGCTAAATAATTTTTCACAAATAGCCATAGAAAAACTAAATGATTGAGCATTCTTAAAAATATTTAGTAATTCATTGAAATTTCTTAACTTGCCATGCTTCCTTGGTCAGTATCTCATGGCCTATCTCTTCTGGAGCACCAGATCAGCCCATCTGGAATTATCCTGACTACTTATTAGAAAGGAATCTTTCTACTTCCAACAAAGCCCCATCCAATTTTCCTCAACTGAATGGATGGATGAGATTACATTATACATGCTTTCTGGATGAATGAGATTACATTTTGGAGAAATTGGTGAGCTCCTTGGACGCTGTCATTCTTATGAAAATTATTTCTTATGGAAAAGAAAAAGTACCACTGATCTGATATTATATTTTTTATATATACTCAAGTGTTTAAAACAAAGGATGAATTTGCATATTTGAGTATCCTTGAGTGATTGGTTATAGTCATAACAAACACTTGTGATTTAAAATAAAATGTAAAATTTTGCTACTTGTTCCTCCTAATGGGTAATGTTAACTTTTTCCTCTTACATCATCAAAAGATATTTTTTTAAAAAAAATCATCATATAATGTTCTTTAATAGAATTATTAAGCAGTCAGGTGTCTCTACTTTTTTGCACATTAAAGATTTTCTTCCGATTTTTAAAATATACATACCGTAATCAACTGAATTATTTGATGAATCCATACTCTACATATAAATTTCCCTCATTTGGAAAGAAATTAATTCGTTTCACATCAAGGTGGACACCCATACAGTTCATATCAAATTAGATGTCTCTTTTTCTATTTTCAGATACACCCATTCGATTTTAAAACTTCTGTGAAGATGATAGATGCTTGCTTCTGAGTCCTAGCTGCCTATTTGACTTTGTGCTATGTCTTTAATCTTGGCCGCTAAATGGTCTCTGTTGTTCTGATTTGTAGGCTCTGGCTTATCCCACTGCACTTATTGTCTACTGTTCTAAACATCATTAGTTGAAATGTGCCTGTGTCATTTTTAGATCTATAATACTAACACTCAAAACAGTCTTTGGATACTGCAGAAAACACATATAAAATGAGTTTATTCTAAGTAAAAACAATAAAGAGGGAATCCTATACAAAATAGTGAACCTGAATAAGAAATTGATGCCTTATTTATTGACTAGGAATCACTTTCCTAATCTGTAAGAAGACAATAATGGGTTTTTCTTTCAAGGTCTTAGGACTTAAGAAGGATGTTGCACTTGGTGTGCTGATTACCGATAACCCATATTAAAATTCTAAACTTTTAATAATTAAGAACCCAAAAGCAAGACTAAAAACAGGAAGAGTGGAAATGGAAAATTACAGAGAACATTATGGATGCTTCATCTCAGTAGCTCTGCCTCATTATTCTATCAGGAAAAAAAGTAAAATATATAGACTAGCTACATCTGCTTTTCTTTGGAAGCTTGGTGATGTATTTGAGTAATGAAAAATGTAGGGACACTTTTATCATATGGTGCAGACAGCACTGGATAACACTGGCAATCCATTTTGTCATTCACTCATAGACAATTGTGTTATTCTGTATGGACTAGTTAGAATAATAACATACATAAAAACTTTTCTTAAGGTCTTTACTGAACTAATTGGTAAAATTCATGGTGTGTTTCTAAATTATATTTTTGATTACATGTGTATGCTGCACAATATGGTCCTTCCCTTGGGTTGCTGCATTTCAAGTATTATTACAGCATTGTGAAACACAATCACGTCACCCAACTGATAAGATACCTGGTTTCCTCTTTATAAATCACTCTGCCGCTCTGGGCCAGAGGAGGAATAGCACTAGAAAAAGCACTTAGACGTACATACGTAAGTCTAAGAGTATATACCGTAAGTGTTATTGCTAGTGCTTTACAGCCCTTATTAAGTGGTTTTACAGAGTCAGCCTATTGTCCCCAACAAACTGACTCCTCATTTTACCAATCTAGGAAGGATGGAAGGCTGAGTCAACCTTGAGCCGGTCAGGATTGAACTCCTGGCAGTTGGCAGAGTTATCCTGAAATACTGCATTCTAACTTACTGCACCACTATGGCTGTTATCATAAGGGATCAAAGTCAAATTAGGGCAAGTTAAGGATTCTTTTCCTGTATAATTTCCAGATATGGGGAGAGGAAATTTGGATTGATGACAAGGGGTTAAAATTGTCAGCCCCCATGCTAGATCTTGATCAATATCTCCAATATTCTTACAATGGAATAAGCAGAGAAAGAGTAAGATAAGTGAATGGCACTTGGTCAAAGTTTGGTTCTCATCACGACTTGTTATGAAAGAACAAGTCTTTAATCACTCACCAAACTCCCACTTCAGCATATTTTTTTCTGATTTCTGTATCACTGGGAATCAATACTAACAGAGGATAGAAAGTCATCTGGAAAGAGATTGGGGAAATGAAGTTTGTAAATTCAAATATTTTTATAGAATCAACGATCAAATTATCATCTAAACAACAAAACTCTATTGGGTGCCTGGCAATGTTGAGAACTTTACTGATCAGGAACAGATATTTTTTCCCCTGTATGTGGACATGCTATAAAGTAGACCCATGTATTGTGAACATTAACTTGTCCAGGTAATTTCAGAAGGGGAAAAAAAAGCAAATGAAACATATATGAGTTTCCATGATGAAGCTAGCAAAATGTGTCAGAAAGATTTGTACAGTTGCTTGACAATTGAGTGGGATTTTGACCTCAGAAATGCTACCTTTGTAGAGAATTCATCAGTTTTTGAACGGATTTTATTCTGGCTACTTTGTGATATTCAGAGTGACTGTACATAGCAGGGCATTTGACTGTTCCAGGGAGGATAACTTCAACCACTTTTCCTGCTTTCTGAAGAGCATAGTGGCACTCCAGACTCGAAGTTATAACAAAAGTTGGAAAAATGATCAATCTAACCTTTTACTAAAGTTACAGTCAATTCGGGTTGTATCTGTAGTAGTAGTAAAGGAAGAATGGGAAATAATGTGCTGGGTGGAAAAATTGTACATTATTAGAAACTGATCTTTCACACAACTTTGAAAGACTATTTTAAAAAATACAATAAAGAATGGAGTAAACTTTTAATGGTGTTAGTCCAAATGCCAATTTTTTCAGAGTAGGAAATTTTAGCATTGCATGTTGCAAGAACATTTTCCGCTGCGATGGAAGTGTAGTTGCTAAAAATACATGATTTTTATAAAAATGGAAATGAACACAAGGTTTTGCTTATCCAAAATTAGTACAACAGATTGAACAATCTAATCTGGCCTGGAAGACTCTGTACTTCAATTACTACCAAAAAAAAATCCTCAGAATGTATTCCTAGAAGTATAGGGTTTATTTACAGACATTCGCATCTCTGATATGTTCTATTTGTAGCCATAGAGCTCTTACTATATTTCCTCCTGATACAAGCCAGAGTTATATTCATGAAGAAACTTGATTCATGGAGAAAAATCTAGTAATAAAAATGACTCTCCCGTTTTAAAAGTGGTAGTGAATCATTGCATAGTGTCCCAGGCTCTGAATTCCAATGGATGCTCCATTGTCAAGAGGAGTGTTTGTGGCAAGGAAGCCCAGTATCCCGGTATCTTTCATTACTGTTGAAATAAGGGTAGCAACGGTGGAAGGTACCTGAAAGGGAAATGGTGGTTCTGATACACATTTTCTACCTCATATAATGAAGTAGAGTCACCTTGTAGGGCAGATGGGTGGCATAGAAATTTAATAAATAAATAAACTGTGGAAAACCAAAAGATCTCTAGGATAATGTATGATGTCCCATTCCTACTTTTTAAAAAGAAGAATGGTGCTCTTTGAGCTTGGTTGTTTTCTGGGGGATGTTTCATTACCAAACTAGGTAATGTCATCAGTGCAGATGGAGACTGTAGCCAAGAAATTAAAAGACGCTTGCTCCTGGGGAGAAAAGCCATGACAAATCTAGACAGCACACTAAAAAGCAGAGACATCACCCTGTCAACAAAGGTGCGTATAGTCAAGGCTATGGTCTTCCCAGTTGCAATGTATGGCAGTGAAAGTTGGACCATAAGAAAGGCCGAGTGCCAAAGAATTGAGGCCTTTGAGCTATGGTGCTGGAGAAGACTCCTGCGAGTCCCTTGGACTGCAAGGCGATCAAACCGGTCAGTCCTAGAGGAGATCAACCCTGACTGCTCTTTAGAAGGCCAGATTCTGAAGCTAAAACTCAAATACTTTGGCCATCTAATGAGAAGGAAGGACTCACTGGAGAAGAACCTAATGCTGGGAAAGATTGAGGGCAAGAGAAGAAGGGGACAACAGAGAATGAGGTGGCTGGATGGAGTCACTGAAGCAGTAGGCATGAGCTTAAATGGACCCCAGAAGATGGTAGAGGACAGGAAAGCCTGGAGGAACATTATCCATAGGGTCGCGATGGGTCAGACATGACTTCGTAGCTAACAACAACAACATCAGTGCTAGAAAACAACCAAGCTCAGAGAGACCCTCATTTGAACTCTAAACTACAAATATTTTCTAGAAATATGTTCCTGCAAATATTTTCCTCCATTGAAAAGAATCTTGTACCTCCTTTCAACAAGGATCTTTATATCTGCAGCTGAAGCTCCAATAAAGTATGAAATATGCAACTAGAAAACTGTGTGATGCTAGTCTTCATATAGTTCTTTTATATTTTTTATAATTTAAAAATAACAGCAAAACCATTGCCTTCCAATGTTGGAGAGCCTATACATTATCACTGGGGCTACCCGATGAGGCTACAAACATCCTTATGACAACAGAGAGAAGAAAAAGTTCAGTGATTGTTCAAAGTTTGTCCAAAGCCCAAATCTGGTAGCCTTAACCAAGTAGCTGTTTCACTGAAACAAGAGTGAGGTTCCATGATTTATGCTACTGCAGTGACTTGATCCTATGAAAAATATGTCCATCTAATTTTCACACCAGACTTTGAAAATAGGAATTGAAACTCAGGAGAAATTGTTAGAGGTGTGTTAGGCTTTATACCAGAAGCCTGTTCTTTCAGGCTTTCAAGAAGACACAGTGCTTGGGAAATATGAAAAACCTGAAAGAATAAAAAAGACTTTACTTCACTCTAAGACTTTATTCGATAATGTTGCTTATATGCTGCATTTTTGTGATGCTGCCTTGTTTCTGCCGAACTTCTTCAAAACTCCACACAGCACAGGAGAACACAGCTTATAAATACTAGGAAAGCATTTCAGTCTTAATTTCATGCCACTGGGTATACAGCTGGGCATGTTTTATGATTTACCAGGAGATCCACTTAATGTGGATTGTATGAGGAGAGTCATGTTAATTTATTGTAGTCAAAAATGAGAAGGAATCCCGCTGTACCTTTTCAGATTAACATATTTTATGAAAAGAATAATTCATGACAGAGTGTGCTTTTTAATAAAACGTGACTCTGATGAGGAACTACCGTACTCCTTCGGATGACTGGCCTCTGGAAACACATTTTGTGGTGGGAAGAAACTAGATTGGCTCCAATTCACAGTTGTTTGGTTGCAACATTTTCTGTTTTCTACTTGCTCTTGATCTGTTTTACCTTCCATTTCTTCCAAATGTAACAAGATCACTCAGCAATTCTGACACTATGCATTATGGTAAACAGTTATTGCTGGGAGGGGGGGGGTTCTCCTCCCACAGGCAACTCATTTCAGCAATTGGCAAAGTATCCATCAACTTGGATGAGTTTTAGAGAAGATTTTAAAAGATCTGTGGCCCATTGGAAAACTCCAATAAAGGCCTGCGATAGAAAAAGAATGTATCTGATATTTGCCTAACTCTGACAAAATGAATTTTAAGACCTTCTCTGGTTTTGTGGCATGTAAATCTGTTGATAAGGTCAAGAATAGCAATGCCATTTGAACCCTCTAGAAGACAGACTGCCTTAAAAAGGTTTCCCAGTAGTGCAATGATAAATTAGATTACAATACATTATCAAGGTTTCCACTAAGATATTACAAACAGACTCACTCACAAGATAAAAATGTTTTCTCATGTCTACTTTTCAGCAAATATAACGATATTTTGTACCACTGCTTTATATTTAAAAACGTCAATGGTCTTTTCTGTTATTTGGCAAGATTAAACAGAAATTTATATATGGATTATGTCATCCGCTCTCTGGCAGTTCCTATACCATAATTTCACTGATGCTTTGGGCTTTTCTTTGTTTTCAATTCTTCTAACATTATAGTACTTAATCAAAAGGTCTTTCTGTCTGTCTGTGTGAACCCTTAAAATATATTAAAAAGTGCTATGTTGGAACCATTTCCTTCAGTTGTGAGTTGCATGCTTAAGATTAGGGGTCTTTAAACTTGGCCCTTTTATGACTTGTGAATTTCAACTCCCAGAATTCCTCAGCCAGCTGGCCAGAAGCCAGAAGCCACGCCCACCCCATTGCCGGCAATGGCGAAAAGGCTCCGATACATTGCGCAATGTCACGTGATGTCGTGAGTTTGATATATCTGTCCTATGATAAAGGTGGGAATCATGTTTGTCTGTCATGCTGGGCAGGTGAGCATTTTTATTTTCTGAAAGGTTTTCCACTATGATCTGGTTGCCCCATTAACAAGAGAGCAATCATTTTTATTTTTCATTTTTTGAGGCCAGAAACAAGCTATGTCAGCCTTCGCTCAACTCCCTTCCATTGAAAATTCAACATCTAGGAGTATTTTCCTATTGTGGTTTGAAGGCAGAGTTTTCCTCTTACGTTTTCTGCAAGAGCTCTTTGGACTGGAGCATTTCATTTCATCGGCTACTTTGCAGAGAAGAGGACTTTCCTTCCTCTTCTCTGTGAAGGCTTCCATTAAGTCAGGTTTCTTTTCAACAGCTCACCCCCAGTTCTTTGCCCTGGCTGTTGCAATGGCAAAAGCAGTATAGCTGCTGCTTGGGAGATCAAAGGTTGACAGTTCAAAATCCTACAGGATTTTTACTTCTCCCTGCCATTTTGGGGCAAGGATGTTTGGAGTTCCACTGTTTCACAATTTTTCCTGTCTCCAGAGCTAGGTTTACAATCACCTGAAGGGAGGTTTTCCACCAGGGATCTTCAAACGTGGCCCTTTTACGACTTGTGGACTTCAACTCCCAGAATTCCTCAGCCAGCATGCCTGGCTGAGGAATTCTGGGAATTGAAGTCCACAAGTCATAAAAGGGCCACGTTTATAGACCCCTGTTTTACACCCTCCCTTCAGATGATTGGAAAACAATGAAATGACAGTCTAACCCTTGCACCTTGCAAGTTGTTACCAAGGTGTCTTGGTCTGGACAGGAATTTTTAAGCCATTTAGAGGAAAGTCAACATGAGCATAACAGGCAGGAACAGCTTAAATGGTTGGCACAGATCTGCCCTAGAAATGAACATCAGGCTTTCAGGGGCTCAGTGACACTTTTATCAATAAAGATGATGCTGTAAGCTTATACTGTGCTTGGGAATATCCCAATTTTCCATTACTTTTTAATAAGAACAACAATAACAATAACAATAGAAAGTCCAATGGAACAGAGAACTTGGTGAACACCATGCCAGATATTTGCAGACATTGGTGGCACATTGGTTTAACTTTAGTTGTATAATATTACCTATTAGGGGTCATTAAGTGCATTTGAAATAGGTTATATTATGAAAAGTGATTGCACTGTGTTTGTATATCAGGAGAGCTGCATTTAAAAACACACATGAAATTAAAAATGTAAACAGGTTTAAATAATTAATGTTGACACGGGATGGATTAAACCTAAACTATTTAAAAAAAACAAACCCCAGAGTACTTGGAAAAACTTGAACTATATATGTTCATCCATCTCTATTTGGTGCTACCTCCCTCCTCCCTGCAAACTCACTCACTATAGGCCTTGGGACTAGGAAGAGTTATGAAGATTTTTCATTTCTAATAAATTGATTTTTCATGGCACTGCTAGCAGAAAACACAATATGGCAAATGCTTCTAAATACTGAACAATTGAAAGGAGAACTTGTATGGGGTGTAACGTGACTGTAGTTTGGTGTGGGAAGGTGTGTAGCCAGGATCTGACTTCTTGTTTATTCATGAAATTTGCTGACTGATGTAGTAGACGTAATCACTGAATGCATCTCACAGGATTTCGTAGGCAAGAGGTGGGTGTGCAGTATCTTTGCTGTTTTGACTTCCTTGGGGAAGAAACGGAAGGCAAAGAGGATAAATGTACTTTTATCACAAAGCTGAAATAGGGTTTCCAGAACAAAATCTTATATATCACAGTAGAGGGGGGTGGAATCCCATTACACACAGTGCATCTGCCTATTTGTTTTTCAACTCTTCTTGATCATTTTAGCCTTTAAGGATTCTAAAAAAAACATGTCAAGAGCTTTCTTCCAATCATGGATTTATAATAATTATTGCAGCCTAATCATAATTTGAGAAATGGATTAATTTGCTTAATTGATTAGAAAACCTGATTGGGGCCTGAAAGAGCATGTAGGCTGCTCATGGGATTGCTCCATTTACAACCAAGACACTCAACGTTAGGCAGATACTTATAAAAAATGAAAGTATGAAAGACCAATGTGGAAGTCAGGGGAAAAAACACAGTAGGTGGTTAAAAGAATAAAAATGCCAGAATAGTATTAGTGGATTTGTACAAATCTTTCAGTTTCCATGGCAATGCTTCATAAGGAATGAGACTAGAATTTGACCCTCACTGGGTAGAGATGTGCTGGATTTGGAGACAAATTCTCCCTGAAATTTCAAATTTATTATAAACTTCCATGTGCTGCCAAGGACTGTAACGATTGGGGAGAGAGAGAAAGAAAAAATATTGCAAATATAGAATTCATATGGATGAAAAAAAAATCCAAACTGTGTATTTTGAGATGGCCAGAATTTATGCTTCTCAACCTTCCCCATTTTGTTCAGGCACAAGTGTGCTTGTTGCCAACCCATCACCAACAGGAGGCATGCTGATTTAAAAGAAAGTGAACTTCCAACACTCTACTAAACACACCTTTCAAAACTGCATTGTAAGAACAGAAATACTGAGGAAATTCTTCAGAAGCACACCCTCACGCTAATAATTAGGAAACTGTAGCCTAAGGAAACATGGTGGAGTTTTTGTTGATCTTGAAAACAGCAATAAAATGCAATGATTCAACCTTCAATGATATTTCTGGGCTATAATTGAGGAGAAAAGAACATACAAATGCCCCCTACAAAACATTGTGAGCAAGCTACTTTTTTTCATGGAAGACCACTATTGAACCTCTACTTCCTTCCTTTCAAATTACATTATATAATTGTTATCCATGTCATATCATTTGCAGCCTAAGTAGCATTGGTATTGTACAAGACATACATCTGAGTGGAGATGAGGCTACATCCCATCAATGTTTCAACAGTGACCTATTACAGCTCTATTTGGCTTGGGGATTGGCTAGGTAAGGAATTCACTTTCCTCATGCACCCGCCTGAGGTGAGGGCCCTCAAATCCCTGGAATACAACCTAATTTCCAGGAAGTGACTCTTAGTTTCAATCTAAGCAGCAGTGTACAAAGGCCTGCCTAGAATCTGCTAAGCAGCCAGGGCTCCATGCAGTTTACCTGGGATAGTAGTGGACTAGAAATGATGGCATGGGAATTCTGTACATAGCATGTCCCAAATTAGTCATCACATTACATAAGACAAGACAAGATAACCTTTATTGTCATTTTTTTACTGTGAGCACAACAGCACACATCAAAAATGAAATTCAGTTGCCTACTCTCAAAGTGAAACACATACATGACACACAGACCTAAACATACTATATACAACATATGTATAGACCCACACCCCTACATATACATAACAAATAAATATTAAATACTGTCCATCTTGAACATATAATGGAAGGAGGAAGCTTGAGAGTTCACAAGGTTAATGAAACTATGGCTGAATCTGGATGTTCTGCTACGGATACCACGAAGCCTCCTCCCAGAAGGTAACAAGGAAAACAGGCCGTGAAGAGGATGTGTAGTGGAGGAGGAGGAGGAGGAGGAGGAGGAGGAGGAGGAGGAGGAGGAGGAGGAGGAGGAGGAGGAGGACATGATGATGGTGGTGGTGGTGGTGGTGATTGTAGTCCAGCGAAGCATTTTTGTGTAGTTGTACCAACAGCAGAAATTTAATCTGTGCAAACATTAGTGAAACAGGTTTCCTAAATATTATGGAAATATATTATAAAATAGACCAGGTGAGGAAATCCCTGCCAGAGAAAAGTCAGAAAGCAAGTACTCTATAGGGTTGACCCTGGGAGGAAAGGCAGAAGATTAGCAAACGGTAAAACAAAGAGCAAGCAGAGTGATTGATGAAAAAGGGCCATTGAATAGATCCTTAATTCTCTACATCTCCTCTAACCACTAACTAGCATTTTACTTTGGGGATTATGGATTATGGATTATATCTAATCCGATATTTCTGGTTATTGCCAGGATGAAGGAGGTAGGAAGTCTGTGACTTTCCAGATTTTTCTGAACTAGGAGATTTCTCTCTCATAGACATTTTTGTTGGAACTGAAATTCAGAAATTGTCCAGAGTTCCACAGATATTAAGCATGGATATTTCTGTTTACATGGGTGGAATGGTATCTTAAGCCAAATAATTTCTGTTAAAAGAATTTAAGTAGGTATGGTGAGCGATGTCACGCTGTTCTCTCTGCTACATTCTGGTATATTGTGTCTTAACTAAGAGCAGGTTGGCAATAGGAAACATAAAAGATACATGCAGAGTAGGAAACAAAACTTCCTGTCTAATTCTCCTTGTTATCAGCTTTATGATGCTGTCCTTTTAAATGTAACATGTTGAAGCTGCCGCCGAGCAGGGCCCCCTTGTGAAAAGCTGTCAAGTTTAATTAGGTGATATTATATTTTTATATAAAAATGTGAGTGTTCTTTAAAGGAACTTAAGTTTAATATGGTACAATTCAACCCTAAATTAAGTCCTTTCGAGCAACTTACTTTCGATGGGAGTTACACATGTGATGGTTGAAATCAATGGGACTTAAAAACCATTATTTGTGGGCTAGATCATGCTTCAAGCCCATTAAACAGGGTCAACCTATCCAATTGGAAAGAACAGCCTTCCCCCATTTGATGGGTTGAAATAAATGTGTTCATCTCTGTGAGCTCCAGGTTAAACAGGATTTTAAAATACATTTTATTATCCTATGGCAGTCAGTCTGATGAATTGTTTTAGCCTTACTAACAAATAACCAAGTGGCCAGACCTCAGTGGTCTTATTTGGCTTTCTAATCTCTCAAGCTGCCTGCTTTATGAATTACCCATGGAACCATGTCCATCCAGTAGCTCAAATCATGGTCTCTTTGTATATTTGCCAGGTGGACCTTCCAGCCACGCATATCTTGATGTAAGCCTCAAATCTGGTCTATAAACGTCTGATTGACCCCTGACTTCTTTGTTCTTTTTGCTGCCAACTAGAGGCCAACTGGGCTCTTGTAGCTTTGATCTTATTCGCTTAGCTTTAGGCCTTCTAAAGCTGTTATCTACAGTTATGGGCACAGAAGGCTGCTAAGTGTCTGTACCAAATCCATATATCTGGTATGTGCAATGCAGTGACTAACCAATTGCAAATTGTTTTTCAGACACAAATGGAGATGCCACCACTGACCTTTAAAGCCCTTCCGTTCAGACTATTTGCAGGATTGCTTCTCCCGTTAAAAACCCGTCCAAGATTACAATCTAAAGGAAAGACCTTTCTTAAGATGCTTCCTCTTTCAGAGGCCCATCTATCAGGCACATGGATGATGTTGTTTTCTCCTACCAATTTTAGGTGATCTCTCTGACACTATGGCATGCACTCCCTACAGACTGTATTTTGCTTTCATCCAATTTGCTTTTACAAGATCAACTAAATATTCATTTTTGCCAAATGCAGTTTTATTGTATTAGCTTTCTTTTATTCAGAGATAGATAGATAGATACAGTAGATAGATAGATGTGTGTGTGTGTGTGTGTGTGTGTGTGTGAGAGAGAGAGAGAGAGAGAGAGAGAGACGGTTCTTAGTTTCATCTAAAATACAATTGTGCATTTTGTCTCTTGATAATGGTAATGGTTTTACCATCTTTGGTAATGGTTTTCAAGGCCCTACATGGCATGGGTCCGGAGTACCTCGGGGATCACCTGCTGCCGGCGTCAACTTCCCTCCGCCCTGTGCGTTCCCACAGAGAGGGCCTCTTCAGGGTGCCACCGGTCAGAGAATGTCGGCTGGTGGCCCCCAGGGGGAGGGCCTTCTCTGTGGGCGCCCCGGAGTTATGGAATCAGCTGCCGGTTGAGCTCCGGACGGCACCTGACCTTCGCTCCTTCCGACGTGGTCTGAAGACCTATCTATTTGAACAAGCCGGCCTGGCCTGATGGGGGATGTGCTGGGGTTTTTATTGTGGATTTTTATATGATTCTATTGTTTTAGCTCGGGCTCTTATTTAATTCTTTTTTAATTTTTGTATTCTGTATTTTTATATGTGCCCTGTTCACCGCCCTGAGTCCTTCGGGAGAAGGGCGGTATACAAATATAATAAATGAAATGAAATGAAATGAAAACTGCATAGACAATTTCATGCAGTTTTCTTAACCCAAGATATCCAGCTGGCTTCAAGCTTAAGTCAGGACTAGAACTCAGGTTTCCCTAAGTCAGGGGTGACAAACTGCCGCGGGCCGGATGTGTCATGCCGAAACCATGCCCATCCCATTGCTAGCAATGGCAAAAAAGTCATGATAGGTCACGACATGTCACACGACGTTGTGAGTTTGACACCCCTACCCTAAGTCCAGCACCTGAGGCACCAATCCAAGCTGTCTCAACATTTTATATAATAATACACATAATAATCAATGTCACTCTTGAAAGGAGTCAGAGTAGCACATACAGTGCTAATAAGTTCAGAGTGCCAACTATGCTTTCTAGGAAAGAAGGAAGTGTGTAAAATGTTCCACAATCAGTGAAATAGATAGAAATATTGCTCTGATAATCTTGGGACTAATTCAGAAATTATAACTTTTCTCCAGTGTGCAAATACAGAAATACATTAATGCTCATTTAAGAATGTACCATTTTAATCCTATCTCACACTCCTCTGGATGCACCAGTAGTCTTTTTTATTATATTACTTACAATTATAGGGGGGCAAATGTTTGGATCAAAGTGTTTATTCATTTTTAAGCATATAAAAATGAACCATATGGATTAAATAAAAAGAGAAAAGGAGATACAGTTGGTTTCAGGAGTTGAGACTTTTTCTCATTCCCAAACATTTTCATACAGAAAAATACCAACTGTGCACTTTTTTCATGCATTGCAAAACTAGTCCTTTATGGGTAAAGTTCTACAAAACAGAAGTGAAAGGATGGGGGCAAGGATATCACTTTATTTTGGATCTTGAATAAAATGCACAACCAGAATGTGAGCAAGACTACGGTGTGATGCAGTGTGGGGTATTTTTTTTTCCTCTTTCCACTTTAACAATCCAATGAAATACTGTACTTTCTGTAAACCAACCTTTCTTCAACATGACGTGAGTATCAATTTCCTTTGGGAAAAGTTGGTAAACTCCTGCATCATTTCTTTCAAAGATATAATTTATATAATTTTCAGAACACAGCAGCCCTGCAGCAATGCTTTCTATGAATTATCTGAAAGTGCTGAGAACTGCTTTATACATGTAAAGAGCTAAATAAGGACCATATAATTCGAGTTATTAACATATAAATGCAAAGGGGAAAGTGTTCGCATATAGGTATTTTAGAGAGAATAATTGTTTCCTCACTTTAACAAGGTCAAATAAAATAGAAAGGAATAAACTTTGGATCCACTTCAGTTCACACTGTTATGCATTTGTCGATACTCTTGTAAATAAACTCTTAATAAATGGCTAAGGGGGATAGGAAGCAGAAAACAATAGCTAGTGAAAGAGCATTCTGACGAAGAGGGAAAGCAATTAACAATCACATCAGCACCCAGGGAACATGAAGACGGCAAGTATCTGAAGGAACAGAAGTACACTAATGTGCCTTGTGCATATTTAGTATATCCACACAAGATTCTTTCAAAGAAATAATGGCTGTTGAGAGGTGAAAGTCTGCAGGTTTCTGGGCAATAGTGCAGAAGACTTCAGAGAACAATATCTGTAAAACACTTTAAAAAGAAATCAGATGACATAGGAGCTGTCCAGTAAGATCACAGTATCATACAGTGGAGAGAAAAAAAGACATTTCTGTTACTTTTCGCAGAGTCAGAAACAGCGCAAACAAAATGTCCAATACGCCATACCTCCAAAAAGGCACAAAACCAGGTTAAAAATAGTAATTAAGAAAGTAAAAAGGCAAAACACCCCTCAACATCAAGTCCCCCAACCATAGTCAACCTATGGCAGGGGTCTTCAAACTTGGCCCTTTTATGACTTGTGGACTTCAACTCCCAGAATTCCTCAGCCAGGTGTCTGGCTGAGGAATTCTGGGAGTTGAAGTCCACAAGTCATAAAAGGGCCAGGTTTGAAGACCCCTGACCTATGGGAACAAATCTGACTAAATTGGAAAAATGGGAACAAATTTAGTTTACCTGAGAACAAATCTTATTGAATTGAAAGGGCTGTGTTTGCACTGTTAACAAAACAGTATAAATAGAATACATTTTATATCTGAGTGGTTTTTCTCCAGGGCCCTGGTTTTGCAGGTGTAGTATAGTAAGTTGCAATACTACAAAGGCTACAAACATAGTAAGTAGTAATAAAATATAAGGGATATGCGTCCACACATTTTTGGCCCATTGGATAATGAGCCATTAATGAGTCAATGCAATTAATGCTAATATTGCTGTGGTTGTTTTTATGTCCCGCTCAGTTGCTGAGCCTACTTGTTTCCCACTTAGCTCACCTAGTTCTGACAGCAGAACTATCAATGCATTCAGTGTCACAGCAATTAATGCTATTTTCCCCAAATGAAAAAGTTAGGGTAGAGTTAATTAAAGAAATTGGACCAATATAAGCAAATAACAGGTCTTGCTGATTTACTGCTTTTAAAAAATCAAATCCCATATTCAAACAATTCTCCCACTAAGTTCTGTTTAAAAGAGAAAGTCATTGGCACATAATTGCACACTGCAGATTTTCCACTGAGTCAAGAGGCAATAATTAAATATACAGCATATATTGATTTTGAAAGCACTTCATAATTTCTCCTTGGCCAATATACTGTATAAGACAAGAACAAGATTTAGAATAAGAAAGGTTTATAAATATACAATTAAAAATCATCAGGCCAGAACAGTCTTCCAGGATTGCCAAATGCAACCAGACATGTCAAACTCGTGACGTCATGTGATGTCGTGCAACGTATTGGAGCTTTTTCCCCATTGCCAGCAATGGGGTAGGTGCGGTTTCCTTGTGACGTGTCCAGCCCGCGGGCCAGAAGTTTGACACCCCCTGATCTACAATATTTCAAATGGCCATGGCTTTACCATTTGGGCCACAGTTAGACACAGCAGATATTTTCATGGTAGCCAATTTTGTTCCTATAACTGATAAAATGGATGAACCATGGCCCCTGTCCCATTCCCACTGCCTCCCAATATTTCTGCCAAAAATTGCTTAGAAAATTACCAATGGCCTATTGATGGTAACATTTTTATTTATTTCTTTGAAAACCCCATCACTGCAAAAACAGAATAACTACTAGTGACTAAGTGGTCACACCCATCAAGTTTTCCTAGCGTTAGTATCAAAATGTCTTTGTTTTCTTCTGTAACTTTTTTTTTCTTTTACTTTCCAGATTGACCAGTCCTGGAATATTCTAGTGGCCTTCTTTTAAGCAAGGGTAATGGAAGTGCTTTTTTAAAAAGGCAAGCTACTTTTTTAAGCAAACCAATGCATAAAATCTACATAAAATATTTTATGGATTGTATAAGGTTTTTTTTGTTTTTCATATTTTTATCATGGCTTACAATGCAATTCTTGCCTCAGAAGTGCATCCTCTAGGAAAGATAGATATACTGGGGGAAATTGAGTATGTGTTAAAATTATGGGATGATAAAACACCCCTTTCTGATATGAGTGGACTTTTATTATAGTGCAACTTAAATAGAATAAATTGTATTTTTTTAACTACTGTCACAATTATTGGTTTGCAGCTGAATAATAATAATAATAATAATAATAATAATAATAATAATAATAATAATAATAATAATAATAATAATATAATCATCCATTTATTTCCTAAAACAGTAGAGGCAGGAGTCCCTCCAAAGTAAAATTAGCAATAAATAAATCCAATAAATAAATCCCATGATCCCTTGCTCTTGGCCATGGTGACTAGAGTTTGTGGGAATTAACCTTCAAAACTGCTGGTGACTGCTTATTTATTTATTTTCTTTGATATTATGAACAGCATCACTTGAATGTCTGAACAATCTATTTGGTAACAGAAAGAAAATGGAGAAATCTCTTCTGAAGTACAAGCTTTGTAAGCATCAGTCAGCTGTGGGAATCTCAAGGAGTGGTTCTGATTTAAACAAACCTCTCCATATGTGTAAAGTGTAGACCTGTGAGTCAGAAATAACTGTCATTGCTTCCCCCCCCTTCCCCCCTCCCCCGCAATCTACCTCTTGAAATGAAGCGTGGCTGGCTGGTAACAGGGATGCAGTCTGTTTCAATGCAGTTATGAAGTCAAAGGCACAATCAAGAGAGGCTGGGTTTTTAAAAATGCATAAGAATGTATTCGTTAGAGAGTCAGTAGTTATATCTGGCTCTCAAGCATTCAAAGACAAATGGTCATATAATAAAATATGAAATTTCTCCCCTTCTCTCAACTACTTCAGAAGTCTTTGAATTTTCTGTGTGTGGGAAATCAAAGGCCAGAACAAACACTGTTTTGATACGGCTTTGAAGATGTTAACAGCTTCTATTAGAGAAAAGTGAGGCTGGGAGGCTGCAAGGAAGACATAATTGACATGAGGCACAACCCAAGGAAAGTTTACCTTTTAAACGAGTAAGCAGTCAGAACTGCCAGGAGGGTATTTCTTACAGTGATGAAATAAAGCACTCTTGAGAATACACACCCATTCTTTCAATTAATGATATCCATCCAAGAAAAAGGAGCATGTTTCAGCATTTCAAAATCCTTATAGAAGAAGGGAGGAGGGTTGCCCAGCTCTTGGAGAGCTGTTTTGAGTAGATTTTTTTTAAGGTTAGGACGCTGAGCTTGTCGATCAGAAGGTCGGCAGTTTGGTGGGTCGAATCTCGAGTGCCGCGTAACAGAGTGAGCGCCTGTTACTCGTCCCAGCTTCTGCCAACCTAGCAGTTCGAAAGCACGTAAAAATGCAAGTAGAAAAATAGGGACCACTGCGGTGGGAAGGTAACAGCGTTCCGTGCGCCTTTGGCGTCTAGTCATGCCGGCCACATGACCACGGAGACGTCCTCAGACAAGCGCTGGCTCTTCGGCTTTGAAACGGAGATGAGCACCAGCCCCTAGAGTCGGAAACGACTAGCATGCATGTGCGGGGGAACCTTTACCTTTACTTTACCTTCACAGAACTGGTATTATACTGTATCTTCAGCAATGGAGGTGCAGTAAGAATGCGGTAAAGAATACCCAAGAAATGCCTGGTTTTCTTCTTTAGTCATGAATTAATGTTGAACACATAAAAACAAAACTTAGCATATGACACCCAAACTCTCTAAAAGTTGCTGTTACTTGTTTTCTTTTTCTTCCCACTTTGGGTGAACCTCCGGTTGTGTTGTATTGTGTGGAATTTTATTTTATATAGTTTTCTTAACACAGTTAACCACACCAGCAGATTTGTAGAGCTCAGTGGTATTTTTCCTGATCTTCTACTTATATTATTATGGTTTTGAGTAATTATTACCTGGAAGATTGATTCAATGCTTGTCTCTTTATTCATGAATCACCTGATTTTGGAGAATTTTCTTCATTTATTATCAGATACATCCCTGTTCAACTTCTTGGCAATGTCCACTGATTGGTAGGTGCATTTCCCAGCACTGTGACCAAAATTTCCAGCAGGTGTGGCAAAACTGACATCTTACATTAACAGAGCTACTTAGGAATGTCATCAAGAATGGCACCATTTTGGATCTGTCTTGCTGCCTTTTAGGATATCTAGAAATGGTGCTATTGATCGTAGTACCTTCATTGACCATCACAAGATCACCCTAGGAATTTTGGTCAAGGTTAATGAAGACTAACATGTCCTTAGTAGTACATTAATTTGAGAAACAGGTTTGTCTTCCATTCACCATCCTGTTGAAGACTTTGCACCTCTTGAAACTTCTTGTTTACAAGTCAACAGCAGTAGTGTTAAATATAACAAGGGACAGGTTATTTTACAGATTATTTTACTTTAACATGTTTTTTTTAAAAAAAACTTCAGGCGACAAATATCTTTCCAGCAGATAGATAATTATACACAGTAGACTCCATGAAATGACCTGGATCCCAAACCACAGCTGATTTTCTACCTTCACAACTTCATAGGACATTTACCAGAAAGAGAAACTGTAATTATGAATTGGGCAGGAGCTTTGTATAATAAATCTCTTGAGACCAGGTGTTACCTACAGATATTGTATTGCTTATTCCTTAAGTTCTGGACAAAAACAATGATATAATGCCACTCCATTCAATGGCACTATAAAACTATTTTTAACCATTTGTAAATTGCCCAGCTTTACTGGGAAGTGGATAGCATATATATTTAATAAATAATATAACATCACAAGGTAAAATCTACAGGTGGGAAACCTACATACTTTATTGCATGTGCATCTTTGGCATTTTGACATTGAAAATGTTTAAGCTGTTCTTTAATAATTTTGGCGAGAAATGCCCTTAGCATGCAAGCTTGCAGTGTCCCTTTCTGTTTAAAGAGAAGATCAAAAGAGATGAATTCATTACATTCCCATGCAGTCCCAGCAAATTAACATTCAGAAGTTTCCTTCTTACAGTAATTCTGAGTACCATTTGCTTTGGTTTCCCACTGACTAGCGCTCAAATAATGAATATACAGCATCCAGGAGTCCTGTCATGAGGTTAGATTGCCACTACATTTTTTTAAAAAAGGGATACTTTAGCACGTTTACACAGCTTGGCAAAATCCCCAAGCGAATGTAGGTAACAATATCAAGGAAGGAAACCAGAAATACGGTAATATGTCACATCCAGTCCTTTTATTTTACTGGGAGTAAATAATCTGAGGTTTGCTTAAATGGCATTCAGAAACTCTTGTACTATGAGTTAAAATTAATGATGAGAAGCAAACAATACCTTGCTTACAATTTGATCTTAATTTATTTTGGAAAATAATCGAATGCTCATGCATTGCTTATTTGAAGTAAAAATATAGATTAACATTATCTAAGATTTGTAGGGTCAAAACATTAGACCCATGTTTTCTGTGCTATGTGTAGTGTGATCAACAGCAAGATGTTTTTTGCAACCGATGAAATATTTGCTTAGGATCTTACAACAGCATTGTATATATTCCATGGATGGTAGCAGTTCCAACCAGCAACATCCACACATGTCCTACAGTAGCTGCAAATGCTAAGTTTGTTTGTCCTGATGATTAAGCTTGTTTTGCTTATACAGGCAATCCCTTCTAAGTCCCACTGAAAGTTGACATGATGTACCAGCAAATCTTTTCACTGAAACGGTAAAATATTATATCATATAAATAGAATTGCTGCTTATGTCAAGTTTATTAAATGATACTGTTCTGAATATACCTTTCCCATCAAAGGTAATATTTTCTACACAAAAGAGTGGATTTTCTGTAGTGCCCCTACCTCCCCAATGAAAGGATTATGCCTACATTAGGCCTACAAATCTTGTAGGTGTTCATCTCTTTGGGCCCATAATCCTACACTCTGCCACAAAGCTCTCTGAATGATCTTGCACTAATTCACTCTCTCTTAAAATCATAAATTATATAAACAAATATACTTGGGGGGTGGGAATGGATAACAAGCAGCCTTGTTATATCTTGTGTAGGCTATTGTTTTAATTGTCTTGGTTGTGAAATCTAGAACTTTTGCTTCCTATCTTTCAATAAGGAGGACAATCCAAGAGAAAGTGTGATCTGAATTAAAGCGTGGCCTCTCAGTGTATAAGCACATATCATTGATCTCTGTGTTTGTTTGTTTGTGTGTGTGTGTGTGCATACAGTGCTATCAGTGATGTTTTGATGAAAAGAATAGGAGAGAAGACCCTGCATGAGAATAAATGTAACAGCAAGGAAAGCTAATTGTGAAATGGATTATGATACCGTGCATTTCAGTAATCAAAGTGTAATAAAGAGTTGTGCAGGTTTCAGGAACATCTCACCTCCTCCCTCATTAATCTTACACTCCAATTAGTTTGCCAGACATTCTATAGCTTGTTTAAGGATTTTTCTTCCTTTCTGATGTGAGTCCATGTGTGAGATCCAGCCTCTCCCATTCTCAACGCCTGCTTTTGCCCCTCACTGTCTGATCACTCTCAAGCCTGCTATGCTGCCATGGGAACGTGCAGGAGACCGTAGGCTTCCATTACATTTATTCCCTTTCATCCTTTCTGAAAGAGACATATATTTGTTCTGGGGTGCTTGGCGTGAAAATGTGTCCAATTTACAAATTTTGCTCTGATATTAAGGTATGAGCCAAAGAATACTATCCATGATGGTGGAATGCCAGGAATAAAAAACATGTACTGAACTTCCACATTCATATATATAATATGCACAACTTTATGTTCCTATACTTTGTAGGAATGGCAAAGAATTTGGAAGAATCTCAGCTATGCAGATAAGTCAACAGAACAGATTTAAACTGAAATTCATTGTACTGCAGTTGCTCCAAGCATGTTTTTCAGCGGTATTGTTATGTATTGGGCTTAATTGTAACATCATGTGGTAAGCTGGAGCTAGCTAATAGCTCCCAGCAACTCAGACACCCTGTCTCCAGTGCTGCTATTGGCTGCCCCTAGGCGGCAATGGGTTGCTTTAAACCTATTGGCTGCCACCTAGGGGCCAGGCTATAAATTGCTGTAGGCTGCAGCTCAGTTCCTCAGTTCAGATCCTGCAAGCAAATAAATATGACCATTGCTGAACTCACTTGCCTTGTCTTCATTCCTGCACAACGAACTCACTACACAACACTGGCAATGAAGGTGGGATCCTGCTTCTCCAAAGGAGCTGAAAGTCATTAGGGGAGAGACAGCACACGCCTGGTGGGAAAGGCATCCCCCCCTATGGTCGGCTAGCCAGACACGCTAGCAACCACACACTCAGTGGATCAGTCCCTGGGCATTGGAGAAGCAGGATCAGAAGACACAGGAACCAGCTGAGAAGACCTGAAGAATGCCCAAGGTTGGACAGCTGCGAGAGTTTGACATCAAGCGACCAGAAGGATGGCCATCGTACCTGTCCCAGGTCGAAAACTACCTCCGGGCGAACCAGGTTGCAGAAGATGGACTGAAGGCTGCCACACTGCTCTGTGTGTGCGCCCCAGAAACATTCAATCTGGCTGAAAACCTGTTCGCACCAATGCTGCTGGAGTCAGTTTCCTACGCTGACCTAAAGAAGAAGCTCGGAGAACATTTCCAGCCGAAGATGTTGGTGATTGCTTGGCGCTACACCTTCGAACAATGATTGCAGCAGCCCGGTGAGACTGCGTCGGAGTACATCGTGGCCTTGAGGCAGGCCGCACGCCTGTGTAAATTTTCTGATGTCAAAGAGCGACTTCAAGACTGGCTCATCTGCGGCCTACGAAATCGAGAGCTACAGCAAAAACTTTTTGCTAGACCCAGTCTGTCATTCACTGAAGCCCAGGACGAAGTCATGGCAGACGAAGCCACCGGGGGAGCCATCCAAACAATCCAGCCCGCCAAAACAACGCAATGCAAAGAAACAGTCCACCATGAGGACGCCAAACACACAGAGGAATCAGAAGATGAAGAAGATGCCAAAGTCAACAAACTGCACAGACAGTCCGACACACAGCACTGCAGCAGCAAGCAACAAGAGACTCCTTACAAAGCAGATCTTTTACCTAGATGTAAAGGTTGTGGCAGCCGCCACCAACATGCAGACTGCAGATTCCAGTCAGCCACATGCTGGGCCTGCAGCAAAACCGGCCACATCGCAGCAGTATGCAGAGCTTGCCAGACGGACCGGCCATCAAAGAGCCAGTCAGAAGATCCGATGAGGAGAGGTATCGGGGGCCAGGGGCCGTTTAGCATGGGGTTTTGTGCAAGCTGCAGAAGTGTATGCCGCACCGGGCCCGATGCCCCCTCAGACCCAAATTTAAACTTCAGGTGGAGCTACAAGGCGTCCCCTGTAAAATGGAGTTGGACACAGGCTCAGCCATTTCCATAATTTATCTGGACACATTTAATTTCGTGTGCAGTCGCAGTAGAAAATGGGCCAAGCTAAGGCCCTCCGACATAATTTTAATAGATTTTCAAAACACGAAAGTCACAGTCAAGGGTGAAGCTACCTTGGCTGTTAAATTTAAGGGATTTTTTAGGCACCTGGATGTCGTAGTAGTAGGGGCCAGAGAACGAGTCTAATTGGACTCGATTGGTTTGATGCATTAGGTATCCAAGTAACCGGTATCAACCGGAGGCAAGCTGCAAATCTAACGTCAGTTTGCGAGGACTTTGCAGATGTATTTGATTCAGCCCTAGGAACATACACAGGCCCACCTATATCATTGAAGCTAGACCCCAACATGGGTCCCATTAGGATTAAGCCTTGAAGGGTTCCCTTTGCCCTCAAACATAAAATTGACACAAAAATAGACAAGCTTGTAGAACAGGGCGTTTTGCAACCAGTTGATGCGTGGGGAGTGGGAAACTCCTATAGTAACACCACTTAAGGCCAACAGAGAAATTAGAATATGTGCAGACTACAAATGCACAATTAACAAAGCCCTTAAGCAACACGCATGTCCCAGTGGTGAACCACATCTTGGCATCTTTGCAAGGGGGCACTATTTTTGCAAAGTTAGATTTGGCACAGGCCTATCAGCAACTGCCGGTTGATGAGGCCACAGCCGCAGCTTAAACGATCGTGATTCACAGGGGGGCTTTTAAAGTGAAGCGTTTACAATTTGGGGTTAGTGTTGCACCAGGTATTTTCCAGGGAATCATGGAACGCATGCTTAAAGGCATTCAGGGTGTTTGCCCTTATTTTGATGATGTGCTTATTGCAGGGGAATCCACAGAGGTGTTAGCCAGCAGGCTCAGAGCCGTCCTACAGAGGCTGCGTGAAGCAGGCCTCAAATTAAAAAAGAGTAAATGCAGTATTGGGGTTTCTTCAACCAAATTTTTGGGATTTTGCATTGATGTTAATGGCATTCACCCAGCTGAGTCCAAAGTGAAGGCCATTCAAATGGCACCTAGCCCTAAATCAAAAGGAGAGCTACAAGCATTCTTGGGCCTCCTCAACTTCTGCCATGTGTTTCTGCCTAACAAGGCCACATTGGCAGAGCCACTTCACAGGCTCTTAGATAAAAAAGCTTCATGGAAATGAACCAGCATTCACTAGAAAAGTTTCCAAGACCTAAAGGCACTTTTGTCGGTTAAATCTATTGTCACTCATTTTAGGGAGTCTAAACCAGTCTGTTTAGCATGTGATGCATCCCCTTATGGGGTAGGGGCAGTCTTGAGTCATTTAGAGAAGAGTGGAACACAAGTTCCTATTGCATTTTATTCAAGGACATTGTCCTCTGCTGAGCATAACTATGCTCAAATTGACAAAGAGGCCTTAGCCATTGTAGCAGGAATTAAAAAATTCCATGAGTATTTATATGGCAGGGACTTCACGGTCTTCACAGACCACAAACCACTACTACAACTCTTTACAACAGACAAACACCCCACATACTTTCCCCAAGAATGTTGAGATGATCTATTTTTCTATCAGCCTACACGTTTAAACTGGTTCACAAACTGGGCTTTGCTGATGGCCTGAGCAGACTCCCACTGCCACTAATTGAACCAGATCCAGCCCCAGTGGCCAGAATCCTGTCCATTCAGGATTTGCCAGAATTTCCCTTCCACGCAGGGGACATAGCTGCAGAAACAGCTACTGATAAAACCCTTAGTAGAGTACTTTCATGGGTGCACACATGGTGGTTAGATAAAAGCCCAGGATCTGAATTCCAGAGTTATTTTGTTAGAAGACATGAGCTATCAGCTCACAAGGGTTGTATCCTATGGGGAAACAGGGTCATAGTTCCCACTTCACTGAGAGATAGTTTTACAGTCACTACATGAAGGCCATCCAGGCATTGCCCATATGAAAGCTTTAGCAAGAAGCTACCTATGGTGGCCAGGCCTAGACAAGGCCATCGAGGCACAGGTTCATGGATGTTATACATGCCAGCAATCAAGGCCTGAAATGCCACACGCTCCAGTTCACAGGTGGGAGGAAATGCACGCTCCCTGGTCTAGAATTCACATAGACTTCACTGGGCCCTTTCAGGGACAGCTCTTCCTCATAGTGGTAGACAGCCACTCCAAATGGCTGGAAGTAGTTCCAGTTGCAAACATGACTACTGCTAGGACCATCCAAGTGCTGAGAAAACTCTTTGCCACACATGGGCTACCAGATGTCTTAGTTTCAGACAATGGGGCTCAATTCTCTGCTACTGAATTTCAGGCTTCCCTAAGGGCAAACCTCATCAGACATGCAACGTCTGCCCCCTTTCATCCGTCCAGTAACGGTCAAGCTGACCGTTAAGGACCACAAAGGGGTCACTTAAATGCATAGTAACTGGAGACTGGCGTCACAGACTGGCAGATTTTTTACTTTGCCAGCATTCCACGCCTTGCACTGCCACTGGGAAGAGCCCTGCAGAACTACGATGGGGGAGGCGCTTGATCATGAAACTGGACAGAGAGAGTGGCAGCAGAAGCCTCTTGACCAAAACCCCCGAGCGGGCTGCAAGTGGGTGATGGGGTGTGGGCTAGAAACTATGGGCATGGGAATCTGTGGGTTCCAGGAACAATCACTAAATCATCTGGTCTCCTCTCTTACGAAGTGGGGCTGGAGAGAGGGAGAGTTGTCAGACGTCACATTGACTAACTCAGAAAGCAGTTTCCAGAACGGCCACTAAGCGAGGACTGCGTCATAAGTCTCTCCCAAGGTCCCCAAACTGGCAAACAAGTCAGCCCATGCATAGACGCTGAAGACTTTCATAGCACAAGCAATGAGGAGTTGGCCGTAGAGGAGGGGGGGTCCAGAAGTGCAACATGGATCCCCTGATGGAGCAAGCCAACCTGACTTTCACAACCGCTATGCCAACTCTGCTGAACAGTCTGACTCTGGGGTGGGCCAACCTGGAAAGGCCAGCCAGAGAGTACCAAATCCTTCTGGCTCAAGTGCATCAAAGGACACTGGTCTGCCCAGCCCGGTGGATAAGCTGGTAGACCAGAAAGTGACTGAACCCCTGAGACATTCTACAAGGGCATGCAATCCTCCTGCTTATTTAGCAGATTATATAGTAAAATAAAGGAACTATAATGTTGTATGTACTTGTGATAATTGTTGACTATGAGACTGTACTAAAACAATGATGGAGCTATAATGTCATTAACTGTCTTATTGTATTGTTAATGGAAACCTATTCATACTATTGTTAAATCTGGTAATTTGTTATTTTCATGCTTATTGTTGCTATGATGTTTGTTCATTCTAAGAGGGGAGGGGTGTTATGTATTGGGCTTAATCGTAACACCAGTGGTAAGCTGGAGCTAGCTAACAGCTCCCAGCAACTCAGACACCCCGTCTCCAGTGCTGCTATTGGCTGCCCCTAGGCAGTAATGGGTTGCTTTAAACCTATTGGCTGCCGCCTAGGGGCCAGGCTATAAATTGCTGCAGGCTGCAGCTCAGTTCCTCAGTTCAGTTCCTGCAAGCAAATAAACATGACCATTGCTGAACTCACTTGCCTTGTCTTCATTCCTGCGCAACGAACTCACTACACAACAGGTATGGTATTAACTAAGACCATGCAAAGTTTGATTGGCAAGTAATGATAATAATTCAGATAAAATTATTGGCACTTCATTTGCATATTTAGTTTATGAAGCTAAATTAGATTAGCCTCATATACCAACTAGCATCATATATGGAAAAGCAATAAAATGATTGGATTTACTTCAGAGTTGATTGAGAAACAAGGTCTGACCTGTTTATCTGGAAATGTTTTTTTTTAACTTTTGCCAAATGGATCCACTAGAGAAAGAAGTCTTGGTGTAGTTAGATGTACAGGTAGTCCTCATTTAATAACCTAGTTCCAGAGTTCTGACAGATGCATACACTCCCATGGTCGCATGATTGCATATCAGATGCTTGGCTATCAGCCCATGTTTAAATTTATTTGCAGCATTCCTCAATCATGATTTACATTTTTTTTTGCTAGATTTGGGCCTTTTAGGCTGATTTATGGTAAAAAAATGTCATATGATTATATGGATTTGCTTAACAACTGGGATGTTTGCTTAGCAATCGCTGCAAAAAAAGGTCATAAAATCAGTTCCAGTCATGTGGGTGCCTCAACTTACAACCACCATGATTTACAATGGAAATTCCAGGCTCCATTATAGTCAGGAGTCAAGGCTTATGGTCTTATATACTTATAGTCATAAGTAACAGGCTTCTTATGTACATAGACTATGGTATGAATTTGTCATAAGGACATATTTCATGACCCTGCTCTGATACTGCCAACTTCCATGTCATCTATAGACTCTCCTTAGAACTTATTTCACTCTAAGAATGAGCTCAGATAAGATGGGGGCTAGAGAGGGAGAGAGCTAAAAAATGGGCCATTGATAAGTCATTCTATTCATTGTAAATCATTCTTTGGAGAAAGTTTTAGGAAGTTTCCTGCTTTAGATGTTTTCTGAGAATAGTATATAAGTAGTGCTGATTTTCCCTGTGATCAACTAGAATATAGAAGTTTATTGTATTTCAATTATCTGACTGAGTATCTTGCTGAGTTTAATCTCAGCTAGTATCTTAGGTATGCAGCCAGCAAGGCTTACCTGGAATATAAATAATAACTTGTTCTCAAGCACAGGCTGAATCCCATAGGTACTGCCTCTCTTTTCAATGAAAGAAATCTATAATTGTTCTGTTCTTTTATCATTGATTTACCATGGTCCTGTCACATTATGCTCTGGGAGTGCATAGGCTTCTTGGATGCTAGAAGATAAAGTTCTTGTGTAGTATTTTATGAAAAACATAATCATACCTATGGATACCACTAAAAGAGTTTATCTGTAGTCCAGGGTTGAACTGTGGAGTCCTTGTTGCTCTCTGAGCTTGGTTATTTGCTGGCAACTGATTCATTATCTACTCCAGTAATGAAAAGTCTGCCAGCAAACAGTGAAGGTCAGAGAGCACCAAGGACTCTGGTTATGTCTAAAGAGGGCACCAATGGATATGTCTAAAACTGTATGACTATTGAGTTTACTTGCTTCCACTCAGTAATTATTTATATGTGATGCAGAGAATTAAAGGTATAGAAGAGACTTGAGAATTAGAGTGTCAGCGACTGCCACTCCCATTTACAGGAAGCAGCCCTTCCTTCTGTTATCATCAGGGTGCCAGAAGTACAACATGTTACCCTTGTATGGCCCTTGGCCCTTGGCCGCTTCAATTGCATGAGATCAACAATGATGCTTCCTTTTTAGCATTTGGGGAGTAAATTGAGCACTGAAGATGCATTTAACTCTTTGGGAGTCCTGACTCATCCTCCAAAACCAGGCCTAAAAGCCATCACTTTAAAGCCCAAAACAGTTCTCAAGTTGACTGGAGTTGTATATCCTGTATATGCATACATATACAGTATGTTAGATGGCAAGGTAGACGATAACAGTGGGACAAACAAATGGAATGATTGGAAGCTACTTATCTTGTCTTCAGTATCCATTCAGGGCTTTTGTCTCTCTCTGCCTCTTCCACTTAGCTTCCAGATTCAAATACTTCTTATATGCCTTACAGTTACAGAGTCAGCAACAGAAAAGAAGAATTTGTTAACGCTCTGCCATCATCATGCTTTCATGTTAAATCAGGATGAGATGAAAGTTAAATTGCATGCTATGTTATGCTTATGATGTACTGACTCCTACTAGCTCCACAGAGAGGGATGCAGTGAGATTTATCAAAGATATAGGAATAGAAAGAGAAGTTTATGTTTGTTACTATTTCCTTTCTGTCATTTTACATGTGCTAAATCTGTCAGATCCAGTGATGCAACATCACCCCTTCTAACCTCTCTTGGCACTGTTGTGACAAAAATATTATTCCAACTATTATTGGCAACATCCATTTTGTTTAATCCTGGAGTCTTGTATTTTTTTTCCTACTAAAAAAAGAAGGCTGTGTGTGTGTGTGTGTATGTGTGTATTTAAAATTAATACTTGAATATTTCATTTTTGTTGAAATGATGTTTTATATATCTTGAACTTGAAAACTTGCCCCCATCAGGAAGACAAAGCACCAAAAAGCAAGAAAAGAAACAATGGTTGGAAACTAACCAAGGAGAGAAGCAACCTGGAACCTAGAGTCTAAACATCTTTTTTATATCATGGCAAGCAAAACTGGATGCGGTATTCCAGGTACGGTCTTACCAAGGCATTACAAAGTGGTACTAATACTTCATGTGATCTTGACTTTATCCCTGTGTTAGCACAGCCTAGTTAGCATTTTTGGCAGCTGCAGTTTAATTTCAATAGGTGTGACTATGTTTGTAGTTTTGCAGCATTAAACAGCATACGGAGAGATATTATGAAAGCACTTTAGCATCACTTTCTCTGAGATTGAGTTGATCTGTCATGGTGATTTTCTTTATCAGTATGGACTGTGACAAGCCTGGCACACAGGCACAGACATGCAAAGATACGTAGTTTGAATCATTGGGAATCAGAAAATGACACACACAGAGTTGTCTTGGCTTTAATGATGCAAAATTTGTAATGTGCAGCATTTAATAGGTCCAGTCTGATGAATATCCAAGACACACTACAGCTGGATACATTGGGAGAATTGTAGGTGATTAATTTGTGCCATAGACATGAAAAGTCATCAATAAGTAATGGATAACCTCATTTCCCTCCCCCCCACCATCTTAATTCTACATTCCTCCTTAAGCACGCTGTTTCTATGAATCTTGACCTAACTCCTAAGCACTACAAATCAAAAGCATTATCAAGTGAACTGTCATGTTATTTCTCAGCCAATAAGGAAATATTGTTATCTCCAATTTATGGCCTTCTTGAAGTCTAACTCTGAGATGAGAACTCGACCAACAGAGCACAGGAATAGAACATGCGAATGACAGCAAAGAAATCTTGGCTAAAAAAATGAAATAAAAGTTATAGCTTGGAATTATGCTGTGAAAAATTATACACAGATAAACATGCTTGTAGAATTAAAATGGAGCATTCAGACGTGGTATTGCTTTGTCCGTTTGTTAAAGTTCTACATACAAGTTAATCTGTTTAAAAGTATATGTTATAAAGGTGCCTGGGCATATAAGGAAATCTACACATAGTGGGTTTTTATATTTAATTACAGTTTATTACTGTGAGAGATTTTTAAAAATTCAAATAACAGATTATGAGTCAGTACATTTTCAGCCCTTTCAGCTTTTAAATTCAAAACCAGCTATGAAAAACAAATGGCACTGGCTTAAAACACAGATATTCCTCATTGCCTTTTGGTTTTTAAAAAAAATCAACCTGTTTATTATAATAATATTGAAGAATCATTGTTGACAGTGTTTCAGTAGGTTTTAGAAACTGTTAAAACATTCTTAACTAATTAAGAACATGCTATCACTCTTCTATACAAAAAGGAAAACAGTGAGAGAATAAAACTGAGAAATTATGAATGCTGTCATCATGATTGACAGTATAAATTCTATAACTCCAGGCCCTATTTGTGTGATGTCAGTGAAATAAAAAATAAACTGACTTCCAACTATGTACTCCACTCATTATTTTTTACATTATTTTAGTGGTTGACTCCTCCTTTTGTAAGAATGAACTTTTGGGTACCTCCAACCTTTTACATTTGGCTGTTTAATGTACTAAAAATATGTAATACAACTTTATAGTTTACTTGCGCCTCCAAAGCTTTACCAACTTGTATGATTTTACCCAGTTAACTTATCTGAGACTTGATTTTAAAAATCTGCATTAAAATTAGATTACTTTTCAGGAATGTTTTAATATTAGAATAATATCTGGTAAAGGTCTGGTCCTATTACAGTACTTCTGACTTCTTTCCAACTACACCTACAAATATTTATTAAAGACATTTAAAGTGTGCTCTCTTGTTAACTATCTATTCTCTGCACATACATGGATATACACTAGTTAGCATACCAGAACCTTAATTTGAATGTGAATTTTCTACATGTGACATAGATTTAAGATTGCACTGAATGAAGCTGGATTTGTAACTGTGTTTATTTGAGAAGCAAAATATTTCTTATAGGACAAAACCTTGTACATGGAAAGTTTGTTTATAAGAATGTATCACCCTCTTAATTTTATACTCTCCTGTCCACACACACACACACACACACACACACACACACGATTTTGACCTTTGAAAATGCGAGTGTAAAACATGTGCTGAGTAATCCACTAGAAGCTTCATATGGTGAAACCTAAGAAAATCAAAGAGAGAACATTCCAAGTTGCAAAACAGGGAAAAATAAATAAATAAATAGGAACTAAGTAAATAAATAAATAAAAACCAAACAAAGAAAAGCAGCAAATCTTGCCAGAAGATGTGTACTGTCACTGCATTACTCATTGTGTGCCAAAATAACTGCCTTTGAAATCACACTAAAAGCAAAATATTGCACAGTGATATTTGTAATTATTGACAGCATCTCTGTGTGTCTACATATGCAATATGTACACACACACATTTGTGTTATACAATGTATATATGTATCTGAGAGAAATAATAACAAAACTAAATCCGTGTCCTTGAACAAAAATCAAAAGAGGAAAAGAAAACGTGTGTTCAGTCCTGCATGGCTCATCTGAATATCCTTGCAAAACAAATCCAAGTGTTTCAAATTTTTGTTAAAAAGGTTGTTAGAATGAGAGAATAACATAGCAGTACAAGGCTTAACTGGTGCAAGGAAAGGAATGATTCAACTGAACACATTCCCTTTTTAATCTATGTAGCTACTTTTAAGTGCAAAACTGCCATTTATGTCCAAGTCTAAGTATTCCTTTTTAAGAGGATTGTCACTACAATAAATAGAGACTTTCCAAGGAGACTTCCAGTAGTAATTATTTTGTCTTGTGAAGTATTAGTAGAAAGCAAACTGTTTTTTTAATGCTTTACTAAATTTGAGGCACACTGCACATTGCTAAAGCGAAAAAAAATCATATTAGTTTGCTCTAGCTTCTTTTGTGAAAAAAGTTTGGCTGCGAGACAGCCCCATGGCAAGAAAAGAAATCGCTGTTTGGAGGATGGGTGTGTATTTTTTCCCCATCTTTCCTTTCTTTAAATTATTTTTCTTTTTTTCAGGCTGATGATCCCCAGGATCTAGCAAGCAATGTCTTAAAGGGGCTGGGGTGGGGTGGGGGGACTTCTGGCTGTAAATGTGCACAATATTCCACATTATATACATGTCATTTTTGAGTACTGTTGGAACGATGCAGTGTCAAATCTGTATGACAGATTGAGGTGAAATCTGGGAAGAGAGAGCCTGTGAAGAAAGAAGTCAGCCACCCTATAGAATTTATCCTGCAGGCTATAAGTAACCAGTTTCATCACATAAAAAGAGGAGTGGAAGAGGGATAATTGTCTGCTAATTTAACTATCTCATTTGGCTGCACTATTATGCACATTAGATCTCAGAGTAACAATGCCATCTAGTGATTTTAATTTAAAAGAGTGGGTGGGAGAGCAATCGAGAGAGAATTATTGTTTTCAATTTTATCAGTGACTAGACGGATGCCAAGGTGCTTCACGGCTTATAAAGCTTCTTCTTTTAATATTTTGATGATTAACCAAGTGGAACATCTGGAATACAAACCAAATAAATGTGGAGAATTAAAAAAAACAAAAAACCAAATTGCTTTTCTGGCAAGAGAAACCTTTAGTTATGCCCTCCAAGTGGGTGTGAGAGAAAACACACCCACTGAAAACCTCCCTAGCTTTAGAGCTAAGATTATAGAAGGGATGTTATGGATCAGTTGCTTGAGGTAGCTTTCGAAACTGTTGCCATTCTTTGTGGGGGTAATTATGCTTTACCAAAAGGCACACACAGCACAATGCTTTCCAGGAAAACAGCCTTCATTTCTGTCCTTCTGGGTTTTCAGTTTCTAACAGGGTGGGTAACCATTCCATGCCGCAAAAGGAAACCAGTCATTTGATTTGTTGTCGCTTTGGCTTGTGCAGTACAGCTGTTCCTTGCGTTTGTATTAGACACAGCAACTTCGCAACAAAGGACACTGCGTTGCATTTTTGGTTGGATAGTGCAGTCCTGGACTACACATCTTTCAATATATTAGGGAGGAGAGATCAGGAATAAACATATATATATATATTTAATATTTATTTAATATATTATTTAATATATTATATATTATTAATATATTATTTAATATATTTAATATATTTAATTCTTTGTTAGTAATTTACACAAATATATATATATATATATATATATATATATATATATATATATATATATATATATATATATATATATATATATATATATTATATATATATATATATATATATATATATGTAGTCATGGCTAGTATGGTTCCATCTTATATCTTTGTTGAATAAGATATAAAGAAGTCAGCCTCTTGTTGTTTAACTACCTTTGAAAAAATGATCATTAATTATCTTTTCTTACCCAGTGGAACAATCTCAAAAATTTGCAGAAAATTATTAGAGTTGGAAGTCAGTAAGCCACCTCTAAATTTAAAAGAAGGGTGAGGTACAGATTTAGAAAAAGAAGTGGAAGAAAGAAATGGAAATGCTTTGGAAATCAGGTGGTTTCCAAAAAAGAGATGCAGTGGACGACATTACATCCCTGGCATTTAACTCCAACTAGATTAGCACAAATACCTCATAATTATTCATCCAAATGTTAAAGGGACTACAGTCAGAAAGCAACATTTTTCATATGTGCTAGACCTGTGAAAAGGTGGTGCCTTATTGGAAGACAATATTTTAAAAAAATAGTTACTAAACAAGAAATAGAATATATACCAGGGTAGCGATTATCACATATTTTTGAGAGAAATAACTAAACTGAACAAAAAAAATTATTAGGTTTTTAATGCTGGCTGCCAAATATAGAATAGAATAGAATAGAATAGAATAGAATAGAATAGAATAGAATAGAATAGAATAGAATAGAATAGCTTCTACAAAATAGAAGCTAGACATATTTAGGGGCCAATTTCATAATTAAAATTACAATTAGTTAAAAATGTAAAAATTGTTTATGCTAATCAGATTGAAATCTATTTAGCAGAGATTAACTAAATAGACTTTAGAGTCTTTTTTGGATTTTCCTTAAAACAAAATGAATCCCTAACGGATGCCAGGCGCAAAACAGAAGCACAAGATTTGGGACAGATATCAGCCTAGAGTTATGGAGCAGGACATCCTAGCCCAGGGCTGTTTATTTGGCATCATATCTGAGCTTGTCCCAGAAATCCATCCCAGGATTTCTTCCTCTCAGGTTTCTTGATTCTTGATAGCTGTATTCAGAGAATGAAGGGTGATATTAAGTTTTGCTAAATTGTGAGGAGACAAAGATCCATAAATTCTGGTTCTGAATGAAATGAACCCCCTTCCTAGTAAGTATATCCATGGTGTTGGGGCGTGTTTTCCTACGTTTGCTTGCCTGCAAACCTTGCCATCACAGCAGGAAAAAGGTGGGATATGGTACAGGTAGACTTTGACTTACAACGACAATCAAGCCCAAACTTTCTGTTGTTAAGGGAGACAGTTGTTAAGTGAGGTTTTTTTACAACCTTTCTTGCCACAATCGTTAAGTGAATCACTGCAGTTCTTATGTTAATAACATGGTTGTTAAGTGAATCTGGCTTCAAAAGGGGATCACATACACCAGGACACTGCAACCGTCATAAATGAGTCAGTTGCCAAGCATCTGAATTTTGATCGTGTGTGACCATGGGGATGCCACAACAGTTGTAAGTGTGAAAAATGGTCATAAATCACTTTTTTCAGTGCTGTTGTAACTTTGAATGGTCATTAAATGAACTGTTATAATTCGAGGATTACCTGTATAAATGGCATCTTCTCTGGTTCCTGGTACAGGAAACTACTTACAGATCTTTCAGTAGGTCTTGATCTATCTCATTTGGAACCTCATCAATTCTCAACCGTCCCATTGGCATATGCAGCAAAGGAAACTCCTGGGACATTATTTTACCAAGAGTATAACTTTACTGATAGATCCACATAGGCACAGTAGAAAGCAAAGACAGTTCTGCCTCTTGACACGAAAAGCTGCACAGTTAAAATTCCCCTTTTCTCCCCTGTCCCACTGTCCATTGTCCACCAATCCAATACAATCTCTTTGTTTTGGGAAAAAATCTGCTCAGCTCAGAAGCTCTCATCGTTGGACCATGAGGTGTTGAGATTCTCCCAGGCCATAGAGGGGTGCACATGAATTCCTCAATTCCCTCCCAGCCACCCATACATTCCAATCATTCCTCCCCATCCCTGGTTTCTGTTTTCTGGCTATGAGTGAAAGTGCAGAGGGAGTCAGCCTTGATCTCAATATTATGTAGCTAGACTACCAACTGGCCAAGTATAAGTTCTTTCTCCTGTCTTTGGAAAGTCATCTCCCCCATGCACCCCAAATAGGTCATTTCAGCCATGATAAAGAGTGTCCTGATTTTGACATTAATCTCTACTGAATTTCTGACTACTAAACTTGCAGATATCATTTAAAAAAAAGTTTGCTAATAGCATTTACGGATTCCAGGATAATATTACATCGTTACAAGGACATGTTTGCTATCTATTCTAGAATAATAGCCACTACAACATAGCATATGCCAAGTGTTTTCCTTATCCCAGAGCTACAGATAATCAGTTCGTTAGATGAAACTAAGTTCTATGTTTGAGCAAGAATAACATCAATTTTTAGCATTTCTAACTGGTTCATTATTGCTTAACATGTTATCGTGTTGCATTAGACTTTTCTTCTCAAATTAATTGTTGCAAACTAAATATTTTTCTTAAAAAGTAAGGGATTTTATATTGCTGATAACTAATTTATTTCAAAACTTCCAGCTTTATTCTGTTCAACATGCATTGATCAGTCATCGCGAATATAATGTAGTTACAGTACCCTCTTATACACTTATGAACTTTATTAATTTTCTTCAAAGCAAGGTCAGACTTAATAAAACTTAGGAAGCTGCCTTGTACTTAGTCCAGCCCTTGGTGTTTTTCAATGCAATGGCCTGTAGGGCTAGAAATAAATTGAATTTGTCATTATCATTCAATGAACTTATGATTTACCTGCAGATTTACCTGTAAGATTTACCTGCATGCAATCTACCACTGAACTATTTACTATTATTTGTGGATTATAAAAATGTCTCCAAACTGTATAGTTTTCATCAATATTTGTTACGTTACCAAGTCAAAACTTACTGGTTTACTTGAATGTTATGAAATAAGCTGTTATGAATGATTTGTCTGAAATGGTATAGGGCAGTGGCTTCCGACCTTTTTGGCCACCAGGGACCGGTTCTGTGGAAAGAGAGGTTTTTCCGTGGACTAGAGGGGGTGTGGTGTCATGGGTGTTGGACTAGAAGACCTCCAAGGTCCCTTTCCACTCTGTTATTCTGTTAAGATGAGTATATCCAACTGTTTACATTTGCTCTGCTATTTTGGAATTGTACTTATATTTCAATCTCCTGATATTTTATACCATTGTTTGATGTTTTACATAAATAGTAGTACTGCTCAATACATTATTTATTTATTTATTTAAAATAGTCCTCAATCACCCTCCAATGCCATTACCTTTTTTCAAAATGTTTTTGAACTTTTCAAACAACCTAATGCCCTGGAATTCCTTGGTGATATTCCATTTTGATACTAGGTGCTAATTCCAGGTGCTACCCCAAAACAACATGTGAGCTGAGATAACATCCTCATCTTTGAAAAAATGGTGGCTTGTGGAGATGAAAAACTTGTGCCAATAATTGTCCATGGGAAACAGCTGAGATTCCACTGCAGGGAACAATCTCACACAGGCAAACCTAGTCAATGAAGCAATAAGGTTATTAACATCCAGGTAGACTGACATGGAATGAAACCCAATTTGTGAAATCTGCTGTTCTTTGTATTATAATTGTATTCTATCCTTAGACTGTTTGACCCATTTTTACCACAATTTATAATTTTGTTTATATAGTAGACTGTGAGAGCGGTGCGGTGGCCTAGAAGTGAAGATGCCCTCCTCCCGCTTGGAAAACAGAGTTCAATCCTTGGCAGCAATAGAAGTTTCTCTATCAGGGCGCAAAGAGAAAATATATGCTGTGACATCTCTATGTAGATGTCAGGAAGGGCATCCGGCCAATGAACTCTCAGCTCCACCCAGTTGCCCTGACCCCATCCCAAAACAAGGGATTAAAGGGTTGTAAAAAGAAAAAAAGTGGATTGTGAACTGCCAACTGTATTTAATCTGTGAAAGGTGGTACAAAAAAGTAAAAATAAACAAGGTAATCTAATTCACAAAAGATGCTTAGATGCTTCTAGGATTGTGTATATGTGGTCCCTTTCAGGAAAGTCAAAATTTTTCTATTTGGCTGTTTAGCCGGGGTAGAAATGAAACCATCTTCAATCCAGGACAGCCATTTCTTGGGATTTCAGCATGTTAAAACAGGCTTGAGCATGCATAATGCTAAAAAGAGATAAATCTCTCAAATTTTCTTTAACTCAAACTTCCACAAGAAAAAGTCCCATTTTCTGCACATGTGTTCTAATGCAGGGGTCCCCAACCTCCAGTCCATGGACCAGTACTGGGCCACAGCATGCCAGCAACCGGTCTGCATAAACAAGCAAAGCCTCATCCATAGGATGCAGGCAGCACACAAAACCATGCCCCCTCCAGTCCGTGGAAAAACCTCTCTCCACATAACTGGTCCCTGGTGCCCAAAAGGTTGGGGATCTCTGTTCTAATGCACAAGTTTATATATTCTTTTTCTAATTTATAAATTTCCCCAGTATAAAATAATTTTGCACAATTTGCACATTGTCATCAAACATGTTCACATACTTTTCCTGTATTGCACACATCTTTAGCAAAGCAAAGCAAGCAATCTGGAAAGTAACAAATGTTCATGATCACTTGTGTTCCACTGAGCATATAGGTTCAAGGGATGTGAATGTGAACCAGGGAAATTTCTCTTCTATATCCATTTAGCCATTAGGGAATCACATATACATTGCCTATTTAGGTGTACAATTCATCACCCAATTTGGAATGTAAATGTAGAAATCTGCTTATGTCCGCAGGGAAGCCTGTAGCTAGATTGGGCATTTTTTGGGGAAGGGGCAAATTTTTAGAATGAAAATATATTAAATATACTGTATATTGAGCTATTGGATTCATCCATTATTTTCTAAAATCAAGAGGTGGGAGAAGGATTTAGTGGCATGCAATCGTGTCTTCTGAAGGAGCCATCTGAGCTCTGATTAGCTTGCTCTTCTGAGCACCAAACTCCCAAAGGGTGAGATTTGGTCTCCTGCCATCTCACCAGCCTCTTTCTGATATCAGAGAATTCTGGCATGATTTTTTTTTTTAAAGAGAGAAATGTAGTGGAATCAAGCAGTGAAAAAGAGGAATCTCCCTGACATGTTCCGAACCAAAGAAAAATTTAGATGAGCTTTTGAGTTACAATAAATATATTTTTCACACTATTGCTTGATATGAAAAAGAAAGTCTTGGAACTGGGGACGTATGGTGAACACAACAGCAACTAAAGAAAAAAAGAAGAAAATTGTCCTCAATTTCTACTGTCCTGGACTGTAACAAGATTTTGTTACAGCTTTTAGACTACTCAGCCCAAATTTAACTTTGTTTTACAGTTTTCAGTTTTAGTAATACTATTTTGAGCAAGATTTTATTCATTTGCACTTTGTGGATATATTTTTACTTATGAGCTCCAGGTTTTCTGTAAACTATAATGTTAAAATGTTAATGCTATATGTAACATTTTATTCTTAATCAGGAGTAGTCCAGATTTTCTTTAACACTAGAAATATTTTGATAGTAGGCTCACTGTAAATGCTACAGAAGAGATATGTATCATCACAACAGCTAAATCCTATTGTATAAATATAACTGAAAAGGACAGTTAGATATTATTTGTGTTGTTTGTGTTCATTACTAAACTCGCAGTTCTTTTTCCTACATTACATGGGTTTGTGTGAAGAAACCCAAAGCCATTTTTTGTTGCATGAGATGAGTGACCAAGTCCAAAATTAGATATCTTGACAATAAATATTTGGTGATACAAATATACCAATCTGATCCTCAAAATTCACTGTGTATGATGGTCTTCCCTTGCACATAATTGGCTGAATTGTCTGGACACTTAATTCTACTAAACTAATTTTTAAAAAGGTAGTCTTCAAATCGTCAGAATGCAACAGAGGCCAAGCAATGAAACATGATGGAATAATAATAATAGAAGACTGAAAACAAAGACATAATGATCTGTTGTTTCAAATCAAATTCAAAAGAAGAAGATATCTGAAAAGAATGCATCAGTTCTGGAAAGAATCATAGCCGGAATCAAAAACAAAGGCAAATGATGATCAACATTATTTTCTAATATTTATTTATTTATTTATTTATTTATTTTATTTAATTTAATTTTTATACCGCCCTTCTCCCAAAGGACTCAGGGCGGTGTACAGGGCAATACAATAAAATACAATATATAAAAATTAAAAAAATATTAAATACAATAGCCTAATTCAATAGATTACAAAACGTTAAAATACCCCTAAACCCATCAGACCAGGCCGGCTTGTTCAAATAAATATGTTTTTAGGTCACGTCGGAAGGAGCGAAGGTCGGGAGCCATCCGGAGCTCCACCGGTAAACGGTTCCACAGGTCTGGCGCGCCCACAGAGAATGCCCTCCCCCTGGGGCCGCCGGTCTTTGACCGACGGCACCCTAAGGAGGCCCTCTCTGGGAGTGCACTGGACGAAGGGAAGTTGATGCTGGAAGCAGATGTTCCTGTAAGTAACCCAGACCCATGCCATTTAGGGCTTTATAGGTCATAACCAGCACCTTGAATCTTACCCAGAGGACAACCGGAAGCCAATGCAGCTCACGGAGTAGAGGTGTTACATGGAAGTATCGGGAAACTCCCACCACCACTCGCGCGGCTGCACTCTGCACCAGCTGGAGCCTCCGAGTAGTCCTCAAGGGCAGCCCCATGTAGAGAGCATTGCAGTAGTCCAAACGGGAGGTCACGAGTGCATGAGTGATAATACAAAATAAAGAACTGGAAGAACTGCAAAAGTCTACCCAGGACAAAGAAATTGAAGCCTTGCCAGAAGTAGCTCAGATGGTAGAGGCAAACCAAGGGGAGTTGGTAGTGAAGGAAGCCAGCATGGTTATTGAGTTATTTTCATTCCCTTCTCCTCAGAAAGAACAAAGCCCTCTGACTTAAAAAAAACAAAACAAAACAACAACAACAAAAAAACCAAAAGGAATTGAAACAAGGAATAACCAAGCATCTAGAAGAGCACAAAAAGAGCAAAGTAAGGTTGCTTGTATTGAAGCCTGTTCCAAAGAAACAGCAAGAACAAGTATCAAAAGATGCCAAAGCTGTAATATCCAATATAAGCACCAGCTCAGTGAGAGAAACAAACAAACATACAGCACAGTTGAATACCTTGCATGCAAAAATCAAGAAACAAACAAACAAAAAAGCCAAACAGTGCCCCTGCACAATGGAAGTTCACATTGAAAAAGAAGATCAGCTTGCTAAGATCAAATGTAAGAACCAGAAGACTAAAGAATACCCGATCATGAAACTTCACCTACAAACAAGGAAGATCAAGGAACCACTGGAAATAATAAAGCAGCAAATAACAGTGATAGCCAGGAAGATCAGCAGATATGAAGTTCAAACTGCAAACTATAGGCGGAATCTCCAGTTTGAATGATTTCTACCAATCCTGAAGTGAGAGACTGCAGCGAACAATTGACACCTGACAAAGAAGAAACAGTGCAGCTCTGCGTGCAGCTACGGGACAACCCAAAGAAAGACAACAAGAATTTGGCTTGGATGAAGGAGGTAGATAAGGATTTTTAAAAAGCTGAAATGAAAGGACTTGTAATAACAGCAGAAAATGTGAAGAAAAAGACAAGAAGATCGAGCACCAGATGAATTTGAATTGCATGGTTTTTGGTTAAAATATCTGACTAGTCTACACCCATTCATTGCCAGGTAATAATAATAATAATAATAATAATAATAATAATAATAATAATAATAATAATAATAATAATAATAATAATAATAATAATTTTATTTATATACCGCCCTTCTCCCGAAGGACTCAGGGCGGTGAACAGGGCAAATATATATATAAAAATACAAAAATACAAAAGTTAAAAGAAAATTAAACATATGCCCGACTAAAAACAGTAAATACAAATATTAAAAATGACCATAAAACCCAACCCATCCCCCATCAGGCCAGGCTGGCTTGTTCAAATAAGAATGTCTTCAGATCGCGACGGAAGGAGCGAAGGTCGGGCGCCATCCGGAGCTCAACCGGCAGCCGATTCCATAGCTCTGGGGCGCCCACAGAGAAGGACCTCCCCCTGGGGGCCACCAATCGACATTCTCTGATCGGTGGCACCCTGAGGAGGCCCTCTCTGTGGGAACACACAGGGCGGAGGGAAGTTGATGCCGGCAGTAGGTGCTCCCTAAGGTACTCCGGACCCGTAGTTTAACGACATACTGCAAGGAGGCAAAATTGAAGATTGGTTAACATCTGGTAAATTTTACCTGTTAGTGAAAAGTCTAACAAAACAGGTTGCACCAGGCAACTACAGACCAATGATCTGCTTACCAACAACCTTCAAATCGTTAACTGGTATTGTAACTGATGCAGTTCAATAGCATCTAGTTCAGGGGAGTCAAACTGCTGGCCCGTGGGCTGGACGCGTCACCAGGAAACCGCATCCACCCCATTGCCGGGAATGGGGGAAAAACTCCGATACACTGTGCAACGTCACGTGATGTCACGAGTTTGACATGTCTGATCTAGTTGAAAACAAACTCTTTCCTGAGGAGAAGGGAAACTGCCCAAACAGCAAAGGAACAAAAGATCAATTTCTAATTGACAATTGATTTTCGAAAACTGAAAAAGAAGGAAGACTAACTTGAATGTGGCCCGGGTAGATTACAAGAAGGCATTCAAATCCCTGTCACAAGATTGCATATTTAAGTGCTTAGAAATAACAAGAATCAATAGAAACATCAGAAACTTTGTGCAAATATCAATGGCACAATGGAAGATTCAGTTGATGGTCAATGGTGATAGACTGGGAGAAATTAATATCAAGAAATGAATCTTTCAAGGAGACTCAGTGTCCCCACTACTGTTTGTAATTGCATTGATTCTTCTATAAACAATACTGAACAGGTCAGGCCATGGCTCTCAAACAACACAAACACCTGCTAGGCTATCCTATCTCCTTTACATGGAGAATTCGAAACTGTATAGAAAATCACTATATAAAATAGAATTGCTATTGAACATTGTCTCTATAAATAAACAGACAAGATATTACAATGGAATTTTAACTGGGCAGATGTGCCACCCTCATCATCAACAGGGGATAAATACAGAAAAATGAACGAATCAAGATATCCTGTGGAAATAATACACAGAATCTGGATGCAGATGATCACTACAAATACCGAGGCATCCTTCAAATTGACAACATCAAGCACACTGAAGTCAAGAAAAAGAGAGAGTAAAGAGTGAAGAAGGTCTTAAAGGCCAACCTCAGTGGAGGAAATACCATCAAGGCAATCAACACCTGGGCAATTCCAGTCATTAGATACACAGCTGGAATAGTGGACTGGACTGAAGCAGAACTAAAAGCTCTGGATAGGAAGACCAGAAAAATAATGATAATGAATCATGCCCTTCATCTTCACAGTAATGTTGACAGTAATGTTGACTACTTACCAAGAGAGTATGCTAAATAAATAAATAAGTGAGTGAGTGTGCAATCTTGCAAGTACCAAACAGTTGAATAGAAAAAAAGGGCATTGGAAGAATATCTGAAGGACAGTGAAGAGGATGCACTAAAAGTAGTATAACACGAAGACTTACTGAATCCCCAAAAGACCAAACTGACTTATTAGGGAAAATTAAATATAGAAAAGAAACATGGCAAAGCAAAGTATCATATGGCCAGTACATTAAAAAATATTGTCAGGCAAAGCAGATCACAAGACCTTCCAATGGCTAAGAGCAGGAAAATTGAAGAAAGAGACCAAGGGACTAATTCTGGCTACACAAGACCAAGCCTTAAGAACAAATGCATACAAAGCCAGAACTGAGAAGATACCACAGGCAGGAAATGCTGCCTCTGCAAAGAAGCTAAAGAAACAGTGGATCACCTCCTGGTTAGTTGCTGCAAGACGATTGCACAGACTGACTGCAAATGATAGCATGACAAAGTAGCAAGTAGATTTAAGTTGTAGTTAAGAAAGACAAAAGTCTCTGGAAAGTGGATGTTGCAATACCTTGAAGTAACAGAATAGAAGAGAAAAGAGAAAAATCACAAAATACAAAGACCTACCAATACAGATAGAATTGCAAAAGAAAGCAAAGATAGTACCAATAGTAATAGGCACCTCGGGTGCAGTCCCAAAACATCTGGAGCACCACATAAACACCATTAACACTGACAAAATCACTATTGATCAATTGCAAAAGGCAGCTTGGAACAGCTGGAACAGCTGACATCCTGTGACAAAATCCTAACACTATCTCAACAACAAACCAACAGCCTATTCCAGGTCCTTGGTAAGCACTCGATAGGTGAGCAAAAATGCCAATATCTAGTTGACTCAGAAACAACAACAACAACAACAATAGTGCATATGCAATAAAGATGCTGATACAGGAAAATTCCCTACCAGGAGAGGCAATACCTCTGTAAATCTGGACACCCAAAAACAACAGAGCATGTGCTTCTCCAGTGCCTGTAACACAAGAGACATTTGCACGAGCCTCCTTTCACTATTATTATATAAATATTCGTGGTGTACAGGACAATGCTATTATTTCTCTGCTGCTTGCAGATACTAAGCCTGCCACAACATCCTGTGTTGCCAGTTTCCTCATAGCAGTGCTTAAGATCCATCAGTTTGTTAGTTAAGAGTGTTTTGTGTTGTGATAGATCTAGTTAGCCGTATATTAACTCATTAGAAATATATTTGATTCTGTTTACAAAGAGGAATTTTAATTCTGACAACAGTTCAATCACAACAGGCAGTGAGGGCAGTACAATTGCTCAGTCTGAACAGCTCAGTAGCTCATAAAGGCCAGCACAGTTTTTGTTCTGTGCCAATTGTGAGGACTCTATGTAACTGTGGCAGATCATGTGACCCAGATTGAATTAGATAGATAATGGGATAGGACAGGCCCTGTCATATCTGAAGAGCTGTAATTGTATCCCCTGGCCTTGAGGTAATTAATTAGACTAGCAATATACCCCCGGTTTATATATTTTAAAATTATTATTCAAATTCTGATACTTTTTTATCGAAAAAAGTGACTTCTCCATTCCTCTTTTCTCCTTTATGGTGTTTTTACAGCAACACTTAGAAAGAATAAGACTTATGCCATCACGGTCCTGTGGTTGGGATATAGGCAAATACATATTTGTACCACATAATTTGTCTTAGATTTCTAGACTGATACCACAGTATTACCATACCTGAGGGCTGATAAACTCATTTATGCTAATCTCTGTTCTTTGTTTACTTGTCAAAAGATAGCTTAATCTAACTTCTGAATAAAGATTCCCAGCTGTCTAATTTTGTAAGAAATCCCATTGATCTCATTTTTCTCTGTGAGCAAATCAAGGATTTGGACAGGGTTTTATATTTGGATCATCTTCTGTTCTTCATTCCCTCTAAATAGTTCAAATTAGTCTAAGATTAAACTCCTGTTTAAGCTTACTCTTACTCTTATCCCAGGGATATTTTCAAATTTTCCCACCTTTTCCATCTCAAAATAGTTGTAGCATAATCATGGCAAATTAACTGCAGACCTCGATTGAAAAAGTGACTAGCATCATACTGCAAAATAGTACAGGCCTGATATAGCTGCTCTCTGAAACGTAATAGGAATAAATTCAAAACTTACATTTTGTGTTTAATCATTTCTTCATAACCCTTCCATTTGTTTTGATAAAAATCCTTATAGACAGCTTTAGGTGAACCTAAGAGAAGACAATCCTATAAAATAATTTTATTTGACAGATACTGTGCCCTTATATTAGTATGTATTTTTTATGCTGCAGCTCCATCTAGCAACGATCATTGGAAATTCACAATCTTATTTATTTTATTATTTATTTATTTAGAACACAGTTTGACAATCCAATAAATATTGTTCTTTTGATATAATGCATATCAGCAAATAAGTTAAAATAAATAAATAAAGAGGACACCACCAAAAAATAAAATGAGCAGTACAACATTTAAAGTCAAGACAATATTAACAGAAAAACAAATCAGATTTAAAAACTGAAGAGAAGAGAAGAAAAGAGAAGAGAAGACAAGAGAAGACAAGAGAAGACAAGAGAAGACAGAAGACAAGAGAAGAAATATTGCTAATACAGTTAATGGTAAATACAAACCATTTAAGAATTTATCATGCCCCTGGAAAAATCTCATTAATTTGGGTTATTCAATTTCTATACTCAAAATGGAATGAATAATTTCAAAACACTTGGGCACATAAGTCTGTTGGTTCCTCCCCCCCCCCAAATATTTTTTTCTCTGTTTTGGTATAACCCATAAATTACATAGGAATTTATAGCCTTCCAGAAGTTATGGTACAACTTATAGCAGAACCATCTAATGCTGTTAATACAGTTTCCCACCCAACTTTAAAATATGACCTTGAGAATAAAGCAGTTAGGAAGGATTTTGTCTTTCAGAAAAAATTGCTTTGTTAGCAAAATGGCATTAAATATTTGTCAAAAAAGAATATATAATTCATATTTAATAGATGGCATATAATTATGAATAAAAAAGGATTCAAGAAACACTTAAAAGTACCATAGGTGAATGTGAATAGTACTAATGATTGATCTAGAAACATAAAAAAATGAAATGTTAACATTTTCTTAATTTAATTTGGGATTTCACAAACAATCCCTTTTCCGAAGTTGTCTTCTAAACTGCCCCAGCCAGCTATGATACATTACCTTCCTATTAATTGAATGTGATATTTTGCCAAGAATTTGATTTATGAGTTATATATTCAGTAGAAGAGATCTAAGGCAGCAATAACATAGCCAAAAAGGTAGGGTTTTATACGACCGACTGGTATCAGTGACAATGGCTATATTTTTTTTGTTCATTACAAAGGAATGTTTAAAAATGTCTGCCCCATCAGTAGGACAGGACCACAGCATAAACAGAACCTGACTGTCATACAGTTCCTGATGTTACTCATCAGGGCCCTAACCTTTTCTTCCTCCCTTTCCCTTTAAGTCTTGGCCACTGCCTAGACAAGCTTCTGCAATTTTCTTGGCAAGATTTTGGAAGTGGTTTCCTTCCCTTTGCCTGCTTCCAAGGGCTGAGAGAAAATTACTGACCCAAGGTCATACAGCTGGCTTCATGCCTAAGGCAGGACTAAAAATGCATTGTCTCCAGCTGGTGCCTTAACCACTACACCAATCTGTCTCTCTTTAACTCTCCCCATCATGCTGCATTCATTCATAACCCTGATTGTTACCTTCAAAGGACACCTATAGAATTCAGTCAGGGACCAGAGGATTAAGGCCTAGATGCCCTTACGAGGAGGTCAGCTCTTGGCCACTGCAGGAAAGGTCACACATAATTATCTTGGCAAAACTAAGGAAGTGATGTGCCATTGCCTCTTTTTAAACTTCCCAGTATTGTCTACAGCTCTGGTAGTCCTCACATACATGTAGTTATAGGTCCACCCCTTCTTAGTTTTCCAAGAAGGCTGGCCCAGGCCTGCTAAGTACTTCCACATAGCTAGATATAGAGCCCCTCAAGTCAAGCCCCTCAAGTCAAACAGGGACGCGGTGGCTCAGTGGGTTAGGACGCTGAACTTGTTGATCGGAAGGTCGGCAGTTTGGCGGGTCGAATCCCGAGTGTCGCGTAGCAGAGTGAGCGCCTGTTACTCGTCCCAGCTTCTGCCAACCTAGCAGTTCGAAAGCACGTAAAAATGCAAGTAGAAAAATAGGGACCACTCCGGTGGGAAGGTAACAGTGTTCCGTGCGCCTTTGGTGTCTAGTCATGCCGGCCACATGACCACGGAGACGTCCTCGGACAAGCGCTGGCTCTTCGGCTTTGAAACGGAGATGAGCACCGGCCCCTAGAGTCGGAAACGACTAGCACGCATGTGCGGGGGAACCTTTACCTTTACCTTTAAGTCAAACTTGAGGAATTTGTCTTTAACTTGGTCTTTATAGCCACAGAGCTTTTCCAGAGCCTTGTGGGATCAGAGTGGCATGGTTTGCTGATCTCCAGCTAAGGAGCCTCCTCCTCCTCCTCCTCCTCCTCCTCCTCCTCCCTCTGAATTTCTGAATATCTTATTTCAGGGCTCCACCATTTCTCTCAGTTTAACAGCCACATCAACATGCCCCAAATGGATTGGATTAGAACCTATTTAGAGAAAGTGGGGAATTCAGGTTTTTAAAGGGAATGTTAGTGACTGCTTTAAACCTCTGCAAGGTATATGGTGAAGAAAAAATAAGTAGCAGTTTTCTTGGGAGTAAGGTTCACCCGCATGGAGTGAGAATTGTTAGGTTAACGGCTGTGAGGAAAAAGAACAAAGGAAGAGACAAATGCAAGGTAAGGCCAGAAGGAAGCAAAATCATGGAGAAAAGTACTACTGCAGCTCTCCACTCAGGCCTGTAAAACTCTGCCCAGGGGCCTGGCTTTGAAATAGCACCCTTTTCTGATAGAGCCTGGGCCATTTTCTCAGGAAGGGACTCAAAGGATGTAGCTTCATGGACTAAAGAAAAAAACTCAAGACCAAAGGACATCAACTTGTGTTTCCAAACAGAGCTTCTGTCTTTAACTGAACATTATAATGTAATGTAATAATCTGACAGAACTTCCAGGAGACTATTATTTGTTCTAAAGCTCTATTGCTGAGATGTGGCCGGTGTGTGGTGTAGTTGGTTCACATAGTGTGGTGGGATGGAGGGTTTGTTGTCACTGTGTGTTGGGGGGAGAGCGCACGGGGGGGGGGGGAGGCTTAGCTAATCTCAATGTACACATGTTGTACTTTGACAATAAAGGTTTATTATTATTTTATTATCTTAAAGGAACATGTATGAATCAATCCATTCCCCAACTTCTTCGGTAAGTCCTCTTGTAAATGCTTATTTGTTCCTCACCTGTCTACACAAAGGAGTCAAGAAGTGAGGGGCCTTTTGAAGACTGGAATACCTCCCATAATCCAACAAATGCAAAAAGAAAAAAGAAAAAAGGGGGGAGGGTCTAATTCATTGCTCCCACCTACTGTGCAGAAGCTATAAGGTAATAGTGGGCCATACTTGTATCTCTGCCTTGATTTTGATGCATGATTAAGTCCCATCTCAGAGTTACCTACAGTCGTATTGGAAAGATGTTGTGTTCTAAAGGGTTCGACAGCGATTTTCTTGTTTTAGCTCAAGAAGATGAAATCAAGGAGGACTAGATACTTAGCAATAAAGTGATTCTTGGAGTTTTTTTTTTCAAAAGGGTCAAAACAGCGTACAGGAAAAATATGCCAAGTTCAACCCTCTCAACAGATGCAACATACACATCATGTCTGTTCCTGTTAATTATAAGACTATTAATTTGAGTATTTTAGCTCAAATTAATAATGCTTATTGCCATCTGCTCAGTAAAAATATGTCAGACTCAAAAGGGTAGGGTAGATTTGAGCTCCAACACAAGTCAGCATTGTAGACAAGAATCCTGCTTCAAACACAAACACAATCTGGGGAAAGCTAACTTGCTGGTTTTCTCAATCACTGGGCTTCCTTTTGCCGCTTTACTGCTTTCACTTTTTAATATGTGAGGAACATCTCCCTCTAGTGTTTAAAATAATACATTTCTGATTCTCACCATCCCAAGCAAGTCTAAAAGCATAAAGAAAAGGAGGCATTTTTCCCATTCTGCAATATCAGCATATCAGATTTTGAAGTAGTTCTAATATGCTTTCAGAAAATATGTCAATACGTTGAACTTTAAGAAACTGTAGCCTTCCCATTGTTATATTTCTCAGCATTGATGATGCTGGAATTGTAGTTTAGCAACAGTGGGAGGCCCACAGGTTCGCCACCCATAGTTTAAAGACAGGTTTACCAGCCTTAGCTGTTTGAAGACATGTGGACTTCAAATCCCAGAACTCCATGGTGGCTGAGGAATTCTGGGAGTTGAAGTCCATACATCTTAAAATGGCCAAGGTTAAGCATTGGTTTAAGGCAGTGTTTTTCAACCACTGTTCCGCGGCACACTAGTGTGCCGCTAGATGTTGCCTGGTGTGCCGTGGGAAAAATTGAAAAGTAATTATAAAATACTTTCTTTGTGTTTATTTGATTCCTATTCAAGAGAATTACTTTATATATAGTCAATATAGGCACAGAGTTAAATTTTTTAACATTTTCTAATGGTGGAGTGCCTCGTGATTTTTTTCATGAAACAAGTGTGCCTTTGCCCAAAAAAGGTTGAAAAACACTGGTTTAAGGTGTCACGATACACTATTAGGAGAGCCTTAGCTTTTGAAGACAATTAAGTGAACTTATTTAACATAAATCTCTTTTACTCCCTTTGGCATTCATAAGCTTAAAAACATTCACAAATCCAAATATTTTAGATTTGATAGAATTTAGAGTTTGATTCTGTGTTCTAATAAAAAAAAGTCAGTGGAAAGGATAAAGGAGAATGTTTGTAGGTCAGGGTTGAAATGAGGGGTCCTTGGTGCTCTCTGAGCTTGGCTGTTTTCTTGCAGACGTTTCATGACCAAACTAGGTAATGTCATCAGTGCTAGTCGTCAGTTACTTGGTTTGGGTAATGAAACATCTGTCAGAAAACAGCCAAGCTCAGAGAGCACCCAGGACCCCTCAGTGGAAAGAATTCAGTATGAACTGGATTGTGGCATCTTGGCTTCAGCTTAACAGTTTATTCATGAGACCAAATGAATAATGCAGAAAATTGATAGTTCTGTAATATATATGCTGTAAAAATACAATGTCATAGCAGCTTGGGGGCTGAAATGTTCCTATATATCTCCCAGAATCTGTGTGTACTGAAAAACCAAATTATATCTGTAATCTGTCTGGAAAGAAAAATGTGCAATTCCTATAGTGATACCTCAGATAAATATTCGGAAAGCAGCAGATGAGGTGGACAATAGCAAACAGCTTTACCACCAATCTCTGCATATACTGGCATTTTCCAGAACTGACTAGGGTCTCCAGTATGACAGTATGAATATATTAATGTATTAACATACAGAATCCTTTTTCTATAATAAAATGGTACTTAAACAGCCTACATATATTTAACATCATGGCAGCAGAAGCAAACTGCGTTTTATTTCAGTGGATGTTTCTGTGCCATGATTTAAGACAATTTAAAATGCACAAATATATTATTATTTTTTTTAAAAAACAGTACTGGCATCCATTCTTCTAATATTGGAGATAATGCCAGGCTGCATCATGGCCAATATTTTTTCTGTAGGCAAGCAGGCATACTTAATTTTCAATAATTTGAATGCATGGGTACTTATCGGTGTAGTATATATTTCTTTTGAAATCAAAATGGACAGTGTAGCAGAGTTTTAGATTTTCAGGGGGGGTGGGGGAAGGCAACCCCACATATACAAAAGTCCTTCCTAATTGGGGTGAACTATATGTATACTGTTTTCTCAGACCTAGCACTTCTTTATACTACAAATGGGGTTCAGTGGCATATAAGCTTTTATCCCTTAATGACCAAAGAGAGCATTGTTTGCACCAATGGATGGAGGCACACCACTGCCTTCATCATTGCAAAGGGAAAACTCACTCATGTAGGAACTCTAAATCTGCACTGAAGACCACATGGAACCCCAAACTCCTCAAGTACCAGAAAATTAGATTTGGGCAGATGAATGAAACTGGCTAGAACGGTAAAATGACATGGCTAACAGGCTTCCAATTGCTGTGAATTTAACGGAATTTTCTTAACTGTGGGAACCTGTTTGGCACGTTAACACTTTAAGTTAAGTGCCTGCAATGTACATTTAATTTAGATTTAATAACACCATTTTTTCCTTTATGGAAGCTCAGTCAATTATTGAAAATGTTTCTTGAGGTTCAGCAATTATTTAAGGGGTGTATTTACAGCAATATAATTAGTTCAAATAGCATGTTCTTAGAAGTAGCATATCTGGAACAAATTTCAATATTTGTTAACAAAAAGGATTTTTATAGCACAGTAATTTGGTAATAATCCCTAATAAAACTTAGCCTGTCAGTCTATTCAACAAACCACCCCAGAAAATCATAGGCCAGTGTCAGATTTACCACTTTTGATAAGGTTGTATTAGGGAGCTTAGGCTTCAACCATAGAAGAGTCTGGATGAGATGTATTATTGAGTGGTTATCAATAAACCACTTTATGACTTGGGCCCTGGTTACTCTGGGACCATATTCTTCAAATAGAAACTGCCTATCCTGCATGCTCTGGAGAGGACCCTGGAAGGGATGGGGCTGTGGATGTGTCACAAACCAGATTCTCAGTTTTTACCATGAGGCAGCTTTTAAATCTACCCTGTCCCTTTCCTGGTTATGTTTTATAAAATGCTGAAGAGTCCTTTCCAGGAGGGGATTTACATCTTTCTGACAACATCAGCAGGTTTTTTTAAAAAATTATTATTAAAAGCTTTATCAATAGTACTTACTAGTTTAAATGGTGTGGTTTCATGAACATTTTATTGATGTTATATCTGTTATAAGCTGTATACAGTCATAAGAACAGGCAGCATACAAACGTTGTATTTGACATAACAGCAGTCTTCCAATATTTGATGGGCTTTCGCATCAAGAGAAGAGGGGGTCAACTTGTTTTGCAAAGCACCTGAGTACAGGAAAAAAGTAATGGATGGAAGCTTATCAAGTACAGATCCAACCTAGAGCTAAGGAGAGATTTCCTGTTGGTGAGAACAATTAATCAGTGGAATGGTTTACCTCTAAAAGCTGTGGGTTCTCCATCACTGGAGGTTTTTAAGAAGAGACTGGACAGCCATTTGCCATTTGCCTGGAATGGTATTGAGTCTTCTGCTTGAGCAGGGGGTTGGACTAGAACAGGGCTTTTCAACCGGTGGTATGCGTACCACCTGTGGAACATTAGCACGTGACAGGTGGTACACGGCCCTGCCCAGCCAAGTGTAGTGGGGGAGGGAACGAGCCAGCGCAATGCAGGACTTACTGTGAGAGAGTCCTCTGGAGCTGCAGAGTGGCTGGGGCCAGGCAAAGGCCCCAGGCTCACTTCTGGCTCAACTGGAAGAGAAAGGAGGAGGGGGGGTTGGAGACAGGAGAGGCTATAAAAGGAGGCAGTTTGGGCAGGAGAGGGAGAGAGAGAAAAAGACACAGTCTTGGGAGGAGGTGGAGTCATCTGTAGCTGCACTGAGGGGAAAGAAGGAGGAGGATGGGGGGAGAAGAGAGGAGATCAAGCAGGCTGGCCATCAGCTGATTTACAACTTCTGTGGTAGCCATCTGTGCTGGCAGGAACAAACAGGCCAGAAACACAGCGGGGGAAGGGTCACCCTCCACGAGGAATGAAGAAAGGCAGCAATGAAGAAAGGCTGGCTTTCCAGCAGGGAGGCTATACCTTTAAGAGAAAAGAAAAAATAGACCAGAGGAAACAAGCCTCCAGCTGCTGCTGCTCCGGCTGCTCGAGAGGAAAAGTTTAATGGCAGAAACAAAGTGCCGTTTCAGCTGAACAAACCAGGAGAATGGAAAGATTCTTATGTGCTTTTGTGACTTTGAAGTTCTGTGATTTGTGCAATGTGGGCTTTGTGTTCTTAAGGAGTTTTTAGCAATTTCAATTTGGCTGATGGCTGATGTCTCGTGTTAGCTTCTATTGCTCTGCTATTGTTAGCTATAAGTTTTGCTGCAAGGGATTTTGAAGTGTTTTTCTCCTGAATGGATTTTGCCTGTAGCATTCCTTTACTTATGAATGGAGCCATTTGGGGAGGCTGCCTTAGCCGGCAGCCAGTACTTACTACATTTTTTTTTCTTCCTTAAGTGCTAGCTGCCGGCTCCTTAACTTTCCTTTCTAGCCAGTAGCTAATTCTTAAAGGGGAATTTGCCTTTTTAAACTAGTTCCCTCAGCGGCTTGTCTTTTCTGTCTTTTCTGGAGGCTTTTCCTTGTTTGATAAATACATGGAAGAGGGAAAATATGGGGTTGGGTTTTTTTTTCCAAATTCTTCCTTCAGAAGGAGATGGGAATTAGAAAGAGGGAGGGAGGGAAGGAAGGAAGTCCCACGTTAGCAGTTGGCCACCAGCAGCCCTGCCATTGACTTTGCTTGTCAAAAGGTTGCAAAATGGGATCACATGACCCTGGGACACTGTGACCATCATAAATATGAGTCAGTTGCCAAGCATCCAAATATAAATCACATGACCCTGGGCATGCTGCAATGGTCATAAGTGTGAAAAATGGTCATAAGTCATTTCAGTGCAATTGCAACTTTGAACAGGTTTTTTTTTGGTCATCAAGTTTTTGACACTTTGCTAGGTGGTACTCGAATATTGTCATATCCTAAAAGTGATACAATCAGCGAAAAGGTTGAAAAGCCCTGGACTAGAAGATCTCAAAGATCCCTTCCAACTTTGATATTCTCTTACTATTTCTTCTTCTTCTTCTTGTGCCACATCTGTTATCGGACGTTGGCGATCATGTTGGCAATCCTGTTTTTATCAGCAGCCACACAAAAAAGTGCTGTTGAGTTTTGTCCAAAGCAGTCCGCTAGATTTTGAAGCCATGATGTTCTTCTTCTGCCTGGACCTCGTTTTTCTGGTTGTCACATCACATGTCCGAAATATTCTAACTTTCGTTTTTTAATTGTTTTGATGATTTCCCTTGTCTTTCCCAGGCAGCTTTTCACCTCCTCATTTCTGATCTTGTAACAGCCGCCTGTAAATCCACATTTCAAATGCTTCTAATCTCTTCAGCTGGCCTTCTGTCAGAGACCAACTCTCTACTCCATAGAGCATGATATAAAAAATATAACATCTGACAAGCTTGATTTTCAATCTCGTTACTATTTGTATGCTGCCTATTCTTATGACTGTGGACAGATTTGAAAATAAAAATGAATACAAAGGTGTTTGTTTTCTGTTTATTATTTCGTTTTGGGCATTCTTTTATTATAGACAGCTACATTTTTCATTTCTTCTGTTTTAATTTTTTCCCCAGTTTTAAACCATACTTAAATGTTATGTTGCTTTTATGACTAACTCAGAGATCTTTGCTGTTGAGCAGTAAAATAAGAGAGATAAAATTTTAAAAAATGAATAAAACTAATGAATATCACCAGAATTAACCTATTTTAATTTTCCAAAAGCACCAGCTGACTTCTTTTTGTTAATTTGAAGTGCACAATGTAAAGCAGAAAAATCATGTATTGTCCAATCACAGTGAAACTAGGAACAGCTCATTAAATCAATTATGCTCCTTTGGTCATTCACACCAGAGCTGACTGGCGTGAAGCAGTGTTTCAAAGCAGTCCATGTTACTAATAAACCATCCTCTGTTATGAAACCAAAAGTCTCCACTGCTTCATCTGGAATTTGTGATACAATTTATTTGTGGCACAATCGTTCTGAGTTATTCCAGAGGGCAGGATAACAAAGAATGCATTTAAATGACATGGAATTGGAGTTTAGTTGAAATGGGGGCGGGGAGATCCTAATGACGAGAGCTCTTCAATAATAAAAGTGGCTCTCCTCCAGTGGCCATCTTTTTAATATAAACTGAGGGGCTGCTAGGTTGCAATATCAGACATTTACTTCAGAGAGTAAGAGAGAGACAGACATTAATCTTCTTCAAAGACTTGTTTCTGTGATAGAAAATCTTGATTTCATGGTTTGGCTGAAACCTTATATATCTTTTGTATAAGGTTTCTTGCTTGACCAGTAGTTTGGTCTAGCAGAGGTCCCTTCCAACTCTGTTATTGTGTGAAGAGCCCATAGTAGTAGATTTCTGCCCTAGGCAGGGGCTTGGAGTAAACATACTCTAAGATCACTTCCAACCTTTAACATTCTATGACTTTGAAATTGTAAATTTTTGCCTGTGTTTGCTTGCAAATTAAACAGTGATTTATGAACTCACAAGTCTCACTATGTAAAGCAACAATGATTTTCTGTCAATTAATGAGGAAAAAAAATCAAGATTCTCTACCTCCTCAGCCAAACCATGAAATCAAGATTTTCTATCACAGAAACAAGTCTTTGAATAAGATTAATGTCTGTCTCTCTCTTACTCTCTGAAGTAAATGTCTGATATTGCAACCTAGCAGCCCCTCAGTTTATATACTTGCCGGCCACACCCCTTCTATTCTATCTACCTATCAAAAAGCAGCAGGAGAACATTCTCTCTTCAAACAGCTGGAAAGCTATCCCATTTTTCTTCTCCACAAGTATATTAATGCACTGTTTCAGCCCTAGACAATTTGGGAAAGAGTGGCTGGAGAATGTGGACACAAAAAGTGAATCCTCCAGAGAACTGGGATGGAAAAGCAATCCTAGGAGTCACTGAATTTGGTTTTCTTAATGGAGGAGGAAAAATAGATTGATGTCATTCATTTGTAGAAAGAATACTTAAAAACAGGGGTGTCAAACTTCCGGCCCGTGAGCCGGATGCGTCATCTGGAAACCACACCCACCCCATTGCCGGCAATGACAAAACTGTCTCAATATGCTGGGCGATGTCACGTGATGTCGCAAGTTTGACATATCTGCTTAAAAGTATTACATTGGTCCAGCAACTTGTTTCTGTAAATTGGTATGTTCTGGAAAATTTGGAAGAACTGACCCCAACACTGAGGAGAAATACTGTAGCCAAGCATTTATTTCAATGGCCCTTGGGTTCCAGCTTCACAAGGTGAGAACAATAGAAAAATAAGAGATTTTGTAAGAATTTTGAACTGTAGAGTGGGCAATTCTAGGGCTCTGATTCCTTGTCAGGATTTGGAGCCTTATAGGAAAAACTGGATATGTTTGATTCTGTAGACTTTTTATTGCTAAGGGAAATGACACTTTTTAGAGGTGGTAGCAATGCTGGAAATAGCTGACAGTACTTGTTAGCTAAGCTGAAGAACATGGATGAGATGAGCTGTAGATTTCCCAGTTACTTTCTTAGGGTGTTCTTAATTAAAATATGAGGTAAAAGATGAGATTAAAAGATAAGTGTGTTCTTAATTAAAAATAATTGCAACCAGCCTACCTTCCTTTGAGGACCTGTGTACTGCATGAGCCAGAAAGAGGGCTGTGAAAATATCTACAGACCCCTCACATCCTGGATATAAACTGTTTCAAGTTCTCCCCTCAAAATGATGCTATAGGGCATTGCACGCCAAAACAACTAGACACAATGACAGGTTTTTTCCCCATGCTATCACTCAGCTAAACAACTAATTACACTGTCTTATACCCTGGGATGTCAAACAACTTAGTAGAGCTTTATTACTATTATCCTTCTCATCTTTCCTATTACCTATCTCCTTAGCTTCTTATGATTCTAACTTTGTTGTTTGTATCTCATGATTTATGTTGATTCCTTCTGTTAGTACCCTATTATGTTTTATGTTGATTGATTATTCAGTATCCTATGTGTTGTATATTATGATTTATGGTTACTATACTTTATTATGATGATCATGATTTAATACTTGTTGCTTGTATGTACGGTATGCTGAGAGCTTATGCACCGGAGACAAATTTCTTGGGTGTCAAATCACACTTGGCCAATAAAGCCTATTCTATTCTATTCTATTCTATTCTATTCTATTCTATTCTATTCTATTCTATTCTATTCTATTCTATTCTATTCTATTCTATTCTATTCCATTCCATTCCATTCCATTCCATTCCATTCCATTCCATTCCATTCCATTCCTCCCTTAGTCAGTTGCACTGTTTGTCCTTTGGCTACGTCCAGCCATTTTCTTTTTCATTTACCTTTGTAAATGATGAGCCATACTTCTTTTAAGAAAGGGAAGGATTAGGGGCAGATATAGTTCTTTTGGATCTCCAGGATTATGTAAAGCAAGGGGTTGAACCTTGGCTCCTGTCACTCTGCAAAGCTCAGGAGAAAGTGCACTGAAAATAAAATTTCACCTCACTTCTGCCATAACAAATAGAAAACATTATGAATATGAAAAGAACAATCTCTGCCAAGGAAGCAGCAGAAAATTCTAGTAGAGAGGCTTTTCCCAAAGACTTTAATGTATTTTGTCACCACATATATAAACAGAACTGATGCAATGCTTACATTTTTGGACTTCAGAAAAGATTTGACAAGTCCCTCCACAAAAATTTCAAACTCAAATGGTCATGGATGGATAAATCCTCTTATCAACTAGTAAATCGCCTGGAAAAGAAAGGAAAAGCATAAGAATGAATAGGAAGTATTGCAACTGAAGGCAGTAAGCAAGAGAACTATGTAGGACTGTTTTGTTGAGTCAGGGGAGGAGTTACATCATCACATTTGCAAATATAATCAAATTATTCAGGATAATGAAAATCAAACAAGTGAGGAAAAAAAATGCCTTCCCAAACTGGTTGAATGAGCAATAAACGGAGTCATGGCAAATTAAATTCAGTGAAAGCCTAAAACGATGCATATCATGATAAAACGACAAGAGAAAACCCAATCACAGGAGTTGGCATACAAATTGATGACTTTCAAATCAGTTTTGTAGAGAAAAATGGAAGAAGCCTGTAAAAGGACCCAGATTGTTGGGGGCAATAAGCTGACTCTGTAATAATGCCGCGGGAGGGGCGAAAGCCCTAATAAGCAGGCATATACATAGAATGAAGGCTACTGCTAAGCACATTAATTTGTGCTTTAGATTGTAAGCTGCCCTGAGTCTTCGGAGAAGGGTGGGATATAAATGGGATTAAAATAAAAATAAAAATAAAAAGGTAACTGAAAATGTCAGCTATGGAGTTGCTGCAATGGTCGCAAGTGTGAAAAACGATCATAAGTCATTTTTTAAGTGTTCTTGTAACTTTGAACAGTCACTAAATGAACTGTTGTAAGTCGAGGACTGCCTGTACTATGATAGGGAAAGTCCTGCTCTAATGTGGAATAGGTGCTGCAGGAATATATTGAGATATGCATAAACTTTCTTCTGATATGCATACAGGGATTACTTTTGTCTTCCACGACTTACTGTTCCTTCTTGGTCTTGCCCTTATATGAGCATCTGCTTGTTTGAACTGCACAAGTGAATAATTTTAGAAAAACAGAAATTACTTGGACTGAGAAATATAATAGGAACACATAAAAGTGATGGGATGAAAGAGGCGGGAGTGAAGACTGAAATAGGTGGATATTGTCAGAATTGATTGACCTATTTTGAAATAATCCTCTCCCCAGTGCTATTTGTGACTTGCCCTTCAGATGGAATATTCAGTTCAGTTCTAATAAAGATAATCATTATTGTGTTAATAATGTTAAAATTTAAAATGTTAAAATTTAATCTGAGTTTTTTACATAGTGCATTCAAGTTTTGTTTTGCTTTGTTTTCTACAGCCACTTTCACTCAAATTTCAAGGTTAACTGTTTGATGAGAGCTGGTGAGATTTGGAATAGGCCAGGATTGTCCCTTGATCAAATATAAATCTGAATGGAAAGATTACGATGAAAATGAATATTTTTCCTTAATGAAAGTCTTTCCTCAGAATTCAGCCGATGATTCCTCATATTCAATGAGGAATATATAATAATAATACATTGTTAACAGAGGGTTTTGAAATATTAATCTTGTCTTTTTTGTTGTTCTGCCTGTTAACTATATTGTTATTAATATAGTAGAAAGGTAACAGGTCAATAATTTGTAAATAGAGTTAGAAGTTGTTGGCCCTGTTACATAAGGGGTGAGAAACTAATGTTGCAATGTATTTATCAGTACTCAACTGGGGGGGGAATAATATATGTATATGTGTTTCTGTCTTTTTCTTTTGCACATTTTTAATGTCTTTTTTGTTTGATTCTATAAACGTTTTTGGGGGGAGTTTTGTATTTTAACTTTTTGTTTTAAAAAAATTAAAAAATGAATATAAACAGATTTCCCATATGCTTCTGGCCAGTGAACATGCGGTCACTAACTCTCTAGTTTTTGCTTTGGCTAAGATCTGTGTGAATGGCAAATGTGTATTTTATATAATTCAGATTTTACAGTGTAAACTTGCTAACACATATACATTTTCTTCAGTTTGATAAGCAAGAGGAAAACTGGCAAAAGAGAGGCAAACACCTAGCAACTGAGTAGGGACACATAATCACTATATTACTCCTGCAGAGGCGCCATCTTATGATTTCTGAGGTAAATGATTTTTTATCAATTTTGTTTTTAACCTCCATAATTTTGTTATCAGCTGACTTTCTATTTGCTATAACACTGACTGCAGCATTTATTTAATACCCTTTCTACAGCACCTCATCTTCATTAGATGTTCACCATCTTTTGAATCATCACACGATCATCATTTTACTAGTTAATGAATACTTTTAAAGGAAATGAGAAATAAAATAACATCATCCTTCGATCCTTTCTTTTACATGTGGATGTTGTTGTAATAATAATTACATTCAAGAATTGAAGAACAGAAATTAGAAAACATATCAGGCCACTAAGAGGAGCTCTTGTCAAAATGATTTTTGAAAACACAGTTCTGTGACCCTTTATTTCATTGTTTTTGATTAAAATAAATGTATATATGGTACAGGACAATTTGAATCCTTATTTCTGAGCTAAATTGGTCAAGAAATAACTGTTTCTACTTTTTCCAAATTCATAGTAATATATTATTGTTTATATTTGTCAGTTTTAGAAGGAAAACATATTTGAATTATGTGGTGTTGCTAATATGCAAAACAATTATGTAGACTTATGCAAAGTGGCTGTAATTTATCTCCACTACACACCATGAAGGAAGCACAGTACTCATTCAGTGAAGAAGGAAATGTATTTTCCTTCCAGCCCTTATCTGAGAGTAGAGTATTTGGTAAAGTTTCTTCTGGATATTACTGGACTACAGGCCCGGAACAATGCCAAATGCAGGAATATTACCATTTTTCTTAACTTTTAGAAGCAAAGAGCTGGTGTCACTATTCAAAGCAGTTTTGCAGCTTTGCAGCTTTCACACAAGACCTCATGAAAGTAAAGCATCTAAAGCATCCCTAATATGTTGTCCCTCATCAGAACTGCAGATATTTCCCACATCAGGAATGGCTCTGAACAATATAGAAAGAATCTTGAACCATAACATATATGTGTTTGTAAGGTTTTACACTTAGCCTCACAATTGCCCCAGCATTACTCAGGAATTTAAAAGAGCCAAAAAGAAACTCCTGAGCTGAGGTTTCAGCAAGCAAGCAACTTTTATTTTGATCAAAATGGATTTGGGTGGCCACATCTCTCTTCATGGCTGGTAGAGAGATGAAGGCAACAAGCAGCAAAGATGTCTTCCACCTTTTATACCTTTCCAGAACAACGAGATCTGGTCTTGGTACTAGGAACCAAAAGGTACAGAAAAATAATTCCTAGATCATGACTCATACACAACAACCCAGGCTCCACCACAGCTCCTTTTCCCCCTCCCCTTTAACATGAGGCTTTTACTTTTCCAAAAATACATAAAGCATCTGACTACAAAATAATGATTACAAAATAACCAAACAATGATTACATAATAACAATACAAATATCAATATAAATTGGTTACTAATGGTTACTATATAAAATAGCTGCTAATGTCAAACTTATACTAAAATCATAAGCACAATAAAATCCCTTCATGTTTTACTAAGGGAACAACATTGAAGTTGCTCCTGCTGTCCCATCTCTCTCTCTCTCTCTCTCTCTCTCTCTCTCTGTGTGTGTGTGTGTGTGTGTGTGTGTGTATTGTTTTGAAGCTAACTCAACCCCTTTATCCATGAAACCCCACTACCAAAACAAGTAACAGAACACACAGTAATGTGTAGTAACTGTATAGTAAGGACAGAAGTGAGTCTCTCTCTCCCTCTCCCTCTCATTTTCTTATTTTGATCTGCTTTGATTTTAACTTTTATAAGCCATCAGGAGTCACTCTCCTGTGTGTGTGTGTGTGTGTGTGTGTGTGTGTGTGTGAGAGAGAGAGAGAGAGAGAGAGAGAGAGAGAGAGAGAATAATAATCTATATAGGGTAATTTATAAACATATATAAAAATACATTCATACAAAGTTAAATTTTTGTAAGCAAAATTAAAGCATCAAATTTCATATATACAGTATACTGCATATATAAAGGTGCATTAGCTACTTTTAAAATAAAAATTCCTTTCTTGCTGGTCCTTTTCTACTCTAATAACTTTTAGAGGTTCCTTTTATCACCAGTGTTGAAATAGTGCAGTGGTGGTGAAAAGAAGGAGGTAATGCTCATGGTCTGATTCCTATAGGAACTCACAGTGTCATTGACTCAAAACTGATCCTTCTCGGTAATGGTCCCACACTTTGAAACACCCTGTCCTTTCCTAAAGCATTAAGGGTGGCTGATTTAAACAGACATTTGGGATGGAAGCTGATAATTGGATGGCCATGTATGGATTTTGTTGTTACCATTTTCTTATTTTGATCTGCTTTGATTTTAACTTTTATAAGCCATCAAGAGTCACTTCAAGTTGGATATTATAAAAACATCCTGGTTCCCCCCCCCCAGTGCTTTCAAGTTAGTGTTGATTCCTGGTGACTGCCTGAACTAGCCCTTTCAGTTTTCTTGACAATATTTTACTCCATGAGGTGCCACTGCAGTCTAGTTAAGTTTTGAATTATCCTTTTCAATCTTGTTCCCAGGCTGCTTTTTCTATGGCTTTTTCAAATGTCATTGGGCTGTCCTAACATTTCATGATAATATACTTCATATTATTTGGGCTGGCAGAAGACTTTCCAGTGTGAAAATGAATCAACATAAAAAACTAAATTCTATTAAATAGAAAATTTAAGATATGATGTTTTTGTCCATATTTAAGAATGTCCAGGGCTGTAACAATGGGACCAAAATGGAGTTCTACAATATGAGGGATTCTGTCTCAAAAAGGAGCTTAATAGTTTGCCTTTGGGGGTATGGCAGCTGTAGGGCAAAAAAGATGTTGCTGCTTTAAAGAGTTGCAGAAAAGTGCAACATTCATATTTCTGTGTGCTTTGAAGCACCTGTTCCAATTTATTTCCAAAGCACTGCACATCCATAATTCGGAGTAAAGAAGGATTGACTTACTTTTTTCCCCAATATAAACATTTTAAAATATTTTTACAATTGTTCCTGAATTTAAAACCAGCAGGCTTGCAACTGTTTTTGAGCTACTTTATGAAAAAGCAAACAACTACTCCATATTTTGCATAGATGAAATATTATGCTCATATTGTTTCTCTTCTCATATTGTTTCTCTTCCATCCATCCACCTGCATAATTCATTGCATGTAAGAACATGATTCACACAATATTGGTGCTAATGTAGTTCTGTTTCTGGCAGTCCTACACATTAATAGTAGGACCTATCTTTTCCGTTCCTTATTTATTGTCACCTTTTATCTACATTATGTATCTTCTTATTCCTGCATAATTTGTTGGAAAAAAGCTAACAGATGGAAAAGTGGCATTTCCAGGCTAAGTACAGAGCCTAGGAAAAATCTGCAGCTGCTAAAATGGGAGGACATTTTTATAACAAAAATGCTTTCATCCTCATTTTCTACTAATCTGATGGAAGTAGTTTTCATTTATTTGTGTACTCAGTTTATAGAGCTGCCCACTTGATTGATGAATTTTTTGAGAAAATATGACAGAGATCAAGGTGCTCACAAGTAGAAATGTCCAGGGTGCACCAAAGACCAGGAAGACTCTGTTCTTCTTTTCATAGATTTCCTAGTGTGTTTCCTAGGCTATAATCTCATAAATCCTTAGTTAGGGGCAAGCTTCATTGAACTGGTGAAGATTTACTTCTGAGTCAGCATGCATAGAATTGGGGTTGTGTAATTTTGTAAACTAGTGTTCCTTATAAAATGCATTCTTACATAAACATTGGCTTTTGCCATTAAAAAGAACTAATCTGATAGCTAATTGCAGTTTCCAAGCTTAATTTTCATTACTCTGCTTGTGGAAACTACAGTGTTCTTTAATTGCTTTTAATAAACACCAACAATTTCCTAGAGATAAATACCTTATTGGAGTCATTTCTTTCAACAACTTGAAAGAAGTTAAAAAGCAAATCCTTTCCTTGTCTTTGCAATACCTATAAGCTCCCATAGTTCATTTTATACACACACACACACACACACACACACACACACACACATAGATATATATATAGGGACACGGTGGCTCAGTGGGTTAGGATGCTGAGCTTGTCGATCAGAAGGTCGGCAGTTTGGCGGGTCAAATCCCGAGTGCCGCGTAGCAGAGTGAGCGCCTGTTACTCGTCCCACCTTCTGCCAACCTAGCAGTTTGAAAACATGTAAAAATGCAAGTAGAAAAATAGGGACCACTATGGTGGGAAGGTAACAGCGTTCCATGCGTCTAGTCATTTCATTATTAGGGGAATATGATTCCAGCAATATACGGAGGAAATGAGAGTTTTCTCAGCTGCTGATCTGAACCCATGGGTTTATCCAAATATTTAATTTTCATTTACCAATAATGGGCATAACAATTTGTCATTGGGAAAATACCACATATATATAATTATTGGCTGACTTCTAACAAAGGGAGAGTTACTAATTATGAGCTACAAGCTATAGATCAGTAGAGATACAGAAAATGACCAGTTTGGATTTTCACAGTCATAAATGTGACAAATGTGGAATGGAACTTGATCTTGAAGAGAACATGTGGCGGTGGCAAAATCTCCCCCTGCCACCTCCAACCTTATAATTTTATGAAGTTACGGAGTCCAAAGTCACAAAAGTGACAAAGGAACTGGAATGAGAGGCTGAGATACTCCAAATTTTAAGGATAATCATCTACCTGGAAGTTAGGAGCAACTATGCATTTTACTTGGCCCTACTGACTTTGGATGGGGCCTATGGAGCATTTTTTTTTTCAAATAATAAACTATGGCTGTGAGAGTTGGCTCATAAGGAAGGCTGAGCACCAAAGAATTTGATGCTTTCAACTGGTGGTGCTGGAGAAGACTCTTGAGAGTCCCTTGGGTCTGCAATGAGATCAGATCAGTCAATCCTAAAGGAAAACAACCCTGCCTGTCCTTTGGAAGGACAGATACTGAAAGCAAAGCTCAAATACTTGGGCCACCAAATGAGGAAAGGGGACTAATTGGAAAAGAGTCTGATGTTGGGAAAAATTGAAGGCAAAAGGAGAGGAGGATGGCAGAAGATGAGATGGTTAAATAGTGTCATCAACTCAATGAACATGAATTTGGGCAAACTCAGGAGACAGTGGAGAGAGGGGCACCTAGTGTGCTATGGTCCATGGGGTTGCAAAGAGTCAGACATACTTAGCAACTGAACAAAAACAACCACGGCACTGAAAATTAGTGACATATTTTCATTGAAGCTTCTGGACTGAGTACCTAATCCTTGTTAACTGATTGCCTGGGTAATTGACTTGGTCTTGTTTTCCAACTGTTTGAGCTTATTCTTTGTATTTTTTCTTTGTACGTTGAACTCTGAGTTTGACCCATGTCTTTTTATGCTACTTCTTTTAGAATAAATTTTGATCATTTTATCTGCTTGCTTAAGCTTTAGCTTGGAAGCTTGTTGCTGAATGTCTCAGTCCCATAGTTGTCCACCTCAAGAAAAAGATACAAGTAGCCACAATAGCTACTGCACCAGATTCCCTAACCTGGTCATTTTGGGACTTGTGCCCTTAGTTGAAAAGCATGAATTGGAGGAAGCTGCACTGGGTCAAAGTCAGGTATGATTGTGCAGAACCTTCATTCAAAATGTGTTTATGCCTTACAGAACAAAACACCTGAACAATAATCAACCTTACATATCTGAGTTACTTTTTAACAAGTATCTAGAGACTTTGCTGCATTATTCTTCTAGCAAAACACACACACACACACAAAGTGTTAGGTATGTAATACTTTATAGCTGTATGATAGTGTAGCTACTTTTCCCTAAGATGTTTTCTGTGTTTTACTCAGCATAATCCTGAGGATGAAATTCAGGTGACTATTTGGTTGTTTATTATATCATTGGGAAAAGTGCATCCCTGCAGATATTGCTGAACTCCAACTGCTGAAGAACTCTGGAACTAGTGGTTGATTCACATATGGAAACCATATGTGGCCCACCATTTACTCTCTAGTATTAACATTTCATAATCCCAATATATAAATGTCCATGTAAAATCATTCTAACAATTTGTAAATATCTAACAAATTACATTAAATTAGTAATTTAATGTTATTATTTAGTAATAATAACATTAAATAAATTTAGTAATTTAGTGTTATTATTTCATTTGAAGATTTTAAATTATTAATTTATTGAAAATATATCTGGAACATTTTAATATCAAAAAACCTCTGTAAAATCAATATTATTTTATTAAACAACTCTAATGAAAAAGCAAAAGTAATAACATTTCTTCTAAACAGTGAAATCAACTACATTTACTGTAGAAAATTAATGTGTTGTATGTATTCCTAATGAAACCAAATTTTAGAAGGCAGTAGGGGACCTGAGGTTCTCCAGATGTTATTTGTCTCAGTAATTATCAGTCTAATCGTGATGGTCAATGATTAGGAGCTATAACCCTGTGGTATTACAACTACCAAGTGCTGAAACTGCTGAGGTGGGAATCACTAAATACTTAGCCAAGACAAAATTATGTAAACAGAGACTTTGACTCTAGAGGCTTGGAAAAGAAAATCCCAAAATCCATTGGGTTGAAAGGATGAGAGGAAATGTAAACCATGGGGCTGACATATCAATAGACTTTGGACTGTTCTTTTCCCAATGTCTCTCTATATGGCTTGATTCCTCTGTTCTGCAGTAGGTAAAACCTGTATAGCCATACTTAGTTTGTGAACTCTGAGAAACATCTGGGAAGACCATTGATTTTCCAACATTGCTCTAGAATATGCAGAACACATGTCCAGAATGTGACATAGTTTTGAAGATGAGCATAATAATTGTGTGTGATATCTGTTAGTAAAGGTATTTGGGATTGTATCTTCAATCTCATTGAAGTAGCATATGGGTGTGCCTATGTGCAGTGCAAAAGTAGCAGGAGACTGATGTTAATGTCATAAAAAGAATTATTTTTTGCAAATAGGCAAACATTTAACATTAGTGGCAAAACTTTACAGGGGGAGGATTTTTCTGTAGGGTTTATAGTATTGTTATTTCTGACAAAAGATGTCTGCCAGTTTACCCCTTTTTTGCAGAGAGACGGACCACTTTGTTTTATAATTGCTACATAAAACAAAGTGGGCAGATATTGGTATATATACATTCCAAGATGTGTAGATGCATAAAACCCTCATTATGTGAGTGATGCTTAGCCTTGTAATAAGGATGCCAGAGTGAGTATAGAAACACATTAGGCATTTAGGTTTGATTCCAATATCTGGAGAGCCCTGTCAAAGTACTTGAGAAACTGTTTTGGGCTTGATCTTGTCTGTAGGAAAGTAGAGATCCACCACAAATTGGAGCCTAGTGGAAGAAAAAAAAGCCGTAGATCAAGTATTGTGAATCTGAGTGGTTTTAGCTGTTAGTGTTAAACCAAAGGTCTTCAAACGTGACCCTTTTATGACTTGTGGACTTCAACTCCCACAATTCTTCAGCCAGCGTGCCTAGCTGAGGAATTCTGGGAGTTGAAGTCTACAAGTCATAAAAGGGCCAGGTTTGAAGACCCCTGTGTTAAACAGAGCCTTAACATAGAATTCTCCTTCATTTTCTTTTCTATTTTTGCCTCCTTAAGAAAAAGTTGGAAAGGGCATGATTTTAATCCTTTAGCTGTGCCTTAACAGTTACACTACAATTCAAGTTTTTACCCTGAACATGAATTAAAAGAACTAAAAGGTATCTTATTCCATTACAGTGTTTTAATTAATTCAGAAATTTAAGAGATAATATGTATGCAACACACACAATTATTTCTTGTGACAGCCAAGAAGCATATAATGCCTGAATTTAACTTCATTTGGAGTTTAGTCTTTTCCTTCCCACAACTAAATTAGTCTTCCTCTGAGTAATATTCCATTCATCTAATGAATTGAAATGTGATCTACAAGAGTGTACGTCTCAATAAATCCATTAATATTTAAAGTGTTCCTGGACTGTTTAGCATGTTCATGAAGATATCGTTGTTTGAAATCCATTTTCTCAGAATTTGTGAGCCTAAGGCTTGTTTCTAATCTTACCCAGGATATAATTTCAAGGCCAAGCAATCAACAAACAAGCCAATATTTTGATAATCTGCTTGCAGTTGATTTTGGATTAAAAATCTACTCCTGCTGCTATAGACATTAGACATGTCTATTTATTAGAAATAATTTCTCTGAATTAGAAATAATGAGTAAAAGCCCGTTTTTCCCTAGCTTAAGAGAAATGTTTTTTTTTAAATATACTGCAATTTTCCATGAAGACCAAGTATCTTAAATATTTAAATCTCGACATTTCTTTAAAAAAATAAATTGTAAGATGTAATTTATTGGATAGAACTGTTATTCATTCTCTAAGAATTTAATTATAGATTCAGCTTCCTGTATAGGGCAGAGGGTGTGTCATATGCATTCATTTATACAAACTTGATTAGATAATGTTTGTGAAACATAGTTTTACATTGCTTTGTTTCAAATTAACTCCACTGCAGTCCATGTGCCAGAATTAACATAGGGTGATGTGAATATTTAACTGCATAATGCCTGATTCACATCTACATGCTCCTGGAGAAAAGCAAAGATTCAATTTCTAATGGTGTTTAAGGGTTTTTTTTAAAAAAAATACAGTTCATTCTACTTGTAAAAATGAATAAATGTGACAAGGAATGAACAGTGTGAAATTCCTCCAAGTTACCTCAGCCACCTATATAGGCCAAAATATATTATCCTCTGGTCATGTTTATTAAGTCAAAGATTGTTATGACATCTTTACCTTATGTTTGGAGATACACCAGGAATTAAATTTGGAAATTCATGCATGTATGTATCATTCAGTCATGATCCCCCAGCATCATAGGAAAGTGTCCCAATAAGTATTCAATGTAGTACTATACCAACATCATTCCTCCATGTTTCCAAAAGTCTTCCTTCTTTACAAAAATTTTTATTTGATTTTTCTAGTTACTTGCTACTATTGTTTTCTTGTGATATAGCCCCAGAAGACTTATACTTCTCTCTAAGGGACGTGCCAAATCTCACTAACTATCCAAGGGAATTTCACTGGACTTTTTGATCCTACTTTGAAAATATTTTCAAAAGCAATTTCCTTTTCATCAACCTGAAAGAGAATCATTGAAAAACAAATGCAAAAGAAATATTCAGCATAGTGCTACTGCACCTTCAACCTCAAACAGAAATAAATATGGCTAGAGTTTGTGATGGGGATGAAGTTGGAATAAATAATTATAAAAATAATTTCAAATGAATGGCTATGGTCCTCCACCTTACTGATATCATCATTCATATTTGCAAGCACTAAAGATGCAAAATGGGAAATCTCTCATCAGTTTTCTAGATTTGATGAGAGTAATGTGTATCTAGTTGAATCCACTCCGGAACCCAAAATAAGGAAATGAATTGTAAAGCCTGGATATAAAATATGCAGTGGACAATTGTGTTGTGAACATTCATTTTGATTTGTATTCAGTCTATGCTAAAAGCAGTCTAATTGAACATGAACAAATGGTTATAATTATGAAAGATAAGTCAAAGTAATATCTTAGATTTTCCCAAGATGCTTCAGAAATAATAAATTCTGAAATGGCCATGCATAACAACAACAAAGCCAGTCCTTTAATTACTTTTTTTAAAAAAAAACTTACTTTCTCTGTTCTCCTGAGACTAACTCTGGAAGATCTTCTAATCTTTAAAAGAAATGTATGAAGACATGATGAAGACATATGAAGAACAATCCATTACATCCAATTCTACCTCCAACCAATTTTATCAACAAATACTAGCTTTACCATAAAAATGTGTACAGAATTTTTTTTCCTACATTCTGGAGACATTTCACCGAAAAGGAGAAAAATATTAATAAATTTTCTTGGTCAGTGCATGGTATTTTTGCACTTATTTAGCTGTGAGACGCCCATTGTCGGCTTACCTGACTTCCAGGGCTCAATTAAACTCTCATTGGGCCTTTTCAAATTGGAAAGTATAAGCTGTTGAGGGAATACTGATTTGCTGGGGGGGAGGGTTAAAGTGATGAAAAGATATGTAATTGAAAACAGTTCCACTAACAATCACATTTTCAGTCACCTCCAGCAATAAAATCAAAAACACTCTCAAGAGAAATCTTAAATACATTTCTGAGAACAATTTAACAAACCGCAAGTGGTTCCATACAGGAGAAATATAGAGAACACTCTGGAGAAATTCAAAGGCAGGTTTCCACAAATATCTATTGCAACCGCAACATTCTCCTAACTGTAGGGCTGTTGGCCATGCAGGCTGGGAATGAGGTGTTATTGTTTTGTTCCAGCCTATGACTGGCCCTGTTTGTGTGACAGGAGCAACCCCTTTTTCCTTTTGACAAATTAATAGGCTGGAAAAAACCCAACCCAAATTTATTTACAGTTCCAAAATGATAAAGTCTTTCAAACAAAAAATCAGCAGAATATTTTCTTCAATAAATGATTCAAAACATCAAACAAGAATCAACAAACAAGAGTCAAACAGATTAGCAAGAATAGACCAGGATTCTCTTTGAATGTCTCCGAACGGTTGCCTTCAGCAACCAGCACCACCCACACCTTCCCCTTTTATTATCTGTCCCAAGGCGTGGCTTCTCAATGCCTTCGCCTCCTTTCACTGAGTTGCCTCATAGATTTTCAATGCTCTGCTCTGCTGGATTGCCTTCTGCTTCTAGCATCTCTGAACAGATTCAGCTGTGACTCCTCTGAGTCCAACCCCTCCTCCTCACACAGCTGAACCTCATGAGGAACATGATTGGAGGGGCCAGGCTGAGAGTCCTGCAGTGCATCAGAGCCTCCCTCCAACACTGAAGGCTCTCCAAACCCCTCCTCCTCCTCCTCCTCAGATTCCTCAGACTCAGCTGCTGGGAGCACAGGCTGACACTGAATCACGACAGTTATTGTCTCAGTCCACCTGAAGGATTATCATGTTCACGAGCATCAATGGGGATTACAGTTTTACTTGGGGGAGGGGGGAGAAAAAGGGCTCATATTAACTTCCAGAAAATTGGATTGAGAATATTATGGATGATTTACTAGCAGAGATTTAACCTTTAGTGCCCTCTGCAGATTGGATCCTCCTTTTCCCCCCAAATGTTTCTCCCTTTCCTCCTTTATTTTTATTATTTTCCCCAAATGTTCCTCCCTGAATATTTTATCCAGTGTTTTGAGACTTTGTTTTTTCTTATTCTTTCTTCTGAGCCATATTAAGCATTCACATGTGTCAAAGGTGACATGCCATACATTTGGGAAGACACGCTAGCATTTGCCAACACTACCAACAACAATTTTTGAAAGCAGGCCCTCACAGGAATTTTGGAGGTTGTGTAGGCCATAGAAGAATGGGGTTTGCTCTCATGTGGCTTCCTTTTTTCAGATGCTGCATAGAGGCCTCAGAAGACCATTCCCCAAAACCACTTGAAGAACTTGTGCAAGAACTGGAGCAGCCTCTGGTAGGTCACAAAGCCCTGTCAACAGACAGAAAACATGACATAAAGGTAAGGGACACACTGAAAGGGTCTAGGACAACTTGCCATGGCCAACTTACCACAGCCAACTCACCAGAGGACAACTTGCCATGGAACAAAAGTTACATAATATCAAAGAAATGGATGGTAGAATAGAATCATTAAAGAAAGGATGCAAAAGGAGGGACAAAATGAAATGTGAATGACAAATAAATAAATAATTTTTAATTATTTTAAATTATTAAATAAAATTGTTGAATTATCCTGCAGTGAGTTGTCCTGTGGCCATGACGAGTTGTCCAGTGGCAAGCTGGCCATGGCAAGCTGGCCATGGCAAGCTGGCTATGGTGAGTCATCCCATTTTGCATGGAAGATCCTGGGGAGTGCTGAGCTGCAGGGGCAATCACACCATTCCCAAGGCTCGCATGCCTTGGGGAATGGGGCAAAACAGCCTTTTTGAGTGGCAGAAGTGCTGCTAGGGATACTTAAGACCCAGCCTCAGCACTACCACTGAGTGTCATTGTTCAGAGTGACCTAGATTGAGGAGGATATCAAATTGTTTTTCTTTTGTTGGGGGGGGGAGTGACATATCAGCAAAGTCAAGTTAGTTACTTTCTGAATTTTTGACACACTGAAACCAAAAAGTTTGCTATCACTGCACTAAGGTATTCTTAGTGTAATATTTACTGTGGTTTGATGTGGTTTCTTTAAAAAAACTGGTTGTCTTATACTGTTACTGCTGCTCCCTTTCTCTTTATTAATTTAATACCTTCTTGTATAGCTTTCCTTTTGTTTTAGGTTACCCACTTGCCTTAGAACACTGTTGTGTGGGGTCATTCCTCTGCATTGTTTATTTTGTAAGGATGTTGTATTCATATCTGGGGAAAAGCAGATATATGTCTATTAACAAAAATATGCATTTATATTTATTGGAATACATGTTAGAATGTATTTTGTATTGCAACAACTACAGAATTATTCAGCCAGTAGATGGCAGTGTTTAGTTTGCATCTATGGTTATAATCTATGGTTCCTTTATATTCTGAGGAGAGTTTCCTGTGACAGTTGAAACCATTAAGCAGCAAGGATCATGCTGACTGTACACCGTACACTTTATTTGATCTGTATGGCTATATAATAATCCTCTGCTACCATTTCTACTGTATAGAATAAAACAGAATTTCTAACAATATTAGTAGCAGCATTTGAGAGTAGGAGAATATACTGATCAAATGTAGCATACCTAGCAGGCTTTTAATGTTTGAAGTGGACATTATTTTTACTTCCCCAGAATAGGAAAATACAATGAGGAAATTACATCTGATTATCACAGGTGATTGCTACTTGATCCAAATATTTCATTAAATATTGTTCAGGGCTTTAACTAGAGGCAGAAAATATTACTATTTGCTCTCTGAATCCACTGAGAGAAAAAGTTGTTCCAGAATGTGGAATGGAAATTAACTTTCTACATGTATTTTTCTTGTTCAGATGATGCTCCATTGTAGATGAAGCATTAAAAGGGGTGTTTTGAACATAGGGTGGGGTGGGGCGGTGAGAGCAGCTAAGAATTGTTAAAGAACCAATTAAATATTTCTAGCTGCAGGGCTTGTTATATTTTAATTTTTATTTATTGTTTTATTGCTTTGTAAAATAGTGAGCAAAGAAAGAAAGAAAAACTCCAAAGACTTATTGTGTTTTGTGTAAAAGGGTCCAATATTTCATTATATTGGTGTCAAGTGCAAGAAACCAGATCCATATGTAATGGTTCAAATTAACTGATTTATTGCTAAAAAACTATGCACATGAATCTTCTCAACTAATGGTCAGCATCTGGTTAGAACCAGATCAGGGTCGATGGTATTCAAGGGGGGTTGGACTTATTTGATTCTGGCTACGTAATAACTCTAAACTGATCCCTCTTTCACTTTTTCCCCTTGGCTAGTCTAAGGAAATAGGGGAGACATGATAGCAGTATTCCAGTTTCTGAGGGGCTGCCGCAAGGAAGAGGGGGTCAGGTTGTTCACCAGAGCACCAGAGGGCAGGACAAGAAACAATGGTTGGAAACTGATCAAAGAGAGAAGCAACCTGTAATTAAGGAGAAACTTCCTGACAGTGAGAACGATCAACCAGTGGAACAGCTTGCTTCCAGAAATCGTGGGTGCTCTATCACTGGAGATTTTTTAAGAATTACTCATTAATTACTCATTAATTGGTAATTGTATTTTCTGTAACAATATAAGGCTCAATGAATCCTGTAGAAATTTTCTAAATGAATTTTCTAAACAATTTTCTGAAAACATTTTCCATATGTAAAAACTGGAATTCCCTTCAGAATATAAATTAGGTAAAGGTAAAGGTTCCCCCGCACATGCGTGCTAGTCGTTTCCGACTCTAGGGGCCAGTGCTCATCTCCGTTTCAAAGCCCAAGAGCCAGCGCTTGTCCGAGGAAGTCTCCGTGGTCATGTGGCCGGCATGACTAGACGCTAAAGGCGCACGGAACGCTGTTACCTTCCCACCATAGTGGTCCCTATTTTTCTACTTGCATTTTTACGTGCTTTCGAACTGCTAGGTTGGCAGAACAGAATATAAATTAATCAGCACTTATTGTTTATTTAAACCTTGGGTAAGGTTTAATGATCTCATCTATTAATATCTGAAGAAATCTCTCTCTAGATTGTATTTATATTACATGTTACTACCTGAATTATGTCCTTTAGTAGAGACAAGCTATATTTTCAATGGATTCAGTACAAATGGAGAATGGATATTCCTTAAATGGACAGCTAACCAAATAGACATCAATTCTGATTTGGATTAATAGAGTTAATACAGTAGAGTGTCCTGCTATTTTACTAAAGGCATCTGTCTTTTTTTAGCATCAACACTGGCATGGTAATATAGGTTTATAAATAAACAAAAGAATGTCATCTGCAAATAAAATCAATTTATTTGGTTATATACTACTTCATAGATCTTCCAATGTAGTCTAATAGCACAAGTCAAGGGTTCCAGGCAGATATTAAAAGCAAGGATGAAAATGGACATCCTTGTCTAGTTCCTCCATATAGTGGAAAAACAGAAGACAACATGCTATTAACCTTTTAGTTGTGGGTGACTCATAGTATCTTAATCCATTTTGTGAATTTCAAAGGAAATCTAAATCTATTTAGTACAGCAAACATGCATTTTGTCAAAGGCCTTTTCAGCGTCTAATGATAAAATTGCATATTGATCTTTATTTTTACTCAAGTCTATTAGATCTTCGACTAACCTAATATTGTCTGCTGCTTGCCTAGCTTTTATAAACCCTGACTGATCATTCTTAATAACAAATATTTGTATTTATTATGTTTTCTAATAAAACACAGCAGTGTCTTGCATTTATATATGTAGCCATAATTCTGAACTGGGGACCAATGATACATTTTTATAAAATGTCAGAAATCACATCTCTCACGAATCTTATAACTTGGGCAAGCAATGGCTATATTTATACATCAACCATATGGTGGCAAAAGGCAATACCCATAAGAAAGTTTAATCTTTGAAGTAAAGAGTCTTTGAGAGATGCTTTATGGTAACAACGTGTTTCATTTCTTCAAAACATGCTAAGCTGATGGCATTTGATTAATGGCTTCTGCATGATGTGTACTTTCATACAGAATGTTTACTGATCTGAGACTCAACCTCCAGAATGGTTATCTGGACACATCCTTCCTTTGCTTTACAATGTTGATTTGAAAGATGAATGCAGACTGTGGATCTTGTAATTCTGACTTCAAAATCTTAATCAATATTTTATACTTTGTGTGGTTTTTGAAATACAAGTGCAATCTGGAACATTCTAATCTTCTCACCTTAAACTGAAAAGTCTTTTACTCTTGAATTCCAGCAGCATTTCTTCATGGCAATTTTTAATCAATAAAAACATGCATTGATTTACAGGAATGCTTTTAGTCCTAAGCTGAGATCTCAAGAAGAAGCTAGAAACCTATCTGCTAAAGGGTCAAGAGATTGGCAAGTTTAGTGATTCACTGAAGGAAAATGACTGAATTTGCTTATGGATATATCTGCATGTGGAAAATTCCCATTTTATGATTAAGCTGCAGAAGCTGAGTGCATTGGGAATGGCTTGTAGGTAGCATGGATGGCAGTAAAGCTGAGTTCACTACTTGTCTGCTGCCACCTCAGGCTTGCTTGTGCTTCACTGATATGCGGTGCCAGTCTGCCATAAACTATGAAGAAGAGGGGACAAAGGGGGGAATGCTTGGAAACCAAAAGTAAATGCTGTGCCATCTCGAGAAGCTGCTTCAAGGTCACCCAGTTGGATAGGTAGAAGCTTCTCTACTTCTCTTCTTAATGAAGTTGCTTATTTTTGAAGATAAGAAAGTGTTGCTTGTGAAGTCCAAGAGAAGTGGTGTTTGTGTGATGTTTCACTTGAGTTTAGAGAATGTCAGTGCTACTTGAAAGCACAATATCCTCTATTCCTCTCTATTCTAATTTAAAGTGGTTCATTGGAAAGCTCTTGAATTTTGGATAGAGACTAAAGTCCCTAAAGTGAAAATGAAATTGGGTTTAATCCTAGAGACAATGGATTGCCTTCAAAAAGATTGTGGAAAAATTTTAGAACACCAAATTTTAGACAAGTGTGAAGAGATCTTGGAGTAAGTTCCTAAAAATGGCCTGATATATTATGAACATCAGGTTCCATGAAACTGAAATACTGTATATAGCTTTTATTTTATGAGCAACATAATGTTCAGAAGAGTACTAGAATCTAAAAACTCCAATATTATGAGACACTTCTTATTTAATGTCTCTGTCAGGCTGGCATCGAATTGGCCTACAGACAGTCCAGCAATTTGCCCTCAGGCAAAGCTTCTATGAAAACTTTAAAAAATTAGGCTGCCCTGAGAAATGATTTATTGCTCAGAGTTCTAGAAGTCCAGAGACCCTACTTGTTCTCTATGTCACCTGATCCCATTGGGCATGTATATCCTGCCATCATTTAAGGCAATAGCAGCAAGAGTAACAGAGATCAGACAAGCAAACTTATTTGATTTCAACTGCTCCATTGAGACAAGACATTTAAGGTACTGCTCCAGTCTAGAAATCTTCAGTTCAAGGCCTCTTGTACCTTAGAATTTTTAAGTCCATGTGCATTCCAATTGATATGTGGATTATCAGGCTTCTTCCTCCGCCTCGTCCCTTTTTTCCTCAGAAACATACTTTTCTTTCTACATCTATGCACTTTTTCACGAAGAGAATGGAACATTCCTGTGGGATGGGGTTGTTTCTATGTACTCTGTCTTACTGTCCATATTGATTCTTCATTACAACAAAGGCATCCATCCATTGCTAACTGTTCCCAAATGCTGATATGGGCATGGTGCAAACTCAGCCTTTACATGTTGCATCCAGATGCAAGTATCTAAACCAGAGTTTTGTATCATGACGTATAGTCTCTCATTTGCTTCCTCTTGCCCATTCCCATGGATATCTGTGATAGCAAAGAACAATATACAGGCAGTTCTTGGCTTACACCTATTCATTCAGCAACCTTTCAAGTTACAAAAGTGCTGAGAAAACGCTTATATGATCTTTCCTTGAAGTTCTGGCCGTTGTAGCAACCCCACAGCCACAGGTTCACAATCTGGGTGCTTAAGTGGCTGGCCTTTGATTATGACATCATAAGGAGCCACAGCCACATGATCACCATTTGCAACTTCTCTACCTGCTTCCCTCAAGCAAAGTCAAAGCTCTCCAGAAAAGTGTCAAGTTACTCTGATAAATCACTCCTGTTTTTCCTTCCACCAGCAGCACCCATCCCATCCACCTATGGCCTATGCTGGCCCTTTCCTGCCTTCCCCTGACTCCTGCATGACCTTTGCCAGCTGTCCCCCCCAACCTCCCCTGACTTGCACATGGCCTGTGCTAGTGGTGGGATTCAAATATGTGAACAACTGGTTCTCTGTGTGGGTGCCACTTCCGGAAATCCATTCTGGGCTTGGGCAACAAAAAATTAGCTACCAGTTCTGCCAAAGTGGTGTGAACTGGCTGAATCCCACAACTGGCCTGTGCCCTCCATGGCACTCCTATACTCCTTACCTGGGAATTTGCCCTATTAATGACACATGTGTCTTGATGTTAGAAGAGTAATTGAGACTGCTGGGATTGGCATTGCTAAGCACTACGGTCGTGTGATGTTGTCCTTCACAACTGCATCACTTAGCGATGGTAGGACCAATCACAGTTATTGTTATAACCCGAGGACTTCCTGTAGTTTGTATTTTGCTGTGTGTTATATTGATTAATATTATTAAAATAAAAATCATTTGTAAAACCAAATACTGTTGCCAAACAGGACTAGCCCTCCTTTTTTTTTGCAAAAGGATTTATGTCCTTTTTCTTTTATTATTTACCAATCTTCCAGATCAAATATGGCTGCTCTTTTTTTCTTCTTCTTGCTAAAGTAGTCTGCAAGATCTCAGCAATTTCCAGTTCTTTTTATAGTGAAGTATTTTGCCTGTGAGGATGATCCTCATCAAACATGACCTTTATGAAAGTTTGTATTGCTGTGCTATAAAATAAATAAGAGGAACTTGGTTTGAGATTAGCACTGGTGTCAGTCAGAGATTGCTTATGCTGTATCTGCTATACTTCAATCACAGATCAGACAATAAGGAACTCAGCACGTGGCAAAAACTTTGAAGTCAACACTTCCAAGAAACAGCTGCCTGTAGTATTAAAATGGCCTTTTTTGTACTCAGCAGAGCAAACCAAATAAATTAAAAGCTCAATAAATTCCATCTGTTAATTCATTTGGGAGAAATATTATTTGCTTGCACTTTCCAGAAAATGGAGTATTGCTTTAGTGTAAGTAAATTTCACAGGGGATAATCACCTATGGCATATTAAAAATAAAATTCATTCAGTGTAATTTAATAATATAAAAAGTACAGATACAGAATGTAGATAATCCACTCTTCTGTGTTCAAGACCCAAATATATATTGTCAGAGGAGTCCTGTGTGAAGCATGATGCCTCTGATAGCCCCAAGAGCCATTTATCTATGAGAGTTTGTCATGAGGGCAGCTCTGTCACCCAACAAAAATATTGTCCTTGTGAGCTGATAAATAAAAGATAGGAGTTACCTTGGTTTCCCATAAAAAGATCTTCTCATGTGAGAAGTGAGGGAGCTGAGTGGATAAAAGAAGAGAGAGTCTAAAAAAAATTGAAAGACAACTCTGGTAAGGAAAAGGAGAACTTTGATGGAGGAGATAATATCTGGCAACCAACGATGTAATTAGTCAGAGTTGGATATTGAAGACTGATGGTTTAGTAAACAGCAATGATAGTTAGTGATCCTGAGATGCTTTGGGCAGCTGAGTTTGATTAGTTTAGGAAGAGGTTGGGTTAAGATACTCAGAAATGTATCCTGAGAAAAGTGCTGAAGACAGGATCCTGGATCGTAGGAGAAGGAGCCTACAAGCAGAGACTGAGCTTCCACAAAAATGGGCACACCATCATGGTGTGGGTTGCCCCTACTCTTCTAACCTTCTTTTCCTGCCAACTGTGCCAGGCTGTTGTGAGAAAAAATGCTCACTTTAAATAAAAAACCCAAGCATTTGGACACAAATGCAATAAAATATACCTTTTGGGGAATATGCTACAATGGTCACCGGGCTTCTCACTAAGTAACAGCTGGAGAGTGATTGAATGAACCAGCTCTACAGATTACATAGGTTTGGTTTGTTACACTTCAAAAGAATAGATAAAAGGAATGTTATAAACAAAATATGATCCTTCTACTACAATGCTGTAGACAGATAAACTGTTAGAGGGATCTCAACGTTACTTTTCACACTACTACTGTAGAATCTGAACCTTCTAGATAATATCAGCATGTAAAATAAACAATATTGTCACATCCTTTCACACCACTCTAATCACACTTGGCTAAGAAGACAGTTGTCTGCTTTCTGCTATCTGTTTCCATTCCAAAGTCATGGTACTGAACTCTAAGCTTCATGCACTGTAATACTTACTCTAAGAAAATATAGGAGGCTCTATAGGTAAAAGAGCCCCCCGCACATGCGTGCTAGTCGTTTCCGACTCTAGGGGCCAGTGCTCATCTCCGTTTCAAAGCCGAAGAGCCAGCGCTTGTCCGAGGATGTCTCCATGGTCATGTGGCCATCATGACTAGACGCCAAAGGCGCATGGAACGCTGTTACCTTCCCACCGTAGTGGTCCCTGTTTTTCTACTTTCATTTTTACGTCCTTTCAAACTGCTAGGTTGGCAGAAGCTGGGACGAGTAACAGGCGCTCACTCTGTTACGCGGCACTCGGGATTCGACCCGCCAAACTCTATATAGAGGCTATATAACTGGTCAAATCTCCACAAGCAAACTGTACATGTTACTAATTTAAACAAAATGTTTTAAAGAAAGAGGAGATACTCTCAAGCAATGGCACTGTGAACTAACATCATAACTAGTTGATTTATCAAAAAAATAAAAATAAAAAACCCCAACACTGTTATGTTTTAAGTCCAGAGAGAAAATGTCCGCCATGTAATATTGGCTTCAAATCTGGTTTGACAAATGTGTCATATCTGGTAGTCATATGGAAAACGTCTGGAAAAACAAAGGAAATGTATAGGAAAAAAGGAAGAACAAATGACTTCTAATCCATACTGGAGTCAGTCACTGAGGTTTCCCTTTCTTGCACCAGTTGGAAAAGGGGAAGAACCAGTCAAATTTTGCAATGGCCATAGTTTGAACTAAGCAAAACCCCACCCTATGCCAACCTACTAGAATCTGGACTGCAATTTCTAAAGTTGGCTTAAGAAACAGGCCAGAGCAGCATGAGAGACAATAGTTTAGGCTGCTATATAGAATTTCCCTGTGACTCTAAGGGTATGACTTATCTCTTTCTCTCTATTTTAACCTAATGGGGAACAATAAGCATTTAAAAAGTGGTAAGAAATAAGAAGATACATGCGTATTTATTTACAACTTTGTTAATAAAGATCTCTAGTACTTTGCATTATTGTCCTGAAAAGACACATTGTTTCCATTGGCTAAATCGTTATTAATGAATAATTGCTCAGTTTGTCTTTGTTATTAATTTTGACCTTGAACATTTCCATTATTGATTATACTGGGAGCATGTTAATTGTCGCTTGTTATTGGAAACTGTCATGAGCCTTGAAGCATTATCTGGGATTCATTTCAGCTTGTGGACTTTGAGAAACTAGATAGACTTTTCTGTGAGCTCTACCATGGATCCATGTCCAAGGTGACTAGTTCCAGTAGCCAAGGGGGTACAAAGTGAGATGGGAGTCAGAAGGTAGTTTAGAGCTATCTGCCTCAAAAGCACTCCTCTACATCAGGGGTGTCAAACTCACAATGTCACATGATGTGTCACGACATATCGCAACTTTTTCCCCCCATTGCTGGCAATGGGGTGGGCGCAGTTTCACTATGATGCATCCAGCCTGTGGGCCAGCAGTTTGACACCCCTGCTCCATATAATCAGTCTCTTGAACTTAAGTGGTGGCATGGTGGCTCAGCAGTTAATACGCTGGGCTTGTTGGCTGGAAAGCCAGCAGCCCAGGTTCAAGACCCAAGCGCCATGTGACAGAGTGAGCTCCTGTCTTTGCCCCAGCTCCTGCTAACCTAGCAGTTCAAAAGCATGCCTGGCTTGCTGTCAGTTCCTATGTTATGTCTGAACAGGGTTGTAGTCCTACTGAAGACACAGATTTGGAATTTGGGGGATGTCCTGAACTCTTGCCTATTGCTAGATCAAAGGACATAACCAACAAGCCTTGCTATGGCACACTACTGCAGGTGTACCGGTTGTGGCTCTTTTTGGAATAGAAAGTCTTGGCGACAGTAACCCATGCCCTCAAAAATCTCATACTCAAATTTTAAGGTACGACCTTTGAAGACTTCTGAAAATTGCAACAGAATGCAGTGGAGCCCCTGGTAGAAGGTGAGAGCTACTATAACCATGTAACAAATGTTTTGCAGGCACTACTTGAATGAATGACTTCTGCATATCTGTAGTTCATCTAGAATAGCATTCCCACAGAGATTTGTATGGCTCTCATCCCACAGCTGTACAGGGAGATGTTAAAAAACATTACTCTACTTCCCTGGAGTTAGGGATTTTGTTGTTGGTGATGGTGATGTTTTCAAGTGTGTTTTGTTGTTTTACTCTTCTGGAAGCTTGTTATTGTTTGATTTTTTTCCTTTGTATATTGTAAGCCACTCAGAATCCTTTGGGAATTGAGTAGTCTTCAAATCTAATAACTGCAAAACAAATTAATTTCTGACTCCAGTTCTAATGCTGTGGAAGAAGAAAAGCCTATGGAAGGAGGAAGCACAATACAGGTAGTCCTCAACTTACAAGTATTTATTTAGTGACTGAAAAAAGTGACTCATGTCCAGCTTTCACACTTACAACCATTGCAGCATCCCCATGGGCACGTGATAAAAATTTGGGTGATTGGCAACTGGCATAAATTTATGACAATTGCACTGTCCTGGGGGTCTATGTGATCACCCTTCGTAATTTTCCCAGCCAGCCTCCGAGAGCAAAGTCAATGGGGGAAGCCAGATTTGCTTAACAACTGCATCGATTAACAACCATAGCAAAAAAAGGTCATAACATGTGCAACTCACTTAACAACTGCCTTGCTTAGCAACAAAAAATTTGGACTCAATTGTTGTAGGCTACCTGCATAATAGATGCATGCCAGGATTGCTTGCTTCCTGTTCTTTAAAATGGCTCTCCTGCTGTGGAGGAAAAGGATGGTGTTGAGTTTGGGGTGTAGTGAATGAAAGAGGAGATGTGGTTGTGTGGAAGAGCAGCATGGAATCAAGTTTGGTTTGATGCAGTGGTTAAGGAGCTGGCCTAGAAGTCCAGAAACTGGAAGACTATGGTTCTTTATCTGTTGCTTGAATGTTTAAATGAAGGGTCTGAATTTGCAAGATCCAAGGAAAGATTTCAAGCTGACTTTGACCAACAGAATGAAACATGAAAACCCATTTCTGGAAGACAGTTAAATATATATCAGGTATCAGCATTTGAAAATCTGAATAGCGCTAGTTTACCTGCTTGTCTTTCATGTTTTACCACATTCAGGTGAAACTTCCTGCATCTAATTACTTGATCTTAAATAGCAGGAAAGAGAGAAGGCATCCCCTTTGATGGGAGGGTTTTTATTTCTCCCCCCCCCCTCTCTTCTGCATTCTAATGCTGCCCTGCCTAATGGTCTATTAGAATGCAACAGCTGTCAGAGGAATTTTTTACATTTTGCTTTTGGTGTATCCACTTAGTAAAAAGGAAGAGGCTCTACAAATTTTGATCTGTGGCAGGGAGCCGGAATATAAGTCATGTACATTTCCTTCAGATTCTGCTTTGGTTCTTGAGCAATTCACTTTAGTGATACTAAAGAAGAAAAATCCATTTTAGCTTGGTAATCTGAGCTTCCAGTGATATTTCTGGGTTGATGCAATCTAAAAATATTACTGCTCAATATTTTTACTGTCCTAGGTAAGTGCAGTAGCCTTTTCTGAACCATAAATCATAGCTATATAGTTTTCTTCTGTTTTCATTATCCAGCATTTGGGATTAAGACTAAATTCCTTGATTTTCCAGATCTTCTCCATGCTAGCCTTTGCAATGTGCCCAAGTAATATTCAGCATTTAATGTTAGATCCATTGTCTCCTGTTTAGTCAGTTTGGAAACTAAGGAAAATTACAGCCCTGAACTGATTCCATTTCTTCATGGTCAACTTTTGATGGCCAGGTTTTCAATAATTGCCCTTACTGTATTCTTCTTCATACTTGCAAGCTATCTTCCCTATTTCACTTTGAATATTAGGAAGGGTTTTTTTTTATGTCTTCCTCATTTTCTGCCAGTAGAATAGTGTCATCTGCATATCTTAGATGGATAATGTTTCTGCCACCAATGTTTATTCCAATTCTGAGTCATCTAAGTTTGTTGTTGTTGTTAGTTGTGAAGTCATGTCCGACCCATCGCAATCCCATGGACAATGTTCCTCCAGGCATTCCTGTCCTCTACCATTTTCTGGAGTCCATTTAAGCTCATCTAAGTTAATGTTCCTCAAAACCCCCTCTGAATAGACATTGAATAGAAGTAGCAATAGAATGCAATCCTGTTGCAGATCTTTCCCAGTCTTGATTCAGTCTGGTCTTACAGCTTCTTGACTGATGATTTTATTAAATGAATCCAAGCATTCCAGAATGCATATCTTTCAGGAAGTCAAACATTTCATTGCTTAATATGCAATCCATTAGAAGGCTTGAGTGTACAGTAGCAAACTATTTCAATCTGACATCAAAAAAGATACAGTAATGGCCAGGATATCTAAACTGAACAATGCATCTAATAAACTTCTATAACAAAGAACCCTGACTTTCGCTTTACATCATCCTTTTAGAAGTTTAATTCTTCTTCTGTCAGAGGAGACAGAATTTATCACAATGCCACTTAACATATTTGGTAGATATGACATGATTATAATAACGTGTGGTATTTCTGCAATGGAGGCTACAGAGTTTTTTCAAGATACAATTTCCATGCCGGGCATGGGTCTGGAGACCTTCTGTGGATATAGAAGTATTCCCTGTTATCGAAAGTCACTGCCATCACCCAGAGGATGCTTTATTTCTATGGCTTCCTCAGACATCTATACTGACATAATATCTAATCATGGCTTAGAAAGGGGATAAATATGAGCCTGCTTTAATGATAAATTCCATTCTGTGCTACAGAAATATATACACATTTCCAAATATTTATGGAGATTCTCAATCATCCAGCTCATGGTTGTTCCAAAGGTGTTTTTTAAAAGGCAACTGGACTAAAGAACTTCTTGAATGAGAAGTGGGGAAAAAAAACCCAAGAAAGTCCAGTTGCCTTTTGAAAAGCATCTTTATTGCTGCAAGGGATCCTGGCAGAAAACATGGACAAGGATAGCTCTGCCAACATTAGGAATGAACTTTTAAATAACTAAATATATATACATATAATGCAGTGGTGGAATTCAAATACCTGAACAACCGGTTCTCTTATTCAATGCAGGTCTGGGCCTCCAAGGCCTAGAATGGACTTCCAGAAGTGGCATCCACACAGTTCCGGCAGGCCATTCTACGCCTGGGAGGCCTCCTCCAGGCCTCCCAGGCCTAGACCGGACTTCTGGAAGCCAGCCAGTTCTCCAAATGCAGCAAAATTTAGCTACCGGTTCTACTGAACCGGTGTGAACTGGCTGAATCCCATCACTGATATAATGTTCACTTTCAGGCCAAAACTACAATCTGAGTTGAGTGGCAAGAGTTTAAAAGCCAGCAACGAGAGCCAGCAGAATGGCAGGTGCAAATAGACATGCTTTGAGCAACATTTATAAGCAAGCAAAGTTTTGCCTGAGCATGTCCAAAGTCAACTCATACTATTTCGGGTAATCTAGGGGGAAAAAAACCCAGATGTTTGGGCATCCCAGAGATTAGTCACAGCAGCTACAGCAAGATCATGCAGCCCAAGGTTAAGGAAGAAAACAAGATTCAGGAACTCAAAAGCACATTATCCTAGGTTTGATGTACCGTAGTTGTTTCCAATGAAGAAGGTGAGCATTGGAGATGCTCTAAATACAGGCTGGCTGTAGGTACGGCTCAGTTCTGGCATTGAAAGTTTTGTTTCTGAAGAAGCTAAACAAAGTACCTCTGCTCCACCTTTGGCATTTCCAATACATTCTTGGGCTGGGTGACTAGTCAGAATTAGGATCTCAATTCATCTTTACATCTATTCTGAGTGATTGCTGGGTGTTAATTGCTCCATGAAACTTGAGGCTGACCATCTGCTGGTGCAGTCTCCTCCACCTCTGAGTCCTTCCAATCAAAGGACAATATTTTTTTTACTGTTTTAATTGCCATGAGCTATGCAGAGTCATATATCTGTGATGAGCAGCTATATAAATTGAATTTTCTTTTTACAAAAAGCATGGATGAATGGAGATTTGATATGGCTTTCCATTCCTAGTTTCACTGTTATGAGTACACTATGGTATTCATACTGTATTGGTAATGAGCTAGTAAAAATCAAATTGAGCTAATGGAGCTTAGTTACTTGGCCCCAATTAATTCTGCTTTATTCATATTTCACTTTTTGACCTACCTTCTACCCTCAGGCTGCCAATGAGTTGCCTGTTTTGGGGAATGAGTACAGATAATGTTGCAAGCATTTGTGATTCTGATTAAAAGTTAACCTACTAATATTTCAATCCTATGCCTTTAATGCTCACAGAGTTGCAAATATAGATTATAGATCTTTTTAAAGCACTGGTGTCAAACTCACTGCATCACATGATGTGTCATGATGTATCGTGACTTTTTTCACATTGCCGGAGTTGGGGTGAGCGCGGCCTCCCCATGATGCAACTGGCCCACAGGCCGGCAGTTTGACACCCCTGTTTTAAAGTTACACCATTTTCAAAGTAGAGTCATTCTTCCAAAAATGTTAGCAGCACTTCTGTGGGTGAAATCCATTGAAACCTTGCTCCAGATTTCTGAATTATTTCAGCTGGGTGCAAGAACAGAGCTTATTTATTTCTGTCTCAGCTGTTGTATATCAAAAACAGCTGAACTAGTTTTTTCTCTGAAACCCTGCTGCTTAATGTAGCATTGATGGCTTTGCAGCTACCCTTGATTTGAAGAACTTGGATTGGAACTGGATTCAAGCAATTGCTGATTTTCTTTTTTATTGGAATATGAGTGAGGACAGTGAATAGGACAGCTCTGGTGGGGCAGATTAAATAAAATGTGTTGCTTCCTTTTCTGACTGTTTGGTGTCCATAGAGGTGCAAGTGATCATGAATCATTGTCAAACAGCTATCCAGTTGTCATATTTAAGGTTATAAAGAGATCACTCAAGGCCAAAATAAAAGGTACCTCCTACCCCAGCTCTGTATACCATGTAGATGGTGCATATTAAATATACCATTCAGTATGTACTATCAGTGATTATGTTAGTAATTATCACCCAGTAAAACAAATGTATAATGTTTCACCCAGTGAAATGTTTCATCCAGTCAAACAAATTACACACTTTTGATTTAGTGGGGAGAACCTTCTCTTGATGTTCATCTTAAGCTAATGCAAATCAATACTCCAATGTATCCAAGTATCTAGTGGCTCTCAGATATCGTTCTCTTAATTAAAGAATTGATTTCATCTGACTTACTTTAATGGAATGGGAGAGGGTTAGTTACCAACTTCAAGGCATCACAAATCATCACAGGATTTACAAACTTTACTTAAGATAGCTGAGATTAAAGACAGAAATTATTTAAGGTTTCTTGTAGTAAGTGTTGGAACATTGGAACATTGGAAGTTTTGGGGCCACTTTTATAACCCATAAATACATTTGGTATTTAAGAATTGATTGTGTATATAGTCACAAAATAGCTATATGACAATGGACAGCCATAAAATACTCATTTACCAGAAAGCAAATTAGCTCCCTTAGTGTGCACTATCACAGAGGGATTTTATTGGAGTCCTAAGGAATTGTTGCAAATAATTATAAATTAACCAATTTAATTTAGCAGGGAAAATCTTCTCCTGATATTCATCAGAGGGATAGAATCAAGATCACGTGAAGTACTAATACCACTTTATAATGCCTTGGTAAGGCCACACTTGGAATACTGCATCCAGTTTTGGTCACCACGATTTAAAAAATATGTTGAGACTCTAGAAAGAGTACAGAGAAGAACAACAAAGATGATTAGGGGACTGGAGGCTAAAACATATAAGGAACAGTTGCTGGAATTAAGTATGTCTAGTTTAATGAAGAGAAGAATGAGGGGGGACATGATAGCAGTGTTCCAATATCTCAGGGGCTGCCACAAAGAATAGGCAGTCAAACTATTCTCCAAAGCGCCCGAAGGCAGGACAAGAAGCAACGGATGGAAATTAATCAAGGAGAGAAGCAACCTAGAACTAAGGAGAAACTTCCTGACAGTTAGAACAATTAACCAGTGGAACAACCTGCCTAAAGAAGCTGTGAATGCTCCAACACTGGAAGTTTTTAAGAAGAGACTGGACAGCCATTTGCCTGAAATGGTATAGGGTTTCCTGCATGAGCAGGGAGTTGGACTAGATGACCTCCAAGGTCCCTTCCAACTTTACTATTATGATTATTGTTATATACTGGGTTCGTTGCTTGATTGTCGAGACGAGGCAAGTGAGTTCAGCAAGAATCATTCTTTATTTGCTTATAGGAACTGAACTGAGAAACGGCTGCGAATGCAGCTATTTATACCCTGGCCTCTAGGTAGCGGCCAATAGGTTTAAAGCAACCTATTGTCGCCCTAGAAGCAGCCAATGGCGGCGCTGGACACGGGTTGTCTGAGGAGCTGGGAGCCGTTAGCCAGCTTCCCTGCTTAAACAACCTTCCAGCAGTTAACCCCACGTGATACTCTTTCGTAAGACAAAACCCAATACATTACACCCCTCCCCCTAGAATGTACACACATTATAATAACAAAGGGAATGATTACAGCAATTACAAGTTTTCCAGAGATACAAACAGAAGTATGCAAAAGTACACCTTTTCCGTTTGCTAATACAGAGGCTCTCCTGGCTAGCAGCAATTCAATTACACATATAACATTATAGCTCAGTTATTTTGGAACAAAATCTTGTAAATACGCAGGAGGCTTGCGAACCCTCGTGGAATGCCTGGGAGAGCCCAGCACTCCCCGGTCTACCAGCTTGCTCGCCGGGCTGGGTAGACCAGGGTCCATAAGTTCAAGCAAGTCTGGCTGACTCGGAATTCTCTGGCTGGCCATTCCAGGTCGGCCCACCCCAGAGTCTAATCCTTCCACAGAGTTAGCACAGTGGCTGTAGTGTTCTGGTTGACTTTCCCTGTCAGGGGCCCCATGTTGCACTCCCTGGCTTTGCCCCTCTATGACCACCTCCCCATTGCTCTGACTGCTAGGGACCTCAGAGAATATGGATTGATCGGCCTGGCTGCCAGTTTGAGTTCTGTGGATGGGAATGCAGCTATTTATACCCTGGCCTCTAGGTGGCGGCCAACAGGTTTAAAGCAACCTATTGCCGCCCTAGAAGCAGCCAATGGCGGCACTGGAGACGGGTTGTCTGAGGAGCTGGGAGCCATTAGCCAGCTTCCCTGCTTAAACAACCTTCCAGCAGTTAACCCCACGTGATACTCTTTAGTAAGACAAAACCCAATACATTACAATTATGATTATCTTGTGCTAATGCAAATCAATGCCCCAATGTCTCCATGTATATGGTAGGTTTCAAATATCTTTATGAAGTTAATGTGACAGGGGCTATAATGTCTTACAGGTCTATCCACAATCTATCTAGTTGAATGAAAAGAAGGACTAGGGGTGATATAATAGCAGTGTTCCAATATTTGAGGGGGAGGGGTATCTATTCTCAAGAGCACCTGAAGGCAAGACAAGAAGCAATGGATGGGAACTAATCAAGGAGAGAACCATGCTAGAACTAAGGAGAAACTTCCTGACAGTTAGAACAATTAATCAGTGGAACAACCTGCCTCCAGAAGCTCCGAATGCTCCAACACTTGAAGTTTTTAAGAAGAGACTGTACAGCCATTTGTCTGAAATGGTATGGGGTTTCCTGCATGAGCAGGGGTTGGATTAGAAGACCTCCAAGGTCCCTTCCCACTCTATTATTCCATTATTTTGTTATGATAGGAAACACTGGTTTTCCAAATATGCAAGCAACTAGGGATACAGGACATTAGTCAGGATCCTCATGTGCAAGCTTGCACAAATCGTAAATAACATCTGAACTATGGGAAAAAGGTCTTAGCTTTATGAATTTCATTTAAGTAGGAAATCCTTACTGTATGAATATTGTTTAGGTTCTTTGCATATCAGTCCTAACTACTACAGCCAATGATTGCGTATAATTGGAATTTTAATCCAGCATATCAAAGATAATAATTCACCCATCTGTTGATTCATATATAGGGAACTGAAAGATGCATTGTAATTTTTTAAAAAGACAAATAATTTTTCAGACTGATAATTACTAGGAAATGTTTCTTGTCCTGACATGTTACACAGTGTAATTTTTTCTGCTGAATATCTCCTGTTTCTGTAAATTTTTAACACATCTTTTAGTTTGATTTTCATGCCTTTTTAAAGCAACTGTTTGTTATTACATAGCTTTTTTTATAGTCTTTAAGAGCAAGCAAGAGCACTTCACCTTTTATGCCGTATAGAAATAATTCCCTCCTACGCTGAAAAATAAAAAAGGAGACAAATGATTTTCACTTTTGTCTGGAAAGCATCTAAACTCTGGCAATCTAGTTCCATTTCTTTTTTCTTCTTTGGAAATATTGAGATTTTTTTTCCTTCCAATTTTTGAAGAGTTGAGAAAATATTGAAGAAAGTAGAGCAGAAGCAGGAGTAAGTAGCTGGAAACATAGCATAGAAATGCTCTGAACGCAGCTTGATATGATGACACTTTAATGACCTTATTGTAAAATGTACAATAAGAATAAAGCTACTGAGTCAAACATGAAAGGTAAATGTTTCGAAGCAGCAGAATAGAAGAAAGACTTTTCCAGGGAGGGTTGAAGCACCCTGGAAAGGAATGGAAAAGTTGTGGTTATGAAATGTAGCTCCCAGCAGTACCAACAAAGAGAGTCCAGTGGTACTATTTGCTGGAAGCAAGTGATGTGTGAAAACATAGTTTCCCAACCTTGCTCCATCTGTAGATTGTCATGGTTCCGACAGATGAAACTCTTCAAAGAACTCTGCGCCATTGTTTACCTTAAAGAATCTTTATTTGAGAAGCATAGCATCGGCACTTACATGGTCAAAGCCAAAATCTGAATTCCCCTCCCCTGAGCACATAGTATCAAAGCACAATTCCATCCTCTAATTAACAGTCATAAATCACATTCTCCAATTAGTTTGAAATGCAGGATTTCCCTCCAGTTCTCCCAACTCGCCAATTATTATCATGTCTTATTTCAATAACCTTGGTTCACACACTAGTTACAGTATTGTTATGTCTAACTAAACTCCCATGCACAATCCCCCCCCGAGTATCATCTAATTCTAACTCTAATTCTAAGAATAAAACATGAGAAGGAAAATGGTTGCATCTCCATATGTTGTCAAAGCAAAAACATCCAATGTTAGCAGCATTGACATAGATCATAGAAACATTGTTGGGGAATTTTTATTTTCCATAAACCCCAATTGGGAAGCCTTTTTGTTGTTGTTGTTAGGAGATGTGTTCTCCTAGGATAAACTTTTGGAGGAACATTGGCCAGTTGTGGGAATGGTTTAAACTAGCCTAAATCATGAATCACCATTTTTCCCTGGTCTCCATCTCTCTTCTTCTAAAAGAACTGGCCCATGTTCCTTCTTTTAGAAGAAGAGGCTGTTGCTAGAGGTCTGAATAAATTGTTTATGGTGGTCCACTTAAAATAGCCAAGGAACAAATATAGCTTTTACACCAACAGTTGCTTATTACTTATTTATTGATTAAACATATATAAGACAAAATCCATGTAGACTGAGGGCCATTTATGTAATACCTAATATTTTCTTTTTTCCCCACTTTTTTCTTTTTGATGCCCTTGATTCAATTTTCGACTCCTGGTGATTGCTTGGACAAATAGTTTTCTTGGCAATTTTTTTTCAGAAGTGTTTGCCTTTGCCCTCTTCCTAGGGCTGAGAAACAGTGACTAGCCCAAGGTCACCCAGCTGGTTTCATGCTTCAGGTGGAACTAGAACTCACAAGTCAAACCTGGTGCCTTAACATTTTACCAAACTGATTTTCTAAAACAGGGGTCTTCAAACTTGACCCTTTTATGACTCGTGGACTTCAACTCCCAGAATTCCTCAGCCAGTGTGCCTGGCTGAGGAATTCTGGGAGTTGAAGTCCACGAGTCACAAAAAGGCCAAGTTTGAATACCCCTGCTCTAAAACATCCATAGGAGCAAATTAATTTAAATGTCTGTAAAACATGAAGTAAGTCAGGGGTAGGCAACCATGATGGCTCAGGAATTCTGGGAGTTGAAGTCCACGAGCCATAAAAGAGCCAAGGTTGCCTACCCCTGGTATAAGTAATCAACTATAATAAATGTGAGAACAATAAAATATCCCTATGAATAAATGTATATAGAAAGAGCCACAATAATGTTACGATAATAAATAAATCACTGGTTGATCATCCTATAGTCATAAATAAAATAGTTGCTACCAGTAGCATCAAACTATAGCATCAAAAGTTTTAAACCAAACTACCCTGACTTTGGACAGTTTGAGAAATGGAGGTTTATAATGCTGTAATGGATTATACAGACTGGGGCAGAGCAGCTTTCTAACAATATTTTTTTCCTTGTGTGAAACCGATGCTTCCACTTATTGTTCTGGTGCTTTCATAGGCCACATGTTTTGAGAAGTAGCTCTGAATTACTCAGCTCCTGGATGCTCTGTCAATTCCTGCTTTACGTTAAACTATTTAACTATTTAATTCATCCCACCACTGGATGAATTCTGTTCATTTTTGAGAAATTGGGGGACTGGAAACTGTGGGGTTAAAACACTTATAGTCCTTTTCTAATGGAAACATCATCAAGAGGGATACTTTGAAGTAGAGGATACATAGAAGAAGTGAGTCCTTTCGTTCTCCCTGATGCCTCCTAGTCCCCAGGCTCAACCTTGCCCTTCCCGTCTTCCTCTGGACTTTGTGATGGACAATTCTTTTTTTTTTTAGCTATATACGTTTTTAATTGTTTTTTTAACCTCTAAATACATATGTTAGTTTTTCAAACAGCATGCGATCTGGATTCATATAATGCTAATACATAATCAAGTCCTATTCTTTGGTTCTCTCTTCTAACCATTTGTAGAATAAATTCCAGCTTTGGTAATATTCTGTTTCTTCTTTATCTTTCAGCCTCATAGTTAGTCTGTCCATCTCTGTGCATTCCAGTATCTTTTTTATTACCTCTTCTTCTGAAGGTATTTGTTCATTTTTCCAACATTGCGCATAGCTTATTCTTGCTGCAGTTACAATATGTAAAACCAAGTATAAATTTTGCTTATTAATCTTTTCTGGTACTATACCTAATAAAAAGAAATCAGGATTAAATACTACATGTTCTCCTAATATTTTTTCTAGCCAAGCATGTATTTTTTCCCAATAGGCCTTTACCTTGTCACATGTTCACCAAATATGATAGTATGTTCCTAAGTTATGTTTACATTTCCAACATTTACCTGATACATTTTTAAACATTTTGCTAGTCTAGCTGGAGGTAAGTACCATCTATAAAACATTGTATACAAATTTTCTTTATACGCAGTTGACATTGTCAATTTATGATTTCTCTCCCACAATTTTTGCCATTTTTCTAATTCTATATTATAACCAAAGTTTTCCACCCACCTTATCATTGTCCCTTTAATTTGTTCACTTTCCATGTGATGGACAATTCTATTGTCTGGAACCTTCACCCTAAACAATTGGGTGGCAAATATTCTTATGTGTTTTAGATAATTACTGGAATCCATCTCTTAACTTATCTTTCCATGATTTTCCTCTTCTTTCCTCCCATCATTTTAATCAATCTGTTTTAGACAGTGCTTTTTTAGTAAAAGAAAAAGGTGCCGGAACTCACACATGTCATACAACCCACCTTGCCTACCCTACAAGGTTCCATCCAAAAAAGGTGCCGGAATTCCGTTATGAGCGTTCTATGACAAAAAAAGCCCTAGTTTTAGATAAACTGTTCTCAATTTTACATCAAGGAAGGCAGTTTTATTCTCGTTACTTGTATGCTGCTTTAGGATATTTATAGAAAAATATAATTTTTAAAAATGAGTTAAATAAAACCTATATAGTACCCTGTTTGTGAAATAAAGACATGGTGTCATGCCATCGGAAAGAAAATAGCTCTCCCATTCCCAAAGATGCTTTATACGAAGAGACATACCATCTGGCTAATGGCACATACGGCTGTGGTTCTGCATGGTGTTTGCTTCATTATTCTTCCGATAACTAAATCACAGCAACAATAATGATGGAAAGCCACAGTTTCAACCATCAGCTTTTTTTCCCCTGCCCAGTTAACAGTTCCCCCAGGAATCTCCCAGAATATTCTGTCTGTAATCTAGTACTATGGATAAACATTTGCTATGGGTGGGAAATGTAAATTTAGTTTACAAGAAATTTCAGACTTGTAGATTTCAACTCCCAGAATTCCCCAGCCAGCACTGGGAATTCTGCGAGTTAAAATCCACAAGGGGAGTTGAATTCTGGGAGTTGAAGACCACAAGTCTTAAAGTTGCCAGCTCTGGACACCCCTGCTTTAAATTTTTTACTGAACTCCTGGTGGATAATCAATATTAGGGGTCAGCAGGAGCAATTTTATTCTTTCACATCTTCTTAGCAATTTGTGAAGATGTTTCCAGAAAGGCTTTCCTATCAAACACCCTACCCCAAAAAAGGGGTGATGGTGGGGTTAAAAATGCAGGATGAGAAATGACTAGACACCCAGAAATGAACTCAGTGAAGGTAATCCAAAGACGACACCTCTATGAAACTTAATTCTGCTTGTAAAGCTGATCTCACCTTGGTTTTTATATTTCCCTGCGTTTGGTTTATATTTCTCTCCAGTGAAAAAAATGTTTGAGAAAGGAGGGAAGAGAAAAACAATTGCAGAACTTCTGATGGGCTGGCAGAAAACCATTAAATATAGAGCTGGGATTTCGATCCCAGGGTAAAATGTGCCTTTTGTTATTGAGAATTCTCAGAAAATCCTCCAAAGGATTTCTAAGAGAATTGGAGAATGTGTGGGCCTTTAGATGTTGCTGAACTGCTATTCCCAGAAGCCTCACCTGGTCTGACCAACACACTCAGATGGTGGGAATTGAAGTTCTGCAATATTAGAAGGCTGTAACTTCTCCATCATGATTTTCATCTTGTCTCTCTCACAAAACATCTCTTTGGTAGCCCCGATGTCTTTGATTTCAGGAAAGTGCAGCACAACTTATTTGCCATTGTATTTTTTTTAATCCCATTTATATCACGCCCTTCTCCGAAGACTCAGGGCAGCTTACAATCTAAAGCACAAATCAATGTGCTTAGCAATAGCCTTCATTCTATGTATATGCCTGCTTATTAGGAATATCGCACCCCCCCAGCGGCATTATTACAAAGTCAGCTTATTGCCCCCAACAATCTGGGTCCTCATTTTACCTACCTCGGAAGGATGGAAGGCTGAGTCAACCTTGAGCCTGGTGGGACTCGAACCTGCACTAATTGCAGGCAGCTGGTGTTACTTAAGGAGGGAGGCATTAGCCCACTGCTCCACCAAGGCCCTGCCTTCCTCTCACTGCACCTCTTTGACTTTCCCTTCTGTGATGCTTCCCTTGCTGATGGTCAGTAGATGGTAAACTAGAAGAACTCATTTTTTTGCAATGGTTACTTGATCCTAGTTAAAAATATGACGAGAAAACATTCGTGAGGTGCAGTATTACTAAGGTCTCCCTATTATGAAGAAAATCTACATAAACGGTACTAAATGCTAACACCTGTGATTTCAAGCAACTTCTGAAGTTCTATTATTATTAGTAATACTATTATTCTTATTATTCCCAGCCAGTTCTGGCACTGTCATCCTGGCAGGTGATATGTGGCACAGGAGCCCTGCTGCTTTTCCTGAATGTTCCGTGTTTACATTCAGCCAGCAGCTGAACCTTTGTGGGCTTTTCATTTTAATTGGCAGCTCAAGCATAACAAATGAAACAAAAGTTATATTTAGAGCCATGAATAAGTCTGCATTATGAGGGAAAGAACATACAGTACAAAAAGCGTGGGGAAATTCATTTTTTTTTAAAAAAAATCCCGAAGCTTTTTCCTACCTGAATGTTTGAATTTCCATTTGAAAACAGATGAGAGTTAAAGCTGGTGTTGTGTGAGGGAGTTCTCGTGGAAGTTGTCTGTAGTGTTTATCAGTAATGGACAGCGCCGTAGCTATCAAACCATACTTTGATTATTATTTTTTTAATAACAAGAGTTCAGTTGAAGATGCCTTCCTCCAACTGATTCCCTTCAAGTGTATGTTTTGAACTCATGCTAAATAGAGGTCATGAGGATTTATTAGCAATAGCACTTAGACTTATATACCACTTCACAGTGCTTTACAGCCCTGTCTAAGGGGTTTACAGAGTCAGCATATTGCCCCCCATCAACAACAACCTGGATCCATTTTTCACACTTAAGATCCTTGCAGCATCCCTGTTGCCACATGATCAGAATTTGGGTGCTTGGCAACTGGTATCTATTTATGACGGTGGCAGCCTCCCCTGGGTCATGTAATCCACCTTTTGCAACCTTCTGACAAGCAAAGTCAATGGAGAAGCCAGATTCACTTAACAACCGTGTTAATTTGACAACTGATGTGATTCACTTAACAACTTGGCAAGAAAGGTGGTAAAATGAGTCAAAGCGCACTTAACACCTGTCTCGCTTAGCAATGGATATTTTAGGCTCAGTTGTGGTTGTATGTTGAGGACTGACTCTATTCCAATGGAGTCATTAAAAATACCACCAAAACTTTAGAATAAATACTTGGAAGGCCCTGGAAATATATTCAGTAATGCTAGCTATATATCATGCATTAATTTTAACAATATTCCGATACACATCAGATCAGAAGGCAAAAGGGGCAACAATGCAACAGTTGCTATTATATGCCCTTCTTTTTGCAGCCATTCAAACACAAAAGGGAATTTTCCTTGTTTGTGCTTGCTAATTTGTAGAGAGTCATATACTAACAATGAAACAATTTAAGTAAGTTTCTTTTATTTTGGCTGAAGGAGACACCTCCACCGACTTTTAATTCTACTTTGGTCATTATTCTCCAGCTGAACAATTTTATATCATGTAGAAATAAGGCCTTCCAATTGTTTTTTTCTTTTTACGACCCTGAAATCCCCTTTATACAGGGTAGAGTCAAGGTGACTGAATGGAACTGAGAGCTTACTGGCTGGATGCCCTTCCTGATGCCTACATTGAGTTTGCAGCAAATATTTTCTCTCTGCACCCAGAGACAGAAACATCTGTTGCTACCTAGGATTGAACTCTCAATCTTCCGAGTAGGAGGTAAGAGTCTTGACCACTAGGCCACCACGCTGCTGATATAAGGCCTTCAGATGATTTATTGACTCAGGCTTTTACTTCTGAATTACAAAGGAAAGATGTGAACAGTCATATTTAGGGTAATTATCTTATTAGTTACCAACTCCAAATTAATAGGATTGTCAAAAAAGAAAATAGAAATCTTTCAATCTAAGTGATTGTTCTTTGATGCAGGGTCCTGCAACCACATAATTGCATTTTAGTACAGTTTTGCCGAAAGCCAGCATTTACTTTTGTTTTGTGGCAAAACCAGCCGAAAGCAAACCATTGGCATGCTTAACCATCACAGCATTCATTTAACAACCGCTACATAAAAGGTCATAAAATCTAATGAGTCACACAAGTATCATGACTTACATCCTTGATGGGCAGCCTCTATTATGGCCATAAGTCAAGGACTTCCCTTTATGTTGCTATTTTGGATTTTCTGTGGAATTGTTGGCACTTGGACTGGAAAAATGTTGTGTATTGGAGCTTGTCTCCTCCTTTTTAAAAAAGAGATATAGTGCCTGATTATCATGTTAAACTTTGGGTTTTTGTTTAGTCTAGGATACTGGAACCATTTTAAATGAGGTTTTAGTAACTTACAACTAAATGGGGTCTTAGTTGCTTACAACTAAGTTGCTTACAACTAAGAGTTGAAATGTGGAATATTGAGTTTTACATATGTTAATTAATGCTATTCTATTATAGCTGTGTTTGAACTTTTTGCTGATAACTGGATTAGAGAAGATTATTTTTTGATTCGTGTATTAAGGGAAGAATTTTACATTAGTTAATTAAGAGGAGGTGAAAAGATTAAAAGATGTTTATACTTGAAATTAGAGTGAGAAATTGCTTTCTTGGGGGGGGCTTCTTTCTTTTTTGCTCTCTTTCACTCTTTTTTTTGGCTTGCATTATATTTTATTCTTGTTATTAAAATTACATTTAAGTCAGCATATATAATTTCAATAGAGCAAAAATGCATGAAAAAATATTTTTTTAGAATGATATAGTCCTGACCTTGTAAATGTATCCCAGGGATTTCTATAAATTAATTGCTGTTCTTAGTAGCAAGTTAAAATTAAGTAGATATAGGGAAGAGTTTCATCTTTCACTAATCATTTAATAACAGTTAATTTACACTTTTCAGAAGACCACATTTTTGGGTGAGGATTTGCCAGTGAATGTGAGGACATTGTATCTTTTCTCTCTTTAATTGACAAATGAATGTGACAACTTTGTAATGGCTTCCTAACTTTTCTCCATAAAGCAATTAGTCTTCCCGAGAAAGAAAACGAAAACTATTCTCATAGGTCACAGTTCCAACTTCCAACAAGACATGTGCAGAAGGAACTTCTAATCCAGCTGCCTTACTTTAAAAATGGTCCCATCGGGGAGGACTGTGTGGAGAGAGTTTCCTCCTTTAAATTTCTGGGAGTCTACCTCTGTGAAGATCTGACCTGGAAAGTTAACACAACCCAGGTGGCTAGAAAGGCCCAACAGAGGCTTCACTTTCTTAGGGTCTTGCAGAAGAACAGGGTAGAACAACGGCTAATGACCCTGTTTTACCGGTCTACTCTAGAGAGCATCCTCTCGTATGGTATTGTGGTTTGGTATGCTGGTCTGACAGCCGCGGATAGGAAAGTATTACAGAGGGTGGTGAGCACAGCACAAGACATTGTGGGCTGTTCCCTGACACCACTGGATGACATCGCCAGGGCTCGTTGCCTTGGAAGAGTGAGGAAGATTCTCAGGGATGACTCATACCCTGGACGGTATCTCTTTACTCTCCTACCATCCGGTAGGAGATATAGGAATATAGCCAGCCGTACCAACAGGCTGAAAAATAGCTTTTATCTGTGAGCTGTTAGGCTTTTAAATGGGACATAATCTCTGTGAACTTATGCAGAATTGACTTGGGAGGCCGGTGTATGGTGTAGTTGGTTCACAGGGTGTGGTAGGATGGAGGGTTTGTTGTCACTGTGTGTTGGGGGGAGAGAGCACGGGGGGGGGAGAGGCTCAGCTAATCTCAATGTACACGTGTTGTACTTTGACAGTAAAGGTTTATTATTATTATTATGTCCTGATAAGAGAGGAATAAAGCCCCTCTTTTGGTTCTCCATCCATCCCTTTCTGCCTTCTCCAGTGGGTTTATAGACCTGGAGTTTATTGAAAACAATTAACACAATTGGAACAATGATCCCTACTTAAAACTACAACAAAAACTCTTATGGGGCCAAAGGAAGGGAAGTTCATTAAAGTGCTGACTTTCCAGGAATTCTGAAGTCTACTGCTTCTCTTCTAACATTTCTTTTTCTAATGCTCCCGAGAAAAGTGATCTCCTATCCTATTTCTTCCAAGGGCATTGAAGACCCTTTTTATAACCAGCATGAAATGTATACATGCATTCTAGCCGTTCCAAATAGCTATTACTGCTGCTACCTGCTTTAAAAACAACAACAACTAGCAAATCTAGTGCAAAGCTTAAAAAGTAAAATTGTGCTGCAACCAATTTCAAAAACTATAGTAAGGATTCATGAATTACATTATTATTATTGGCCAGGTATTTAGACTGGATTTGGAATTTTTTCCCCACCTATCTTGTCTTTCTCAAGGACCTGGGATAGGCAGATGTTGTTGTTTAATAATATTAAAGGTATTATTGTTATACATTGCTATTATATCATTAATACAATAGTAATAATACAATATCTTTAACACCCTCAAACTTAAATATTTTTCTGTTTTCTGAAACATGCAGACATGCAAGTGTAACGAGTGGGTGAAGTAATAAACGTAGCACTGGTGTCCCAAAGGTGCTTTTTTCCAAAGGCAAATTGACTTTCTGTTTTGCTTGAAGACTTTTTGCTTCTCTCCAAGAAGCTTCTTCAGTTCTGACGATGAGAATGGATGAGAAGAAAAACTTCTTCAAGCAAAACAATGAAAGTCCAGTTGCCTTTGGAAAAAAGCATTTTTGGGGCAACCATGATCTTGATGACTGAGAATCTCCATAGACACATAGCGCTGGTGTCCACAGAGGATGAAAAAACTCACAATGGTCACTTCAGTGGGACAATGAAAGCCCTGCTCCTTTTTTACATGGATCACACAATCATCTTGACATTTTTTCTCTCTCTCTCCCCTCCAGAGATTCTCTAAATATACATCGATTCTAGAGTTTTTGACAACTATTTTCCAAGTTTGGATGTGATGAACAAGTAGGTGGGATCCATCTTCCTCTCACCCATTTCCACAGTGGCTTCTTTCCAGGTTTCCCATCATTGGAGTAAGCCAGCTGCAGAACCTGGCAAAGGAGAGAGGTGGTCTGCTTTTTTCCAACCTTTTTCCTGAGCTTCAGAGAAGGAAATCTGGAAAAACTTATGTTCCATGGATATCCCATGTAACACCTCTTCGCCGCGAGCTGCATTGGCTTCCAGTTGCCCTCCGGGTGAGATTCAAGGTGCTGGTGATGACCTATAAAGCCCTAAATGGCATGGGCCCGGATTATCTAAGGGAGCACCTGCTGCCAGCGTCAATTTCCCATCGTCCTGTGCGCTCCCACAGGGAGGGCCTCCTCAGGGTACCACCGGTCAAGGATTGCCGACGGGCAATCCACAGGGGGAGGGCGTTCTCTGTGGGCGCGCCTGCCCTATGGAATCAACTGCCAACGGAACTCCGGACTGCCCCCAACCTTCTTTCATTTCGCCGGGACCTAAAAACCTGGCTCTTTGAGCTATCTGGTCTGGACTGAGGGGTTTAATGTTTTTAAATTGTGATTTTATTTTTTGCGGCTAGACTTAATTTAATTTAATTATTTTATATTGTATTGTTTTTAAATTTTGCCTTGTAAACCGCCCTGAGTCCTTTGGGAGTAGGGCGGTATATAAACCGAATAAATAAATAAATAAATATTTTCCCAAAGACCAAGAGTGTGTGGGCTTAATTCTACATTTAAATGCATTGCACAAGAAACCCTGGGACTGAGCTGCTATCTTCAGTCTGATTTAAAGATATGCTGATTAGATATGCTAAGCAGGATCCTCTGTTTTAAATAGGAGGCTGTTTTTTTTAAAAAAACCTCATTATAACTTGCTCTAGTTTATTTGCTAACAATAATAAATAAGCCATAGAGGAGAAACAGCCGGAAATTTGTTACTGCAATGAGACTGTCCAGATTTAATAAACTTGAAGCCACAATTTTAAATTATGACTATCCCTACTCCCCATCTTTTAAACTGATGATCAAAATCAGAGAACTAGAACTGTGTGATTTGTATTTTATTGAGAATATTTCAAGAAGAAATCTGCTCTTTAAGACAGAGGACACTTTAATTGGGACGTATATTGCTGTAACCCCTTGCTATTTTTATTTGTTCTTTCTTTTTAACGTATTTATTAGATATTTTATACAGAATATATAAACAGGGAAAGAAAAAGAACAAAAGAAAGGGATGAGAAAGAATGATTATAGACAAGTGAACAAGGGATTTACAAATGTCATAGAGAATATAACTTTCCCATACAGGTAGTCCTCAATGAGCCTTGGTGGAGCAGTGGGCTAATGCCTCCTTAAGTAACACCAGCTGCCTGCAATTATTGCAGGTTCGCATCCCACCAGGCTCAAGGTTGACTCAGCCTTCCATCCTTCCAAGGTAGGTAAAATGAGGACCCAAATTGTTGGGGGCAATTAAGCTGACTTTGTAATAATGCCGCTTGGGGTGTTTGTGAAAGCCCTAATAAGCAGGCATATACATAGAATGAAGGCTACTGCTAAGCTTGTAAGCCGCCCTGAGTCTTCGGAGAAGGGCGGGATATAAATGGAATTAAAATAAAATAAAATAAAATAAAATAAATTTATAATAATTCATTGAGTGACTGTTCAAAGTTACAACAAAACTGAAAAAAGTGATCCATCACAAGATCCTCACTTGACACACCCACACCCAAAGCCTTTATAAACAGACAAACACTGACACTGACACCCCCTGAACTCAGCACAACTACCTAGCCTAGTAACGAAATGTTTGGAAACCAACCCACAAGCTCAGAGAATGATCCTTCAGCCTCATCCTACACCCAAGCAATAGATATTTGCCGCTATTGCAGAACTAGTATTTTCAGCATCCTCCTGGTGTTGTGGTATCATTTTAGGCACTATGGTAGACATAAACTATAGCCTAGCATACACTTAAGTGGATGCTGTTTGTTTCTCTAATTAGAGAACTATAGCTTCTGCACTATCCTGTCCTTAGTCTGCCTATTTAGATAGATTTAGCTAATTTAGGCAACTGGTGTTGCTAAGCAACTGAAATACTCTTCTTTCTACAATCCCCCCCTTCCCAAAAACACTATTCAAGAGACAGATGTTAAAATCCCTCGTCTCTTTTCCTCCCTCACAAAATCATGAAAATATATCCTGATCTAAAAAACCCATTTATTTTCCTAGAAAATCAGAATTCTAAATTGTGTGGCAGTTTTTCCACCGATTGAGGAAGTCTCTACAGTGTTCAGTCACCTACTACTTCCCTAATCCAGGGAAGGTAGATGTAGTAAGCTGATTTGCCCTTCTTCAAGTTTATGAGTACAGTGTCCCTACCCTTATTCATGGCTAAAGAGGCATGACTAGAAGACAAGAAGACATCCCTCCAACTGAAGGGGAAAGATATGCAGAAGTCAAGTATAGACCTGTACCGGCCAAATGAGTCATAGGATTTGGTTAATAAAGATATACTCTTTTTGATATGCTGTAGCAGGACAGTTTTCCATGTTCTTGTGAGCCTAATCAACTCATTATAGCCAAGGTGAATGATGCGTTGGTCTATTTTTAGGGATTTTTTTCCCCTTGGAAGACTCTGCCAGCTAAATGGCAGCGTGCCTGCTACCTTGGCTGTTCCTGAAAAAGTCAGCAAGCTGAGAACTGGGAGTTTTGGATGGGAGACTACAGAAAATGCGAAAGCTGTAAATTAGGCCGGGAAATCAAACACAACATCCAGAATAGCAAACTACTTGGTCTTGTTGCCAAGGAAATTATATAGATGTGCCCATGAAATCCTCAGCAGTGGAGCTCAATTCACAATAGGCTTTATCTTTACTTTTTTGTAAACGCGTATGTTCTTTCTTTTTTCTTTTTTGCATTGTCATACCCACCTGTTTATTTTCTTATTTGTTTTGTGGTGAGCATTTTAACAGGGTCAATTTACAAAATAGCATCTCTACTATTGGTATATACAGCCACAGGGACTGTGCATGATAAATGCAATCCCAGTGCCAAACCTCGCAGTAGTGTTACAGATGCTTGTTTAGATTCATATCCTGGGCATATTTGCTGGAACTGCCTTGAATCCTCAAGTTTTCTCATGGCATCTACTGTAGGGGAAGCCGAAATCTGCAAAATGACATGTACAGAGTCATGATTCAAGCTCTATCCCTTTGAATATACCTTGACCCATCATTGAATCAAAGCATTGCACTTGCCTTCTTGCAGATTTCGATCATTTTCTTCAGATGCTCCTGAAATTGAGAATAAGTAACATACAGGTAGTGGCACTGATGGAATGGGGCATTGAGAATCTAATTTAATGAAAAATGAGGTGCATAACTATTTGGAAAGAGGGGTGACCAAAAAAGGAAATCCTCCATCTTTTCCATATCCAGTATTTCCTCTAGGTTTGTTTTCCCCTTCTGAGTTAAGTCATACTTTCTTCTGTTGTTAAATTCCATCTTAAAATCTCTCTCCTCTGTTTCGTATTACGTTGTCTGTTTTTTCTGCTCACTCTCTATTTTTATTTTCTGAGAATTTTTGTATTGTAAGGTTAAATTGGAGATATGTCCATTTATATACTGCTCAAAAAAATAAAGGGAACACTTAAACAACACAGTGTACTGTATTTAATAGTAGGATGTCTTATTTTGTGTTCCCTTTTTTTTTTGAGCAGTATATTTTCAACGCTATTTTTGATTTCCTCATGGTTTGAGATCATTGTTGTTTGAATTAGTTTCAACATAGCATAGATCTCTGTAATATTTATGTGTACAAAGGTTAGCAGTAAGTTAGAACCGTTTATTCCGTTTATTCCATGAGGTAAACAACACTGACAGGGGAACACGTGGGAACTTTGACAGCTGTCAAAGTTTCCCGCCAGGGCGCAGGCGCAGCCACTCAACAGTCACACTCTTTAGAGAAGACACACCAGTATGCATCGCTTGCGATGCATCTCCCTATGGAATTGGGGCGGTGTTAAGTCATCTATACAAGGATGGCACCCAAAGACCCATAGCTTTTTATTCACGCACTCTTTCAAAAGCTGAAAGAAACTACGCGCAGATCGATAGAGAAGCACTAGCAATAGTCGCAGGGGTAAAAAAGTTCCATGACTATCTCTATGGGAGACCCTTTACTATATTCACGGATCACAAACCCCTCCTAGGAATATTCACCTGGGATAAAACAACCCCACAGATTCTATCACCAAGAATACTGCGCTGGTCCACCTTCTTATCAGCATATTCATACAAATTAATACACAAACCAGGGAAGGAATTGGGACACGCAGACTGCCTCAGCAGGCTACCAATTCAAGGCAAGGACCCTGACCCAGCCCCGGCAGGGCTGATTCTGGCAATATCACAACTTCCAGACTGCCCCCTCTCCGCTAAAATTATAGCTAAAAATTCAGCTAAGGACAAAATACTCAGCAGAATCCTCAGGTGGACAACCACAGGATGGCCAGCCAAAAATCCACACCCACAATTCCAGCCATACTATAACAGGAAAAACGAAATGTCTTCACACCTGGGATGCCTTCTGTGGGGAAACAGGGTAGTCATACCAGACAAAAACATAGCACAAACATTAGACACCTTACACGAAGGACATCCAGGCATAGTTAAAATGAAAGCTCTGGCCAGAAGTTATGTCTGGTGGCCTGGCATAGATAAAGAGATAGAGAAATATGTGGGAGGGTGCTACACCTGTCAGTCAACACGAAGCGAGCCACCCCAAGCCCCAGTTCATAGATGGGAAACTACAAAAAACCCATGGTCACGCATACATCTAGATTTTGCAGGACCAATCCAGGGGCAGAGTTTCCTAATAATAGTCGACAGCTACTCAAAATGGCTAGAAGTAATCCCCCTTAGAAAAACCACTTCAGGAGCCACCATACAAGCCCTTAGGAAAATATTCGCCACCCACGGCCTCCCAGACACCATGGTTTCAGACAACGGACCTCAATTCACCTCTCGTGACTTTCAGATGTTCGCTATGAAGAACTGTATTAGGCTGGTCACGTCTGCACCGTTCCACCCATCGACGAACGGGATGGCTGAAATTATGGTGCGCTCGACTAAAGAAGCATTACAAAAGTTCATAAAGGGGAACTGGCAGCGTCGACTCAGCCAGTTCCTAATGTCACAACATACAACTCCCTGCACGACAACCGGCAAGACACCAGCAGAGCTAAGATGGGGGAGGAGACTGATAACGCGGCTCGACAGACTACATCCCGACACTTACACTGCGGAGCCAGATCACCCCCCCCACCCCGTACATTTAAACCTGGACAAATGATCTGGGCGTGATCATACACAGCCAAAAACAAATGGGTCCAAGGGACTGTATTACAACAAACAGGACCCATTTCCTACCTAATACACACGCCTACTGAAGGCAATCTACGACGGCACATAGATCAGCTCAGGCCAAGGCAACCACAACACCACCCAGACCCTCACCCACAGGACCACCAAACCCCACCCCCCGTAGACATCTTGCCGATACCAAATCAAGGGGAGGAGGATCAAGGGAACTTGCCACTACTGGAGCAAGACAACGTACCACCCCCAAGACGTTCTAATAGGAATAGAAGAGCCCCAACATATTTGAAGGACTACGAATGGGCCGGCTCCAACGACCAACAAGGGGGAGGAAACAATCCAGGGGAGGGGTAAGGGGTGTAATATATATGTGTACAAACATTAGCAGCAAGTTAGAACCGTTTATTCCGTTTATTCCATGAGGTAAACAACACTGACAGGGGAACACGCGGGAACTTTGACAGCTGTCAAAGTTCCCTGCCAGGGCGCAGGCGCAGCCACTGACAGCTCGCGGCTGTCAAAACACCAAGCCGACTCACCATGCGGGAAGAAGAACTGTCAAAGACAAGACGGCGGTGATTGGCTCGGCTAGACGCGGCGCCAAAAGAAACGATCCTGATTGGACCTCACGGACAGCTGCCGGCTATAAAAGCCGGACAAGTTACTCTGTCTTTTGCCTTGTTCTAAATAAAGCCCTAGTTAAGTAACCTGTCATCCCGAGTGGTCCTTCGGCTACTTCAATCTCCTTCTGGAAAGTATTTGTTTTTTCTTGGTCCATTCTTTCTGCAGGTAACCAAAAGTCAGGGTTTTCCTTTCTAAGATCACAAAATAAGTTTCCTCCAAATCTGCCTTCTCATGGTCTATCTTAATCTCCTTGGAATCCTCTGCTATTCCCTTTTTCAGTTCTTTCATATCTTTTGTGACCTTTCCTGGCACCTTATGCAGTAAAACTGATGGATCTCCAAGCTATGTAGCAAGCCATTCCTGCCCTTTCAATTCTCAACCATCTGGAACTTCCCCAATAGTCTGGCAGTGTGTGTGTAGTGAAGCTTTTGCCACCGTAAAGAATATTCAGCTCCTAGGGGGAAAAAAACAAAAACAAATTATTATTGTAAATACTGTTTTCCAAATGAAAAAAACCCATCTGTTTAAAGCCATTCTAAAAAGCTGCCACTTAGTTGTCATTAATGTAGATGGCCTTCACATAAGAAGGGTGGATTTTAAAATTATTAGTTTTAAATACGACAATGGCAAGGGCGCATGGTTCTGACTTCCTTTCATAGCTAATAACATTTGCTGTGAAGCAAAATGTAATGCTGATAAACTATTGATTTTATGCTACTAACAAATGTGTCTTTCCAATAGATTGGCTTTAATCTGAGCACATACTGAATTTAATAATCAATTCTCTAAGTGGCTATCTGCAATGCAGATCACAAAGCATTTTAAATGCAAAGCCGAAAATGTTCCTCTTTTCTTGCTAGGAGCTTTGGTGTATTTCTCTAAATTCTCAACCATAGCAAAAAATTATTCCAGGAAATGTCTGCCTGTCTGCTTGTCTGTCTGTCTATAAAAAAATGTCAAGAAAAGTGTTGGTTTCCTTTGGACATATTTTAGAGTTTTCCTCCAGCTTCGTAAAACAGAGTTCAATCCTAAAAAAAAGTCTTAAAACATTGTCTCGGCTTGGTTTTTGATTGTAATCTGTTCTGCAGGTCAGTGGTTTCCCATTATTACATCGTAATGCCATAGCAAGTACAGGTCTAACTCACAAAACTTGGCAAGAGAATAAAGCTGTCAATAAAAGATGCTAGGACAGGGGTCTTCAAAGTTGGCTTTTATAACTTGTGGACTTCAACTCCCAGAATTCCTCAGCCAGCGTGCCTGAAGAATTCTGGGAGTTGAAGTCCATAAGTCATAAAAGGGCCAACTTTGAAGACCCCTGTGCTAGGATACCAACAGCTGAGGTTATTGATGCAAAAGGGGCTGAATATTCTTTATGGTGGCAAAAATTCCCCTGAGTTGTGAATAAAGGCAGGACAGCTCTGGTATTCAATTCAAAGTTTATTAAGCTCTTTCTTGTTTTGCATTTCTTAACATGGTAAGCCATCTCAGAATTTTTCAATGGAAAATTATGAACAAGAAAGAGTCCAAAATAGTATAGAAAAAGTGCGTCAAAAAAAATAATATACACAGAAATGAGTATTTCTCTGGGGGGGGGGGGAAACCCCATATCACAGAATTAAGCATAAGACGTGTTTATAAGACATTTCTATTTTAGGCTAACTTCAGAATAGAAGAGAATATTTGTAGCTCAGGGTTGAACTGTGGAACTCTTGGAGCTCTCTGCACTTGGTGGTTTTCTTGCAGACATTTTATTACCCAGCTAGTAAGTGGTAGTGAGTGTGGGCTTTGCTCCCTGTTGATTAAATAGCTTGCCCTGCCAAGAATGGGGGTGTGACTTTTTCCTTGGTAGTTCCTTGATTAGGTCACTATTTTATGCTTGATTGTTTGCTTGTTTGCTTGTTTGTTTGTTCCCTTGGTAGTTCCTTGATAAGGGTATGTAATATGAATGTTGTGTTGTTCAATGAGTTTGCACAACATACCATTCACATTACACACCATTTACTAGAGTTTTTTTTTAAAAAAAGCTAAGAAGGAAACAAAAAGATCAGAACATATCCTTTCTAACAGCCAACAGCCAGCTAAAACAAGGTTTAACACCAGGCAAATAAAGCAGGGATTAACCCCACTCTCACTACAACTGATAATGTTGCCTAGCCAGGTAATGAAATTTTATTTATTTATTTTATTTATTTTAATTCCATTTATATCCCGCCCTTCTCCGAAGACTCAGGGCGGCTTACAAGCTTAGCAGTAGCCTTCATTCTGTGTATATGCCTGCTTATTAGGGCTTTCACACACACACCCCCAAGCGGCATTATTACAAAGTCAGCTTAATTGCCCCCAACAATCTGGGTCCTCATTTTACCTACCTCGGAAGGATGGAAGGCTGAGTCAACCTTGAGCCTGGTGGGACTCGAACCTGCACTAATTGCAGGCAGCTGGTGTTACTTAAGGAGGCATTAGCCCACTGCTCCACCAAGGCTCTGAAATGTCTTTCAGAAAACAAGCTCAGAGAGCACCAAGGATGCCATGACCTGTGAACAAAAATTTCAGTATATTTTTGTAAATATTGTTAATATAAACCAATGCAATTAAAAGAGCTTGGGCTATTAAACATTTGAATCTAAGAGAAGTGAGATGGCGAGATTTTAATATATCCTACTTGCAACATCTGTTGATGTGCCACAAGCCCCATGTAAAATGATGTACCACATGAGTAATCAAAAGATCTCAATGTTCATATTGGAAGCAGCAGAAATAGAAAAATGCCCCAGCGACAATTTGTGGACATGATTAATTATCCATAAGTGACTCCCTAAAAAACTTTGCCTGATTAACAAAACAGTGACTTCAGGTTTCAACTTCTTAGATTGCCTTTCCCAACATAGTTGATCTTATATTCTGGATACAACTCCTAACTTACCTATTGTGAGCAAGGCCAGCTAGTGTTAGAGAAAGCTATTATCTAAAACACCAGGAGAGCACATTGGAAAAGCTGGTCCAGAAATAAAATGGTTCTCTGGAAGAAACATTTGAACAAAATAGGAGGTTATGCCTTCTTTCACCCACTGTTAGGAGGATCGGTAACAAGGAAACAAGTGTGAAGCTTCCATCTGAAAGTTTAAGAAAAACAAGAGGAAACAAAAGATAAACAGGGACAGTAAAAAACTATGCAAGAACAACAAAGCAAAATATCTAAAATAACAATAAAAAATAAAGCCAAAAGAAAGTATGAAAGCATGAAAGTGCAGCTGAATAATAAGATGCAAAAATAAATAGTAGCTAGTAAACAGATATAGCTAGATTTTAGAAGTTAAAAAATTGAATATAACGATATTTAATTTAATTTAATTTAATTATGGGACTTATATGCCGCCCTATCTCCCGAAGGACTCAGGGCGGCTAACAACAATAAAAACAACAATAAAAACAATAAATACAAATATTAAAAGAAATTAAATTTTACAAAGCCCCACTAAAAACCAGTAAAAAATAAGAACATAATTAAAAACCCCAATGTCAGTCCAGGTCGGCCAGTTGGAAAAGGTATGTCTTTAGGTCGTGACGAAAGGACCGGAGATCTGGGGCCATCTGAAGTTCTCAGGGGAGCTGATTCCAAAGGGCAGGCGCCCCGACAGAGAAGGCCCTCCCTCTGGGGATCGCCAGCTGACATTGTCTGGCCGATGGCACCCTGAGGAGACCCTCTCTGTGTGAGCGCACAGGGCGATGGGAAGTTGTTCCTGGCAGCAGACGGTCCTTGAAATATCCCGGGCCTTAGCCAAGTAGGGCTTTATAAGTAAGAACCAGCACCTTGAACCTCACCTGGAGGGCAACTGGCAACCAATGCAGCTCATGCAGGAGGGGTGTAATATGGGAGTATCGGGATGCTCCCATCACAACCTGCGCTGCCGCATTCTGCACCAGCTGAAGCCTCCGGGTGGCCTCCAAGGGCAGCCCCATGTAAACAGCATTGCATTAATCTACACGGGAGGTAACGAGTGCATGAGTGACCATACGTAAGGCATCATGGTCCAGATAGGGGCGCAACTGGCACACCAGGCAAACCTGGGCAAATGCCCCCCTGGCCACGACCCCTCTATGGTCTTCTAAATTGAGTCGTGCATCCAGGAGGATGCCCAAGTTGCGAGCCCTATCCATGGGAGGCAACACCTCTCCCCCCATAACCAAAGATGGTGAATCTTGGACAACACGAGATGCCGATATGTAGAGCCACTCGGTCTTGGCCAGGTTGAGTTGGAGCCTGTTCTTCCCCATCCAGATCCATACTGCTTCCAGGCAATGGGACATCACGTCGAGGGCATCACTGGGTTGGTTGGAGTGGAGATGAAAAGCTGGGTATCATCAGCATATTGATGATACCTCACTCCAAAACCACGTATGATCTCACCCAGTGGCTTCATGTAGATGTTGAACAGGCAGGGAGAGAGGACTGACCCCTGAGGCACCCCACAATCAAGGGGCCTTGGGGTTGACCTCTGTCCTCCTGCCAACACCATCTGTGAATGGCCCGAGAGGTAGCAGGAGAACCACCGTAAGACGGTGCCTCCCACTCCCAACCCCTGGAGACGTCGCAGCAAGATACCATGCTCGATGGTATCAAAAGTTGCTGAGAGATCTAATAGGACCAGGATAGAGGAATAACCCCTATCCCGAGCCCGCCAGAGATCATCCACGAGCGCAACCAATGCCGTCTCCATGCTGTACCCGGGCCTGAAACCTGATTGGTACGGATCCAGATACTCAGTTTCCTCCAGGACCAACGGGAGCTGCCGTGCCACCACGCTCTCAACAACCTTCGCAAGAAAGCGAAGGTTGGAGACAGGACAAAAATTATTTTAAATAGCTGGGTCCAGAGCAGGTTTCTTGAGGAGGGACCTCACCACCGCCTCCTTCAAGGCGGCAGGGAAGCACCCCTCACGCAAAGAAGCATTGATCACTGCCTGGAGCCAGCCTCGTGTAACCTCCTGAGCCGCATAAACCAGCCAGGAGGGACACGGGTCCAGTAAACATGTGGTGGCACTTAATCTACCCATGATCCTGTCCACTTCATCCAGAGTCACAGGGTCAAACTCCTCCCAGATAATATTGGCCAGACCTATCGCTTCCTCCTCATCAGATACTGCCCAATCGGAGCCCAGGCCAGTCCGATTCTGAGCGATCTTGTCCAGCAGATGCTGACTAAACTTCTCGGCCCGTCTCCACAAGGGATCTTCCCCTGTCCCTTGATTTAGAAGGGAGCGGGTCACCCTAAACAGGGCGGCCGGATGATTATCTGCGGATGCAATGAGGGCGGCAAAGTAAGTACACTTCGCCGCCTCCATTTCCACAAGATAAGTTCTAGTGAAAGATCTTAACTGTGCTTGGTCAGATTCAGACCGACTGGATCTCCAAACGCTCTCTAGGCCCCTCCTCCGGCGCTTCATCTCCCGTAGGTCCACGGAGAACCATGGGGCCAACCAGGACCTGCACCGGGTCAGAGGCCGCAAAAGAACAATGCGGTCGAGAGCCTCAGAAGCAGCCCATTGCCAGGTGTCAACTAAAGTCTCGACCGGGCTGTGGGAGAGGGAGGCAGGAATCAAACTAAGCACCATCTGAAACCTTTCTGGGTCCATCAGGTGCCTGGGGCGGAACCACCTGGTCGGTTCTGCCTCCCAGCAGTGGAAGGTGGCATGACAGAGGCCCAGCTGCAGGAGATGATGATCTGTCCATGAGATGGGCTGTACAGATGGAGAAACCCCACCCAGATCATTAAACCACTGCCTGGAGATAAAAATAAGGTCGGGCGTGTTTCCCGATGTATTCATTAGTTAATTTTTTTTTTTTATTGAAAAGTTTTAAAATACAATTTTCCTTTGAAAAACCCCCCTTCCCCCTCCCTCCTCCCCTCCCTACCTCCCCCCTATCTCCCCCCCTCCCCCTCTCCCTCCTCCCTCCCCTGCCTCCCACCCCTCTACTTCCCCTCCTCCCCCCCTCCCCCCCCGACTTCCCAGAGCAAAATACAAGGTATATATCTAAAAAGCAATCATAAACAATCATATACTAACAATTATAAACTCTAAAATCCATCACTCTCTAGCTTATATAGAGTAAACCAATCCTTAACAATACTAAATATGTATAAAGAACTAAAATAAAAGAAAACTAGCATCATTCCCATCTATGTTCTTCCACAATTCACTATTACCTAGACATATTCTCACTTACACATCACAAGCACCTATCCCTATTAACCTCTCTAGCCAAAATAGGCTATAATAGATAGTTCTTACACAAATTAACCCGCATTAACCCACAAAACTTTCTTCCTCTTCCTCTGTAGTAAATTGTCCATTAATTCCAAATTGAACATTCTGTTACCATACATATCATCCCAAAACTCTTAAAAACACAACTACCACTTGACTATAAGTATATTGTGGAAGTTCCATAGATTTCTACTGGTCTTATTTTTTAATCTTTTTTGAGCGTTTTAAGGCAGCACGCGTCACCCTCTGTTCTCTAGGATCATCCAAAAGAGTTGCAGCTTGATCTCCTCCTGTACCCTTCTCGTCTATCTGTCCATCTTCATCCTCTTGATGTTCTCCTTCTCCAGATCCCTCTGCAGCTTCCAGAAGTGTTGATGGGGTTGCTTTTAAAACATTGTTGTAAAAATCATGCGCTTGCTTCACAGTACCCAAACAGTACCTTTTGCCATCATACATGAAGCTCAACCCAGCTGGGATCTCCCATCTGAACCTTATATCTCTTTGCTTGAGCTCTTGCACAAGAAATATAAAGTCCTTCCTTCTCTTTAAAATCTTTGGAGGAATTTCTTTTAGAACCAAAACTTCTTGACCAGCAATCACAACTTTAGTATCATAGGCAGCTTGTATAACTTTATCTCTAATTTCCCTTTTTACAAAATAAACCACCACATCTCTAGGCAACTTTCTCTGCTTAGCAATCCACGAATTCACACGAAACACTTTGTCCATGCCTTGTTTTATTTCAGATGCTGGATGGTTCAATACCCCCTCAAAAGCCTCAGAAACCAGCTGCTTTAAATCTTCCTTAATATTCTCTTTTAGGCCTCTAATTCTAACAGCAAACTGCATCTGGTAAAATTGAGCCAAACTCTGTTCGCTATCCATTTTGTCTTTTAAATCTTCAATTTCCAATATTTTTGCTTCTAATATAGCATTCTTTTGAGTCAAGTCTTCCACTTGATCATCCAGCACCTCCACACATTTAGCTACTTTATGCACTGAGGACAAAATGTCTGCCTTCATCTCTCTAAGCTTCTGCTCCATCCTTTCTTCCATTCTCTGCTCCAATTTCTCCAATTTCTCCTCCATCTGTGCAAATTTAACACCCATTGACTCCAAAATTAACTGGGTATGTTTTTCAAGATCCTTCGATGTCAATACATCAGGAGAATGCAACGCCTGCAGTAATGATTGTTGTTGCACCGGAGAATTTCCAGCACTCCGAAAAGTTCTAGGGGGAGGTTTAGCCGCCATCTTTTACTTACAATTGTGACGCACTTTCACTTTAAGTTTTAAGCATAGTCCATCAAGCTTGAGAGTAAAATAAAATAATCCTCTTCATCTCTCCACCTTTTCCTCTTGTACCGCTCTGCCTGCTCCTTTAAATCATAGTCCTTTCTTCAGGCAGGGATGGTTCGCAGACGCCTGGCTCTGCTCCAGGAAGTTCGGTGCAGAGACGACGGCCAGCTGGGAGCAACCCAGGCTTCGGGGGAGTTTGATCCTTCAGCCGCCCAAGCTCAAAGCTCAGGCGGCCTCGGAGAACTCTACCCCTACCTGGGGCCTCACCCCCTCCTCTTCTCCCGAGGAGGGGGCTTCAATTTCGCCCGAACAGCTGATCGGCGCTGTTTCGGGTGAAAAAACAAACAGCTGAGCCGCGGGCAGCCAGGGGAGGCTGTCTTCGGCGCCGCGCCGCCAGCGGAAGCCGTTAATTTTTGTATGTAAAATGTGTATGCCACCCATCTCACAAAGTTGCAGAGACTCTGTGTAAGGAGTGTCAAACTCGCAACATCACATAACGTGTCATGACGTATCACAACTTTTTTTCCATTGCTGGCAATAGGGTGGGTGCGGTTTCGGCATGGTGCATCCGGCCTGCGGGCCAGCAGTTTGACACCCCTGCTCTATATAATAGTAGAAGAGTTTAAATTAATTAGTAATTTGCCAGATCTGAAGTAGTCTCTATCTCTCTCTCTCTCTCTCTCTTTCTCGTCAGTTGGGACTGTTATTGACTGGCATATGACAGGCACAATAATTTTGATGAATGGGTAAGTCAATACCAGAGTCCAAAAGTAAGGATTCATCTTTATCAGTTCATCTGAAATCAAGTTTTCTTCTGTTGCCCAACCATTTTTCAGCTGAAGAATAAGCTTGTGAATCTTGTCAGGAACCAGTTGGGGCTGGGCTGGCCTATGGTTTCAAGACAACTCGAAAGAGATTTTTTTTTTCCCTCATGATTTGTTGCTAAATTAGACTGAGCCCATAAAGTTCAAGAGGAATCAGTCTAACACAGCTGATTTGTTTGAGAATTATATCAAGACACCAAAATGCTGACCATTTTTCAGCCTTGACCATTTTAGTAGGTTTTGACCAGTTGTTTGATTGGATTGCCAGTTTATTTTAACACTTTAGAAGAGTTTTTTTCAGTTCAAATACCAGTTCCCTCCAGAAAACAGCACTGTTAACTCCAGAAACCCTGTAAGATTTAGTTAGTTTAACTTTAGCTGTATCATACAAGAAACTGGAGGAAACTCCTTTCTAGGGCTCTTCATTAAGGATTTAACAATTAGATTCTCCAAGTGAATAGAATAGAGCTGGAAGGGACTTTGGAAGTCTTCTAGTCCAGCCCCCTGCTCAAGCAGGAGAACCTATACCATTTCAGACAAGTGACTGTCTAGTCTCTTCCTAAAAATGTCCAGTGATGGAACACCCACAATTTCTGAAGGCAAGCTGTTCCACTGCTTTATTGTCCCCACTGTTAGAAAGTTTGGTTAGGAAGTGGATATTTGATGAATGGGATAGAATGGAATAGAATAGAATAGAATAGAATAGAATAGAATAGAATAGAATAGAATAGAATAGAATAGAATAGAATAGAGTAGGGTAGGGTAGGGTAGGGTAGGGTAGGGTAGAGTAGAATAGAATAGAATAGAATAGAATACAATACAATACAATACAATACAATACAATACAATAGAGCAGAATAGAATAGAATAGAATAGAATAGAATAGAATAGAATAGAATAGAATAGAATAGAATAGAATAGAATAGAATAGAATAGAATAGAATCCTTTATTGGTCAAATGTGATTGGACACACAAAGAATTTGACTCCAGTGCATAAGCACCCAGTGTACATGCAAACAACAAAGTATATAATCATAAGATACCAATAGGAGAAGGTAGTAGAAAAGATGACAAAGATAATAGCAATACAGACATACTACATGGGTAAATATCCATACACAGAAGACAGTTCTGTAGTAATTAGGTGTTCAGCAGAGTGATGGCATGAGGGGAAAAAACTGTCTTTGTCTCTAGTTGTTTTGGCATGGAATGCCCTATAGCGGCATCCTGAGGGAAGGAGTCGAAGCCGTTTATGTCCAGGATGTGAGAAATCTGTAGATATTTTCTCAGCCCTATTTCTGACCCGTGCAGTATGCAGCTCCTCAATGGAAGGCAAGCTGGTTTCAATGGTGGTTACAATGATGGAGGAAATGGAAATGCTTCTTGGGGATTTAGATGGTTTAATGAAGCTTGGTTCTAGTGAGAAAGCAAAACAACTGTAGCATAGTTGCCTCAACTACTCTTAAATGATTTAACTTGAAAGTCCTTGAAAGTTAGAGCCTGAAATAGAGAAGCATTAGTTGAACAAGTTTCCAATGAGCTGTCAATTAATTGTGTGGTTAACAGGAAATGATCACTGTCAGGCTGGATATGAATTTTAAAAGAGCTAACATTAATTAGATTTAAGGATACTATGATGTAATTGATGGTCCCGATGCCAAGACTACCCCTGACTGTATATTCTCTGTTCAGGTCCCCCTTGACAGATCCATTTTAAATAAAATGATCGTATTTTAAAATGTTTGCATCAGTTGCCAACCCTGAGGGCTTGAACAGACAACACATTTAAGGCATCCTTAATCCAGTGAGGAGAAAGCTTGCAAGGGTACTTTTCTGTTCCACTTCACAATTGGTCTTTTCTGATTTTCATGAGATAAGCCCAGCTATGTGGCTTCTCTGCTGTATGCTTTCATTCTGTCTAAGCAATGCCTGGGCTTCTACTGGTCAAAGGGGAGATTGCCAGCATGTCCTCTTCTCTGGCCTCTGATCACTGCCTTCCACAACCATTTGAGCATCTCTGAGTCTGAGGAGAAGCCAGGCCCTTCTAGGCAGACCAAATACCTGGAAGTCAAACCTTCTAGGTCAGGCATGTCAAGCTTGCGACGTCACATGATGTTGCATGACATATTGGGACTTTTTCCTCATTGCCGGCAATGGGATGGGTGCTGTTTCGGCGTGACGCATATGCCCTGCAGGCCAGCAGTTTGACATGCCAGTTCTAGGTAAAACAGACCTCGAAGTCAGCCATTCTAGGTAAAACAGTCCTAGACACCAAAGTTATGAATATTAAATCTAATTTTATTAGAGGGTTATGGTAACAGAAATTTACAAATCTGAATGTGCTGCCTCCTCCTCCTTGCCTTTATATGAAAGAGAACTAAGGATGTCAGGCCTGAAATGATTTTTCAAATTCTGTTCCTGCTGTGAGCTGTTGAATGTTTCTTTGGCTATATCACTCTTTCTCAAGGTTATTTTCACAGGCCTTTACAGGAATGGGGCATATCCACATAAAGCCTAATCCTGTTATAATTTGTAAAATAGGTTTCTCGGCATTTCTGATACTGTAAGTGGTGCTGTGAGGCAATGGTTTGCCAATTCCTCATCTACTTATAGAATTGGTGGATACCGACATTTAGGCCAGATTGGAGAAGACCAGTCAACTAATGGATTTTTTTCCCTTCCCTACTGTGGAACAGTGAAACACTAGACATTTTTAAAGAGGAAAAAAATAAAGAAAACTGACAAGAGTCCTGCCAGTTTCTCCTTTAGCACAAGGGACAGGGAAAACAGTTAACATTAATCTTGATTTTATTTTATTTTTCTTTTAACCAGTCCTCTACTGGATGGAAAAATATCAAACAGAAAGAGAATTGAATAAAGTACGCTTCCTAGAACAGGTCTATGAATGGAAAACGCACATCCTTCAAATGTCCTCTCAGTCATTGGTGCTTGCTTTGTAGTCACAGTTGTGAGGGATAAAAAATCAGAGAAGCCATCAATCAAGAGTCATGGTAACCAGTATCTGGAGAAAATATTTATTCATTTAATAAATATTTATGGCTCTCCATCCCATATACACAACTCTGGGCAGCTGAGAATTAGAAAGAAAATGAAAACAGATAAAACAACATTTTTTTTAAAAAAAAATCCATTATTAGTCTAAAATAGCCATTGAAAACATTCATAATGTCTCACATTTAAATTAACCATAAAATGAGCTTACCCGTACTGCCAGAATCCCAGGCTTGATGGCCATGCTAGGTTTTTCAGTACCTTGTGAAAGGGCAGTAGGATCAGGGCAAGTCTAATCTTTGGCAAGTCTAATCTTGTTCTGGAGAGCAGGTGCCACAGCAGAAAAGGCTCTCAAATCCAGCACGGATGCGACCGGTCCACCAAATCAAAAAGGTTGGGGACCCCTGCCCTAGATGATAAGACTTGGAGCATTTCTCTCCTGCCAGATCTAAAAGACATCAGTGGGGAGAGACGATCCCATAAGTAACGGGAGTAAGCAAAGTAAGTAAAGTAAGGTCCAGAATCATGCCAAAACTGGAGAATGGGCTGAAATCCCAGCAGCAACTCCTTAAACCAGGTTCCTTTTGCAGTTCAGCAAGGGAGATGAGGAACAGCCCTAATTTTTATTTTAACTAGCCCCGTTTGACAGTGATATCCAGGGGATTCAAGACTCCTGCTGTTGCTGCTGGAATGGCAATGGATACTGTAGGCACTTTCCCTTTGAGACATAAATGTCTTCACTCACGGAGCCTTCATATATACAGCTGTATGTGTGCTGGTTCCATGCCTTGATCCATAGGGTTCAGAGGGAAACCAAAGTGGTGTTTACTGCAGGTATGATAGGTTTACAGGTTTATGTAAAGTAAACTTTTAAGTATAGGTTTGAAGCACCATTTCAAACTGAGTGATATTCTGGAATTCGAAAGCTCACCTGGAACTGCATGCAATTTTGGCATTTTGTGTTCTTAATTTATATCCTGGTGTGACTATTGTACTAAGGTACCTTTGAAAGTATTCAAGAGCTTTGGCAATGGTGCAGGATGTGATATTGCTAGACTGTTAATAAGAAGCATGCAGCTTACCTATAGACACTTGTAAGGGATGTGCTATAAATTTGCTAAATATATAAATGGAAAAAAAAACTTTAGCACCTCTCTGAAGTATTAAAGTACACACTCTTTCTTCAAATGTGTTGATGCAAGACCAGCCCACCTCAACCAGCTCTTTGCTTCTGGCAAAATAGGTTTGGGACATACGAACCAAAGAGTACAGAAGGACTAAAGAAGTGATGATTCTGATCTGATCAGTCAGTGTCCTTTCCCAAGATATGGTTCAGTGTGATAAGGTCATTTCAAACCATAAATCGGTCCTGTACAGTCCTTCTGATTAAGGATTACAAATCCTACTCATTTGGGGGCTACTTATTTTAAAGACTACATCCTCTTGTATGAGCCTGCCCAGATTTTAAAATATTCTGAAGACTCTTCCCTCTTGGTCCTGAGACCAATAAAAGTTGATTCTGATTGAAAATTAAGAGGTGGATTTTTCATTGCTTGTTAAAAGACTTACTCAACTTCCTTGCAGGAGAAATCACATTAATTCTTTTTTTCCCCCACTTCTGGCTGAAGCTCAGGCCTTAAATTTTGGTCTCTCCAATCCTAGTCCAATGCTTCAACCACTACAACACCTTTTCCTTTGGCAAGAAACCAAGTGGGTCATTTTCATCACATTCTCTGTGAAGGAAAGTATCAGTGTATTTTCCATGCATAACTTATATTATACAGTCATAACACAAAAGATGCAGATTTTTAATTTGCCAATCAGAATGGAAAACTACGGTTCATTTACTTCACTTTCTGTATGTTCTTGAAGTCAAGACCTTATACTATTTCTTCTATAATGAAATGCTACACACATTAATATACCAAATGTTAAGGTATCCTAGCAACATGCTCCAGATAAACCCATCTCTTCTTGGGTCCTTAAGACAACCTGCAAAGCGGACTTCCGGTGGCTCCGCGGCGCCGGAGACAGCCTTCCCGGGCTGCCCGCAGCTCAGCTGTGTGATTTTTCGCCCGAAACAGCGCCGATCAGCTGTTCGGGCGAATTTGAAGCCCCCTCCTCGGGAGAAGAGGAGGGGGTGAGGCCCCAGGTAGGGGTAGAGTTCTCCGAGGCCGCCTGAGCTTTGAGCTTGGGCGGCTGAAGGATCAAACTCCCCCGAAGCCTGGGTTGCTCCCAGCTGGCCGTCGTCTCTGCACCGAACTTCCTGGAGCAGAGCCAGGCGTCTGCGAACCATCCCTGCCTGAAGAAAGGACTATGATTTAAAGGAGCAGGCAGAGCGGTACAAGAGGAAAAGGTGGAGAGATGAAGAGGATTATTTTATTTTACTCTCAAGCTTGATGGACTATGCTTAAAACTTAAAGTGAAAGTGCGGCCCCAGGTAGGGGTTGAGTTCTCCGGGGCCGCCTGAGCTTGGAGCTTGGGCGGCTGAAGGATTGAACTCCCCCGTAGCCTGGGCTGCTCCCAGCTGGCTAGCGTCTCTGCTCCTGACTTTATGGAGCAGAGCCAGGCGTCTGCGACCATCCCTGCTTGAAGGAGAGACTATGAAAGGAAAAGAGCAGGCAGAGCAGTACAAGAGGGAAAGATGAAGAGATGAAGAAGATTATTTTATTTTACTCTCAAGCTTGATGGACTTTGCTTAAAACTTAAAGTGAAAGTGCGTCACAATTGTAAGTAAAAGATGGCGGCTAAACCTCCCCCTAGAACTTTTCGGAGTGCTGGAAATTCTCCGGTGCAACAACAATCATTACTGCAGGCGTTGCATTCTCCTGATGTATTGACTTCGAAGGATCTTGAAAAACATACCCAGTTAATTCTGGAGTCAATGGGTGCTAAATTTGCACAGATGGAGGAGAAATTGGAGAAATTGGAGCAGAGAATGGAAGAAAGGATGGAACAGAAACTTAGAGAGATGAAGGCAGACATTTTGTCCTCAGTGCATAAAGTTGCTAAATGTGTGGAGGTGCTGGATGACCAAGTGCAAGACTTGACTCAAAAGAATGCTATATTAGAAGCAAAAGTTTTGGAAATTGAAGATTTAAAAGACAAAATGGATAGTGAACAGAGTTTGGCCCAATTTTACCAGATGCAGTTTGCTGTGAGAATTAGAGGCCTAAAAGAGAATATTAAGGAAGATTTAAAGCAGCTGGTTTCTGAGGCTTTTGAGGGGGTATTGAATCATCCAGCATCTGAAATAAAACAAGGTATGGACAAAGTGTTTCGTGTGAATTCGTGGATTGCTAAACAGAGAAAGTTGCCTAGAGATGTGGTGGTTTATTTTGTAAAAAGGGAAGTTAGAGATGAAGTTATACAAGCTGCCTATGATACCAAAGTTGTGATTGCTGGTCAAGAAGTTTTGGTTCTAAAAGAAATTCCTCCAAAGATTTTAAAGAGAAGGAAGGATTTTATTTTTCTTGTGCAAGAGCTCAAGCAAAGGGATATAAGGTTCAGATGGGAGATCCCAGCTGGGCTGAGCTTCATGTATGATGGCAAAAGGTACTGTTTGGGTAATGTGAAGCAAGCGCATGACTTTTACAACAATGTTCTAAATGTAACCCCATCAACACTTCTGGAAGCTGCAGAGGGATCTGGAGAAGGAGAACATCAAGAGGATGAAGATGGACTGATAGACGAGAAGGGTACAGGAGGAGTTCAAGCTGCAACTCTTTTGGATGATATTAGAGAACAGAGGGTGACGCGTGCTGCCTTAAAACGCTCAAAAAAGACAAAAAAATAAGACCAGCAGAAATCTATGGAACTTCCACAATATACTTATAGACAAGTGGTAGTTGTGTTTTTAAAAGTTTTGGGATGATATGTATGGTAACAGAATCTTTAATTTGGAATTAATGGACAATTTATTACAGAGGAAGAGGAAGAAAGTTTTGTGGGTTAATGCGGGTTAATTTGTGTAAGAACTATCTATTATAGTCTATTTTGGCTAGGGAGGTTAATAGGGATAGGTGTTTGTGATGTGTAAATGAGAATATGTTTAGGTAATAGGGAAATGTGGAAGAACATAGATGGGAATGATGCTAGTTTTTTTTTATTTTAGTTTTTTATATATATTTAGTATTGTTAAGGATTGGTTTACTTTATATAAGCTAGAGAGTGATGGATTTTAGAGTTTATAATTGTTAGTATATGATTGTTTATGATTGCTTTTTAGATATATACCTTGTATTTTGCTCTGGGAAGTCGGAGGGGGGGAGGGGGGGAGGAGGGGAAGTAGGGGGGGGGAGGCAGGGGAGGGAGGAGGGAGAGGGGGAGGGGGGGAGATAGGGGGGAGGTAGGGAGGGGAGGAGGGAGGGGGAAGGGGGGTTTCTTAAAGGAAAATTGTATTTTTTAAAACTTTTCAATAAAAAAAAAAAAAAAAGACAACCTGCAAAGCAATTTCTGACCCAAAGGTAAAAGCCTGCTCTTAGAAATATATATTTTTGCAATATATATGCATAAGCATTGCAGAGAAACAATTATTTGATGAATTATTCAAATGGATTTTGTTTGCACTTTTTTTCTCACCCGAATCTTTCCCCTTTTCTGTGGCCTTTTTAATATTAATAGGTACTCAAAAGGCTGATCTAAAAGTGGCAACTGTGATAATTCAGCATTAAGGTGGAGAGGAAAGCTTTAGTCCAAAGCTGCCAGGTGGAATTTCCTTCAAGGTGTAAGAGCTCTGATAGTTATACTTAGAGATGCTAAATGGAGATGACAAGACGTTCCACATACAAGCTGATCTATACAATGGATGGCTAGTTTCTAAAGGTCCTTGTCTACACTGAAACACATGACAAGGATATTGTTGGTTGGGCATATCTCTGGCTAAGGAGAAGTGGAGAAAATTAGGCACTGAGAGGATCACAAGGGTGAGTAGCTTGTGTGTCACACTTGAAGGACCTTAGTGGCAGGTAGCTAAGGGGAAACAGGACAAGGGAGGCACTGCCAACTTCTGTGGATGGACCAATGCACATGCCATACTTAGCAGAGGAGAAGAAACGACGAGGGGTATCACCCTTGCCATGCTCACTCCTTTAGTTTTTGTTCCAGCCAAAACCCTACCTTAAATATTCTGGGTTTCCATCTTGCCAAAGCATAGTTCACTTGTAATGGTTCAACAGAACTTCTGAAACTTTGGGGCTCAAATGCAATTTCTATTTCATGCACACCCCTAACATCAAACACCTCATTGGCTACAACGTATGTGCATTCTCGAGATAGCACAAAAATACATTCACAAAATAAAATAAGGCTGTACAATCAATGCAGTTAAAATCAATTTTAAAATCAATTTTATTAAATCAGGTAAAAGCTTGGCAAAATACCGTTTTTCCCCATTTTTCCAAAATATCAAAAGTGGTGGCCGAATCCATCTTTGAGAAAACCTTCTCAGTTTGGAAGCCTCCAGGCAGAAAACTGTCTTCTGCATATCAGACAGCCAAGCTGATTTTCATACCATTTCTTTAACCTAAAATGAACCCAGAAACCTATCTGTATCAGCCCACTCAGCCCAAGGTCTGTAGCTCTTATCCTGACAGATCATTATTACTCTTCTTAGAAACACGAAAGAAACGACAAATTACATAAATTGGGGTTCTTAAGTGAGACGCTGATGCATTTGAGACAGGATCAGGCAATGGTAGCTCTTAAAGAAAGAAACCTTGGCAAAGAATTAAAAACTGCATGTACCAAGATGTTTCTTGGAGCTCAAATGGGGAGGGGAAAAAAAAAAGCAAATTCCACTTTTTAACTAGTAACATATCTGGTCCAACGTACAAATAACAAACTTTGGAGAGCCTTTACACCACTGTGATTTAACATCTGGCCATCAGCAGTGTGGAGGGTAAATGTCACCAAATGCCTCATGCTGAAAGGCTTTGATCCTGCAAAGAAGGGAGCCCTGAATCAAAGGATCGAGTCCTGCTGCACCTGTACTGCAGTTACAGATAGTTCTCATGTAACAATGGTAATTGGGACTGGGAATTTCTGCAAGTAAACGTTGAAAATTTCATTGCCATTGTTAAGCAAATCAGCTCAGATCATTAAGCAAGGATATCAGGTGGCTGCCATTTGCAACCTTCTGCCAGCTTCCCCATTGACTTTGCTTGTAGGAAGCCTTGAAGGTCACAAATGGCAATCACTATAACCAATGTAAATAGAAGGACCAGTTGTAACAACACTTATTCAACACCACTGTATATTCAAATGGTCACTGAACAACTGGTCGTTAAGCAAGGACCACCTGCAGTGGTGGGATTCAGCCAGTTCGCACTAGTTTGGCAGAACCGGTAGCTAATTTTTTGTTGCCCAGACCCAGAATGGACTTCCGGAAGCAGCATCCATACGGAGAACTGGTTGTTTACATATTTGAATCCCACCACTGATCACCTGTATTACTGAAATACCCATAATGTGTTGATAACACTACTTCTTAGTCCATTTCCAGGTTAGACAGAGAAATTCCATGGGCAGCTTCTTCTGGCACATTACATCCCAAGATAACTCTTGTAGCTGCAGAGTTTACATTTGTAGCCTGCAGAATCTATGCACTGTTGGCAGCAAAGTAGGCTAGGCCTGACTACAGGTTCTTTTGTCATGTATATCATACTGCAGTTTGTATTACATGCTGGTATTTTTCTTTCTCTTTTTTTAAATGAAATCTGAGTTAGTGACCTGTAATAGAGTTTGACTTGATTTTATGTCTATGTACATCAACACACAAACATTAATGTCTGTCCTGATTTTATAGGATTAACACCCACACAAATGCTATGGATGAGCAAGACCACATATTTTTTATCATTGATTCTAAAAATAGGAAATATAGCCTGCCTTAATTTACATAAACTCGATGCAACATAATAATTGTGTTGCATTAGGGTGTCAAACTCGCCATATCACATGATGTGTTGCAACATATTGCGACTTTCCCCCCATTGTCGGAGCTGGGGTGGACGTGGCTTTGGCATGACGCATCCTGCCCATGGGTTGGCAGTTTGACACTCCTGCATTAGAAGAACGGGTCTTCTAGCTCAACCATGTTCCTTCCAAAAAAAAAGGCTGATGGAATCTACCCAGCCCCTTTTCACAAGCTGGTCATTCAATGATTTCTTCATCCACAATCATCACAAAATTATGTAATTCAAGTTATAATTTGTATGAACACTGAAACTGTATTCCTATGCAATTTAATATGTGAATTGAAAGTGGAATACCATTCAGCATTGTGAATGGGCCTTATTAAAAGATTTTACTACTCAACCTTTCCTAGGTGTCTTTTGGAGGTTTCTCTAACGTTCTACATCACAAGGTCCTGGTGTACCTGGGTACCAAAGCCACTTCTGATGGTTCTGAATCCACATTGAAATGATCAAGGGAGGAAAATGTTTATATAGATTCTGTCAACCAGGTCATGGTTGTCCCAAAGGTCCTTTTTCAAAAGGCAACTGGACTTCATTTTTTCCCCCTTGAAAATGTTTGTTTCTAATCCAAGAAGCTTCTTCAGTTCTGACTGAATGATGGAGGATGGAAGGGCCAACCAGATGACTGCAAGGGATATAAATCATTCCATCCTCCACCATTTAGTCAGAACTGAAGAAACCTCTTGGATGAGAAGCAAAACATCTTCAAGAAAAGAACAGGTCCAGTTGCCTTTTGAAAAAGCACATTTGGGACAAGGGAGGAAAGCCTAGGATTCCTTGCCATTACATGGTATGATGGTATAATGTGTCTCATCTCTCTGAATTCAGTGGGTGGGATTCAACCAGTTCGCACCACTTCGGCAGAACCAGTAGCTAATTTTTTGTTGCTCAGGCCCAGGATGGACTTCTGGAAGCGGCATCCATTTGTTCACATATTTGAATCCCACCACTGAAACACTCCCATATTATACTATATGTAGTGTCCTAAAGCGAAATGGGCAAAATTTTAATGCTACCTGTACTGGTAAGCGAGATCAGAAATATGAGATTAAACCCAGAATTATCAGGTAGAATATCTATGTAATGAGACTGTCATATAGCAATAGTGACTCCTCAGTAATACCTCCCCAAGTTCCCCCTGAACTGAAAACAGGAGGCAAAACCAAGTAATTCCATTTATTAAGCTCAAATCATTCAAAATAAAATAATAAAAGGAGGGACAACATGCTGAACAGAATTGTCAATAACCAACATTAACACTGAGTGACTATTATTAGGAGGTGCAGTCAAATCAACAGCACTCAGGATAAGATGGAGTGTAACAATCATATCTCCCTCCTTCCTATGCTTGATATCTATTAAAGTATTAGTTTTATGTACCACCATAATCTCTCACGCTTCCAGGCACCCAACATTTCATCTCATGCTTCCTACGATTTTTCCCCTTCATTATTTTTTTTTCTTTTCCATAAACACACAGTTGCCTAATGACCAAAGGCATTTAGAAAGCTCATCAAGATATGTATACAGTATCTTGATGTTTGATCGTTAAAATTGGTTTATGAAGGCCAAAGAGTGTCACAGCCTTTTCTTCTCTGAACAAATTCCAATTTGACAGACATAATCCTTTCCATATCAAGGTGCCACTGACTAGCAAGATGGGGTTTTTGAACGATGCTTCTAACATTGGGCAAGGAAAGAGATCTGCTTTTCTTGAAGTTGCATTGGAGACCTGAAATTCTTATGGACTTGTGGAAAGATCTCCACAAATAGCTGATGGATCCTTCTGAAAAGTGTAGCAGCAGGCTTTTCTTGTCACACCTTAAGCCAGCTAATATGGACAGGAAAACATCTGATCCAGCATAAACAGCCAAAATGTAGCTATTAGATGTGCTAATCATTTGGGGTTGAGCCTAGAAATGGATGAAGGGAAAGAAGATTATTTTATTTATACAACTAGAAATTATTTCTTGTATTCATGCTTCTATTTATTTATTTATTTTTGAGCAATCTTTTTTGCAATCTCTCTCACGACATCCTAATGAACATTATTTTAACAGACAGAAAAGTATGCTTAAAATAGATTATCCTCGGTGAAGAGTACTTAATTAGCATAAGACGGGTTTTATTTCTATGCTATTGAAAATGATAATAAATGCACCCAAAGGGTTTTTCTCCAAAAAAAAAGCAGTGTTGCATTTGACGTTTGTTTTCATACTGCTAATAGCCATATGTTATTCTTGCCCTTTACTGATAAAAATAATTCAAAAATACATTTTGGTTGTAATAGTATACCTGCTTATCAGAGAGAGAAAAACCTCTACTGAACACAAGTGGAGCTAGAGTATCTGTGAGCAAACAAGTTACAAATTCCCTAAAGGGCTATCTTTTTTATTATTGTTTTTTTATAAGTTTAAACTGTGGTTTGATTTTTTTAAAAAAAAAATATGCAAAATCCAGAGATATTTACCATAAAATTATTCATGGGAAATAATGAATATCTACAATGCAGCAAATGTTGCATTTATAATAATAAAGTGGTAAATAGATTGTATTGATTCTTTAAATTAATCTGTTGAAATGTCACCATGTTTATCCACCAGGAAGACCACATCCACCCCCCCCACACACCCAAATAATTATCTATGAGTTGGGAAGGTATTTCATCTTATATTCACTGAGAAAAACACAATGTGCTATTGAAAACAAAGAAACAGAGGGAAGTAGTGTTGACGTTGCTATTAAAAGTGTTAAAAAAGAGTTTGTAGGAAGAAAAGTCTTCATCATGGTTCCATCCAAGCCAGGGATAAACAACATGGCGTCTGCTTTAGGAAGAAGGTTACAGTTTATTGCAGAGGTAAGCCAGACAGAAAGATGGTTCCAGCAGAAAAAGGACTGAGCACATGTAGGGAGTGGGTTTTTATACCCCCTGGAATCTTTGGAGTTATTTCCTCTTTCAGGCTTTGTATTTCCTGTGTCACATATTCTAACCTGAGTCTGGGTGTGCCCTTCTGGTATTCTTGATCCAAAGGTCTTATCCTGCTTTCCTGGGGCTGGGGTATGTACATTTTTGGTCTTTGTCTTCCTAAGCTTCCAGCTCCAACTTTCCTCATGGTTGACATTTGCATGTCTATAGAACTGGTTTTCTGCTTGGGGGAAGGAGACCTGGGACTATTAAGAAAACTGGGAATGCTTTCCTGGTTCTTCAGTATCTTTTTAGGAAATATATTGTTCTGCCCTTTTTAATATTTTCTTCTCTGGGGAGCTGACTTCCCACAAGTTAAAAGGGACTTTTAAGATTAATCCATAGCTGGGGAGAAAATTGTAACAGGCCTAAACAGGCCTTCCTTCCTTCCTTCCTTCCTTCCCTCCCTCCCTCCTCTAAATAAGTGGTGATTATTTGGGGTAATAGTTTTGAATTTCTTTTTGTAATGTTTAAATGGTAAGAGAGAGGTGAGGGGAACATAGACTAAATGGCAAAGGGGGGGCTATATATGTAGGTTATTAGGTCTTTTGCTAATTTTTATTGGATTCTGGCTGACTAATAAAGAGAGTTGAAAATTTAGACATGACTTTATAAAAAATGGGGTGAGGTATGATGAAGAGACAGTGATGCGGAAGTTACTTTTAGATTTCTTGTGAGAAACTAAGAGAAGTGTAATTTTGATTTTGGAATTTGATGATTAGAATTATATGGGATACTAGAAGTAACGTAGACTGTTGTTAACTTTAGAGAAAGAATTGGATGTATATTTTATCTAAATCTACTAAGGAAAGTCAGAAGCATTTTCCTTTTTTTTTGGTGGGAGAACTTTTATCTATCTGGGTTTTTTTGTTTATATTTCATTTTTATAAACCACCCATCTCCCTTAGAGAGAAAGGCTCTGGGCTGCGTACAGTATAATCAACATATAAACAATGTCTAAAAATAATTTTAAAAGTAATTTAAGATTTTTTTTAAAAAAAATAATAATTCTGGTCAGATACGATATTCCTTTATGTGGTAGATGGCAAACAAATGGAGGTATCCCTGTGTAGGTGCTGCCAGTCTGACATTATAATCATCCTTTCAAAAAACAAATGTCATAAATAGCCATTTTATTCTGAAAAAAGACATAGTATCCTTTTCCAATTCATCTTCCTTATTCAAATTAATTTTTTAAATGTGATTTTCTTCAATTGCCAAACCACGAATAAAAAGTAAATAAACAAGAAAATGTGGCCCTGCAAGCTTGCATGAGGGAGCACAGAAGACCACCCAACTGTGGGGCTGGCTGAAAGTCCCCCCCCCCCGCCTGCAATAACTAATGCTAAATGGCCATCTTGGAATTTTTTTATCTTTTGGAAATTGTAAAAATGGTTTGAATAAGGAAGATGAATTGGAAAAGGATACTATGTCTTTTTTCAGAATAAAATGGCTATTTATGACATTTGTTTTTTGAAAGGATGATTATAATGTCAGACTGGCAGCAGTCTGACAGAATGATATCAGTTATAAGTCCTCAGTTTACCTCAGTTATTCTGGGCTTGTTTTCTTGAGTTGCAAAGACAGGCAACAATAATTAATATTTGGAAGAAGTGAAAAGAATTAAAAATAAGGACAAAAATCATCCAACAAATCAGAACAAAAGAAGCTTTAAAGTGATTGTCAATCAGCAGGACCTTGACAGTAGAAGGTACCAGAGTTATAAAATTGAGGATTTTGGCAGAAATATAATGACCTACTCATGTTAAACACAGGGCAGAGAAAAGCCTCAAAGTGGCATCAATTCAGTGATGAGGTTTAGACACAGAGTTTCTTGATTTCAAAGTTAGGATCGAGAGGTGAGGAAAAGTTCCTTGAGTTTGCCTATCCATGGTACCTTTATTATTTAGAAATACTTGATATTAAGCACTTTGTCCACAAAGAAGCTAACCAAGAATAAGCACAGTGACATACTCCAATGGATTCTAAACGTTTCATGACCTTCAGCCGAAGGCAGAGAATTATGGGAACTGGAGTCTCAAATATTTAAATGGCATGCAATCAACCATACTGATTCAACAGAAAACTGAATTCTGCAATCCTACCTTGTGAATTAAAAAAAATCAATTTCCACAAGCATTTCACATTCACGTATGGTGACAATGTGAACTCAGGAGAATGTGATTGGGGAAAGCCGGAAAATCCATGGTGTTTTCTATGAACTGGGTTGAAATGGGCCATTTGACTTCTATTAAGGTACAGCTTCTATAACTAGTTAATATTACTTTAGTGAGATATCATGATCAGAAGGAAGCTAAAATAGAAGAAAGAGGTGACACAAGATGCAGTGCAATGAGTACAATTTTTTCCAGATATTTTCATCAATTCCCTTGATTTTTTTTAAAAAGGGAAATGTACATGAACGGAGAATTGTAGAATTCTTGGCATAGCAGTTTCCCAAATGACTGTTTCATGAATTATTTTAGATACTAACCACATGAAGCAGACTTAGTCATCTTGTTCTCCATCCAAAGCAGTGACTCAATTTGAACTTAGCTTAGTGTCAGTCTCTTTCTCACTGCCCTCACCCACTTAAGTAACTCAGAGGATTTTGTTTGTAAGAAGTGCCTGATTCATTATAGCTACTATAGCCACTAATGTTGGCTGTGGCCTTCAAAACTCATATGACTACTAATAAATTTGCAAATACAGTGCCCTTCCTTTCAATGGACTCTAAGATGGTACACAATAATACAAAATATTATAGACAATTTATAAAAATCAATGTATTGTAAGGCCATATTATACCTCAAGAACTGGAGTAAATATGGACCAACAATACTATCTCAAAGAAAGAATTCCTACCTTTAGTCTAGAAGTGAATCTCAACTAAACAGAGGTTCTGCTGGTCAAAGTTCTGCCCCTTTGGAAGCGTTTCATGCTCTCAATGATTGTACTTCTTTTAAAGGAACAGGAATGTAGTTTAGGACTGCTCCTGAACCGACTGCTCTAGAAATGAAATGAATAGTGATGACCAAGAATATTTTTAGGGGGGGGGGGAAGTCTGGATTTGGTAAATTGCCTTCTCTTTATATCCTTCTAGTGATAAGCAGCCTTCATCATCAGTCCATAAATAGCTTCTGAATTCATGTCTATTTGTGGTTCTGCGTGCCTCCTATCCAATTCTTAGAGTCAGGTAAACTCAGGAAAAAAGGATTAATTGGATATCTGTGAAGATCTCTACTGCTAGTAGGGTACTATAACAGAAACTTGAAAGTCTGCCAAAATCATTTTGCAGCTAGTTATATCTTGTATAATTAAAGGAGGGTTACTCTGTGTCTTTTTCACATGTCTTCCTTCCTCCCTCCTTCCCTGGACTCACAAATCTTTTCTATAATGCTTGGGATCTCTTTTCTGTGTTCCCAGAGTATGTCTGACATTCAATCACAGTTACCTCTTATCTTAATTGTTGAAAATTGGTGCCCTGTTTCCCTAAAAATTTTGTAACACGTATACAAAACCCCATTAGTGTAAGCTTTATAACCAACTTAATCTTCCTTTTTTAGGAAAAAAAACACCACCCACACAAATATACATATGAGAGAGGGGAAAAAAATAGAAAATCATGTCTGAGCCAAGACTAATTGTCAACTTTGCTAATTCGTAGATTGCTTTTCTTTGCAGGACTATTCACACAGAAGGCTCTGGTAGGGATACTTGTTTCAAAACTCAGATTTTAAAAATTCTAGTAAACCTTCTTAAAGACCTAACGAACAAGTTGCCGTGAGAAATCAGTGCAGAAGATGTGAAAGATTCTGTGGTTTTCTTCTTTTATTTTGTATAAACGTGAAAATGCATTTATTTAAGCAGTTTGTTAGGACCTGCACTTCTGAAGGGTTAAAATGCCAAATTCAGTGTGGCATTAAATGTAAAAAAAATAATCACAAGAGAATTTAGCATTGTGTACAAAGTTTAATCTGTTCCTATTTGCATGAACCCAGTGCAAATTTACTGTTTTTGCAATCATGAAATGTTCATATTAATTAATTTATCTACTTTCTAAGGTAAATCACCACTGAAGTTATCTTCTTCTATTTTTTCAAAGGACCAAAAATAAGATCCTGTAATCTTGTAAATCAGAATTTGGTTAGCTTCTTAGTGCCAGAAATAATAGTAATGATGGTTTGTGGTGGGTGTATTAGTTTTACTAAAATAGTCTTATAAAGATGAGCATAGGAACTTATTGCTCCACCTTATCATGAAATCCAGAAGAGGCTGTATGGGTTTTGAACAGATTCGCTACTTCTTATAAAATACATAAATTAACAAACCTAATCTGTAAATAATTGGTTTAATAATTGCTTAATTCTTTTGAGACAAATGCCCTCATGTCCTGATGTGCTGCCTCACTGTGGTGGGTGTCTATTCCTAGGAGACATGACTAAAGAATCCTGAAAGTGTTTGCCAAAATTATACATTCTTAGCCAGGTTATTCAAGATGTGAAGGTCATCCCAGCTGCCCAGCTAAAGCAAGCAGGTATCTATATTAAAGAATCTTGGTATAGGAAGATCCTAGAGGCAGATGATTCCTTTAATGACAATGACAAAAATATCATTATATATTATGTGGGAGCAGGCAATGACTACCCAATCCTATATTTTACCAAGGGCTCTCCACGCCTTGACAATATAAAGTGAGGGTGTAGCCATGAATGATGAGCCCTTCAGACTGTATAGCACACAAGGTAGTTGAGGATATTTTTTAGAGTATCTTTGACAGGACTAGATAAAAGCTTTCTGGACATCCAGTTGCTGATGTTGCCATGCAGTAAAAGAAAACCCAAAGCTGCAAAGACAGAATTGTAGTGGGAGTATGAAAATAAGAAACATGAACATAAAAAGCTCAAGACACTGACAAGATAAAAGGAACTGACTACAGATTGACATCCTAGCCACTGGCAAATTGAAATGGATAGTTTCAATCAGAATTTCATATTGATTGCTACTTAGAACACACACACACACACACACACACACACACACACACACACAGAACAATGCTAGTTTTAAAGTCAAGAAATATATACCAAGAGGAATAGTTGGTTACAGTGCCACCAATGACTAAATCAGGCTTCAATTTTGCAGACCATCCTTCAGCATGACAGTTCCCCAAATTTATGCTCCAACCGTTGATGCAGAAGAAGAGGAGATGGATGAGTTTTACAGTATGGTGAAGCTCAATGCAAAATCAACAAAACATGCAAGAAAGATGTGCGACTTTTGGGTGGAAACTGGAATACAAAGTTGAAAGTATTAAGGGGAAATTGTAGTTAGCCTAGGCGACCAAAATGAAATAGAACATCTAAACAATTTCTGCAAATCCAGTAATTTCTTCATTGTTAATACAGGTTTCCAACAATCAATATGACAACTGTATATGGGGATATCATGACATGAAACTCCAGTTGAGTGTATTATTGGGACAAGGAGGCAGAAATCTCACATACAGTATAACAGCAAAGACAGGACCAGGGCCTGACTGTAGAACTACCCGTGTGCAACTTCCAAATCAAGCTAAAAGAGAAGAACAAAGTCTTTCATTTCATCTCATTTCGTTTGTCATTTTCACTGACAATTCCAGGATTTCATTGCAAGCTGAGGTCGGAACTGGGCTCCAGTGAATGAACACGTGATGACTTGTTCACTACAGATCTTCATGCCCAGCTGCTGTTCCTCCTTTGCAAAGCCCAGCTGACAGGACATGGCTTTCTTTCCAGCTGAGGCCAGTCCTTTGCGTACTGGTTGCTTTTGCTTTGCCCATTACCTTGGTCACTGTTAGCTTTCCACATAATCCATCAGATATACGGTTATTGTAAAGATACACCGAGGAGGTCAAAGCATATGTGCTGTACATATTTCCTCTGAGGAAAATAAACACTGGATCATCAGAAAACGAGCAAGTTGAAGGGAAAAGAACATTAAATACCTTCTTCCTGAGCTGGTCTGCTTGTTCTGAGAGGTTCTCTTTCTGAGATGAGGTTTTTTTGTATTATTTTTACTTGTTTAATCTTTAATAATATTATTGGAATAAATGAAATACTTGGGGGTATATATCACAGCATCGAATGTGAAATTATATAAAAACAATTATGAATTGTTGGGGGCAATAAGCTGACTTTGTAATAATGCCGCTTGGGGGGGGGGCGAAAGCCCTAATAAGCAGGCATATACACAGAATGAAGGCTATTGCTAAGCACATTGATTTGTGCTTAGATTGTAAGCCGCCCTGAGTCTTCGGAGAAGGGCGGGATATAAATGGGATTAAAAAAAAAGATTGATAGTTGGAAAAAATTACAATTGTCTTGGTTGGGGAGAATAGCAGCCGTGAAGATGAATGTCTTACCAAAATTTTTATTTTTGTTTCAAATGATACCAATACTTAAGAAAGATGCAAATTTAAATGAGTGGCAAAAAGGTATTAATAAATTTATCTGGGCAGGGAAAAGACCGAGAGTAAAGCTTAAAATAATGCAAGATGCACGTGAGAGAGGGGGTTTGAAGATGCCCAATTTGAGATTATATTATGATGCAGTTGTGTTATCAACAATTAGTGATTGGTTCAATTTAACGGATGAAAGAATATTGAATATTGAGGGGTATGATTTATTGTATGGATGGCATGCGTATTTATTTTATGACAGAAAGGTGGATAATATTTTTAAGACTCATATTTTAAGGAACGCTTTGTTCCGAGTTTGGAAAAAGTACCAATATATATTAAATAATAAAATACCTATATGGGCAATACCTAGACATACAATAGGAAATATAAATGTGGAGCAGAAACAAGATGTGATTACTTATAAAGAACTTATTAGGATGGAAGGGAATATTTTGAAACTGAAACCTCTAAATGTTTTAAAGGAAGAAAAGATAGTACAGACTTGGTTTCAGTTTATACAATTACAAGCTAGATGGATAGAAGATCAGAAAATTGGTATAATAAAAGTTGATGAAAATTTGATAAAGCAAATTAGAGATCAAAGTCAATCGCATATAAAAAGATTATATAATGCTCTTACAGAGATTGATTCAGAATCCGAGTTAGTTAAAGATTGTATGATAAAATGGGCTCAGAATATTCAAGAGCCCATAATGATGGATACTTGGGGAAAAATTTGGGTTAGAAATGTAAAATTTACACAAGCACAAAACCTAAGAGAGAATTTTTATAAGATGTTTTATAGATGGCACTTAGATCCTAAAAAGTTAGCATGTATGTATCCAAATCAACCACCTAAGTGTTGGAGATGTGGTAGTGAAGAGGCAACTTATTATCATATATGGTGGACATGTAAAAATGTTAAAGCCTTTTGGATAAAAATATGATGGATTTTTCAGAAAGTTTTTAAGAAAAAAATAAGATTTACTCCGCAGCTATTCTTATTGGGGATTATTTCGGATTGTACTGTTATAGAAACTAAATTAATGTTACACTTAATAACGGCAGCCAGACTTTTGGTGGCGCAACATTGGAAGAAAGAAGATTTACCTACAATAGAACAATGGATACTTAAAGTAATGGACGTAGCTGAAATGGCAAAAGTTTCAGCATATTTGAAAGAACAGTCACAAGAAAAATATATTTTGGAATGGAAAAGATGGATTGATTATATTCAAAACAAATATGGGACTAAAAAGTTTCAAATAGCATATAAATAATTCTTAACAATTATAGATGTGTTATTATAATTACTTTAGTTTTGTTATAAGGGAGTTAAAGGGTGGAAGGTTTGTTAACGTTGTAATAGATATTTAGCATATGTTTGCATAAGATTGCTATATGTAATACCCTGTATTCTGCTTTGGGAAGTCCGGAGGGGGGGAGGGAAGGGGAGAGGGTTGATGGGGAGAGGGGGGTTATTATTAAAATTTTGTAAAACATTTCAATAAAAAAATATTATTGGAATAAATGAATGAATGAACCTTTATTGTCAAAGTACAACCATGTATACATTGAGATTGGCTGAGCCTCCCTTCATGCCCCTCCCCACAACTCACAGTGACAATAAACCCACCATCTTGTTAAACCATGTGAGCTAATTGCTCAACACACCAGCCTCACAAGTCAATCATACATAAAGTTATTTCCCATTCAAGAGCCTGACAGCCCATGGATAGAAGCTGTTCTTCAGCCTGTTGGTACGGCTGGCTATACACCTGTATCTCCTACCTGATGGTAGGAGAGTAAAGAGGTACCAACCAGGGTGTGAGTCATCCCTGAGAATTTTCCTCACTCTTCCAAAACAGCAAGCCCTGGTGATGTCATCCAGTGGTGTCAGGGGACAGCTCACAATGTTTTGCACTGTGCTCACCACCCTTTGTAATACTTTCCTATCCGCGGCTGTCAGGCCAGCATACCAAACCACAACACCATACGAGAGGACGCTCTCTATAGTAGACCGGTAAAAGAGGGTCATAAGCCGTTGTTCTACCCTGTTCTTCCCCAAAACCCTGAGGAAGCGGAGTCTCTGTTGGGGCTTTCTGGCCACCTGGATTGTATTGACTTTCCAGGTAAGATCTTCACAGAGGTAGACTCCCAGGAATTTAAATGAGGAGACTTTCTACACACACACACACACACACACACACACACACACACACACACACACGATGTAAAGTGGGGCAGGTTCCTCTCTTTTCCTCCAGAAGTCTAGCACCATCTCCTTTATCTTGCCAACCTTCAGTTGCAAGTTGTTCTCTAAACACCATAAGGATAGTTTTTGTATCTCCCTCCTGTACGCTGTTTCATCTCCAGAGTTAGCTTATGCCTTTTGATATTGTACTAAAATAATTGGAAGACAAGCCAACATCACTACAAGATCCTTTTAAAATTTATTCTTTCAAACTCCTTTACAAAAATGCTTCAGCCTTTTCCTTGGCAGCAACTTCATGTTCACTAAGGATGATATTAATCAGATTGAACTCTGATTTTGTTTGAATCTTTTCAAGTAAAACAGACCTCAAAGCCGTCGACATGGGAATTAGTCTTTGGTTTGATTCTTGAATGACATAGGGTGATTAGTTTCTTCCACTTTCATTTCGTCTGGTCCATGTGCATATGTAAGGGTCCGTGTGTTTGGGAGAATGCACATGTATGAAAATAACTTTTTATTCTGCAACACTGAAAGCCTCTGGCAAAGGTATTCTCAGATGTGCCTTTTGCCTTATTTTTTTAGCAATAGATCTCGTAATAGGCAGTCATCCATCCATTCATTATTTTTAATCACAGTGAATCTTTCCTCTAACTACTTTCCCTAAAGCTTGAGATGGTAGCAGCAGGAAGCAGTTCTATATTTTATGAGGCTCCCTTTACATCTACAAAAGATCAAGAACAGGAAGGCACTTACTTTGAAAGGGCTTAAACAACCAACACTTGGTGAGTGCATTGTTAGTGAGATGTGTTATACATGACTTAGTAATTCTAGCAGTGCTATTTCTCTCCTTCTATTACTTTTGTTCTGCAATTTTGAAATCCATTACACCTTGCCATTTGGACTGCAGGTTTCTTTTTCTACCCTTAGGGCTGGAGACCCCTGGTAAATGCAAGCAATTTGATCTGAAATAAAAAAATACTTTAGACACTAAATATAGCTCCTAACACAATCATAAATCTTCTATCTCTCCACTCAGAAGTAAATTCCTTGAGTTCCACTGGTTTATTGCCCGACAGGTAAGTAGCACAATGGTGTAATAATAACAGTGACAAATATTGCTACTTAGATTACTACTCAGTTGGAAGTATCATTGAGTTCAAAGAAACTTCCTCCCAGAAGGTGTGCCTTCAACGGGAAGCCGTGGGTTTCAACTCTGTACCATGGACTTACTTTTCTAGAAAGCAAGTAGCATAACTGAACACAGAAAAACTACTTCTGAGGAAATAGTCATTACTGTACTTTGTACTTAAAGGAATGTTTCCATCTCTGTTCCTCAATGATACTTTGTCTTATCTGTGTGGATGATAGTTGAGTACAAAAGAGATTGAGTTCTTTTACTTAAAACATTTATATAGATTTCTACCTGCCATAGCTAGTTGTACCTTTGACTCAAATAGTCCGCAGCTTGCCACTATTCATTTAGTGATCCATTTGAAGTTACAGCATGGATCACTAAATGAATAGTGGCAAGCTGCGGACTATTTGAGTCAAAGGTACAACTAGCTATGGCAGGTAGAAATCTATATAAATGTTTTAAGTAAAAGAACTCAATCTCTTTTGTACTCAACTATCATCCACACAGATACTGTTTCAGCATCCCTACAATCACTTTATCAACATTTGGGTGCTAAGCAACTAGCATGTATTTATGATGGTTATAGCATCCTGGGTATCCTGAGCCATGGTGACGCAGTGGTTAGAATGCAGTATTGCAGGCTAATTCTGCTGACTGCCATCTGCCTGCAATTTGGCAGTTCGAGTCTCACTGGCTCAAGGTTGACTCAGCCTTCCAACCTTCCGAGGTCAGTAAAATGAGAACCCAGATTCTTGGGGGCTATATGCTGACTCTGTAAACTGCTTAGAAAGGGATGTAAAACACTGTGGAGAAGTATATAAGTCTAAGTGCTATTGCTATATGTGATTGACAGCATCAATCTTTGCAGCTGCCTTCCAACAAGCAAAGAATGGGGAAAGCCGGATTCATTTACCAACTACAGTGATTCAGGTAATAGCCATGGCAAAAAGGTTGTAAAATTGGGCACAACTCAATTAACAACCACCTTGCTTAGTAACAGAAATTCTGGTCCCAATTGTGATCCTACCTATACCATAATGCCAAGTATGTAGTTCTGTGCTAAATAATTGCCTATTTATGGGTGCGCAAGAATAAGCGAGAGAAGTACCCCAGCAAAAATTACAGCATACTAAAAATGCTCAGAGTGGTCGAACAGAGCGTAGATCCTGCATGTGGGAAAACCAATGATAACAGGGGGAAAAACAACTTAACCAGACCTTTCTGGTTTGCAAACAGTTGCTACCATTTTCTATTGAAAGTTGAACTCTGCAATTATCCCAAGACCTTGTTGTACCTAGCAATTCCATAGGGAGCATCACTAAGTGCGGCAAATGAACGTTTTTTCCCCCCTAACAGAACATAACTGCCCAGACGAGGAACATTTCTTGAATTTTGCAATTGCAAACTTAACATGCTGAGCAGATGATATTGTGACCAGCTGATATTAATGGTATTAATTACAGATACCTGGCAGTGGCTTTGTTGGCATAATAGATATGAAGGTTTAAGTAGAAGTTTTGAGTGTTCTTTTTAAGTTCGGGTTGAGGAGGACTCTTTCTTTCTTTCTTTCTTTCTTTCTTTCTTTCTTTCTTTCTTTCTTTCTTTCTTTCTTTCTTCCTTCCTTCCTTCCTTCCTTCCTTCCTTCCTTTCTTTCTTTCTTTCTTTCTTTCTTTCTTTCTTTCTTTCTTTCTTTCTTTCTTTCTTTCTTTCTTTCTTTCTTTCTTTCCTTGCATCGAGACAGTATTGACGCTTGGTGATTGTCTGGACAAGTTCCTACAGTTTTTTTGGCAAGATTTCTTGGAAGTGATTTGCTATTGCCTCTTCCCCAGGACAGAGTGAGAGTAACTGGCCCAAGGTCAACCAGCTGGCTTTGTGCCTCAAGCAGGACTAGAAGTCACCTGGTTTCTAACCTGATGTCTTAATCATCACACCAAACTGGCTGTCCTGCTACTCTTACATCTTTATATATTTGCAAGCAGCATTCCTTCACTAAAACTTTTGAAATGTGTCATCTTCTGTTTTGCTTCCCAAGGGCAGTTGGACGTGCTTATTTAGTCCATAGTATGCATCAACTACTAAAATTAATGAATGATATGTGGATTCAGAGAAGTATATGCATGCTTGTGTTGTATTGTTCATTGGGAGAAAAAGAGGACAACCAGCACTAAGATCCATGAACTCAATTACAGTAGTGAGGAGTGTACTCTTGGGTCTTAAAAGGCCAGATTAGAAGATCTATGTGATTGCTAGGAGTCAAAAACACAACTTGATGGCATATAATCAGTTAATCTACAAATACAAAAGTTATCACAATCCCTATGTGGCATCCACTATCCTTTACTATGTGCTAAATGTTACATTTATAACTCTGATGCATGCAGAGGACTCTCAACATAAACACAAGAAATTAAATCAAACCACGAGAAATTAAATGAAAATTAAAACCAAAGATAAATAAATTTATACTCCCTTAAAAGCATCAATTAGTCCGCTATTACAAAGACAATCTGAAGAACTTGGATGTGATTGTTTTTTTCCTGCTCATATTTATTCTCCTTTTCACTGATGTTCTTTTCACATGGATGGACTACGTAAAGGCAATGTTTCCATTCTACTTCAACAATTAGTGATGGCTTTTTGAATGAGCAATTTAGAATAATTAAATCCTTGTGTTTGCTCATTTAAAAAAATGAATACAAGTTTTAAAATTCTTAAACCTTTTGTTCTGGACAGAAAACGTAACAAAAACCCATGCTTGTGTTCTAAGTAAAATATTAGTAAAAGATCAAGGATTTTAATGCTTTTGTTATCTTGGTGCAATCTTCCTTTAGAAGGTGTTCTGGGACTTAAATAGGGTTCTATCAAGGAGTCTCAGGATATCTTGAAGGACTTATGGAATACAAGAGCAAGATGCCATGATGTAGTACCCTTGACCTTGGTTGCTAGCAGCTATGAAATGCTTATAAGACAAAGACAGTTGAGAAAGTAGGGATGCAATTACTGGGAAAGATGAAAAAGGAGGCTCTGGGTAGGATTCATCAAAGGCGTATGTAATTCAAGAAAAGGGATAAGCAGGAAGCCAAAGAATGGGGTAACAGGGGCTTGAGGAATGTTTTTTATGTAGTCAGGGCGTGTGAGAACTCTGTGAGCTGATTAGGTAATGTGCTAACTTCTGATTGGATGCTTTTGTTCACAGTAATTTGTGTGTGTGTGTGTGTGTGTGTGTTTGTGTGGAGATAGAGAGAGAGAGAATGTTTGCTTCTTTGTACTAAGAAAGCTAAGATTATTGTACTGTACCTATTTTGATCTGATATATTTGACTCTTCAGATCAAAAGATCCAACTGACAGATTCAAACAGCCATCCCTCACACAAGATCAGAAGAAAATTCAATTACTCTTGGTGTCAAGAACACAAAGGCTCTAGAATTCTACTGGGTCTGGATTTGTCCTTAACAGTGTTCTCGTGGATCAAAGTAAGATTTAGAATAAGAAATAAATGCCAGGATTTCAATTTCATAGTCGAATAAGAATTTGAACTTGGTTATTCCTGACCAAGCACATAGTTATCCACCATGTAATGCAGAACTCACAACAATTTGCATTTGATGCTCATATTTAATATTTGGAAAGTCATAGTGGGCAGGGTGGTACAGACAGAGGGAGCTAATCTGGTTGCATTTGTTTTGCAAAGTTTCTGAAATAAGTTTAGAGACAGGTATCAAAAAGCCATTTTAAGCCTATTTGGTGATTTACATAGGCCCATGGCTGACAGAAGGGGGTACAGTCCCCTCCTATTTTTTTCTGGCCAAATGGTACTGTTCTGTTCCAGCCTACTACTCGCCCTGCAGAAATGTCAGGGACAACCCCTTTTCAATAGTCAATAGGCTGAAAGTAAGCCAACCAAATTTATTTACACAAAGGAAACGAAACAGATCCAAAACAGAGCAAAACAAATACTAACCACGACTAAATCAGAAGCTGTTCAAACGGTTGCCTTCAGCAACCAGCACCTCCCACACATTCCCCTTTTAAACACAGTTTCAAGGCGTGGCTTCTCTTTGCCTCCTCCCGAGGTGTCTCATTGCCCTCCTTTGTTCACTCCTGCTTGTCTGCCTCCTGCTTCAAGCGTCCTTGAACAAAGCCAGCTGTGAATTGTCTTCGTACAAGCTTTCAGGCTCACACAGCTGGGTCTGAGGAGGAACAAGATGGGAGGGGCCTGGCTGAGAGCTCTGCGATGCCTCAGAACTTTCCTCTGCAGGCTCTCCAATCCCCTCCTTCTCCACCACCTCCTCCTCCTCCTCCTCCTCCGAATTGTCCGATTCAGCTGTCGAACCCACAGGCTGACACTGAATCACAACAGGTACAGCCTGGCTGAGCCAGAAATATAATCTGCCTGGACCTTGTTATTTTGTAGTATGACTGGACCTCGGATATATCCTCCATAGACTGTACCACCACCTCCCTTTGTCTTCAATATGCTTATGTTCAGCCTGGCCTTAGGAATGCAAAGTTCAGGCTCTTTCATTGACTTATTATGTCCTGTAGAGAGTAAAAAGAATGGGCTTGAGGGAGGTCAGGCAGGATCAAAAAATGGTTTGAGTCCAAAAAAGAAGATATGCATAAACATCTCAGAACCTCCTAATTCACACAAGTATAAAAGGAGGGAGGGGAATACCATCACACTTGCAAAATTCTGTCATAGTAGTCAGTCTTAATAAAATTAGTTTTAGACTTTTGTGGAGTTTGTTTCTTGATCTGGTCTATATCCCGGGACTGAAATTTACTTTGGCCTGGATTAAATTTCTTAAGGGTTATGGTCTTTTATTTGTCAGCTGAGAGAAGTGAGGGAAAATGGGAAAAACCAAGAGTTAAGTTGCCTGGTAAAACATTTTAATATAAATAAATCCAAAATAAATATGAGTGGCAAACAAGCCAGGAGTTAAGGCAATAGAGAAATGATTTTAATGAAAGTTTAAATCAACTCTGGTACTGTATTTTTGTTTTTGTTTTATTTGTTTTTGGGGTGGAGAAGGTAGAAAAGGTGTGGAACAAGGCACCAGCATTTTTTATTGCAAGTTTTATTGAGAAGGAGTGATGGGATTTTATTTAATGTAGCATCTGGGTGAGGAAGATGAATCAGGAAGTAACAGGAGAGTAGTACTGTTCCACCGGTTAGTGATTTGTTGCTTGCAATGTGGGCCGCCCAATGTATTTTATGATTGTACTCCTCACAATTGTAAAAATGACAAGATCGAAGGGCAGAAGATCAATCAGCTAAATTCCTCACCAAAAATCATCTCATCACTGGTGTAGCCAGTTTTCAAGTGACTTCTGCACTTTCTGGGATTTCTTTTTTGGCTGAGGCTATATTAAAAATTCCATCCAGTACTATAGTAGTTGACTGCTGTTTTACACCCTGAGATATTAAATGTAAAGCTGACCTTGTTCCTTTACATTATAATACTGGTATTGCTTAAAGGAGCAATGACATCAGCAAGTATTGGCAAAAGAGAGCTCAAGATAGTATTGGTTGGAAACATGTGGAAGAGGCCTTCCTCTTGCGGATAATAGACAATGGCTAGAATGATGAATGCTATTATTGGAGCACTAAATTTGAATGAACTTGTCCAGAGGTTTTTTTGTTTGTTTGTTAACAGCCCAGTTTTCCAGAATGCTTTTTCTACTGCTTTTTTTGTAACCACCTTCTATTGCACTTACAAGCTTAAATCAATTGATAAGTCATTAAAAGACTTTTTCTGAATGTAAGCTTAATTCTTTAGACAAATTGAAGAGCCATAACATAACTTTCAGCAAACCAGAGAACCATCCAATTGGATAAAAGGGTTATTTGTTATAATATATTGATTGGGGTTAATTGCCTTTTTTGTTAATTGGAACAAGAGAATTCAATGCAACTACAAATGTTAAGGGGCATAAATTATAGAACAGCCACAAAATTATGTGTTCAGTCAGTGTACAGTTCAATACATGGATGCAGATTGTTGTAAATGGTTGAACAGGTCCCTCTAGTTCTTTGGTCAGCAGCAACTCACACAGAGACATACATACAAGCTTGGGTTTGTGCTATAGTTTTCATCAGTTTTTGCTTAAAATTGAAGGGAGACAAAGTTACCAGTTATCAGAATAATAGTATGATCTGTAAGAAGATTAAAAAAGAAGCTTCTTGCCAAATAAAGGATGGAGGATATATTTCAGTTTTATATTGTTGCAAGAAGAGGTATGAACACACAAAGTGACCCAGATATAGAGATACTATTATTAATAATTAGATGAGTGAATGGCTATTTCTTCAAATTAGACTACCAATTGAATAGTGCCTGCAGCCCCTGACAGGGTAGAGAATGCCTAGGGGGCTTCCAAAAATAAATACATTTTTAAAGAAACTACACACACACATACTCTGAATTTCCTAGGAGGAAGAAATCTAGCAACACAAGTCTTGAAATTTGAAGAATCAGCTGACAAGGGGTCTGTGCAAGGTTTTCATTGCAGCCTGTTCCAAGTTCTGTTGCCAACATAAGTATCTATAAATGTTTCATCAAATGCAAGTTCTTTGATTGACAATGAGTTTCAATGTTCAATTAAAGTTTGGCATCCAAATATTTGACTTGCAGTGAGAATCTTATGTGGATTTTCAGTGTCAGTCACTTTTTCCAAATCTCACATTGCATTGCCAGCTGTAGACAGAAACCAACTGGTATTCATCATCTGCACTTTCACACCAAATACGTCCTTGCCGATGTTCTGTGAAGTCACGTCTTGCAGGAAGCGCCAAAATGGTATCAGTGGAATGTGATGGATGAATCTTATCTCACCCAAAATGTAACAGTGACAGCACAACAAAATAGAGCGCACATACTCTACGAATACAACACAGAAATTCAAGAAAATGAAAGGCAGTGATGAGATGGTATGAAATGCTGCCTACAAATTGAATGCTGCAAGTATAATCAACAACACAGTGGGGGGGGAGGAAAGGTGAAATACAGCGTCTTCGATGATCAGTATGCTTAATTTAATTTTAATTTATTCAATTTAGGTACTGGCCACCTCCAGAATGATTCACGACATAACAGAGCAAAATATAATATGAACAGGGCAGAAAACATGATAACCAGTGAACAAGTAAGAAATAGAGAACAAAATGATTGATCTGACCATTGGCATAGAAAACATATACATATACACCTCCCATAGAATTATAGGTACCCAAGTCCAAGGCTTGGGAGAACAGTCAGGTTTGAAGACCTGCTGGCATTTATCAGGTAGAACCACCTCAATCTCCAAGTAATCTCATTCCAGAAGTTAGGCACCATGACAGAAAAGGCCTGCATCCCCAAAATGACACTGGTTAGTTGAATGGCATGTTGGCTCATGTGTAGGGAATAGAACAAACCTAACTAGCATCTTGAATTGCTCCTGGAAGCAAACTGACAACCAGCAAATGGAAGCATGTCCATCTTTGCTGCATCGCTGAATCCTGCACCAGTTGAAGCTTCTGAGCGGTCTTCAAGGGCAGCCCTACACAATGTACTAAACAATTTTGGGGAAAGGGCCAGCGTCATTGTTTTGCATGGTTAGTGCACTTCAGCATTTATTTTTGGACTGCAAATAATGTATGGTATCTGAAGAAGGAAAATGTTGATTTTAGCACAAGAGTGAGCCTAGGGTTAGGCATCCGTTAAGTCTGTGAGAAGATTGGATGTCAGGATTAGATTTGGAGTGAGTTTTATGCAATGGGTCCCTTCTGCGTTTACCTTTCAGTTCTGAGCAGTGGTGGTCAAGGAAGGGAAAATGTTTTTATATTTCTATGAGGGTTTGGGTCATATATTTTGAAGCTATAGCATCTTCAGAAAATGGCTGGAAGTTTATCCAATGACCCTAAATATTCATTATCCCTCACTTTGCCATCCTTGAGATGCAATTGTACATTGTGTTCATTGTATTTTACTGTGTGGTTTAAAGAAACCTTATCTAATTAGCAATGGTAAACTATCACTTCCAGTTAAAAAATAAGTAGCAGCTTTCTAGCGCTAGGGCTGCTGCTCCACAGTAGATATAAGGTAAAATGATTTTCTCTGCCCTCTTCAGATAAAACAATAGTTTTACCTTTCTTATAACTTGGAATATTATGAAACAAAAACAAATTTACCAAAATGGGTCACATCTGTATCTGTCTATTGCTCGGTCTCTCCCTCTCTTTTCTCTTAGTAAGTAGTTTTATTCTTATTCCTTTTATTTCATATTTTTTATTAAAGATTTTAATTACAGTAATAAAAGTGAACTGTACAAACTAAACTCAGGAGACAGGACAGGTTAAAGAGCGCTGTCCCTGGCCTAATATATCATGTAATTTTGGGGTATTATATATGGTCTTTATGTTTATAATGTAAAGAGAAACCTATTGAAATAGGTTGACCAGAATATGGTCTTTTACTGAAGTTGTTACCTTATACTTAGCATAATCCCCATCTTATGTCTTAGAAGAGGAGCAACAAACCAATGTTTATATTTTATTTAGTTTGAACATTGTCCACTTGAGTTGGGTTGCCAGTAAATCAATCCATCAATCAATCAATTAATCAACCAGTATAAATAAATATATAAACAAATATATAAATAAACAAACAAACAAACCCAGCATAATAAATGCATCAAGCATATGCATAACTATTCATATATACACATCTACACATAAACCTATACATACAGACACAACCGTATTATTTTATCTTGGACTTTTTTCCTCCCAATTTTCCAACCTTTCGAGCAATTCTATTACGCTTTGTGTTAGTCAGAGTAAGATCCTGACTAAAGAAAGATGATGACATCTGTGAATGGAAAGTACGGAAATGAGAGACTAATTTTGGAAATTTGCAGCCATTGAACTGAACTGACTTATCCTACCTCATTCCCTGTTTGAAAGGAGTCCAGGGCTTTAATCTAATAATTCAATTTAATCTTTCTTCCCAATTCTTCCCTGTTTGTCAGACACACTTACTTTGTATCCTTATATATGATCGTGGGAATTAGGATCAAGTTTTAACTTTAGCTGAACCTAAAACTGAGTCTTCCAGGTGAGATGTTACGATTAGACATCTTTGTGAGCATCTTCACAAGCAGAGACAGCACAGCAGTAGAAATCACCAACCAGGAAATGGTTCTAGCCGATGGAATTTAGTTTTCTAGCTCAGAGGTCCCCAACCTTTTGGGCACCACGGACTGGTTATGTGGAGAGAGGTTTCTCCGTGGACTGGAGGGGGTGTGGTTTAGTATGCTGCCTGCATCCTGCAGATGGGACTTTCCTTGTTTGTGCGGACTGGTTGCTGGCATACTGCGGCCCGGTATTGGTCCACGGACCAGGGGTTGGGATCCCCTGTTCTAGCCAATTTAGTTTTTTGCAGTCAATTATTGGTCAAGTGGCTGGGGAATCGAGGATTTTATAATATGCTCTAAACTGTTATGCATCCTTCATAGACATTGGATTGGCAGGATTCTCTACTTGCTGATGAGATCTCTGACAAATATGGTTTTGACTTGTAGCCAGAGGAATTAAAGCTAAACTAAACTGAGCTGTCCCAAGAATTAAGAACTCTGGATATGGTCAGATATGTACCCTTTGAAGCCCTGGAAACCTATGCAGAATTTTATTTATTTATTTATTTAATAATATTTCTATACCGCCCTTCTCCCAGAGGACTCAGGGCGGTGAACAGGGCAAGAATAAAAATACAAGTTTACAAAAATTAAAAAAGGATTAAATATGTGCCCACTAAAACAGTCAATACAATATTAAAACCTCAGTAAAAAAAACCCACCAATCCCCCATCAGGCCAGGCCGGCTTGTTCGAATAAGAATGTTTTTAGATCGCGGTGAAAGGAGCGAAGATCGGGCGCTGTCCGGAGCTCAACCGGTAACTGATTCCATAGCTCCGGGGCGCCCACAGAGAAGGATCTCCCCCTGGGGGCCACCAGTCGACATTCTCTGATCGGTGGCACCCTGAGGAGGCCCTCTCTGTGGGAACGCACAGGGCGAAGGGAAGTTGATGCCAGCAGCAGGTGTTCCCTAAGGTACTCCGGCCCCCTGCCATGTAGGGCCTTAAACACCATTACCAGTACCTTGAATCTCACCCGGAAGACAACTGGCAACCAATGCAGCTCACGGAGCAGAGGTGTAACATGAGAGTATCGGGAGACTCCCAACACAACTCAATTTACTCAATTAACAATAGCACTTAGACTTATATATTGCCCCATAGTGCTTTACAGCAGTGGCTTCCAACTTTTCCAGCTCAGTGAAGGTGGTGGCGGCGGCAGTGGGGGGGGGGGCAGAGAGGAGATGGTTGCACGGATGGTTGCACCACTTCTATAAATGCAGCTTTGTGCATGTATGTGTGCATGCCGCTTGCCCAACACTTCTGCGGCCCAGTTCTGAACAGGCTGTGGCCTGGTACTGGGCCCCAGACCTAGGGTGGGGATGCCTGCTTTACAGCCCTCTCTAAGTGGTTTACAAGTCAGCATATCTGGGTCCTCATTTTATCGACCTTGGAAGGATGGAAGGCTGAGTCAACCTTGAGCCACTCCTGGCGGTGGACAGAGTCAGCCTACAATACTGCATTCTGTGCCATTAGGGTTTAAATAATATCTTTTATTCACTTTCCATCTGTCAACTTTGTAGATATTTAAAACCAGTGGAGGAAAGGAAAAATGGAAAATTTAATTGGAAAAATGGTAAATTTAAAAGGCTTGGAAGATTTTGTATCTTATACGGAGGCTATTTTGTCAGAAAAGCCTCTGCAGACTTCCAACATTTGCTATAAAATATTAGGACCTACTTTGCATTAATTATGTATTGAGGATATATGGGAAATAATACAGACTGGAGTGTATCTTTTTTTCAAATACAAAAATGGTCCTCAGTTGAGTTTGAATTGCTATGATTGGTCTCATGTGAGGAAGAAAAAGCTTGTAAGATTATTACCCTCTGTTTCTGATTACAATAAAAAAAAGTTCATTAAATGCAAATATGGAGGTTAAGAACAAGAAGTAATACAGCACTTAGAGAAGGCTCAGTGTTCACTTGTTGGTGACCTAAATATCATTTAACTGTCTACTGGTTTTCTTTTTTACTTGACAAGATTTAAAGAAGGTTGATTAACTTCTCCAAAGTGTGCATATCCTGAATGATACTGTATCCCAATCAGAACAATACAGAATATTGTTACTTGCTACTTTTATGTATATTTTACCCTGCAAAAACAAAATTCTTCCAAGTCAACTCAGACGTAACAGTGAAACTACATAAAGTCTTGGCAAAAAAGGCATGACAGCCATTGAATAGCGAGAATAAGAACCATTATGGTAGCTTGTATTTGTGTGTGCTTTCAAGTCAATGTTGGACTCCTGGAGCCTGCCTGAATAAGTCTCTGCAGATTTCAGAAGTGGCTTGTCACTGTATCCTTCCTGGCCCAAAGGAAAGATACAGAATGGCTGGCCCAAAGCCACCCTGCTGGTTTTCATGCCTAAAGTGAGATTAGAACTCACAGTCTCCCTATTTCTAGCCTAGTGCCTGAACTGCTACATCAAAGTGGCTCCAATAAATTTATATGAAGTTTGCTGGTTTGTTTAATTTCATCCCACCTTTATAAATAACTCAAGGTGGTGAACATACCTGATGCTTCTTCCCCCTCCTATTTTCCCCACAACTACAACCCTGTGAGTTGGAAGGGGCCAAGAGAGAGTGCGAACTGCCCAAAGTCACCCAGCTGGTTTTCACACCTAAGGTTGGGCAAGAGTTGATTGAAATCAACAAATAGTTGATTTAATGTCCTCACGATCTTAGTGTTGTGTATCATTTTCCTTCTTCTTTCACTGGCAAGATAAACAAGCTAAAAGGAATACCCCCCTCCAAAAAATAACCCTTCTCAGGTGTGTCAAGGAAGCCACCAGGGCTCAAAGATGATATGAGGGAGAGTTTACCTTCAGGGTCCTTTTTTGTAGCGTAGTTGAAGATAAAATTCTGTTGTGGTGGGGAAAATTAATTCCAACTGGAGCAGAATCTGAATTGGTTTTTGGCAGCTGCTTCAGCAAAGAAACTTACTTAAACATGGAATAGATAATTGGCCCACAGATCTACAGTGTGCTAATGTATGGGCTTAGTTAAGCTTATGACTGTCAAGGTTGAAGCCCTAAGATGCTTGCTAACCTCGGTCGCTACTCAACTTGCCATGGAAATGGGGGAAGGAGAGCCTGGGAAAGAAACAGGAGTTTCAAGAAGCCATCCATGGACCATGAGACACAAGTTCATCAGAAGCAGGTATCTGATGGAGAGGTGGACCGTTCCCATAACAAACCGAAGGGATGTGATTGGGCAACATGAGCACTTGGGTGGGTGGGGGTTATGAAAAGCTACTGTTAACTAACCAGATTTTCACGCAGGAAAACTAGAGCTGATTTTGCTTCTTCAATGCCGGGATGTGTATTCAATAAAGATTATCTCTTATGGCACCTCAAGACCATAGAGTTTCTTCAGTACTGAATTCACCAGCTGGATGGTTGACAATGACATTCATTAAAAAAAGGAAAAAGTCCTGTCTGGTCAAGTGTTTAAGGCATCAGGCTAGAAAGTGAGAGACTGGAAGTTCTAGTCCTGCCTTATGCATGAAGCCAATTAGGTGACTTTGGGCCAGTTGCCCTCTCTCAGCCCAACTCAACTCATAGGATTGTTGTTATGGGGACAATAGGAGGAGGAAGGTGAGTTGGACATGTTCACCACCTTGAATTATTTATAAAAATAATGAAGGTGGGATACAAATAAATAAATACGAATAGCCCTTGATTGACTGTAATGGAGCCTACCCATCATGATTGTAAGTCATGGTACTTGTAAAACAGGTTAGTCATGTGACTCACCTGATTTTATGACCTTTTTGGTGGGGGTTGTTAAGTGAAGGCCACCGTGGTTAAGTGAACCAATGGCTTGCTATGGGCCCAATTTTGCAAAAAATAATAATAATAATACAGGAGCTTTGCATTTGGGTCATAAGTACCTAGTAGGTCCTTTGAATGGTTGCTAAGAAACTGGTCATCAGTCCAAGACTACCTGTGGAGATCCCTAACCTATTTTATTGTTGGGGAGAAATCTCAGTAATGCTTTGTCCAATTCTGTGTTAGTCATTTTATGGGATTGCACCTTATTTTATTAAGTGGTCCTAAAAGGGGAGCTTGATCTTGCCGATGGATCATTTAGAAGAGGATACTTAACCTAAATACTTAGAAACCAGTCCCAAATCTCTTTCAGTTAATCAAAGCTCTTTTCCAACCTCACAAAATTGTATATTTATGCATAACAAGGACTAGAATTCTGAAGTGGAATCCTCTCTATTCCCAGTAGCCACCCCCATTGAAAGTGCTTCAGGGTGGCTGTAAGACAGCCTTCACTGGAGCATTTTAAAGGGGTGTGTGTGAGAATGTCAAAAAATATTCCTTTCTTCCTGCATAGCTTCTATTAGCTTCTATTGACCCAGTTTGAGACTGGACTACCGTATGTTGTATTTCTTTTGTTTGCAGTAATATTGCATTTACTGGACAGATCATATATTCAAGCAACCAAGACATATTAAAATGTTATAATTCCTAAAACTGAATTAGCTGTCTGCTATTTTTAATAAAGAAAAGAAAAAAATATAGTTGTATCTGATTTTGTTCTTTATATAAGTGATTGCCTTCCTCTTGCAGAAAGGATACATTTCAAGGATATATCTTAATAATATTTCATATATACATTCATACGTATATATGCATATACAGGTGGTCCTCGACTTATGTCCACAACTGAGCCCAGAATTTATGTAGCTAAGTGAGAAATTTGTTAAGTGAGTTTTGTCCTGTTTTACGGCTTTTCTTGCCACATTTGTTAAGTGAATCACAGCAGTTGTTAAATTAGTAACATGGTTGTTAAGTGAATCTGTCTTCCCCGTTGACTATGCTTGTCAGAAAGTCGCAAAAGGGGGATCACGTGACCCCCAGGATACTGCGACTCATAATATGAACCAGTTGTCAAGCATCTCAATGTAAATAAGGTGACCGTGAGGAAGCTGCAAAGGTCATAAGAGTGAAAATGGTCATAAGTCACTTTTTGCAGTGCCGTTGTAACTTTGAACGATCACTAAATGAACTGTTGTAAGTTGAGGACTACCCATACATACATATGTATATATAGTTACACATGTACACATGTACACACACATATATATATATGTGTGTGTGTGTGTGTAGACACACACACACAAACACACACCTCCAGAATTCATTTTGTTGAGATCTGAAAGCCCATCGCATCCCCTTCAGCTACAATAGTTGATAACTGATACTTAACTGAAGCAGCAAAATATTCATTGATGGGTAAATAAATGCTATACAGAGCGTATTTGTTTGGAAAAACATGCATAAGATTGAATTCTAATTTAACTTATTTCTGGTTTAATGTAACTGAAATATCAAAACTTTGTGGAGAACAAGACTGTGCAAGAAAGAAACAAAAGGAAAAGGAAAGAACATTTATCATAAAAACTTTAAAAAATAACAGTCAATGCAGTGAATAGTTTTCATGAATAGATATAGATTATTATCCACTTTGAGCAAGAAAACAAAATATGCATACTGAAGTTTTGATAAAAAATCAGATACTTATTTTAATTTATGTGGGGGGGAAAAGTGTATTGCCACAGATTCTATTGTGGAAGAAGCAGCTAAATCAAAGCCAAATCTATGTTTGTCTTCACTGCTTGTTCGTTGTGAAACAACTAACATATTTTAAAAAGTATGCACACCCAAATAAGAAGTCCTAAGCTTCTTTTCAAAAAAAGTGATTGCATGAGCCAGCAAATTACACATGTGTGTGCTTTTGTGTATGTGTGTGTGTAAAATCTGTGCTGCAACATATTTATGTATATAACTAATCAGTGCTTTTTTTGTAAAAGAAAAAGGTGCCGGAACCCACACATGTCATACAACCCGCCTTGCCTACCCTACAAGGTTCCATCCAAAAAAGGTGCCGGAACTCCGTTCTGAGCGTTCTATGAGAAAAAAAGCCCTGTAACTAATCCATGCTGCAATTTATTTGTCTAACTGTGGCCCAATAAAAGAAACTTCAGTGGATGCAAAGTAGCTATTTTCTAATTCTTAGAACCTTCCAGAATAAATTACGCATAATAGAGAAACAAAAAATGTCCGCTTCATTTCTAAATGTCTTCAGGTCCTAGAAAAATTCCATGGGCACTTGACAGTGTGTTAGACTCTAGATTATCTAGTGATGACGGCAGGCTTTATTTCATAAATGCAAAAGTCTTTGTGAATACTGATGAGGGCACAACATTCTTTAACATGCCCCGTTGCTACTTGGTTCATAAATAATGAGATTTGAAATATCACCTTCTACTAGTTAATAACTGATATTTAACTGAAGTGTAGCTTTAAGCATTCATGTAAAGTAAACATTCACGTTCAAGTAAACACCACGGGGTGCGTCTATGGGCTGTATTGTCACTGTCTGCATGTATAATAACTGAGATCACCAGGACCAGCAACTCTGAGAGAAGGAAACTGATAGTAAGGAAGTCTTCCTCTTCCTTCTCCTTCTCCTTTCCCTCCTCATCCTCATCCTCATCCAGTACCTTGAGATTCAAGGTACTGGTAATGGTGTTTAAGGCCCTACATGGCATGGGTCCGGAGTACCTTAGGGAGCACCTGCTGCCGGCATCAACTTCCCTCCGCCCTGTGCGCTCCCACAGAGAGGGCCTCCTCAGGGTGCCACCGATCAGAGAATGTCGGTTGGTGGCCCCCAAGGGGAGGTCCTTCTCTGTGGGCGCCCCGGAACTATGGAATCGGTTGCCGGTTGAGCACCGGATGGCGCCCGACCTTCGCTCCTTCCGTCGTGAGCTGAAGACACATTTATTTGAACAAGCCGGCTTGGCCTGACGGGGGATGGGTTGGGCTTTTATTGTCATTTTTAATATATGTATTTACTGTTTTTAGCTTGGGCATATGTTTAATTTTTTTTTAACTTTTGTATTTTTGTATTTTTTATATGTCTGCCCTGTTCACCGCCCTGAGTCCTTCAGGAGAAGGGCGGTATATAAATAAAATTATTATTATTATTATTATTATTATTATTATTATTATTATTATTATTATTATTATTATTATTATTATTATTATTATTATCCTCATCCTCATCCTTCACAAAGGCCATTGTAAACAAACGTCCCAGGCAAGTGGCTTGATGAGAATTGGAAGCCTGAAGGGTGGAGTCTATCTGATTTATTTTGGGAAGTTTTTCTGTTTAGAATGCAGGGCCTAAATAGTAGTGCAGACTTCTTCAGACTGAAGGACACTCTTGATCTTTAAACAAGTCAAAGGACAAATGTAACCTACAAAGGTTTAGCAAGGGGTCTCCAACGCCTGGGCCACGGTCCACTACCAGGCTATGGCTTATTCGGAATTGAGTCGTATGAGTGGCTGGCTGGAGCGAGCGTCTGCAGCTCAATTTTCATGAGAAGTGGGCCAGGGGGCACTCACACGCGTGCACACCAGCCCACTACTTAAGCTGGCCAGCAACTTGCACAAGGGCTGCGTTCGCAGGCTTGTGCGAACCAGTTCCCCTCTCCCCACCACCCCAGCCGGGCCACCAAGCCACAAAGGCTGGGGACCGCTGCTTTAGTATATAGCCTGAAAAGTATTTGAGATCAAAGCATTTACAATTACAGATGAAACATGTAAGATATATCTGACCTCCAGGTTATTCCTCAAAGATGTTCAGTTACACATTCATCCATAGACTATGGATAGAGACTGGCCCGAGTGTACCAACTCTAAGTCATCCACATATGTCCCAAACTCTGTTCACTATAGCAACTTGGCTATCATCTGATAAAGTAACATGAAGAGAGTCCCTATTGTTTCCAGATCTCAAAATTTATTTCCAGTTCAGCAAAGTCTTCTTGAATGAATGACTGGGTTCAACTATTTCCAGAATACCATTCCTTATTGTTGACAAGACAGATTATAATTACATTCAGGGAGGGAGGGAGGAAGGAAGGGTGGAAGGAAGGAATTCTATCACTTAACACAACACTAGTGATATGATTCATTTTGAGTGAAAGCTAATGTTTGGTCTTTCTGTGCTAGGAGTCCATGTGATCAAAATAGAAATGAATTTGATAGTCTTTCATTTAAGGTGAATTGAAATTAAATGAAATCAGTTACAGAGTCTGTGAACAAGATCCCTGAATATTTAGGGCTCAACTGTGCCCCTCTACTCTAATCGCTGAGGTATTGCTTCAGAATGGTGCCCATATGTATTGTGAATTATTACAGGCTTCTGCTTCTAAAAAGACACTGCAGGAGAGTGAGTAGGGACTATAATCTGAAGCAATATATTAGAAATAACATGTTCTAAGTTACAACTGGTTTGAAAAACTTAAGTTCTGATCTGTATTCTGATGCAAGAGGCTGAACATAGCAATGGATCTCCAAATTTATAAATAGCAAATTTCTCAAGGATTCCTAATGGGAGCACACACCCCAGCCTGAAAACAAATGCCATTCACCAGTTTTGGCAAGCATTTTGAACAAAGGTCTGTCCTCCTAGTTCAGCACACTACTAGAACAATGCCTACTAATGAAGCTGGCTGCTGGCACTAGTGAGCAGCTGAAGCTGTGATGCAGAGAAGGATAATACCTTGCATAATAGCCCAGTTCTCTTGGGTTGTCCTTGGAGGAATTCAGATTTTCTAGAAGACAGCCAGCAAGAAAAAGAATCAGCATGCTGGCACCTTTGAAACAGGGCCCATAATGTCCTGAGACACTTCAAAAAGTTCAGTGACTCTCCTATTCCTTGCCTGAAATGAGAATGGATACACAACAAGTTGGGGAAAGCACACAGCACCTGTATTTGGCATTCTTTCCAAGCAGCAGTCAGATAAGGGCTCTGTGTTTCCTTCTGCATAACAACGGAGTATGTTGCACTTTTGTGCGTGTGTGTGTTTGTGTGTGTGTGTGTTTATGGATTTCAGCTTCATGTGACCCATTTTCAAACTCAGTTTTGGCCGGTTTCTCTCCCAATCCTAAATTTTCTTCCCTTCTGTTCAGGTTTTGGAAAAGTATCCAACTGATGGGCAGGCAGAGTGAATCCTTTAAATAGTGCTTTCCCAGCATCATGTTGGGTCTCATCGTCACGCGTTGCATAGAACATTGGGCTGAATGTGGACAACTCCTCTCAGGGTCTAATCAGGAAGGGTGCATTTGTGTTATGTGTCTATGTACATATATTTTTGTTTTCTCCATGTAGTGCGTTCACAGGTATTAATTTCCTTGCGTGCATGTTTCCCATGGTACAACGAGCATCTGTGCATATCTGAGTACATATGTCTTGTTTCGGATCACCTCTTGTATCTGTCTGTGTTTTGGGCAATTGGGAAGCTGTCTCTGGGCCACGTGCTTTTCCAACCCCTTGACCAGCAGTGGCCAAAGGAAGCATTCATATGTTCTGTGTAACAAAAAGGACAGTCAGTAAGTGACAACCTATATCAGGATTCCCTTGCAGGACAGTTGCTGTGGGGATAGTAACTCCCTGAGCACGAACCATTTCATGATATTTATTAAGCAATTCATTAATAATACCACATAGGTTTTTGCTTGGCCTCAGCTCTTGGGCAAAGTTACCTGGTTACCTCCATCACATTAGCCTGTCCCGCCTGGTCAATCAGGGGAGGTATGTTATGGACCCCATCAGTTAAAGAATTTCCACTGCTGCGGTCCAAGAATAGGGCCTTCTCTGCCATTCCCCAGTCCTCTGGAATATCTCCCCCCCCCTTGAGAGGTGAGGCAGGCCCCAACTCTCAAGGCCTTTTGAAAGAGTTTGAAGACCAGGCTCTGCCAACTCACACGGGGCTCACCGAGTGGCACATAACCCTAAGGGTGATTGGCACCTCCCAGCCTCTCCTCTTTTCTTTTAATATATCTAATCCTTGCTTTTACCTGGCTCCGTTTATCCATATTTTGTATTTTTATGTGGTTTTCATGCTTTTAGCTGTACTCCACCCAAAGTCACTCTAATAGTGAGATAGCATCAGGCCCTAGCAACCAAGAGCAATACAAGGAGTTATATGAGTAGTTTCTTTATTGCTCCACACCCATAGACAGAAATCTTGCCAGAGTGCAGCAACTGTCTGCATAAGTAAAGCGATTTACATTCAAAAGATTTTTAAGAGAAAGATGAAGTTTTCTCCACAATTGTTTTTATTGGGTATTGTTGTAGATTGTGATGGTAAAGAAACTAACTTGATGTTGAACATGATAACAGCAGCACGGTTACTGGTGGGACAATATTGGTGTCGAGCCCCTCGGGCTCGACATACTCACCGGGAGAGGGATCCAGTCGCAGCCCGCAGCCACAGCCGTCGCCGCGCCCGACAGCTGATCAGCGGCCGACGGAGATCCCGGGCGCCCACGCTGGGGCCGTATCTTCTCGAACGGCTGCTCGGCGCCCGACAAAGACATCGGGCAACAACGCCGAGGCCGCGCCGGCTCGAACAGCTGATCAGCGGCCAAAGGCGCGTCATAGAGGACCCGCCCCTGCCCGAATGGCTGTTTGGCGGCCGACAACGGTCTCGCCGAACACGGGGAAGCCGCGCCAGCCTTAGCAGCTGTGCGGCGGCTTAAAACAGGTCCCGGCAGGCAAGGGGAAGCAACTGTGGGGCGGCAACAGCGAGGGGCGAACTCCGGCCATCGCGCAAGTGTTACACGGTCGGAGACGAGTCTTACGGACGTTTCGGCTAGTTGCATACGGGCGGGGATGCAGGGCGTTCTACAGCTACGATCAGATGATGGGGCTTGCCAAGGGGCTGCGGGTGTGACACGGAACACCGGGTTGGTGGAGGGGAGCACAATAGGGATTCCAGGGTATGGGAGAGGGGGATGTTGGACTTACACCTTCCTTCACGCTGTATGGACCTCGGCATCAGGGGAAGAAGAAGGGCGTGGGGCGACGGGATAGAGGGGTGGGGTTTTACGTGGTTCAGGCGGATGCTGGTCTGCGTGGGGGAGGGTGGGGCTAACGGGTGGGGCTGTTAATCAATTAGTAGCAACATTTAAAAAGAGGCGTTGGGACGAGTAGTTCCCAATGCTGACTTTGTTATTGCTTGGAGATCCTGCTATTAAAAGGTATTCTCGCAGTCATCCGTACTACGTCGTGGTTTTTCCTGTGTGCTTGCTTTTCCCGGCGTAGACGAGGATTTGACAATTGGAAGAAGGATAGTTTGCCCACTATAGAAGAATGGGTGTTTAAAGTTTCGAATCTTGCAGAAATGTCTAAGATTTCTGCTTATTTGAAAGATCATTCACAGGAAAGATATATTTCAGTTTGGAGGAGATGGATAAATTATATTCAGAACAAATATGGGACTAAAAAGTTCCATTTAGCTTATGAGTAGATTTTAGTGGGATATTGTTATTGGTACTTTGTTTGTAGTTATGTTAAAGGGGAGTTAAAGCACATTATGAATTTGGTTAATTGTATATTATGCATAATTTTTATTTAGTATATGATTATTGTAACTATAATCCTGTATTTAGCTCTGGGAAGTGGGGGGGAAAGTGGGCGGGTTTGGGGTGGGAGGGATTTGGGGATATATTGTAAAATTTTGTTTTTGTAAAACTCTTTAATAAAAAAAAGAGATTTGCTTTTCATTTTATAATCCCTGAATTGGGACGTTACAGGTACAGTATTCCTCACTTAACAACCGTTTGTTCAGCAACCATTCAAACTTAAAACAGTGCTGAACAAATGGTAGTTACAACCAATCCTCGGAAGTTATGGCCATCGCAGTGCCCCCAGTCAAATAGATAGTGGGAAGCCCATCTTCTCTCTCTTTCGGCCTACCAAACATTCCAAGTTCCTTTGTCTCTTAGCAACCTGGGAAAGAGCCCCTCCCACCAAAGGATGGGCAGTACCTACATATGATAAAATAACTAAAAACACTAAAAAACCTTGGATTATTTTTGAAGTTTGGATAGTATTGGATGAAAGACTACCGTTAAATTCCAGGGAAACTGGAAGTGTGTTAAACTGGGGGAAAAAAAATCTTACAAGGAAGTAATGACAAACTATTCCATAACCCACCAAGATAATTACTATTATTAGATTATCGCTGGAACACTGCTTTTTAAACCCTAGCGTTAATTCCTTTTGGAATGCTGATTGCAAAGAATCACTGTGCTGGAATTATTTTATGAAGGCAATATTCAATACTAGGCTGTACTTTTTATTCAATACTAACTTTGCCTTAGTTGAGGAGGCTTATTGCTAGCTAAGTGGGGGTAATAGGATGTCAGCTGCAACTATGTATTTATCAGTAGGCATTCATGGAAAATGAGTTTTATAGCCAAATTGCCATGGGATAGGAATTGCCATACGATCCCATGTTGAAAAAGAGCAAAGTGCTGATCAGAGAGACAATGGGATGCTTCACATAACCTACTATTTCCCATCAAGGGACTCCTTTCCTTCATTATTATACACGCTTCCCTTTTTTAAAAAAATGTATAATTTATGCTTACTGTTAAATGAAAGGGCACTTTGACATCACAAAAATGACAAATGCAACAGCAAGATCTAATCAATTTGTCAGTGCATGAACTCCAACTATTCTGTTTCTAGTATCCTATAAAAAGGGATGTTGTTAAAAGTACATAAAATACTGTTTAATATTCTTATCATCGCAGTGGGTAGGGGAACAAGATAACCTATAACAATGATGGTGAACCTTTTAGAGACCGAGTGCCCAAACTGCAACCCAAAACCCACTTATGTATAGTCGGGTGCCAGGTGGGCATGGCCCATTGGGTGGGTGTGACCCATTGGGTGAGTGTGGCCCATTGGGTGGGCGTGGCTGCCGTGGTCATGGCAGACTGGGTGGGACTAAAAGGTTAATTCAATTAATTCCAACTTTTTTTCCCCACAAGAAGTTGAAATTGATTGATTGATTGAAACTTTTTATTTTGCACACAGTGGCAGAGGCCTAAAGTGAAAAGGTTTTATAAAAGGCAGCTGAAGCCCTAGGACTGTATGCCACCTGTGGTACATGTCCCATAGGTTCACCACCATGGACGTAAGGTTATCTATCTTTCCTGGTAAAATACATGGGAATACTTAGGATTAGGGTAAAGGTTACTTAGGGTTAGTTTTAGGTCACTGTGGACTCATAGAGGAAAATGGACATCGCCAACAAACCCGGAGTGCTTGGGTATGATTAGGAGGGCACTTACTTTTCTAGGCTGCGCTATCTATGTTTCCTGGTAAAATGCATGGGAAAATCCCATTGGAGGAAAATTCCAGTTAGGGTTAGGTCTCTGTGAACTCACAGAGCAAAATGGACTTCGCCAACAAACCCAGAGTACTTGGGTGTGCTTAGGAGGGCACTTACTTTTCTAGGCTGCCCTATCTATATTTCCTGGTAAAATGCATGGGAAAAACCCCATTGGAGGAAAATTCCACTTAGGGTTAGGGTTAGGTCTCCGTGAACTCACAGAGCAAAATGGACTTCGCCAACAAACTCAGACAACTTGGGTGTGGTTAGGAGGGCACTTACTTTTCTAGGCTGCCCTATCTATATTTCCTGGTAAAATACTTTGGAAAATCCCATTGGAGGAAAATTCCACTTAGGGTTAGGTCACTGTGAACTCATAGAGCAAATGCACATCGCCATATTTTTTTTTTGCACAGAGTGGCAGAGGCCTAAAGCAAAAAGGTTTTATAAAACCCAGTTGAAGGCCTAGGACTTGGGCGATTGCTCGTGTGCCAACAGAGAGGGCTCTGCCCGCCACCTTTGGCACACATGCCATAAGTTCACCACCATGGACCTATAATCTTTTTTACAGAAACAACTGTGGCAACTTAGCTTTTTTCCAATGCTATCTGACCTTATTTCCTTATTATATATTTATTATTTCCCATCTTTCCTCCAGTCACTCAAATCAGCATAAAAGCCCTCCCTTCCTGCAGTTGTAAATCGTAAGTGGTATATAAGTCTAAGTCAGGGGTCTTCAAACATGACCCTTTTATGACTTGTGGACTTCAACTCCCAGAATCCCTCAGCCAGGCATGCTGGCTGAGGATTTCTGGGAGTTGAAGTCTGCAAGTCATAAAAAGGCCATGTTTGAAGACCCCTGGTCTAAGTACTATTGCTATTACTACAATCACCAACTTTTAGTCACTCTGAAAGTTCCATGCTAGAACAAAGATTTGGATTCAGTCTCCCCAGTCTTGGACCAGCCTTTAACTCCCACACAACTAATACCAAAGACCAGACAATAGGACCCACCTTTTAAGAATGCCCTCCAGTCTATCATATTGTAGAGTGATATGGTGAGCCAACAGATGGAAGTGGGGACAGCTGGTGCAAGTGCTGCCTAGAATGGGAGCCATTCCAAAATGGCTGGATGGATTGATGGATTGTCATTTCTATATCAGTTTCTCATATTTACCCAATACAGATTTGCATTTCATTTTATAATCCCTGAATTGGGACATTACAGGTATAGTATTCCTCACTTCACAACCATTTATTCAGCAACTGTCAAAATTAATACAGTGTTGAACAAACAAACAAACAAACAATCCTAAAAGCTGCTGCATCGCCCCCCTCTAATCACTTGATATAAATTTGGGTACTTGGTAACTGACATGCATTTACAACCTCAACGTATGCTTCAAGAAACCCAAAGCTCTGTGGACACACACACACACACACACACACACACACACACACCGTCCCTGCCAACATGGTGCTCCTTGGTGGAGCAGTGGGCTAATGCCTCCTTAAGTAACACCAGCTGCCTGCAATTAGTGCAGGTTCGCATCCCACCAGGCTCAAGGTTGACTCAGCCTTCCATCCTTCCGAGGTAGGTAAAATGAGGACCCAGATTGTTGGGGGTAATTAAGCTGACTTTGTAATAATGCCGCTTGGGGGTGTGTGTGAAAGCCCTAATAAGCAGGTATATACATAGAATGAAGGCTACTGCTAAGCTTGTAAGCCGCCCTGAGTCTTCGGAGAAGGGCGGGATATAAATGGAATTAAAAAAAATTAAATTAAAAAATTAAAGACCTGCTTTTGGAGTTTCCACACAAAAGCTGTTCTCAGGGGAAAACAGCAGGAGTGGCAGTTTGTGGCATTCTCTAGTGGGTAGAATGGCGCCAACAGATGGGATAATTGCTACTGTGCTCAGAACAGGCTGCAAAAAATGGAAAGAACACTAGATGACAGGAAAGAGCTAGCATTTTCTTTGTTTCTTTGCTGCCATCTAATGGTTGCTCTAATCACTATTCAGTGAGACTACCTGCCGCCACTCTGCCAGCACACAGCTTGCTCTCCTGGTTTCCTCTATTGGCACACAACACCATTGTGGCTTTAAAGAAACCTAGCTTTAAAGGCTGAAGTTCCAGACAGGCTCTTCCAGGCGTAGGGCAGTGGTGGGATTCAAATATGTGAACAACCAGTTCTCTGTGTGGATGCCACTTCCGGAAGTCCATTCTGGGCCTCGGCAACAAAAAATTAGCTACTGGTTCTGCTGAAGTCACGCGAACTGGCTGAATCCCACCACTTGGGTAGGGAAATACTTTTCCAGTATAAAGACCAATTTTCAATTTTCTTTTGAATGAGGTGTGAATCAGCCGACACACTGAGAACTTTTGATTATTATCAGACATTTCCTGATATGTGTTATATGACACTTTTGCTATTTTTGTGTGTACTTAAATCTTACTATGCAGTTTATTATGGAACTGATAAAGTAATATCTAAATGTCTTTGCTGGGGGAAGAAAAGGGAACTTCTGTTTATATCTTGGTGGTACCTGTGTTCTTTGATAGGAAAATTACCAGGACTTAAAAAATAAGAAGTTGAGAACTGCTGGAGTAAGGATTTTTCTCATGTGCTAGTTATTGGCAGTCTTACTGAACTTAGCGGGTGTATTTCTAAGAACCATTCCTAGGATTTCACTATCAATTTTTACTCAGGAATCACCTATATAAATTCTGGTTAATTACTTGTATGAAACATATTGCAAAGGCAAACAAATGATTCACTAGGCCATCACTTTCTTCCATGCCACGTCAGTTCTGTTTTCTTTTATATCCTTTCACAAATTTTATACTGCAAGATGAAAAAAAAGACAGTGACCCTCTCTGAAAGCAGAATTCCCCAAAGTTTAAAGATTTCTTTTTGACTTTAACAATAAATTGGTCTGACTGACTCTAACTGTTTGATCTCAAAGTTGTGATAACATTCAAGCACATCCCAAATCTTATGTCAAACCACACTGTCCTTGATCTATTACAGTATATGAAAGTTTTTAATGTACTGAAACTATTGCAAATAAATTGCTTTTGCTTGTTCTTTATATCAAACAGGCTTTTATCTTTCTTTCTCATTACTATTTTAAACTCATGTACTTGCTTTGGATGCAGTGGAAAATGGTATAACATCAACAATATTCAGTAAAAATTCAGCAATCATGTTGGTTCATTTTATGTACAAAAAGGAGGACATTTCATCCTTGGTTTCAGACTAAACAATATAGTATAAGCCAGCTCTGCTCTGTTTCTTCATTTATACATTCCCTGGACTGCATGAATTGAACCTGTACACCCAACCTTTGCCATACGCACACATTTTTCCCGGAGGGTTCTGTCTGTAGCTTTGTTCATACCACCTGCTGAATGCATGTAGATCAGGAAAGCGATGCTGCACTGGCCCTTCTCAACAAACTCTCATGAATAAAGCTCATATTTCTTAGATATAAAATGTAATGTAGTAATCAAAGCAAACTAAAGTTGCTTGGAGGTTTAGGTCCAGAGATCCAATTTGTTGAGGAAGATAAATGATGCTTAAAAGGCTCATAAGGCCCGTCTGTTTCTCCCTGCTCATTATACATATTGATACATTTAAAACAGATAGTACGGAAGCGATCTGACATGCTGCCTCATTGTTTAATTTAAGGAGGAAAGAGTACCTAACAATATGCAATGGCAGATGTATAGAATCTCTCTTAAGGTTCATAATTTAATTATTGCAGGTAGCTCTTCAACCGATTAGGTAATATTTACAGTATTATATGTAATCTATAATGTTTATACACAGAGATACATTCACATCTTATAGCTGAAAGAAAATGCTAAGAATACATGACTTCAAGATGATTTCTGTAGCATAGGTGTGAACCATTTTTTTCTAGTTTCATTTTGGTCTTTCAACAACAATCTGGTTCAGTATGGATCCAAGACATGAAGAGTTTGCATTTTAAACCCTCGCAAGTCTATAATGGTGTTACTCAACTCTCATTTTATGACTCTGTGATTCCTTTCAGGGTAGAGTTAAGACAAACCCTTAAAATATTTTTTATTAATTCTGGCAGAATTGCATGAAATTTGCAATCACATCAGCTGTTACTGAGAAGATCCAGAGTAAATTCCAGAGTATAGATTCTGCAAAGAATCTGTGACTAAAGGGAGGTACTCAGGAACCTCCACTTAATCAATCATTACCAGAGAAGTTGAATTCTAAGCAGACCTAGCTAAGCCTCCCTTCCTCCAACCCTATATTAACTTCCATTCGGTTATACCAGTCCCTGGTCTTCTACCTCCTCCCATTGTTCCCCAAAACATTGATAGAAGCCAGCTCTCCAGGTATTTCAGCAGGTCCAAATCCTATTAAATTCCACTCTGGAGAAAATCTTTATTCAAGCAACAGAAGAGTTTGACTGTAGGTAATATAGTAGCAGCCACTCAGGAAGAAAAAATGATGCCAGAGATATAAATCTGTCTTGAAACTTATGCTGGGGTAACAGGTTTGGGCTTGTATGTTACAAAGCTTTTGTGATATGGTGGGTCGTAGATAAGTTACATTTGAAAGAAAAACAAATGCTGAAAAGTTGACTTTAATAATCCGAAGAGTTGACCTTAATCATTTTTAAAGGGGATATTCATGTTCTCATTGTTTTGTGAGCTAAAATCACATACAATCCACAATATTAGATAGAATTTCCCTCAGGATTTTTTTTTGTAGGCTTTCAGAAGGAAACACATGGCTGTTAAGAACAAAGAGCACTTTCAGAATGGATGTTTATTAAGGCTGTGGAGCTCTCCAGATCTGAAGGCAAAAAAGTACTTTTCACCTGGCACATTTCAAAACTGTATTTTCCACAGTTGTCATTTGTATGCTTATTTATCCATATATATGCATGCATGCTTAGCATTAAGAAAACCAAGATCATGGCATCTGGCCCTCTCAATTCCTGGCAAATAGATGGGGAAGAAATGGAGGTAGTGACAGATTTTATTTTCCTGGGCTCCAAGATCACCGCAAATGGGGACTGTAGCCAAGAAATTAAAAGATGCTTGCTCCTGGGGAGGAAAGCTATGGCAAATCTAGACAGCATACTAAAAAGCAGAGACATCACCCTGCCAACAAAAGTGCTATGGTCTTCCCAGTTGCAATGTATGGCTGTGAAAGTTGGACCATAAGAAAGGCTGAGTGCCAAAGAATTGAGGCCTTTGAACTGTGGTGCTGGAGAAGACTCCTGCAAGTCCCTTGGATTGCAAGGCGATCAAACCAGTCAGTCCTAGAGGAGATCAACCCTGACTGCTCTTTAGAAGGCCAGATCCTGAAGTTGAAACTCAAATACTTTGGTCACCTAATGAGAAGGAAGGATTCACTGGAGAAGAGCCTAATGCTGGGAAAGGTTGAGGGCAAGAGAAGAAGGGGATGTCAGAGAATGAGGTGGCTGGATGGAGTCACTGAAGCAGTAGGCATGAGCTTAAATGGACTCCAGAATATGGTAGAGGACAGGAAGGCCTGGAGGAACATTTTCCATGGGGTCGCAATGAGTTGGACACAACTTTGCAACTAACAACAACATGTATGCATGTGTTCAACTACCTAGTATCTAGCATCTAGCCTGACTACGGCTGTTCTCAAAAAGCTAAGGAAGGTTGGAGCTGGATGGGAAACTAACAGGAAACACCATGGCTAGAAGCTAGACTAGGGTATCAAAAATTCCCAGAAGGCGGCGATGGCAAACCATTGGCATTTTCCCAAGAAAACTATATTGGTATCCTCAGGAAGTAATAGGATTAAAGCTCAGCATAAAGGAGACTATCCATACGTACTTATACCTGATACACAAAGCCCAATCGTACTATAACCTTTCAAAATTCTGTATGTACTATGGAGTTTGGTGTTTTTATGAGGAAAGAAAAATGCTCGATTATGGTATTGCTGATTGCTAGGGATGATTCTGTTTGTGTTCTTTGTGTATGTTGTATGATATATTTATTCAGAAGGATGCTTCACTGAGTTTAATGTGTTTCTCTCCAGGAATATGGATCTAGGAGATCTTTACATCCTACTACACTATCCAACCTTCTTAGATGAGAAGCTGCTGCTGCATAAAGAGGCAGCTGTCCCCTTGAAAGAAACCTACATTTCAAATGGCACCTTTTGATGTCTCTTCTGCTCTTCTGGTATCCTCCCAGCATCACAAGCAGTGAAGAAAGTGTTGTAAAGTTACTCAGGTTTAGGTTGATTCAGGAAAGCTACCTTTGAAATGGGCTGCATCCTAGCCCATGGTTCACCAGGTTTCTTCTAGCCCAGAATTTTTAATTCATGAAGGAATTTAGCAAAGATCCAACTCAAATGAAAAACAAATAACCTCCCGGGTTGTTTCATCAAACTCACTTAGGGCTGGAATGGTTTTATGTTGGAGGCAACTCAAATGCTTGTAAAGGGAAGAGATTTGCCTCTTGACTTTGCCCATTTTTCACCTGTTGGTGCATAACTCCCAGAAGATCTGGGTGGCATGCAATTTTATTTCATTGACTTTAACTAAACTTAAAACAAGTGTCACTGTCATCCTAGCCCTGCCCTACCCTTTGCTTGCTCATTCTGATGTTTTTGAGCAGGGTATCCAAAGGCAGTGAAATTGGCCTCTGAAGTTTCTCTGTGGTGCATCCAGTACTGTTGCAATACAATCCAGACTTGTCCTCTTCTTCTCTTTCCTTCCACTTTTCCCTTATGAGCTCCAACGTTAGGTCCCAACAAAGTGATGCACCCCTGATCTAGGATTTCTGTTTAATAATGCAAAGCCACTACTAGAATTATTTCAAAAAGACCATGCTCTCACCATCCTGATGATGCCACACACTACATTGTTTTAGAATGGCACTGTTCTCATTGGAGCCACAATGGACTCTTTTCTGAAGGACACATGTGAGACTCTGGAGAGAGATCATACCAGCACTTACAATAGAAAGCTCATCGATTTCCTGCAACAACTACTGAAGGAGAATGCCACTGACAAGCCATAATACTATCCCTTTACCCTGGGGAAGCCACTCCATGCATATATGGACTCCTCAAAATCCACAAAGAGGGAACACCACTCAAACCAATTGTCAGCAGCATCAACTCTGTCACCTACAGCATTGTGAAACATCTAACCACCTTATTAGCTCCTCTGGCTGGCAACACCATCCATCACATCAGCAATTCATAGGACTTTGTCAGCAAGGTTTGGAAACTAAAATTGGATCCAGATGAGAAATTGACAACTATGACCTGGATGACTGAGAATCTCTATGGACTTTTTCTCATTGGAGTGAAATGAATAATTGTGTTCCTCATCCCTCTTTGTTACCACTGCACTGTACTATAAATGATGTCGAAGTATTTCCTTAGTCGCATCATTGTATGGGGAAATTGTTTGAAAGTGATTATTTCCCCCGTTCTGTCTTTTGAAACTGTGTAAATGTAGCCAAAATCTGATGCGATTAGACAGAATGAATGAGCAGTAATTTCCTGTGGTTCCTGTTTGCTTCTATGAATCTACTTAATGAAGTCGTCATTTGTAATATTCTGTTCAGTTAATACATTTCATATAACAGACAGCTTCCAACTGTGTCTGAGTTCATCTTCTGATGCTTTTATATCTTACTTTTAATGCACCTTTTCTATACAGTTGCAAGTCTTTTATGGAACTGGGTTATTAGAGGTTGGACTAATTTTTCTTCTTCCAACAAACATGCAAATACAGTATACTGTATTATCCATTACTCTGTTTCTGTTCCCCATCCCAGTAAGGGCTATAGATTTCCTTATTTCTAAAATGTAAATGCAAACAGAGCGTGTCATATCCCATACGCAAAAACAGTCATGAGGGTGGGAAGATGCTTGCATTTACTTGATAATAGCAGTAACATATGATTCAGTTCCAGAGATTGCAACTGATTATGGGAAATTTTGAAGGCAAAAGAAATCATACAATTTGCAGGAAATTATCTCTCTTGTTTTGAGGCCATGCATAATTCATTTAGTAAAACTTGGAGATGCCATTTTCTAAAGCTGCAGCTTTTATTATGGTTTCCTAGATATGAATTAAATGGTGTCCATGTTTTAACTGCATAGTAGTCTTCATGGAACTCTGTAAATGAAGTACCACTGATTCATTCTGCAGGTAAGCAGTAGCAATTACAAATCTTTCTAACAACTGTGCTTCCCTGCTTCCCACTGCAAAGTAATCAAAGTAGAATAAATTCAGAACTGTTCAGGGCAAAAGGGCAGTTGGTGTTATGTTGTAATAAATTCTTGGCCTTGGTAAAGATGAGAAAAAGAGTTTAAGAAATATGCTGGAATAGAGCAGATTAAACAATGCAACAAAATTACAAAGACCTAAATGATAATTGATGGTCACCAAATTAAAAAAAATGAAAAAAGAGACCCTAATATTTAATATATTACAAAACATTAGAGTTCTTTCAAATATATTTCCTGCATAAAAGTTTGACACCCAGGGCTTCTGAAAAAAATCATTCAAGGCATCTAATAAACATGAAAAAGAATATTTTGATAAATTCATCTCATTTTAACTTCATAAGAAATATTTTAGCTTCATAAGAAACGTGTAATGTTTTTTATGTTAATTCATTTGTTAAAATAAAATATCCCAATCACATTTCATTCTGCAGTTTTATCTTAATAATTACCAGTATCTATCTTAGTAATGGTCCCTAGCTGTCTATAAAAATAAACTGTTTAGATTTAGATAAACTCTTTAGGTTTAAATTGTTCCAAAAAGTTTTATAATAGAAAGAAATCATTGAGAAGGTCCAGAAATTGCTAATATGAACTAAAAAAACATAATATGCACATAAATGTATAATAGCATAGGATAGGGTGGAATAGAACAGAGCAGAGCAGAGCAGAACAGAACAGAACAGAACAGAACAACAGAACAGAACAGAATAGAGTCTCTTTGAGCAATTTTAGGCTATTCAAATTCTTGCAATACCATATTTTCTTGATCACCTACCATAACAACAACAACAACAATAACAATATTTATCTGTAATTTTGCAAATGGGAGTACTCTGAAGTACTGACTGAATAATGTGATAACTTACCAAACTGTAATAGAGAACTTTAATAATTCTATGCCTGAAAATATCATCTATAATAGCAATTTATATTCCAACTCCTGCCAGCTTTATGTCAAAAATACCAACTGAATGCTAGCCAAACAGGCTAATGTTGTCAAGTTAAATATACAAGAAAATGAAGGCCATCTTTGACAATTCCCATAATATCTTAATGGGCAAAGAGGTAATTCATGTTGTAGCAACTGTAGATGAGGGCTTAAATTTCCACATTTTAATGCATCTAATAAAGACTGGAATCCATTTTTTCTTTTTTTACTAAAGCATAAGAATTTAACTGAGATGTTATGAGTTCTTTAGGACAGATTAGACAGGACAATTTATGAGCCAGGTCAGGTTTTTTTTTACTATTATTATTTTAACTCTTAGCATAATAAGGGTAGAAAGGTATTCAACTCTCTATGAGATTGACTTCTAGACAAAAGGCATACACACAGAGCTCCAATTCTCTCCCCCCCCCCCTTTCTGGTTTCTGCCTTCAAAGAAATATGGCAAATGCTTTATGTCCTAATTGCATTACTGTTCTAAGAGATGCTATCACTCTGCCTGGGATCATATTTCTTCTGCTAAAATGACAGCCGATTTTTCCCCTAGTTGTCCTTCCACTTTACCAATCACAAGAGGATGATCAATAGAATTAATCATGTTATCTGTGGGCAAGGGATGAAATAGCCAGTGAGGTCCCTTCCGGCTCTATTGTTCTATGATTCTCTCAATTTATTTACATTAGATGAGTCAAAATATTCAACCATGAATTATACCCTTAGGAACAATGGATAGCAGCAAAATCTGCCTAACCTTGAGAGGAAATTACTTTCTTATGAAACTCGGTGTGAAATGTGCTATTGAAGGACAGAGGGGGTAAGTTTCAATAAATTCCATTCCATTTACTGTTCAAGGTCTCTCTGCAAGAGCTCAGCCTTTCCTTTCCTTTCCTTTTCCTTTCCCTTTCCCTTTCCTCTACTGTGATGGAAGATTTTTCTCTTAACTCCCATTTATACCAGGTAAGAGATGGATGGGTCACGGAGGTACCTTGCTGGAAGATGAGAGTTCTTGCTAAATCAGTTCCATGCAACGCTGCTTCAACTCCCGTGCATGCATCCATTCTACCCACTTCAGTGGTTTTTTTTTGGTTTTTTTTTTGTTAAGTGTTAACTATCCCCCATTTCATTCTGGCTACCACAAAGCAGACTGTTCATAAGGGAAATGGCTCCAATAATGAGGTGTGCAGTGTATAAATTTAATAAACAAATAAATAAAGTCCATGGGGATTACAAGAGCACTTTCAAAGATGTCGTTTAGCTGCATTCTGAGATGGCTCAAGTCACATCTGTATGGGGAAACCCATCAAGAATGAATTGGATTATTTTTTTACTCTACGAATTATCCATCTTGGGTCTACAAGGCTTAAAACAATCCTTTTACAAGTAGATAAATAGAGGTATCATTTCTTATGCAGAGAATTTGTAGTGATTGCAATGATTTTGCTCATTAACTGGAAAAGTATGCCCAACCCCATGTTGGAAATGTCCTATCAAGAGATGACGTGATCTAGCAGGAGGGAGGGAAAGTTAATCTAACTATGAGCCTTCCTTTGAAACCCACTGTGCACTCTAAATATCTATGACCAGAATGCTGATCAGTTCTTTGTATAAATGGAAGAGATGGCTCTTGAAGATGTAGGCAATCAGTGGATGTGCTTCCACCTGTCTTTCTATCAACTGGAAGATTTTTGGGCTTTTCAGGGCTCTAGTAACTCATTCAAAACTCATATAACATTCACGCTCAATGAATTTTAGCCAAAGTCTACACTTCCATATTACAGGATTCCCAAAAAACTGTGTTATAATTTCTGTCTCACTATTAAAGCGCTAGCATAGCAGTTAACTTAATATAATATACTGTCATAGGTTAAAAAAAGGTAAAAGAGTCCCCGCAGATTTTACTCCAATAATGGATGCTGACGATGGGGAGTGGTGCTCATCTCTGTTTCAAGGCCATTGAGCCAGAGCTGTCTGAAGACATTTCCACGGTCATGTGGCAGCATGACATCATGGACCGCTGTTACCTTCCCATCAAAGTGGTACCATTTATCTATTCGCACCCCATTCATTAAGAACACTAAAAAGAACACTAGAAAGTAACAGAAGGTTTCGCTGAAAAGAAAAATATTTATTCTATACCAGGGGTCTTCAAACTTGGCCCTTTTATGACTTGTGGACTTCAACTCCCAGAATTCCTCAGCCAGCATGCCTGGCTGAGGAATTCTGGGAGTTGAAGTCCACAAGTCATAAAAGGGCCAAGTTTGAAGACCCCTGTTTTATACAGTATTTGTCTTGGATACAGAATAAGGGCTTAATCCAGTTATCAAGGGATGCTAATGGGCATTCATTGTATTTGAAGTAAAAATTAAGTTTGGTGAGATGTATATGAAGAAAAAAACATCTCATTTCTATTGAATTTACACTTTGAAGAGAAGAACCACAGAAGAGAAACAGGGACGAGGGAATTCCCTTGCATCTCTTAAATGGTGACTCACTTAACTTTCCTTCTTTCCTTCCTCTCATGAGTCAATTGTTTACCAAAGGTGTCAAAAATCTATCTGAAAGCATATGGGTGGTAAATATATCTCAGGTAAAAGTTAACCATTTAGTCATACTGGGATTCTTAATTTGCAGTTTGCCAAATGAGCAACATCTGTGCTGTATAAAATAGTAAATTGCATAAATAAAACAGTGGCTATACAGCGGTGATTAGAAGATGACTAAATTGAGAAAGATGTTGTGAATTAATAACAGGTAGATCGTGGTTCTTCTGTTTTTCAAACCTTTTAGATGAATGAGGAAAAACAAAACCACTGCCTCATAAATATAACATGGAATCTGTATTAAAAAAATCTATTGTTTGTCTCAATCTTTCTGGTATTGAGCTAACTTCTGGAAGCTATGGTTCAACATCCCTATTCAACTGTGCTACACATTGAGTGGCTCCGTGCAGGTCACACTGTCTCAGCTCAGTGTTATCTGAGGATGAAAAGAGGAAAAAATATGACACAATAAATAAAACAAGCAAGCATTCAGTGCTTTATTTTTATCAACCAAGCTTCTCCCCTCTCCATGGCTAGAACTAACAGGGGTGGTCACTGCAGATACTGTAATTCAGTATTTCAATTGAAGTGTCTTGCCAGATTTGAAGGAGAGATGGATTGGGCCTGCATTTTAATCACCTTTGGCTCTTATAGATTGGAAAAAAGAGTCACTGTAAAATAAGCTTGGGATTTCGGTATCCTTCAGAAGCTAAAGTCTTAATTCCCAGCATCCATCCACATGCTGAGTAGAACTGCTGTGCAATGTAGCATAACAACCTCTGCAGAGTAAGTTCCCCATCTCTGCACAAAGATAAGTCACGCATGCTCAGAGACCAATCAGTTTCCTACTCTCAAGCGTCAAACATTTTACATGAATTCCAAACTGGTTTCTCAGGAGGAGAGAACTTTTAATTATCAGCTTTTGGGGTGGAACCAAAAGCCACAAAGTGAGCATAACATCAGGGCAGGGCAAAGCTTTGGTGGAAATCTGGAATTGTGTCTTGTTTTTTAAAATATTTAAATAAGCCATATTTAAGGCTAATGGCCCAACACTGTAGGACAGTGATGGTGAACCGTTTAGAGACTGAGTGCCCAAACTGCAACCCAAAACCCACTTATGTATCATTGGATGCTGGGTGGGCGTGGCCCGTTGGGTGGGCGTGGCCTGTTGGGTGGGCGTGGCTGTGGTGGTAATGGCAGACTGGGTGGGACTAAAAAGTTCAATCAATTCCAATTTTGTGAGATTTTTTTTCCCGTGAGATGTTGAAATTGATTGATTGAGCCTTTTTTTTTTGCACAGGCAGTGGAGGCCTAAAGTGAAAACATTTTATAAGACCCAGCTGAAGGCCCAGCACTGGGGCAACGGTGTTTGTGCCCAGAGAGAGGGCTCTGCGTGCCACCTGTGGCACCCGTGCCATAGGTTCACCACCACAGCTATAGGACATGACAGTTTGTTTTTTTCAGGGGGAAGGGCAAGAATTAATTAATTTTAGGGCTACATATAGTCCTGGTTATCTAAGTCCTAAGTTACTATAACCTGTAGTCCTAAGTTACTAAAGAACAGGGGTCTTCAAACTTGGCCCTTTTATGACTTGTGGACGTACAACTCCCAGAATTCCTCAACCAGGCATGCTGGCTGAGGAATTCTGGGAGTTGAAGTCCACAAGTCATAAAAGGGCCAAGTTTGAAGACCCCTGCCATAGAAGTTTTAAAATTTGGCTTTCCTTTATTTCGGTCTCTCTGTTCACTCACCTGAAATGTGCCAGTTCTGATGCCTTCAAGAAATAAAATCTATAAAGTTGTTCCTCACTTGATGGAAAACCCCAAATTAACTGACCGAAGGAAAGCACCACCTCTTTTATTAAAGATACCAAGATCAATTTTGGGTTTGCACACTTCCTCATTTCCTGTAATATCAAGATGCCATCCCTATCATTATTGCAAATAAATTGTCCGTAAAAGAAACAAATCCATAAATCCGTGGGTTTGTAACCCTTTTCATGTTGGATAAATAACCAATAGGCAAAAAAAGGATTCCTTTAATCACTGTTTCATTCAGAATGAAATTATTACCATAGAAGGTATTAAAGTTATGTGCACCCAGTTGGCAATTAACCAGCCAACATAAAGCTGATACAAATTGTTCTACTTTGAAGGCGGGGAGACCCTTCTCACCATTCTTACTGTGTAGCTACTTTTAGGCTCAGAGGATGCGATAGGGATTACTTGGGTCAGGCAATATAGTCATCAAGTAGAGAGCTAATGAATAGGAGAGCAGAGAACTGAGCAGTCAAAGGAAAGTGGAGATTGCAATTTCTCAAAACACCTTTATGAATTGACCCAGTCCAGATTAAAATCAGGTTTCCCTCTTCTACTAGGAACTTTCTAGCTACTTAGATCACCAAGAAAGGCCCTCTGGAAGATGTCTGCAAGATTAAAATCTAATTTATCCGGAATGTAGGAAAAGCATCCTACTTGGCTCCTATGTGTTCCCTAAGGAGCTGGCCTGTTCTCCAAACATGTTATTGCTTTTCTTTAATCTGTGTTGTTTATTTGTTTGTTTTTAACCAGGATTCTAATTTTATTAAGTCTATTTTAGTTTAACTTTTGCATTTTTATTATTATAAGATACTGAGATTATTGGATGGATAGAAAGGTGGGTTTAAATTCAGTTATCAGTAAAAAATAAACTAAATTCATTTGCCCTTTCTTTCTTTCTTTCTTTCTTTCTTTCTTTCTTTCTTTCTTTCTTTCTTTCTTTCTTTCTTTCTTTCCTTTCTTTTCTTTCTTTCTTTCTTTCTTTCTTTCTTTCTTTTTTTCTTTCTTTCTTTCTTTCTTTCTTTCTTTCTTTCTTTCTTTCTTTCTTTCTTTCTTTCTTTCTTTCTTTCTTTCTTAAATCCCTGCAATCCCACACAGTTTGACTATGAATTTGGGACAGGCAGAAAAATACCATCGAATAAAAGCTCCCTTGCAAAGGAAAATGAGGTCTCAAAAAGATCCTTTTAAGTTTAAAGAAAAGTAGAAAGGAGCATTTGCTCAACACTGGGTCTGGCTCTGCTAGAGAACAGGAAACTGGGAGAGATTGGGTAAGGTCACCAGATCCCTGCTTGTAGATAGTTTGGAAAGATTTTTGATCTGACCTTGGGGCACTTAAACTTTCCATGCAGTTCCCCTATGGCAGAATTGGAAGATCTTGTTCCAGGGCTATGGTTATTACAACTGAACAGGTTTTCAAATTCATACCTCTCTCGTTCAAACTAAACTCCCATGGAGGAGATGCTGTCTGCCAAGATTCTGAAGGACTTTATACAGTTCCTTGCTAAAATGTTTTCATATATAAATGTAACAGGTGTACTACCTGGATCCTTGGTGAAACTGTCCATATTTATTTAAAAGATAGCAAGACATTTTTTAAAAAAACTGCCATCCAGCTTTGATTTCACAGCCAACTGCATTCTTTTGTTCCTAGAGAATTGGATAGAAACAAATCATGCAATTGCATCTAAATAGCAATAGCGCTTAGATTTATATACCGCTTCACAACGCTTTGCTGCCCTCTCTAAGTGGTTTATAGAGACAGGATATGGCCCTCAACAATCTGGCTCCTCATTTTACTGACATCAGATGGATGGAAGGCTGAGTCAACCTTGAATCGGTGAGGATTGAATCCCTGGCAGTCAGCAGAATTAGCCTGCAATGCTGCATTCTAACCACTGCACCACCACGATTTTAAGAAGAAGAGTTATAACATTTGTTATATCTTCGGTTCTTTAGGCATTGAATGAGACAGGAGTGTTGAAACAGCAACAAGTTTATTAACTCAGAACAGAAGCAGCCCTAATGGCTACTGCACAGCTATTTGTACAGTTAGCCTCTAGGCGGCAACCAATCAGTTTAAAGTAACAGTTTCCCATCCAAACCTAATTATCAGCTTGGAGACAGCCAGTCTGGCTTTCAGTAACAGCAACCGTTAAGCAATACAGCAATCTAGGTCAGACATTAAGCAAGTGATTAAAACAGTTGTGGCCAATATATTACAATATTGTTGTCCACTGGCCTAATTTGGTTCATCTTGCTCTAAAAGCTGTGAAGGTGGCATTTGTGGATTTGGAAGCCACTTTTAATTTTTTTGTGAATAGAGAAAGGAAATAGGGTACATTATGGTTCGTAAGTGATATATTCTGTTTTTTACCCCAATATCTTAATAAAAGGTTTTATCTGATCTTTTCATTGATGATATCCTAACTAAGTGTGGGGTGAAAAAGAATTTCTTTTGCTACCTTTAATTTTTAATTCTCATTTCTATACTTTTCTGTTTGTGTTTTCCAGATTCCTCCTTTGTTTGAGTCTTGAAAAAATATGTGTTTATTTTTTTGCAGATGTTTTTTTTTCCCCACTGAGAAAAGTTCAATAACTGGAATATCCATTTTGGACAATAGTGAAAAGTGTAAAAACAGCATCAGCTATTTAAAAAAAATGTGGCAGGTGGAAATGATCCAGAAAATCAGTTCACTGGCTCAGGGTCTGTCAAAACAAATAGATGAAACACTTGGGCATATAAAGAAATATTCTACATCAAATATTCTTAGATCATACTAAATAAACAAATTGTAATAAAGACAAGTTGCAAGAGGGCTTATTTAAAAATAATTATTTTATTACATAGAATTATTATTTCCATTTTTAAATTATAGCAAGATTTTATCTCCTATACTATATGGGACTAAAATCCTAGACTAAAATAATAATTTTATCCAGGCCTTGGAGATTATACTTTTTTTTAGTTTTTATGTTTAAAACTAAAACTTGTGTTTGTGTGTGTGATGTGCGTGTGTGTGTGTGTGTGTGTATGAGCGAGAGGTTCTTTCTTATTCATGGAAAACATGAATTTTGTTCAGAATGACACAAAAAGCAGAAACAACGAATAATTAGATACAGTGTAGCTACTGCTTCAAATGTATTGCACAGGGCCTCTAACCAGAATGAAAGCCGGCCACTTGGATATTCCTTGCATGTAATTCAAGTGTTACTCTGTTCTCCATTTCTCTTGATTTCTTGGTATTTGCAGAGGAGTTACAAAGCTTGGCTCAATATATAACCGGACCCTCAGAATAATGAGGGCCACTAAATGGGTCATGTATAAATGGCCAAGGCTTGTTAATCGCAGTCTGCTTCCATTCAAAGCACTTCCAGCCCAAATTAGCCCTTTTTTCTCATGTTTTTAAGACTAAATAATCAGATCAGAAAGCTGCTTTCTCCTTTAACCTTATGAAGCTAAATATCTTCTCTGGGAGCTCTGCAAAGAATGCTTAACTTCCGTGCAGCTTTCTGTGAAAGCTTCTTTTAAAGCAAAGGGCTTGCAAAGCAATCTGATCCCAGCCTGCCAAGCAGCAGAAGCAAGTGGCAGCTTCCCTTTGCTGGAAAATGGGTTTCTGTGCATGCATAGCTGGTATCTTCCTAAGAGAAATACTGCAAGAGGGGCTTGTGTTGCATAAGACATCATAAAAAATGCACACACCCCTCGGGTCTTGGGAATGTAAATCATACTGTCACACACATCTCCAGGTTTTTTTTCCCCCTGAAATTTACGATTAGTATGTAGGAGCATCAGCTGAATGTCATGTTCTGCTCTGCTAATTTGGGAGAGAGATGGTTTTCCTCAATGGCTTCTGTTATGTACTGGGCTCTTGAGGGAATACCACGTGGGTTGCTGGAGCAGCTAACGGCTCTCCAGCAACACAGACTACAAGTCGCCTGTGCTGCAATTGGCTATCTGCAGGCGGCAATGGTTGATTCAAACCTATTGGCTGCCGCCTAGGGGCTAGACTATATATTGCGGCTAGTTGCAGCCGTTCCCCCAGTACAGTCACTGCACGAAATAAAGGATGTGAGATCCGCGACGAGCTTGCACAATGGAAAGTTGGGAAGCACACTTGTAGCCCAGCCGAGGTTTGCATTTGGATGGGGGGGCTTGGAAACATCAGGCGAGTGCCGCTTTTGCGGCGTGGAGCTTTTTTGCCCCCCGGAGGGCAGCAGCAGTAACCGAGAGGCTTACAATTTGCCACCGATCATCTGGCGCCCGAGATCAGCTGTCGGGTGCCGTTTCTGATCATTTCTGACTATGGGGAACTCCGCAAGTCATCAGCGGCTTGGGCGGCCTCAAAATCGGCTGCGGACCATCTGGCGCCCGATATCAGCTGGCAGGCGCTGTTTTTCAGGAGGCCTCTGTCTCTTGAATGTTATTCTCAGCCTTCTGGCCTGCAAAATGGCCGCGGATCACCTGGTGCTGGAGTCAGCTGGCGGGCGCCGTTTCTAGCATGTTTGGCTGTGGGGAGGTTTCTTTTTCCTCCTGGAAGATGACAAAGACCTGGTGGCCCGAAAATTGGCCGTGGAATATTTGATGCCTAGGACTAATGGGTGACTGCCCTGGCAGCCTGAAGATTGGTTGCAGCATACTTTTAGCGTTTTGTTTTAATTGCGGCTACTGCTCATGGTGCTGGCGGCCCAAAGATCGGCCGCGATTGCATTTTGATTGCACTTGATTCCGGTTGGAGGCTGGAGCAGCGTTTGGACGGCTTGATATTTCCCTGCTCCCGTGACTTCCTTTCGACACTCTGGAACGAACCCGGGACAGGACCATGGTGAGAAGGCGGCCCTGAACTGGTCATCAACCTCCCCGCTGGTGTGAGAGACTAGTTGGGGAGGTTTTACCTGGTAATGGTGTTTTTACCCACCCCAGACTGGATCTCATAGCTGTGGTGAGAGGACAGTTGTGAGCCCATCGTCTGGACCGGCTCAGGTGAGAGCAGAGCCGGATTGGTGGATGAAGATGTGTTCCGGACTTAACACCTTATAACATCTGAATTTCCATTTGTGGACAACGGCTTACATGGATATTTGCACTTTATGGCTCGATTGCGATATTCCAGATTGGACTTGTACGCCCTCAGGGGGGTTTCTCCCTCCTGGACATGACCAGCCTCCCTGTCTATCATTTTCCTTGATGATGGGCCCAATTGCTGGGACCCCAAGAGATGGTTGGGCTTAACTAGGGGCCTCTGGTGGAGATGCATTAAGAGGCCCCTGATATGTTTTTTAGCCAGTTATTTTAAAGGGTTAGGGAGGGGGAGGAATAGTAGGGAGGGGAGGGAATTACCAACCGGCATTCAGTCTGGGCCCGTTATGGGTTCCGGTGAGATGGGGTTGGGGGTGGAGGTTGCTGGCTCTGCGTGTGCTGGGGTGGGGTTTCAAATCCCCACAACGATAGGGAATGGCAGCAGGTGGTTGCATGGAGGGCTACATCAACACCTGGGATCGCGCCCTTGCTATCTTAGAGCGGTGGCGTGCTCCGACCCTCCAGTTAGTACCCTTTTGCCCAGGGATGAGGGTGATCAGGTCCCTGAGCTTAGGCTGGTGTATTTTAATGCCAGATCCGTTGTTAACAAGGCTCCCCTCATTCAAGATTTGATCGAGGAGGAATGTGCGGATCTGGCATGCATTACGGAAACCTGGTTGGGCTCGGAGGGAGGGGTCCCTCTGACCGAATTATGCCCCCCAGGCTTCTGTGTGCTACACTGGCCATGGGCTCAGGGTTGGGGTGGAGGGGTGGCAGTGGTTATTCGGGAGACTCTATGTCCGCAGGAGACCACCATTGTCCAGATAGGCGGGAGTGAGTCCCTCCTCCTGAGAGGTGGCCCTCGGGTTCAGATGGGCTTGATGCTTACATACATGGCACCCAGCTGTGTGGCAGCAGCCCTGCCCGGGCTGCTCGACACCCTCTCAGTTTTGGCGGTGGAGTTCCCCAGGCTTATGTTCTGGGTGACTTCAACCTGCCTTCCCTGGGAGGGCCGTCGGAGTTAGTTCGGGAGTTCATGGCTTCCATGACGGCCATGGACCTGACCCAAGTAATTCAGGGCCTGACTCATATGGGGGGTCACACTCTTGACCTGGTGTTTTTATCTGGACAGTGGTTGGATGATCTGGGAGGGGGCCTCTCCAACTGTTATGCCCCTGTCATGGACCGATCATCATCTCCTGCGGCTGGTCTTCTGTTTTGCCACCCCCCGCCGTGGGTGTACGGAGCCAACTAGATGGTACCGCCCCAGGCGCTTAATGGATCCTGATAGGTTCCAGGCAGTGCTGGGGTCCCCACCTGCCTCCGTTGCTTACAACTCGGCAGATGCCTTAGTGGAAGCCTGGGAAAGGGTGGCCACGGAGGCACTTGACCGAGTTGTACCCTTGTGGCCCCTGACCCGGTGCAGATCCCAGCGAGCTCCATGGTTCTCCGTGGAGCTCCGGGAGATGAAGCGTCGTAGACGGGGCCTAGAGAGCTGTTGAAGGTCCAGCCGATCCGAATCCGACCGGTTGCGACTAAGAACCCACATTAGGTCTTATCTCGCAGTGATGAGGGCGGCGAGGTCTAATTACTTCTCCTCCCTCATCGTGTCCGCAGATAATCGCCTGGCTGCCCTGTATAGGGTGACCCGCTCCCTCCTTAATCAGGAGGTGAGGGAGGAACCCTTGCAGGGTCGTGCCGAGGCGTTTAGTCAATATCTGTTGGATAAAATCGCTCGGATTCAGACCGGTCTGGACTCCAACTGGGCAGAGTCTGACGATCAGGACACGGGCGGTCTTGTCGATGTTATCTGGGAGGAGTTTGATTCTGTGACCCCTGAGGAAGTGGACAGGATTATGGGGAGGTTGAGCTCCACCACATGTTTATTGGACCCGTGCCCTTCCTGGCTGGTCTATGCAGCTCGGGAGGGGACACGAGGCTGGTTCCAGGCGGTTATATCTGCTTCTTTGAGTGAGGGTAATTTCCCCACCGTCTTGAAGGAGGTGGTGGTGAGACCTCTCCTCAAGAAGCCTGCCTTGGACCCAGCTGTGTTAAATAACTTTCGTCCGGTCTCCAACCTTCGCTTTCTTGCGAAGGTTGTTGAGAGTGTGGTGGCGCATCAGCTCCCTCTGGTCCTGGATGAAGCGGATTATCTAGACCCGTGCCAATCGGGTTTCAGGCCCGGGTACAGCACGGAGACGGCATTGGTCGCTCTGGTGAATGATCTCTGGAGGGCCCAGGACAGGGGATATTCCTCTGTCCTAGTCCTATTAGACCTCTCGGCGGCTTTCGATACCATCGACCATGGTATCCTGCTGTGGCGTCTCAGGGGATTGGGAGTGGGAGGCACAGTTCTTCGGTGGTTCTCCTCCTATCTCCTGGGACGTTCGCAGTCGGTGTTGGCAGGGGGGCAGAGGTCGACCCCAAGGTCTCTCGTTTGTGGAGTTCCTCAGGGGTCGGTCCTCTCGCCTCTCCTGTTCAACATCTACATGAAACCGCTGGGTGAGATCATTCGTGGTTTTGGAGTTGGGTATCATCAGTACGCTGATGATACCCAGCTTTTCATTTCGACCCCAAACCACCCCAGTGATGCCCTCGACATGATGTCCCGTTGCCTGGAGGCGGTTCGGGTCTGGATGGGGAGGAACAGACTTCAGCTCAACCCTGACAAGACTGAGTGGCTGTGCATTCCGGCATCCCGGGATATTCAGAATATTCCACCTCTTTCCATGGGGGGTGAGCTTTTACCCCCGTAGATAGGGCTCGCAACTTGGGAGTCCTAGATTCGCGGCTTACTCTGGAAGATCATATAATAGCTGTGACTAGGGGGGCTTTCGCCCAGGTTCGCCTGGTGCGCCAGTTGCGGCCCTATCTGGACCGGGATGCCCTGTGTACGGTCACTCATGCGCTCGTGACCTCTCGTCTGGACTACTGCAATGCTCTCTACATGGGGCTTCCCTTGAAGACCACTCGGAGGCTCCAGCTGTTACAGAATGCAGCCACGAGAGTTGTCTTGGGAGTCTCCCAGTACTCCCATGTTACACCTTTGCTCCGCGAGCTGCATTGGTTACCAGTTGTCTTCGGGGTGAGATTCAAGGTTCCGGTAATGGTCTTTAAGGCTCTACATGGCATGGGTCCGGAGTACCTCGGGGATCACCTGCTGCCGGCGTCAACTTCCCTCCGCCCTGTGTGCTCCCACAGAGAGGGCCTCCTCAGGGTGCCTCCAGTCAGAGAATGTCGGCTGGTGGCCCCCAGTGGGAGGGCCTTCTCTGTGGGCACTCCGGCTTTATGGAATCAGTTGCTGGTCGAGCTCCAGATGGCACCTGACCTTCGCTCCTTCCGACGCGGTCTGAATACCCATCTATTTGAACAAGCCGGCCTGGCCTGATGGGGGATGTGTTGGGGTTTTAATGGGGATTTTTATATTATTATTGATTGTTTTAGCTGGGCTACTATTTAATTCTTTTTAATTTTTGTATTCTGTATTTTTATATATGCCCTGTTCACCGCCCTGAGTCCCTCGGGAGAAGGGCGGTATACAAATATAATAAAACTAAACTAAACTAAACTATTGTCCCCCTGTCATGGTCTGATCATTATCTCCTGTGGCTGGTCTTCCGTTATGCCACCCCCCCCACCGCTGGGCTGCAGAACCGACCAGGTGGTTCTTCCCCAGGCGCCTAATGGACCCAGAACGGTTCCAGATGGCGCTTGGGTCTATACCCATCGCCCTCATTCACAGCCCGGCCGATGCCTTGGTGGATACCTGGGAAAGGGCAGCCACCGAGGCACTTGACCGTGTTGTACCCTTGTGACCCCTGACCCGGCGGAGATCCCGTTGGGCTCCACGGTTTTCTGTGCAGCTCCGGGAGATGAAGCGTCAGAGACAGGGTCTAGAGAGTGGTTGGAGGTCCAGCCGTTCCGAATCTGACCGATTGCAGTTAAGAACCTTTATAAGGTCTTATTTCGTGGCGATGAGGACGGCGAAGGTTAATTACTTTGCTGCCCTCATCACGTCCACAGATAATTGCCCGGCCACCCTGTTTAGGGTGACTCGCTCCCTTCTTAACCAGGAGGTGAGGGAGGATCCCTTACAGGGTTGGGTTAGTCACCATCTGACAGACAAAATTGCTCAGATCCGGGGTGGTTTGGACTCTGACTGGGCAGAGTCTGATGTGGAGGAATCGGACGATCTTGAGCATGTTATCTGGACTGAGTTCGATCCTGTTTCCCCTGATGATGTGGACAGAATTATGAGTTCCACCACCTGTTTATTGGACCCGTGTCCCTCCTGGATGATTTATGTGGCTCGGGAGGAGACACGAAGCTGGTTCCAGGCAGTAATAACTGCCTCTTTGAGGGAGGGTGTCTTCCCTGCCGCTTTGAAGGAGGCAGTGGTGAGGCCCCTTCTCAAGAAGCCTGCCCTGGACCCAGCAATTTTGAACAACTATTGTCCGGTCTCCAACCTTCGCTTTTTGGTGAAGGTTGTTGAGAGTGTGGTGGCACATCAGCTTCCTCTGTTCCTGGAGGAAACTGATTATCTTGACCCATACCAATCGGGTTTCAGGCCCGGGTACAGCACGGAGATGGCATTGATCGCACTGGTGAATGATCTCTGGTGGGCTCAGGACAGGGGTTGTTCCTCTGTCCTAGTCCTATTAGATCTCTCAGTGGCTTTTGATACCATCGACCATGGTATCCTGCTGCGGTGTCTCAGGGGGTTGGGAGTGGGAGGCACTGTTTTACAGTGGTTCTCCTCCTATCTCCTGGGGTGCTTGCAGTCGGTGTTGATGGGAGGGCAGAGATCTGCCCCGAGGCCTCTCATTTGTGGAGTTCCTCAGGGGTCGGTTCTCTCTCCCCTACTGTTCAACATCTATATGAAGCCACTGGGAGAGATCATTTGTGGTTTCGGGGTGGGGTATCATCAGTATGCTGATGATACCCAACTTTTTTTCTCCACCCCAAACCAACTCAGTGATGCCCTCACTGTGATGTCCCGTTGCCTGGAGGCAGTCCGGATCTGGATGGGGAGAAACAGGCTTCGTCTCAATCCTGCCAAGAGTGAGTGGCTGTGCATACCGGCATCTCGGGTTAACCAATCTATTCCATCGTTAATGATGGGGGGTGGGGTGTTACCCCCCGTTGATAGGGCTCGCAACTTGGACGTCCTCCTGGATTCATGGCTCAGTTTTGAAGATCACATAGGAGCCGTGACCAGAGGGGCTTTTGCCCAGGTTTGCCTGGTTCGCCAGTTGCGACCCTACCTGGACCGAGATTCCCTACGCACACTCATGTGCTTGTGACCTCCCAGTTAGACTACTGCAACGCTCTCAACATGGGGCTGCCCTTGAGGACCACTTGGAGGCTTCAGCTGGTGCAGAATGCAGCTGCGCGAGTTGTGACGGGGGTTTCCCGATACTCCCATGTAACGCCTCTACTCCGTGAGCTGCATTGGCTTCCGGTTGCCCTCTGGGTGAGATTCAAGGTGTTGGTGATGACCTATAAAGCCCTAAATGGCTTGAGTCTGAGATATTTGAGGGAACACCTGCTGCCGGCATCAAGTTCCCTTTGTCCTGTGCGCTCCCACAGGGAGGGCCTTCTCAGGGTGCCGGCAGTAAAAGACTGCTGGCGGATAACACCCAGGGGGAGGGCCTTCTCTGTGGGTGTACCTGCCGTTTGGAACCAGCTGCCCATGGAGCTTAGGACTGTCCCCGACCTTCGCTCATTTTGCTGGGACCTGAAGACCTGGCTCTTTGAGCTTTTCGGCCCAGGCTGAGAGTTTTAATTGGGGTTTTTATATTTCTACTTCAGGGACTGAATTTAATCATTTTTAATTTTTTTTAATTTTTGTATTGATGTTTTAAACACCTTGTAAACCGCCCTGAGTCCTACGGGAAAAGGGCGGTATATAAATCTAATAAAATCTAAAATCTAATCTAATCTAATCTAATCTGTACTCAGTTCCGCGTCTTCATTCCTGCCCCAAAGAACGCGCTATTTAACAGCTTCCTTTGGTGCTGAAGATGCCATTTTAAAAGAAAAAGCAGGGGAATCTTATTTTACTCACTGAGCAATGGATTTGTTTTCAGTATCAAGCAAGACAGCCAGTTAAATCTGACTGTGAGATTACAAGAAAATCCACTTCTGATTGACAGTGCAACTTTAAATCCCCATTCACATATGCTTGTTTTGAGGTGCAGTTCTCAGCTGTGTATATTCATTCTTGAATAGTGGAATATATTGCAAAATCCGGGGGGGGGGGAATAGATTTTCAGCATCTTGACAATATTCAGCTTGAGACTTGTAGGAATATGCAGTAGGATTTAGTCAGGTTGCTTTAGCAAAGGGAGGTGTTCACCCCCTATTCATGGGGAGGACAGTACAGGGGTTTAACAAAGTTTCAATGGAATAACCATAACCCCAAATTTAATTATCAGTATAGAATTGTATTGTTATCAGTAAATGATTCCAGATTGACCAGGGTCATGTCATCCTAAAAGTAATATCATAAAACTAGCAATATACTAGGACTATTACTTCTAATTTGGTTTTAGAAAAAGGAATAATAGACTTTTGTAGTATTTGAATGTACATTTTTTTGCCTGAAAAAAACCCTAAGTGCAAAAATTCAGGTCTCTGGTACATTGCTTAGTTGATTGAGCCATGAGTCTGTTGTGTGTTATTCAAACTGACGGCAGGTTTCTCAGATCTCAGAGGCTGTATATATCTTTTTTACCAAAGGTTTACTATCAGCAATTACAGCAGCCGTGGAAAGTTCTGGTCATCAAGTCCAACACCCATTATAAATAGCACTATCTTAATTTGAAGATGAGTCCAGGCGTCTCTTATCTATAAAAATAATAATAATGTGCCCTATTAATAAAGTTCCCCACTTGTCAAAGGAACTGCTAAGAGTGTCATGCTGTCCCAGCATGATATTGAATATAATATTATCCAAGCGGATATAGAAAAATTGCCCAAAGAAATAATAACACATTCAGTTTGATTCTAACAGCTCTTCTCTAATGAGGAAATAGGTGGGAAGCCACTAATACCATTTGACAAAATTCTACTGCTAAAGATTCAGATCAGCCAGGGAATCAGTGAAGGTCTTGGGGGCTGATTTATATGGCTGTCCTCTTCAAGGGGAGCATTGCTTCAAGATGGACTCAGGCAAAAGCACCCCTCAAAACTGTTCCATAAAGCAGTGTGTCTGCCTGACATCTCAGAGTGAAGTTGTTGGTCCATCTGCCTCACTTACTTCAACTATTCCTGATAGCATTAGGCGTTGTCAGAAGAGGCTTTTGCATAGCTCTATCTAGAAGTGCAGAGAATTCTCCTCTAACCAGGAATAGGAAGTCTTTTCCTGCTTATTGGAAGTGCCAGCTGAGGATCAAAGGAACACAACATGGCTGGTTGAGGAAAATCAGTCAATTTATCCCCTTGACAGGAACTGTGTCCCTTGTTTGAAGGGTTGCTAAAGTCTAAGGAAGAGGTGCTAAAGGGTGATGGAAGCAAAATAATTTGTTTTCTCATCCTACCAAGCAAGGAGACTAAAGTTGCTTAAACACTTCAGTGAATTATTGATTCAGCAAAACTTCTAGAAAAAAAAGTAACTAGCTACCTTCCAGATTTTTTTAGACCACACTTTTCACAATCCTTTGTCATTAGGCAACTTTGTTAGGGCTGATGGATACTAATGTTTAAAAGTTCTAGAGAAAAATCAGGTTTGCTCTCCTTTTTGCACAAGTATTGTTTGGTCTAGAGCATGGGTGTCAAATTCATATCGCAATTTTTTTTCCCATTGCCGGCAATGGGGTGGGCGTGGTTTTGGCATGATGCATCCGGCCCGCAGGCTGGCAGTTTGACACTCCTGGTCTAGAGGTTAAGGCACCAGGCTAGAAAGTGGGAGACCATGAGTTCTAGTCCTGCCTTAGCCATGAGGAGGAAGATGTGTTGGATATGTTCACTGTCTTGAGTTATTTGTAAAAATAATAAAGGCAGGAAAGGAAGGAAGGAAGGAAGGAGAAGAAAGAAAGTCTTTGGATTTAGACTTTTACTGATTGCTTCCCAATCGACATTTTGGCTCAAAAGTTGATTTAATATTTAAACAATATTTATAATATTTATTTTGAGAAAAATATGCAACTACCCCTTTAAACTCGGGACGCTTCTGCATATTTTAAAATAATTTTAATTCATTTTTCCCCAAAATGTTTGGAAATTACAATAGAGATTACTATATGCTGCCTAGAGCTGCATTTTTGCCATTTGAGTGGCCATGTAAATCCTATAAATTTTAAATGGTTGATTACACAAGGAAGAACATTGTTTGTGCTCCTCCTTTGTAATGGTATGTGGGAAAGACTTTGCAGGACTGGATCAAGAGACCCTGCCAAGGGAATGGTCAGACAGCATAGCCTGCAGCTGAGTAGTAGGTGGAGCAACAGGCTGTAAAACAGACGGGGATGAGGGGAAATTGTAATTTCACATTTGCAAGATTCTGTCAATCTACCTTTACAATAAAATAGGATCAGCTCTTCTGATTGTGATTCTTTTCTGATTTATCCCACAAGGCTGATATCCTTGCATCTTTCTAACTGCAGCCCAAATATGTCCTGACAATCATTTTTTTAAAAAAGCCGTGTCTTCATGACATTGCTTTTTTATCCTCCACAACCCACAGTGGAAGCAGTTTAAAATAATCTTTAGCTGTTCCAGTCTTAAAATAGCATTTTCCCTCTTCTCCTCAAAGAGGGAGAAAACCGTGCTCATGGATTTGATCTGACGCACTTCATCGGTGATGTGCTGAGGGGATGGGATTTACTCAGCTCCTGTTCACCATTTTAGCTGCTCTGGGCATGCTCCCTGCCCCTGTGGCCATTTTGCCTTGGACAGCAGGAGAGATCACATAGTGCACTTCTCCAGCACAGGTTAATTGCACAGCCAGGATTAGTGCTCATTTGAAACAGACACTTTTTTTAAAAAAAAAAAAAGACACTTCCTAGGCAAAATGGCATCTCTCACATCAAAGTAATAAAAGCTATAAAACATAAACATTTTGCTGATAGATATAATGGCAAACCTGTAATGTCCTGATTCGTGAAAACATCAGCGCGTTGCAGCAGGCAGCACTTGGCTCCCCTTCCCAATTTACATTCACCTTCTCTGCAGCATAGGAAGGGTACTCGCTTAAGAAAAGTCCTCTCTTGTATACACTGATTTAGCAAGCTTTGGATATCAGTTAATTATTCATTTGATTTATAATGCATATTTCATTTCAGGAGCTCAAGGCGATACACGTGTCTCTCCCTGCCCTTCTTCCCAGATCCCTCAACCAGAGAGGTAGGGTGGACTGTAAGAGTGACTGCGCCAAAGTCTTCCAGCTTAGAACTGTTTGGAGGGCAAGTGAAAATAGAACTGTGACTATAATAATGCTTTTGCTACTTCAGCAATTTTAAGAAATGTGGACTTCAACTCCCAGAATTCCCCAGCCAGCATGCTGGGGATTGAAATTCACACATCTTAAAGTTGCCAAAGTTTAAAAAAAACAGGCTTTGCCCACTTGACTATTGTTTACAGCTGAAATTAGCACACATTCATTTTTTTTTAAAAGAGCAATTCAAATTAGCTTCAGTAGCTTCATTACAATGAAGGTCAACACCATTGGGGCTATTTGAAACAAGGAGAGAGAGAGAGATGATGGATGATGGATGGATGATGGATGGATAGATGGAGAGAAAGAGGGAGGGAGAGATAATGATATAGATATGCAGAGCAGCGATGATGAGGGAAACAGCAGTGTCTCCATGTCTCACAGTATTAGAACTTTATCCACTGAAGAAAAATACAGAATTAACAAAAAAATAATGTATTTTTTTCATAGGTCAATAATGATTCGTGATATTTGCCGCATGAAATTGTGGGAATAGCAGACACTTATTCAGAGGGAGAGGAGAAAGTGAAAGCCTGCGATATCTGCTCTTGTCAAATAAACCTGGCTCTCTTAACTTTGAAGCAGGCTACTGTCAGGCTACATGACCTCCTCAGCTGAGCCAATGAAACACCTTTCGTCCTTTGAATTTCAAACATCCAGAGAACCACAATACGAAAAAAGTCCACTTTTTCCATGGGTTCTCTCTGTTGTTTGGTAACCTTTCCTCCCCACCCCTGTCAGCCCTTTTAATAAGCTGTCAGGTTACTTACTACAGGCAAGGCTGTGATGAATTTCCATTTCCTGCCACTGCAAGAGTCAGCAATGTGAGATAATTTAACAAGGCACTAAAGCAACAACGGCTTCTGAATTTCCCACTATATGGGTGCATAACAAACAGAGATTGGCTCACTTAGCTGCAACATGATGCTCTTCCAAGAATTTGGGAGCCAAATGAATTAGCAATCCTGTCCATTCAAATCAATGCCAGTTTCTCAGCATTAAGGTTTGCTGTGGGACATAGAGATGGATCTCCAAGCATGCGTTTCATCCATGAGTGAGACAGCCTTCTAGTGCTGTTGCTCCTCAGTCACTGCTGGAGTGAAAAATGGTGCCTCTGATAATGGTGGAAATATATAGACGATCGACTGCCCTGCCCCCATAGTCTCTTCTATTTTTTTTTCTTCAAAGGTATCCAGATTGGCAGATCTTCTGATAATCATTTCCATAATTTAACTGTGTAAAAAAAAAAAGAAGAATTACTTTCTTCTACTGTATCTGCTGTGCCCTATAACTCCCAGCTTTATTGGTTGACCCTAGTTCTAACGTTGTGAAAGAAGGTAAAAGGCTCCTTCTGGTCCACTTTCTCCAGTGTAAAGAATGTTGGAAATCTGTTGCTTTTCTGTTCTCAAATGCTTTCATTAATATTGTTCTGAACACAGCTCAAAATAAAATGACTATTATGCAAGATAGCTGGAAGATTACTTTTACCAGGAATTTATCACTTCGCTAGCCTAAAGTACATAGCTTGGCCCATAGTGAGCCAAGATGATATCAGGATGGTGACAGGTGCACAGTAAGATCATTGGACCCTTGAGATGATTAGATAATGATGATATCTGACACAGGCTTTGAAATAGTAATAGCACTTAGACTTATATACCTCTTCATAGTACTCTCTGAGAGCATTTAGTGTCAGCCTATTGCCCCCAACAATCTGGGTCCTCATTTTACCGACCTCAGAAGGATGGAAGGCTGAGTTAATCTTGAGCCAGTAAGAATCAAACTCCTATCAGTGAGTTGAATTAGCCTGCAATACTGCATTTTAACCACCGTGCCACCAAGGCACAATTATACAGAGGATACCCACTGTATAAAAACAGAAATTTCCCTGCCCTAAGATGGTGGTTGGAAGTATGTAGAACTTCATACAGAATGGCACGATGCAATGTAACATTTGTACTTCTTTGGTCTGAGAGCTTAAGGAAAGGAATGTGGACCGTAAAAATCATTCTCAAGTCAACTCTATATTGTTCTTCTTGCACACGCTTGAGTACCAGGATCTGGATAGCTCCTAAAGCTAATGGACTCTAGGAATAGACACCTGCAGTGTAGTGGACCATGAGTTGAATTTCCCATATAAAGTTTTGACACCATAGAAAGATCTTTGGTGAGATATGTCTGATAAGCTCCAAAGAGACCAAAAACAGTACATCTTCCTAGTGGTCAATATAAGTTGCATCACTTGAGTCATGACCCAGATGTCATCAGCTTCTCCTGTGGTTGTCCATAATCTGGTTGCTTTTGCTTTTATTTTTTATTTTTTAAATTACCCCCAAATGCAGTCAGAAAGACAGATTTCACACGGGTTTATAACATGGGTTTTTATTTAGCTATTCATAGACAGCTAAGAACATGAGATGTAAAATATGAATGAGGGTGATGCAGCAAATGTAGCACTCGTCAAGTAAAAAGCTAATTGCACATCATTTCTTAGTTTGTAAGCTTAGTAACAGATCTGAGCATGTTAGAAGAAATGGACTTAAAAGCTGACAGAAGCTCAGAGTAGCTTACAAGCAGAGCAGAGGGACAATATTCCACAAGGCTTAAAGGAGACACTGAACTAAACCCACAATCACATTGTTTTCTGTTAACTAGGGCTAGAAGAGAAAATGATGAAAAATGTATTTGAATTTATCTATGCCATCGCTCTCTAAATGAATATTCTTAATATTCTGAAAGTTGTTTAGTGTTGCTGTGAAGTCATTAAAAAAGCATAACCATATTCCCAGAGACAAACCATTTACCCTTAAAACTGTACAAAATAGATTTTAAAAATAGATTTCCTACACATAACAGAATAACAGAGTTGGAAGGGACATTATCATCTAGTCCGACCCCCCCGCCCATTCAGGAAGAAGACCCTATACCATTCCAGATAAGTGGCTATCCAGCCTCTTCTTAAAAGCCTCCAGTGTTGGAGCATCCACAACTTCTGAAGGCAAGCTATTCCACTGGTTAATTGTCCTCACTGTTAGGAGTTTCTCTAGGTTATTTGAGTAGTTTCCATTCATTGATCCCTTTCTTACCTTCTGGTGCCTTGGAAAATAGGTTTACCCCCACATCTTTGTGGCAACCCCTCAAATATTGGAACATGTTGAATCAAAATTGTGCTAGCCCAGTGTAGCTATTTTGCTACTGAAATGTGGAAGTTCATCTTTAAGAGTTAGAAGAGGGCAAAATGATTGCTTACCTTATTAAATGCAAGCCGAAACTGGAAATTGCACCAACACATAACACTTTATGCTTCTTGTGATCCATGCTGTCCTTCCCAAACATTCTTACAATTCAAATTCTCATTTCACTGTTCATGGCCTCTGCACAATATTATTATTATTATTATTATTATTATTATTATTATTATTATTATTATTATTATTATCATCATCATCATCATCATCATCATCATCATCATCATCATCATCATTCGAACATCCAGATTCAACTACAGTTTCATTCCATACAGCATTAACCTTGTGAACTCTCAGGCTTCCTCCTTCCGTTATATATTCAAGATGGACAGTATTTAATATTTTATAGTTATGTATATGTAGGGGTGGGTCTATACATATGTTGCATGTAGTATGTTTTAGGTGTGTGTCATGTATGTGTTTCACTTTGAGAGCGGGCAACTGAATTTCATTTCTGATGTGTGCCATTGTGCCTACAGTAAAAAAAAAAATAACAATACAGATTATTTTATCTTATCATTATCATTATTCCAGTCTTGAAGATGATCTTTTGTGGACCTTCTCTACTTTATTTTGATAATACTTTATGCAAAGAAAAAATAAAAATAAAACCACTGGGGCAAAGGAATTGTTTTTGTCTTGATCTTATATATTGGCCCTGTTTGCAGCAGATGGTTAACAGCTTTCCCAGAGGAAAAGGAAATGCACCAGTAGCTGCTCAGTTCCCTTTGTGATGTCTTTGAGGAAGAGGAAAATGGCTGCTCCTCATCTGATTGAAGAATTTTGATTGTGTCTGGCTGGCACACAGGAAACATGAGGCTCAGAGACAGCCTGACTCAGTCATACAAATGCCACCTTTGAGATGAAACCGTGGACAAGATGTTTTCAGGAGGTAGGTCTACCTTAATAAACCACAGTAATATAGTATAGTGCTCAACTTATAACCAGTTGCTGAGTGACCGTTCAAAATAATGATGGGCCTCTCCAGGAGAAGTGACAAAGTGCTTCTGAGGTTCTGACAGCTGCCTCCCCCATGGTCACATGACAGCATATCAGACGCTTAGCAACTGGCCTGCATTTAGGACTATTTTCAGAGTCCTGTGGTCACATGACCACACTGTATGATGTTTTTGCCCAAAACCTGCAGGTATTTCCAGATTTCAGCACAACTGGCCCATAGCAAACCATTAACTTGCTTAATAACCAAGGCCCTTGCTTAAGGACTGCAATGGCCGCTTTAGAACTGCCACAAATGTCACAATTTATGACTGTAACAGGCAGCGTCCATTATAGTCTTGAGGACCCTGTGTAATAAAAAAACTGTCATTAATAGCCAAATCTTTCTCTCAAATCATTCTCTTAGGATAGATATTCCTACACATTCATCACTACAAAATGGCCAAACATACCTTTCAGGAATTACAACCATTCTCCCTGTGCCCCATTTTGCCTTTGTCTTTTCTTCTGAGAGGCCTTTGCCACCCATAATCGTTCCCTTCCTATCAGCAAAGTTGAGTGTTTTGAATGAATACAGTTCAGATGGGAAATGGACACTTGTGAAGTCATGCCTTCTGGTGAAGGAGATTCTTTGTTCTACTGCAAAAAAAAGAAAAAGAAAGGATGATTTTCTTTATAAACATAGATTGGTGAATAGAATGTATTGGGGTGGGGGGGAAAAAGAGAGAGGGGCTATGCATCTCAAATGATGGAAGAGAAATTTGACTTTTCTCTTTTTTAAAGTGGCCATTCTTTAACTTCCCTGTAACACTTAAGCGTGATCAGAAGTCAAGATTTCTTGTTTCTACAATGTATATTTGCTAACTTCATCCCCATCCCATTATGTCAATATAATAGTAATAGCAATAGCACTTAGACTTATACACTGCTTCACAGTGCTTTATAGCCCTCTCTAAGTGGTTTTACAGAATCAGAATATTGTCCCAAACAATCTGGGTCCTCATGTTACCGACCTCGGAAGGATGGAAGGCTGAGTCAACCTTGAGCTAGTGAGACTCAAACTTCCAAACTGCAGGCAGCCGGCAGTCAGCAGAAGTAGCCTGCAGTACTGCATTCTAACCACTTTCTCATTAGTGACAGTTCATCATAGATGGAGACCAACTATTTCTTTATAATAACTTATTCCCATCAGTGGTAGTCCCATCTTGCTCTGGAGCTGTGAAATGTTTCTCAGTAGAAATTTTCTTTTTTTAAAAAAAAAATATTTTTTATTAATTTTCCAATTTTACATTTAAGTATTTAAAAAGCAACATGGTGGCTGGGTTAATCAATAGTTCAGTAACATACAATTTTTTTAGTACAAATCTCAAACTACAACCTCAAATACTTCCTCTCTTTTTCCCTCAATATCTACTATCTCGTATTTAAGCTAATACAGTTCTTATATCAACTAAATAAAAACATCATTATTACATTTATCAATAAATGTTTAGCTTAATTACTTAATTATCTTAATTACTTTTACATTCAATCAATATCCTGTTATTAGTTTTTCCCAATTTTTAGTTTCCCATCAAAAAATTCAAATTTAACACTTGATATTTTTAATTTCCAGGTTTTAGATAACCAAAGTTTCTTTTATCTCAATTCATAACAGAATCTAATATTCAAAATACACATCTTATCTATTTGGGTATAATCTTGTTCTATTTCCTAAAAGTTATCTATTTCCCCCCATCTTGCATCATCTAATTAATAGTACAGTATCCCCTTTAATAAATCAAAGCCCATTATATATATTGTCTGAGTTAATAAATCAAATATATTCATAATATTTTTTTTTCTTTTGGGTCTAATTTTTAAGTATTAAACAAATAGCATCCTTATTTTTGACTAATTTCCAAATATTTTAAATTTAATGACCAAAATTTCCCTTATCTCAACTTTTCCCTTTGACCCTCTAATTAGTAATATGAAATCCCTCTAATAAATCAAACCCCCAATTTTCTTCAGCCTTATTCTGGCTTTCTTTCTTTGCCAACTAGTCTTCCATGTCAATGCTTTTAAATCTTCAAATAGATCTCCCTCTATTATTATATATATTGTTTGGAATAAGAGATACCATTTAGCTGCCATTTTTTGGAAGGGCTAGCCCATTTGTATTCCTTAAATCATCTCCCTATTATTCCAAATCCCCATAATTGTCATGGTATGTTTATCTTCCATTCAGTCTGTTCTTGTTCTTGCTCCTCACATTTCTTCTGGTTTATATAGAAAGTATTTTCCATTTTCAGTGTTCTCAATTCCTTTTCTGGATATTCCATTGACTGTATTTGTTGGTCAATTGAGTCCTCTGTCTTAGTATTTGACTGTTCCACTTCTTCTGTTACCTTCTGCGTTGTTAGTTTTTAGTTGTAGTCGGAATTTGGGTTTATATATCTAAGTAGACATCTTGTTCTTTTCTGTAGCACCTTATTTCTTCACAAACTGAGCATGGTTTCATGTATTGCTTTCAACATGGAAAGAATCTTTTCCTGGTCCTCATCCATCTCTTTCACTTGTTTATAAATAGTCTTTATAGTAGAAGTCATTTGTCAAGCAAGATTTTATAGTCCAAGGTATTTCATCATCTCATAGAGTAACCAATATTCCTCAAATAAAGAGATAGGAAGGCAATTCCCCACATATAACTCTGAAAGTCAGTAAAGGTTTACATTCACAGTTCAAGTAGGCCAGTTGTACTGCTCAGCTGTTCTCTTACAGCTGAGTTTCTCACAGGTGGTTCCAAGGTCAGAAGAGTCTTATCTAAGGTCTGGGCTCCAAGCCAGGTCTCTTTTAGGAAATAACAAGTTGTAGTACCAAACTTCACCACGAGATGTCACCGAAGCCGTTTAAAGTTTTTTAAGTCCAAAATTTTTATAATCCTTTTTACAATGTTATTTCTTTTTTGTAGATAAATAAAATAAAAATAGGAACATTTTTGGTCCCCAAGTTTCAGGAACATGTAAATCCAATTAAAATAAAGATATTCTATTAGTGCTTTAATTCCCCTGGGTAGTCAGTCACCACTATTCTTAGAGGGTGGGATAGAAATTCCCTTCCCTCTCTCCTCACAGGGGGAAAGATACTTTGGGCAGCTTTTACAGGAAAAAAAATACTTAGGGTAAAGAGAAGATCAGATTTCACCCAGTTTCATCTGCGTTGCTTTCAAAGTGCTTGGTGATAAGTTTGACTTCAGCTGTCTGCAGCCTAGTGACGGGCCATATTATTATGGCCAGTCTTTCCTCCACTGCCACCCTCCTTCAATCAACCTGTCACCTCTACAAGACAACTTTCAACCCTTTCCAGGTTCCCCCAGCAAAGCAAAACCGAAGGCAGAAGACGGAGCTTGCCTTCCAGCGTCCACAGCGGCCGTGATGGCAAACCAGAAGTCCTCAATAGAAATTTTCATTATCAGACAAATCTAGTCCTGTTTCACTAATGTGTGTATTTGATGATAGTTTCTTTAGAAAAGATCTCACTTGAGAAACAACTTTATGTTTGTTATCATAATTTTAGTTATTTATTGAAAAGAACATTCAGCATCACAGTGGGTATATAGAGTCAAACATTAAATTTGACAGTGGGAATTATGGAAATTATTTTATCTTGGCAGATAATTTTAAAGGTAGTCAGTTTAACATGGTTAAATACTAAAATACATTAGATGTTGCTGGAAGGCATTTGAAGGTAGTGTTACATTGTAATTTTCAGATACACATGTGTGTGGGTGTGTGTGTGATACACACACGCACTCACACCACTTGGGAAAAACATATTTTTACCAGTGAGACTTCTGAATATAGACCTAGAGCACCAGCTTTAGAGCACTGTCTAATTATCTTTACCCCACACATCCCAGAGACCCAGGGTGATATGGAGCCCATCTAATGATTGATTTGATTGTTATTACAAGGGAGGGGAATGGGGTGGAGGTTTATTATGTTTTGTTTTGGGGTTTTATTTCTGTAAATTGTCCAGAGTCACCATGAGTGAATTGGGTGGCCATATAAATTTTCTGAATAAAATAAAATAAAATAAGTTGTATTTTCCACTCTAAAGTTGTATGTGGTATCAGATCTCAGAGAGGGAAATCAAATATAGGGGTTCCCCTGGCAGGCACAAAGGATCAAGACCATATGTTAAGTTGCAGTTCAAAGCTTTAATACTCAGCCTATAAACAAGAATCTAGAAAACTAATGTGGCTCCTGATAAGGGTCAATGGAATTCAAGAGAGGTTGGACTTGGACCATTTGTAGCAACATAATGATTCTAAACTGATGACACCCTTAACTCTGCCTTCCAGCTCTGCCTGCTCTTTTCCTACATTCCTACCTTATTGCTTTTTATCTTGATGACTGTATTTTTTTCTGGGATTCCTAACCTTAGAAAGTCTTAAAAGGGAGTGTTATCCAATGTGTTATCTACTGGATCTCCTAATTGCATGATATCCTCCCAAATCTCTGCTACATTTAGACCGGCTATTTTTTTAACATTATTATATCCTATCCTTCCAACTTCCTTCCCCCTAGAAAAGACAGGAGAAATTTATCATAGTTCCCTTTTGCCCAGTTGTTGTAGGACTTCACAAGAGCGCTCCAGATTTGGATGACTCTTAACAGGTACTTTAGAGAGCTGTGTTAATTAACTGGCTCAAACAGGCATTTGCTCACAATAAAGTTTCTAAATTATTGGAGGGGGGGGAGGAGTAAGCCTTGCTTCCGGGTATTGTCACTGCCTGTGCAAAGTCTCTATACTCTGCTCCCTCTACTTCTACTCTCTACATTACTCACAGCTTTGAGAAAAACCCAAAGTGAGCAAATTTTCCTACGAGAAATAGTATGTATAGGTGTAGTATGTTTGGTATAGGAATAAAAGAGAAGGGGAAAATGCAGCAGCATTTTTTAAAAAATTAAGAAGATATCATAATGAGCTGCCAGAATGAGATGTTGTGGGCATTTTTAAAACAGAGCTGAATTATGTAATAGAAAAAAGCTTTAACCATCAAGAAATATAATCTTGAGAGAGCATGTGCCCAAATAAATTTGTGTGTATAAAAAATGTCTATATATTTCCCAGCCTGACTTTCTCTAAATGTGTGAGACTTCAGCTTCTACAATAGCCAGGGGCTCTTTGCCTTATCCATTCCAGCATCAACTAGTTTCATTTCCCACCTGTCTATTGATTCTGGAATAAATAGTGTTAGGAAAACATTCATGCACTGTCCCAATCTCCCCAGCAGCACCAGGGGCACGAAACTAAGATTCCACAATATTACTGATAGAAGAGAATAGTTGTTGCTCGTGGTTGATCTGTGGGGTCCCTGGTGCTCTCTGAACCTGGTGGTTTTCTTGCAGATGTTTCGTTACCCAAACTAGGTGACACCATCATTACTGGTTTGGTAATGAAACATCTGCAAGAAAACCAAGCTTAGAGCACATCAAGGGTCCCTACATTCCCAAGCAGAATTCCAAGCCAGAATACCTAGTGTTAGGGAAGCAGTTACAATAAATATTTATACCCTTGATGTAAGAACCTGCATCCACTTGAAATCCTGTTTTAGTAGCTGCCCTCCCCCTTTTGATTATGTGATGCATTTTGTTCCTTGTAACCACCGTATGGTCTGCTAGGCTGTTATGTTCAAAATTATTACATCTATTGACCTTAACTAGCTGGCTCCTTTTCTCAGGTTGCTCTGGTTAATTAGAGTTCTGTTTACTGAGCTGTAAATAATGCCTGCTGTTCAGAGAGTTCTTTCTCTGTGAAATGGATGAAACATTTCAGCATGTTAATGTCTTTTTATGATGATGATTTTGGATTAGCAGAAGGCAGTGAGAACGCAGAGGCCAAGTTTACCCCAGGTGTAAGTTCCTATTGCAACTGGGAGTGATTTGTTAGGAATGAATTGCAACTCTGCTAATTTGTCACAGGGAGGTGGGAATATATTTATCTATACATTTCTGGGTAAACATTTTCATTCAATAGCATGGAAATAGGCTACCAATGATGGGCAAAGAACAGGGCTTTTTTTTTCTCATAGAACGCTCAGAATGGAGTTCCGGCACCTTTTTTGGATGGAACCTTGTAGGGTAGGCAAGGCGGGTTGTGTGACATGTGGGAGTTCCGGCACCTTTTTCTTTTACAAAAAAAGCACTGGCAAAGAATATACATTACACATAAAAAGTTGCAATTTTGTTTCAGTACCAAACACTGACCAACCTTCTCTTCTCCAAGTCTATGTAATTCAATACTACTCCTTGCAAGCTTGCCTTCCAAACCCCTTTTGATTCAGCTCAGAATCAAAAGCAATATTTTAGGTATGGTCTGACCAATACAATATAAAAGAGAAAGATCTTGGCACTATATTTCTATTGAAGCAACCTAGAAATATATTTGTTTTGTTTTGCAACTGCATTACACTTTTGGCTCACATTCAACTTGTGATTCAGCAAGACGCCCAGATTTTTTTTCACATGAACTCCCCCCACCCCGGCCCCTATTTATGTCCTTGGTTTTTCATAATTAACTGTAGGACTTTGCATTTGTTTCTGTTTACAGTCATCTTGCTGGCTTCTGCTTATTATCTCACATTATTATTATGGTTCTTTGCTCAGTCAGACAGATGTTAGATGGATGAAAATGACAAATCCAGCCTATCAAGTCCTTCCCAAGGCACTTTGATAGGCAGTTGTTGTTTGATTATATTAAGGATATCATTGCAGGATGTAAGCTGTTCTCCTTATTACACACAGAGAGGGACAAGTTACCCGACTGGCTTTGATGCCTATGGGAGACCTAGAACTTACAATCTCCTGGTTCCTAGGCCAGCCCCTAACCACTACTGTTAAATAGTGGGTTCTTTGGCGCAGGAATGAAGATGAGGTAGCTGAGTACAGGGAAACTCATATTTTATTTTGTGCAGAATCTGTACTGAGCAAATGGCTGCAACTAGCCACAACATATAGTCTAGCCCCTAGGCAGCAGCCAATAGGTTTGAAACAACCATTGCCGCCTAGGGATAGCCAATTGTAGCACTGGAGACTTGTAGTCTAGGTTGCTGGAGAGCCGTTAGCTGCTCCAGCAACCCACATGGTATTACTATGAGCCCAGTACATAACAACTACACTAAACTCACAATATATTCCTGATATTGATATTCTCCTCTAAAGTATTTACACCACTATTGTGTCATTCACACATTTGCAAATCATATTTTCTAGTGCATCATCCAAGGGATTTATAAATTTATTAAATGCTCCAGTGCCTAAAGTGGAGCCTACGGGCTTCCATTCAACACTTCCCTCCAGCATGATATAGGATTGTTAATAATCTTCCAACCCAATTTGTCATATTTATTAGAATCTCACGTATTTTTATGGGAATGATAAAATAGTGGTTTGCTGTAGCTTTCTTCCAGATTTTTTGTTTGTTTGTTAGTTTGACATCTCAATTTATTCTACCACTCTGCTAATTCATATGTTTAAGGAATTTCTGGAGGAAAATTGCACTAGAAATTCACAATGGTTACAGTGCCTTAGGAAGTTATCTACATTAGCATTACTTTGGCCCTATTCATGAACATATTTGGCTGAGTTATGTTGCAAATGCAAAAGAATAGGTATATTGAACATTGTATATTGGGGATTTCATTGAGGGCTACATCAGCATTGTGGTTGCCCTGGGGGGCAGGGGTGTGTGGCCAGGGTGGGCACGGCCTACTGGGTGGGCGTGGCTGGAGTGCGTGTGGCCTACTGCATGGGCATAGCCAGCTCTACATCATTTGCACCAAGGGTGCCTGTGGGGGCCTGAGCAGGAGTGGGACAGATCTGAGGGTCTCTGGCAGAAGGAGATGGGACAGGGGCAAGTGCTAAGGCATGGTTCACTGGAGGAGTCTCACTGTTTCTCTCAGGCCATGACAGTGGCACAGAGGTCAAATGCCCAGTCCAGTCCTCAAGCATCCATGGCACTAAGCTGAGCCCCACTTCCCAAGGGGGCATCCAGCTGCAATTACTTCCTCAAGGCTGCTGCTGTGCTTGCTCTCCTTAGCCAGGTTGCTCATGATGGGTACGAGGGCAAAGTCAAGAGGGAGGCCGACTCCCTCTCCATGTAAGGAGACCTGGCTTTGTATCCAAAGCTTCCTTAGCAATAGGATGGGAGACCCTCCAGGATAGACCAGGAGGAGGGGGCAAGGGGATGGTGAAAGGGCAGCAGGGAAGGACTAAGGCAGGACTTCCCTCAGACCCTCCCTCTCCTTCCTTCCTTCCTTCCTTCCTTCCTTCCTTCCTTCCTCCCTCCCTCCCTCCCTCCCTCCCTCCCTTCCTTCCTTCCTTCCTTCCTTCCAGTAGTGGGAAAATATTTGAGATGAGGGAGGGAGAAAAACAGGCAAGAAACACAGCTGGGGAAGTGTCACCCTTCATGAGGAATGAATCGCCGGGAAGTGGCCAGCACATGGCCCTCACCTAGTTCTCATATCCAGCTTGGTGGGCTCTGGAGGAGGGGATGCCATGAGCAGCATGAGAGTCGATGTTACCTGCGCAATGCTGCCCAGCCCCCAGCCTGCCTGGTTTTGGCAGGCAGCGGGGTGCTCTCCTCACAGTGCCGAGAGGCTGAGCCGGGTGGCATGAATCTGAAGAGAAGTGCAATTCTACCCAACCCCTAGCCTGCCCGAAGTAGACAGGGCCATGTGCAGGCCACTTCCAGGCAATGATGCATTTCTTCATTCCTCACAAAGGATGATACCTCCCCAGTGCACGCTCAGTGGGCGGGGCTGACGCAGCAGGGGCTGGTCCCTCGCTGTTTCCAGATGGCCTTGTGGATCTAAGACTGAATGCATTTCAGCATAGATGGCCACCATGAAATTGTACATTGGCTCCCGGCTGGCCTGGGCTGGGACCAAGGCAGCGGGGGCCGTTCCCTCACTGTTTCCAAGATGGCTTTGCGGGCCACATGAAACCACTTTGCAGGCCAGATCTGGCCCCCAGGCCTTGTGTTTGACATGTCTGTTGTATATTGTATATTTACAGTACAACTTTTTCTTGCCACAGTTGTTAAGTGAATCACTGCAGCTGTTAAATTATCAACATGGTTCTTAAGTGAATCTGGCTTTCTCATTGACTTTGCTTGTCAGAACATCGCAAAAAAATGATCACATGACCCCAGGACACTGCAACCATCAGAAATATGAACCAGTTGTCTAGCATCCAAATGTAAATCACGTGACCATAGAGATGCCACAATGGCCATAAATGTGAAAAATTTTAATAAGTCACTTTTTAGTGCTTTTGTAACTTCGGTCACTAAATGAACTGTTGTAAGTCAAGGACTACCGTATAACGGTTGGCTTGGGATAGGGATGCCTAGGTTCAAACCATCCTTTGCCCCCAAAATTCACCACATGGCTTTGAATTAATCACTGTCTTGCACCTCAGTTTTCCCATCGGTTTTATTGCTGTAGGTAAAAGAGGAGGGAGTGCTACTGTATGTGTGCCTCTCTGCTAAAATATTATAAATCATCACTTTTAAACATTAAGACAATGCCTGCTTAGAGAAATGAATGAGATTGTGTATTTTATCCTGGTTATTTTGCAATGCCACCACTATAAGGTAGGCGGGGAGAAACATTTTGAGATTTATTCATTTATTTAGTGTACAGCATGTCATACCTGCACTTGCGATATAAATTAACATTTCAGCTAAATTAGTAGAACCCAATAAAATGTAAGTGTTAAAAAGATCTATGTTCACATACCAATGTCTAGGCTATGTAGCCATTGAAATGCAGCATTGTTTATATATATGTGTGTGTGTCTGTGTGTGTGTGTGTAAATTTTTTGGTTTGCTAACAAAGAATAAAGGGAGACCGATATGATCATTTCAAACTTATTTGTTCTCATCAGTCAGCCATACCCTTCTGAGATTCGAACCTGGGCCGACTGCGTCTTAAGCAGTTGTTTTAACCCCTAGGCCACAGTCTCTCTCTCTCTCTCTTTGTTAGCTGATATCTCCCTTGCTTCTCTGAAGGCTGAAAACATTTTGCAGAAGCTAACAAAGCGAGAGAGATCCTGTGGCTCAAGAGGTAAAAACATTGCCTAATGTGCAATCAGCCCAGGTTCGAATCTCAGAAGGGTATGGCTGACTGATGAAAACTAATAAGTTAGAAATGCATTTCAGTCTCCCTTAATTCTTTGTTAGTAATTTACACAAATATATGAGCTGTCCGGTGTGACTACTGCCTGTTCGATGGCCTTCAAGATAGGCTGAAAACAGGAAATAAAGATTTGCCCCATGCTTGGAGCCTAGCAAGGTAATCTAAATAGTTAACATTTCACACACACACACACACACACACACACACACACACATATATATATATACAAACAGATACTGGACTGTTGTATGCCTTCAGCTTACAGCTGGTCAGAAAGTGATGTACAGTTTAATGTGGGACCCACACTGAGGGGAGGGCACTATGCCCCATTTATACAGAGAGTCCTGGCAGATGCTGTGTGAGGTGCAAATCCTATTCTGAGGTGATCAAGGGATTTAAGAGGGGAGAAAATTTAAACTGGGGCTAGCTACCAAAGAGCATTTGGCATGAAGAGATATTAGCTGTTTTCTGGGCATGGGCATCTGCAATCTCAGCTCCAACAGAAGACTACAGATGACATGCCTGACTTGTTTTATTAAATTTTCCCTGGTCTGCTAAGGATGTGAAATTTCCTGCTAAGTGGAAGAAAGAAAAAGTTCAGCAATTCCCCCATCCTTAATGTTGATCAGTCAGCCAATTTTTGATCAACCATTGTTTCACAATTACAGTATATTCTGCTTTCTTGATTCCTCTGTTGCCTTCTGGAAATTAAACTGTTTTTGGCTGTCGGGCAGCTAATGTAATCTGGATACAATGGATAATGTTTACAAGGCAAAAGCTGTGGGTAGCATTTCCTTATAGATCATGAATCCTGAAGAGCTGGGAGTTAAATGATAAGGTTACTGGATCCTTAATATATATATTACATGGACATGCAAGATCATTTTGATTGCATAAAATTGCTTCTATTTGGAATAGATCTTGCAAAGAAGAAAGGAGGGGGGTGCATACATTTATCCATGTCTCCCAACTTTCACAGCTTCATCCAGAACCATGAACTGAATTTAACACCTACAATTGGTATGCAAATAGATTTTCTCTGCACAACTAGGAATCTCAATTTGCAGGGTTTCAGACTGCATGTGCTCGGAGCCCTTGAGCATTGATCTTGCATGCATGTAAACACAACATCCTACAAATTTAATTTGCATAGAAACAACCCTAATAAGATAGCGAGAAAAAGAGAAAGTGATACAAGAGTGTTTTAAATAATTCTGCTTTACAAGCTGCTCACAGCTTTTTACTTATCCTAGAAGTGGGAAACTTTCAGCCTATAGGTGGACCCTAAACTCCTCCTACCAAAATGGTTCCATCTAAATTGGCAGCAACTACTAAACAAGAGCAGCATGATGACCCATCAATTATCAGTAGGAAATGATAAGCCATATTCCTCCAATGTTCTTGGCTTGCTTTACCTTTGATAGACCTAACAGATCTAAAATAATGTAGAGGTGGTGCAAAACCCATATCTCCAATCCCATCTAATAATATCATAGCTTAGCCATCCTATCCGCTACAACTTTTAGTTCCTGGGGGGGGGGAAAGTAAATCAGTAGCTCTCTTCACATCTATATTTTACCCCCTCCCTTTGTCTTGGGAATTAACACAAAAATATTCCTTATGGCAGGGCAAAAAGTTTGTCTGCCGATCCCCAGCAATGTCTGCTGCATTGGGAGACCTCAGGATATGATGGCAGAATCTCTTTCCTATAAATCCTGTGCTTTGTCTTGTTGCTAGGATCTCAAATGAGTGGCCATCAGTTCACCTATTGAAGAACAGAGGGAGGGGAGAAAAGTCAGGGGGCTCCAGCACTGAATGATCTACTACCTAATGTATTTTATATTATATACCCCAGGCAGGAAGTACTGTAGTTCTCAGAAACTTTAGCAGTAGAAAATGTTATGAAGATAAATTAATTAGAGGCTGGAGATTATAAAAAGATAAAAGGCAATCTTCATCACCTTCACTGTCCTCATCTTCACCATCAGCATTACAATAATTTGTGTGAGGGTTCTTTGCTTTCTCAAAACTGTACACATCACCGTGTTGCAAATAACTGGGCACAATGCTTTATTATAGTATACCCCTTTCCTGTTGTCCTGAGTTAACTCCACCCACCTAAGCTTTGCAAATTCATGTAACTGAATCCATAAATCTTCAATGCTTAGTGCTTAGAACAAATAGCAAAGAACAAATTTATAGGCGAAGGGCCTGGGTGGGAGGAGGGTGCCTATGGACATGGGTCTCAATTAGCTCCACATCTGGAATATAGTTGTGAATGCTTGAGTGGGGAATCAGTGATCCCATACCCTTTCAGATTTCCGGGGCTATATACTTATACCACCCTTTGAAAAAAGCGATGAGCTGAACTTATTCTTGGGGAAATGGAGGTGGCTGCAACTGCTTTGTTGCATGATACCAAATAGTAGACAGATATTGGCAATTTTAAGAAGTGTGGACTTTAGCTCTCAGAATTCTGGAGTTCAGGTCCATGCATCTTAAAATTGCTGAGTTTGAGAAACACTGCTCTACTATCTTCCCCTACTAATGACCTTGTAACATGATTTGCAGTTTGTGCCATAATTGAACAGCCCAATAAAATCCCATTTTATTCTTCTCAGAGTGTGACTTTATATGGGACCTACCATGGTCACTGGGCTGCTGAGTGTTAATTGAAAATAACAGTCTTTACAATTGTCTCTCGTCCTGTATCAGCAGTATGGTGTGTTTTGCTAATTGTCTTCCCCCCCCCCCCGCCCACATCTGCCTTTTAAAATGTTAAATCCCTACCCCAACCTTTCCTGCAAATAATCCACTTTTTTCACAGGCATATTTGCATGTTTGCTATTGTGAGAAATTCCTGAGGTTTTTTCGCCAATTAATTCATCAAACGCCACTCAGAACCTGTTTACTTGCATGGGAATATCGTAACCAAAATTAAAGAAAAAAACCCACAACCCTTGATTTTTGTCATTATCTATGCTCTATTCTTATTTTGCTTTGCAGCTGGGCAAATTCTCCACTCCTCTATTTTTTGTTTAACATTTGGGATGAGGAAATCCTTTAATTGTTTTATACAGCATATTCAATCATCAGAAAAATGTCTCCCTCATTCTTCTTATTTTGAGAGATATATTTCATTCTGCTTGCCCTATTGTCAAGGGTCAGATTTAACATCATGAATGATAAATGGCTTGTATGATGAGACTTTCTCTTTTGTCTTTCTCCCCCTCTCTCTCTTTTTCTCTCTCAACAATCTACCAACTCTCTTCTGGAAGTTGCCCAAGATATTGGAACGATAGTTTGAGAGTGTGCAGTGTACCATATTGTGTTATTATCATTGATTATTAATCATGCATGTGACCTTGTATTGTGGCTCAGTTAATTTGGCCTGCCTTGGATGTATCATAATTCTTGTAGACTTCCTGGAATTTGCTTTTCTTTTAGTTTCAGTAAAGCAAGCAGCACAACACACACACACACACACACACACACACACACACACACACAAACCCTACTCCTGTGTTTGTTTTGTTAGTAGAAAATATGCAGTATCGATAACGAAATGGAATGACTTTTAAAACAGCACATCTTGTCTTGTAGAGGAGGTGGGAAAGAGGTAGCAACAAGAGAGGAAGAGTAACATTGTCCCAACCCCCATTATAAAGACCAAGGAAAAATCTTTCCAGCAAGTTGACTGACTTGAGATGTCAAATGACTTTGATGGTAGTGGAAATACCTGGGCATTATACAGGTATTCCTCAACTTATGACCACATTTGAGCCCAAAATTTTGGTTGCTAAGTGAGACATTAGTTAATGAATTTTGCCCCATTTTATCTTGCCAGCATTGTTAAATGAATCACTCTAGTTGTTAAGTTAGGAATACGATTTTTAAGTGAATCTGGTTTCCCCATTGACTTTGCTTGTCAGAAGGTTGCAAAAAGTGATTGCACGACTCCATGACACTGAAACCATCATAAATATGAACCACTTGTCAAGCTTCTGAATTTTGATCACATGACCCTGGGGAATGCTGCAATGGTCGTAAATGTGAAAAATGGTCATAAGTCTCTTTTTTTCCCAGTGCTGTTGTAACTAAATAAACTTTTGTAAGTCATGGACTACCTGTATACTGAACACTTTTTTGAGGTCCATGAGGTAATTGTTGCACAAAGGTCCCTGTTTTCTTGAGTATTATGGGAGGCAAAACATATAATTTACTAAGAAATGTCCCTAAAACCCCTCACAATTCAGCTTTGCAGAATTAATACATTTAATGCAGGGACATTTGGTACCCAAACATGCATGAACTGCTAAGCATTTCAGATTTCATAATCTCAAGACAGAAAGGGGAACTAGCTGAACATAAAAATAGGTCTGAATTTTGCAAATTTGATGAACCACCAAATCGTGTTTTGAGGGTTCGGCTACTGGGTAGAATTCTGAAAGAAAATCTTTTTTTTAAACCTCTTAACAGATTTAACATTTAAGGAAAATACTGGAGATTGCTATCTCCATGGAAATTGCTGCTAGAGATACAGTGAGGAGTATACCAACAAATGTAAATAAGCTTGCAGGAGCAGACAGAAGGTAATTGATCAAAAGAGACTGTACTATTTTATTTATTTATCAAATTTAGATACTGCCCATCTTACTCTTAGATGTCGTGGGGGCATAGCTTCACATACACCATCTCCACACAGATTTACAGAAGGAATCTGCAGAAAATTCAGCAAGGTGTGACATACTTGGAGATCCTGTCATTTATGAAGAAGTAAAATATTTGCTAAAGATAAACAACCAGGCCACTTCTTTAAAAGTGGCCCATGCTACAGATGAATAATTTAATCATGAAGGCAAACAGAGCTAATTTGGCAATCTATATCTTAAAAGATGAAATGAGAGAGCAATACAATTCGCAGCAGAAGCAAATGACAAAATTTATTTATTTTATTTATTTTTATTTAATTTAATTTGTATACCGCCCTTCTCCCGAAGGACTCAGGGCGGTGAACAGGGCAATAAATACCAAAATACAAAAATTAAAAACAGATTAAACCATAGAGCCCAAATACAATAAATAAATTACTTAAAAACAATAATTAAAACCCAAACCCATCAGACCAGGCCGGCTTGTTCAAACAAATAAGTTTTTAGATCACGTCGGAAGGAGCGAAGGTCGGGAGCCATCCGGAGCTCAACCAGTAGACGGTTCCAAAGGTCAGGCGCACCCACAGAGAATGCCCTCCCCCTGGGGGCCACCAGTCGACATTCTCTGACTGGTGGCACCCTGAGGAGGCCCTCTCTGTGGGAGCGCACTGGGCGGAGGGAAGTTAATGCCTTCAGTGCTATACTGGTTCCCCTGCATCAGTTACAGTGCAAGTTTGAACAGCATTCAGAGATGCTAGAGCCATCAGAAATACAATTAGAGCCTTTTACTGGAGAATATATTCCCACTGGAGTGATAGTTGTAATTGTAAAATGCAATAGCTGGACATATATCTCGTGAAAACAGGAGAACCAGCACTCAGGGGTTCTGACTGCCACTGCCATCAACAGACACATAGGCATTAACAACATCTATAGATTATGCAAAAGAGACAATCAACCAGCCCCAAAGAGAAAAAGACTCCAGCACCTCTCCATCAGTAATCAGCATTCAGATCAGCATAGATCAGACATGTCAAACTCGCAACGTCACGTGATGTCACACGACGTATCGGAACTTTTCCCCATTGCCGGCAATAGGATGGGCACGGTTTCTCCGTGATACTCTGGCCCGCAGGCCGGCAATTTAACACGCCTGGCATAGATGAACTCCAAGGTCACTTTCAGACCAACAACAAGTAAGCAATATCCCAATCAAGAAACTGCCAAAGAGCCATTTGTAAACAATTAAAGAATCCCTAAGACCTCCCCCGCCCACACAGACAGGCAAGTCACCAGAATATAAACAGACAGCAAACAGCATGCCTTACTAGCACTGATGATGTTACCTAGTTAGGGTAGTGAAATGTCTGCAAGAAAACAAGTAAGCTCAGAGAGCACCAAGGAGAGAGACTGGTTGGATGGAGTTTGCGGCCTAGCGGAAGATCAGCGGGGATCTTGGTTTCCTCCCCTGTTTGCCCACTTATCGCCTGACCCTCTCCTCCCATGGAGAAGAACATTAGCAGCCGGGATATTTTGCTACCTTATGATTCATCAGGCTTTTTGCCTTGGACGAACAGCTGCTTAACTCTTTTGTCTGCTGTGCCCCCAAAGGATTCAGAAGGACCCGGGTATAAAGCCACGGTGAGAGAGTGGCTTAGCCTTACATCTGCTGTCCCACTAGAGGTGAGAGATCTATGGGGTATGCCCTACCCTGAGCGTGTGCTCCAGGCCACTCTCTGGATCAGAGCTGCAACCGTCGTGAGAGGATGGTGGTTGGCCTGTTCTGGAGGTTCACCCAGCTTGAGTGGCAGTGGAGCTGGGTTGGTGGTCTGGACACCCACTTACCCTCTGTCTTAGACCCTCCTGATTAATTATGGGACTGCCTTTTGCTGGACTTGCTTGGACAATTATGACTCGCCTTTGCTACACTAGCATGGACTTGTTCACCCTCAGGGGTGCCCCCCCTTCCTGGGTGCGACCCACCTTTCTCTCCACTTCTCATCTTGATGAAGGGCCCGATTGTTGGGACCCTGAGAGATGGCTGGGCAGGGACAGGGGCCTCCAGTACAAATTTAATAAGAGGCCCCTGGTTATTTTTTTAGTCAAATTTTTGTGGGGTTAGGGAGGGGGGTGGGAATTTTTCGTGGTTGGTTGGAAATGGGGGGAGTCCACCAACCGTTGTTCAGGCCAGGTCTGGGATTGATCGTGTGTGGGGGGAGCGGGGGTCAGTTGCCTCCGGAGCTCTGGAGCGGGTCGTGGGATTACCTATTCCCACAACGTTAGGGAATGGCAGCAGGTGTACGAACAGAGGGCCATATTGACATCCGGGAGGGCATCTCCACTATTTACAAGTGGTGAGGCGCTCCGACCCTCTGCTTTTGCCCCGAGGTCCCGGGAGCGAGGATGTTCAGCCACCTGAGCTCCGGCTAGTGTACTTGAATGCCAGGTCCGTTGTCAATAAGGCTCCTCTCATCCGGGATCTGGTTGAGGGTGATGGCTTGCATCACGGAGACTTGGTTGGGCCCAGAGGGTGGTATCCCTCTGGTTGATCTTTGCCCACCAGGTTTCCGCGTGCTAGACTGGCCTCGGGCTCAGGGTAGGGGCAGGGGAGTGGCGGTAGTTATGAGGGAGACCTTGTGTCCGTGGGAGGCCACCGTTCTCCAGATAGTTGGGTGTGAGTCTCTCCTCCTGAGATGTGGTCCTAGGGCGCAGTTGGGCTTGCTGCTAGTGTACCTTTCACCTAGTCGCGTAGCAGCAGCCATGCCTGAGCTTCTCGATATCCTCTCGGGACTGGTGATTGAGTTCCAAAAACTTATGGTTTTGGGTGACTTCAATCTACCATCCCTCGGAGGATCATCTGAGTTAGCTCGGGAATTCATGGCTTCCATGACGGCCATGGACCTGATGCAAGTAATTCATGGACCGACTCATGTGGGAGGCCACACCCTTGATTTGGTTTTTCTATCTGGACGGTGGTTAGATGATCTTGGTGGGGGCTCTCCAATTGTCATGCCCCTGTCATGGACCGATCATCATCTCCTGCAGTTGGTCTTCCGTTTGGCCACTCCCCGCTGTGGGCGTGTAGAACCAACTAGATGGTTCCGCCCCAGGCGCTTAATGGACCCTGAGAGGTTCCAGGCAGCGCTGGGGTCCCCACCTGCCTCCTTTGCTCACAGCTCGGCAGATGCCTTAGTGGAAGCCTGGGAAAGGGCAGCCACGGAGGCACTTGACCGAGTTGTACCCTTGCGGCCCCTGACCCGGTGCAGATCCCAGCGGGCTCCATGGTTTTCTGCGGAGCTCCGGGAGATGAAGCGTCGGAGACGGGGCCTAGAGAGCTGTTGGAGATCCAGCCAATCTGAATCCGACCGATTGCGACTAAGAACCTGTATTAGGTCTTATCTCGCAGCGATAAGGGTGGCGAGGTCTAATCACTTCGCTACCCTTATCGCGTCCGCAGATAATCGCCCGGCCGCCCTGTTCAGGGTGACTTTCTCCCTACTTAATCAGGAGGTGAGAGAGGAACCCTTGCAGGGTCGTGCCGAGGAGTTTAGTCAACATCTGTCGGACAAAATCGCTCGGATTCGGACCGGTTTGTACTCCGACTGGGCAGAGTCTGACGATCAGGACACGGGTGGTCTTGTCAATGTTATCTGGGAGGAGTTCAATCCTGTGACTCCAGAGGAAGTGGACAGGATTATGGGGAGGCTGAGCTCCACCACATGTTTATTGGACCCGTGCCCTTCCTGGCTGGTTTATGCGGCTCGGGAGGGGACACGAGGCTGGTTCCAGGCGGTCATATCCGCATCTTTGAGTGAGGGTAGTTTCCCCGCCGTCTTGAAGGAGGCGGTGGTGAGACCTCTCCTCAAGAAGCCTGCCTTGGACCCAGCTGTGTTAAATAACTTTCGTCCGGTCTCCAACCTTCTCTTTCTTGCGAAGGTTTTTGAGAGTGTGGTGGCGCATCAGCTCCCTCTGGTTCTGGATGAAGCGGATTATCTAGACCTGTACCAATCGGGTTTCAGGCCCGGGTACAGCACGGAGACGGCATTGGTCGCTCTGGTGAATGATTTCTGGAGGGCTCGGGATGGAATATTCCTCTGTCCTAGTCCTATTAGACCTCTCAGCGGCTTTCGATACCATCGACCATGGTATCCTGCTGCGGCATCTCAGGGGACTGGGAGTGGGAGGCACAGTTCTTCAGTGGTTCTCCTCCTATCTCCTGGGACGTTCGCAGTCGGTGTTGGCAGGGGGGCAGAGGTCGACCTCGAGGCCTCTCGCTTGTGGAGTTCCTCAGGGGTCGGTCCTCTCGCCTCTCCTGTTCAACATCTACATGAAACCGCTGGGTGAGATCATCCGTGGTTTTGGAGTTGGGTATCATCAGTATGCTGATGTTACCCAGCTTTTTATTTCGACCCCAAACCACCCCAGTGATGCCTTTGACGTGATGTCCCATTGCCTGGAGGCGGTTCAGGTCTGGATGGGGAGGAACAGGCTTTGACTCAACCCTGACAAGACTGAGTGGCTGTGCGTACCGGCATCTCGGGATATTCAGAATATTCCATCTCTTTCTATGGGGGGTGAGTTATTACCCCCCGTAGATAGGGCTCGCAACTTGGGAGTCCTCCTAGATTCACAGCTTTCTTTGGAAGACCATATAGTAATGGTGACTAGGGGGGCCTTCGCCCAGGTTCGCCTGGTGCGCCAGTTGTGGCCCTATCTAGACCGGGATGCCCTGCGTACGGTCACTCATGCGCTTGTGACCTCTCGTTTAGACTACTGCAACGCTCTCTACATGGGGCTTCCCTTGAGGACCACTCGGAGGCTCCAACTGGTGCAGAATGCAGTCACGAGAGTTGTGTTGGGAGTCTCCTGATACTCCCATGTTACACCTCTGCTCCGTGAGCTGCATTGGCTCCCAGTTGTCTTCCGGGTGAGATTCAAGGTGCTGGTAATGGTCTTTAAAGCCCTACATGGCATGGGTCCGGAGTACCTTAGGGATCACCTGCTGCCGGCATCAACTTCCCTCCGCCCTGTGCGCTCCCACAGAGAGGGCCTCCTCAGGGTGCCACCGGTCAGAGAATGTCGTCTGGTGGCCCCCAGGGGGAGGTCCTTCTCTGTGGGCATGCCAGATTTATGGAATCGTTTGCCGGTCGAGCTCCGGATGGCGTCCGACCTTCGCTCCTTCCGACGCGATCTGAAGACCTACTTGTTCGAACAAGCCGGCCTGGCCTGATGGCTGATGGGTTTGGGTTTTATTATTGTTTTAATTTAATGTAGCTTTTGGGCACCCGGTTTAATCTCTTTTAATTTTTGTATTCTTGTACTTTTATATGTTTGCCCTGTTCACCGCCCTGAGTCCTTCGGGAGAAGGGCGGAATACAAATAAAATTATTATTATTATTATTATTATTATTATTATTATTATTATTATTATTATTATTATTATTATTATTATTATTATTATTTTGAGTCACCATTTTTATAATGGTGTTTCATCATCAGCTGCACTTCCAATCATGGGACCAACCAAGAGGAAGCCGGAAAAGGTAGTGGATTTTGTTGGTGGCCTTGCCACATTCAAACACAACCAAAGGTACAATAATGTTGTAGAAAAACACCACACCCAAGTTTCACAAAGAGCATACAATTCCAGATGCCAGAAATAAAAAGGTAGAAACTAAATTGAATCAGATGAAGGAGAAAAATTGTTTGAGAGTCATCTGCTACACCATAATTTCTATAGCTGAATGGAATGGAACTAGGGTGTCTGTAAGGTTACCATTAACCCTCCACTATTACAGATTGAGTATTACTGCATGCCCAGAATTGAAGACATTTTGCTAACCTTGATGGAGGACAGCATTTAATTAAAACAGACCTACTAGAAGCTTATTTATAGATGGAAATGAAGGATAAGTCCAAAGTGTTTCCACCATACATCCATCCAAAAGGCTATGTCATTATAACAGTGTTGCTTTTGGAGTAACATCAGAGTGAAAATTTTGGCAGATAGCCAGAGATCAAATGCTCCAAGGTTGTTCAGGCACTCAATGTTATTCAGATGACATAATCTAAATATTGATTCTTGGAATTGTGGTGGATAATAAATCTATCAAACAAATGGATGAATAAATAAATGTTACAAGAGAAAACAGTGATGTGTCTCTTCATAAGGCAGCATGTCAGAGATTAGCAGACCTTGACCTTTGAGCAGAATGCAACAAATGTGAGTTCTTTAGACCTAATATTGCCATGAGAGTATGGACGTATAAGGCCTACAGAAGCAGAGAGAGAATGTTCAAACCATTGTGAATGCCTCAAGGCTACCAAACATGTCAGGGCTAAGATCCTTTTTTTAGGGTTAATTAATAATAGATTTCTACCAGATTTAGCTATTGTACTAGTTCCTTATGGAAGTAGAGAAAACAATATGAACAAGCTTTCAAAGAAGTAAAGAGAGCACAAATCCAAAAGAGAATTCAAAAGACTACTCCATCAGACAACTGTGGGTGGATTGTTTCATTTCCCTCTATGGGTAAACCATCAGAAAAATCCACATCAGTTGCAGATTCCTTTGGTGTGTCTCCTTTCATAGAGTTTAAGAGTCTTCCATTAAAGCTGAGAAGATTCAAAATTGAGGCAGACTCCAGAATGGCTGGAATATGCAGCAAAAATATCTGTTTGTGAACTTTGAAAACTGATGAATTCAACATACTCATCCATTTTCAATATCAATAAGCTATTTAACAGCCAAACATCTGCCGTCAAGCAAGAAAGAGAGGAAAGTTCCAAGATACAATTAGACCCAGTTGTATCTTTTATTAGTTACTAAAAGGAAAGCGGCTGCAAATGACACCAGCCCTTTCCATTCTGAAAGACTGTACAGTGGTGTTTTTTTTAGAGATTCTTAGATTAATTTTGTTTAGCCTAATTTACTTCCTATAGCAACCAAGCAGATGTCTCTGGAAGCAGGTGATGTAAGGTCATTCCATACAATTTATCTCCAGGATTTGATATTCAGAAGAAAATAATAATAATAATAATAATAATAATAATAATAATAATAATAATAATAATAATAACAACAACAACAACAACAACAACATATGTGGGTGCAGCAAAATCGTGCAAACTGATTACACTGGGCATTGTGTAAAAAATACAATTTGCCTGTGTCTGAAAAGTCGGAAAAAGTTGTCAAGAATGAGAGGGTGAAGATCTTGTGGGACTTCCGAATACAGACAGATCACCATTTGGAACACAACATGCCAGATATCACAGTCATAGAGAACCGAAGCGTACAGTTGATTGATATCGCTGTACCAGGAAATGGCAGAGTCGAAGAAAAAGAACTGAAAAAAATTACGAAATACCACGACCTGGCCATCGAAACTGCGTGATTATGGATGAAACATGTAACAGTGATACCCATTGTCATTGGGGCACTGAGAACTATATCCAAAAACTTTGCAAAATACATCAAGAAATTGCAGCTTCCTACAATAACTCCAGCAAAGCTACAAAAAACTGTGCTACTCGGAACATCTTACATTTTAAGGAGATACCTGGTTGATACCTAGGATGCTGGCAGCAACCTGTCTCAACCATTAGTGCCAGTCAATTTGAGTGTTCAGTTGACTGAGTTTCATGTTTTATGAATAAAATTTTTATATAATAATAATAATAATAATAATAATAATAATAATAATAATAATAATAATAATGTTGGAAGGGACCTTGAAAGTCATCTAGCCCAACCCCCTGCTCAGCCAGGAAACCCTATACCATTTCAGACAAATGGCTGTCCAATCTCTTCTTAGAGACTTCCAGTGTTGGAGCATTCACAGCTTTTGGAGGCAGGTTGTTCCACTGATTAATTGTTCTAACTGTCAGGAAGTTTCTCCTTAGTTCTAGGTTGCTTCCCTCATTGGTTAGTTTCCATCCTTTGCTTCTTGTCCTGCTTTCAGGTGCTTTGGAGAATAGCTTGACTCCCTCTTCTTTGTGGCAGCTCCTGAGATATTGGAAGACTGCTATCATGTCCTCCATCGTCCTTCTCTTCATTAAATTAGACATAATCAATTCCAGCAACTATTCCTTATATGTTTTAGCCTCCAGTCCCCTAATCATCTTTGTTGCTTTTCTCTGTACTCTTTCTAGAGTTTCAAGATCTTTTTTACATCGTGGTGACCAAAACTGGACGCAGTATTCCAAGTGTGGCCTTACCACGGCATTGTAAAGTGGTATTAACACTTCATGTGATCTTGATTCTATCCCTCTGTGGTATTATATATGGATAATTCAAAGAGAAGATCTAGAAAGCTATCTTATCCTGGGTCTTTGATTCAATATTATGTAATGCTGTTTCAAAATCTGTCTTGAAATTCCTGAAAAGTGTTCTTCTATAAAAAGTGTTTCTCTATATTAATTCTCTATCCATAACCCAACTTTTCTCCCCCAAACCTCTGGTAAAAGCTGTTTCAGTAATGCTGTCATCAGCCACTTTTTCCTAGATAAATCCTTCTCTGCTGATTTTCTTGGGAGCAAGTAAGTGGCGATCCTCCTTTGCCCCTAGCTGGACCAAAGGGTGAGAAATGCATGCTAAAGGCTTTCCTCAGAAAGAGTGTTACTGAGCAATCAAGAGAATTCTTGGTTGTCCACATCAAGTCGAAAAACTGGAAAGGAACTAAAAAGGCACAAGAAGAGAAATGGGAATGGGGGGGGGTGATTTCATCACTTCTGTCAGAATAAATTTTTCCTCTTCACTCTTCTGTCTTTCATACGCAACAAAGTTACATCTCAGAGCAGAGCCCATAAAAAAAAGTCTAAACTGCATATTATTTTTGTTAATCCCCAATTTACCATAGAATTCTGTGATCTCCATCCGGAATTGAGATGTTTCTCATCTGGCTTTGAGGAAAAAAGCTCAAAAAGGACAAAAAAGCATAAGCAAATGGAGGTGGATGCTTCCCCCTATGAAAAATGCACTCAGAATGGGGAAAATTGCTATTCTTGATTGGCTGTTAGTTAACTTTTGATTGTCTCTGGATTGATACGTGATCTTGCTTTTGTTTGATTTCTTAAGTGTCTGAATGCCTTCTTTACATTACATCGCAGCTAGAAGAAGATTTCACTCTTCTAAGGATTTCTTTGAAATTCTCTTTTCTGAATCAAACTTACATTCATAAGGTGAATAAAAACTAGTAGAAAAGATGCGGGAGAGTATAACTGCATGGTAGAATCCTGGTCTATCAATACAATATGATGGCACCTGGAGTTGAAAAAAATTGATGACTCCCAACTCAGGTGCTATATCCCATTTTATTTTATTTTTTAAAAAAGCTTCTCCTTTGTATCAAACAGTTGAGTAATCAATGTACCACAGAAACATTTGATTTGTTGGCATCTTATGCCTGCCACAAAGACATGACCAACTACAAGGATAAGTAGAATTTTAAAAAAACATGTTGTTGCAAGATTTTTCAAGCTTCTGTTATCGAGAATCTCTGATATGCCTTGAAAGTGTTCTATCCTCTTTACATTGTGGCATCCAAGAGGCTAGCAGTTATGAGTCTGAATATGTGATCATCAAGATTAAATTGGAAAGAGAAGGCCATGACCGAATGCAAATACCAGCTTGAGAGTTTTGCTGACTTACTGCTAAAACACGAACAGTGTTTTGCAATAGCAATGGCAGACTATCCTAATGCTTAAGAATATGTTAATCTGAAAAACCTTTATATTACAGAAACGAAGGGGAAATGAAAACATGGAGGCGAACATTAAGCTGGTGCTAGTAGAGCTAAGGAAACATTTGGCTCCTTTTTGTGAACTGTACATTGTAGAGTAATTGATATGCTGTGTTGCCCTCTCCTAGTCTTCTGGAGATTCTATTTTAAACTCATTTTCCAGTTCCTGTAGCTCTGTTTCATTTTTCAGATTAAGCAAATGGCCAAGCTTAATTCACTGTACTTAGTCGGTTTATTCAAACACTCTCTTAATGTATTCAAGGGAAAGAGAGGCCACGGTTCATCATTTGGAGGTGGAAGAAACTGTTTATCCTCCTTATATATTCTAGTTTGTATTCCAGATTGAGGACTGAGATAAGTGAAAAGAACTCTCTAAATGATGTGTGTGTGTGTGTGTGTGTGTGTGTGTGTGTGTGTGTGTGTGTGAGAGAGAGAGAGAGAGAGAGAGAGAGAGAGAGAGAGAGAGAGAGAGATTAAATATCTTCCTGTTACAGAGGCTAAAGGAAGAAATATTGAACAAAAAAACCTACAGAGAATCCACAACAATGTGGAGAGGAGAGGAAATTTGTAAATATCTGTTTCCCTACTATACATAGAAGTTTGGACAACCATTCAATTACACACTTTAAAGTAAACTTCAGCTTCCAAATATTTCCTCTAACCAGCTAAGAGTCCATCCTTGCTTTGAGATATTTCTCTCCGCTCTTTGTTGCAGAACTCTTTTAGCCAAGAAATATTCTTAGATTTGCTTGCATGGTCTCCATGCATGATAATCAGTAATATTTAGGTCTGGAGACTACAAAATCCATTCCAAAATCTTTCTTTCATGTATGTAAGAACCTCCTGGATAATATGGACATATATTTGAGATTATTATCTTGTCAGCTGCTTTTTCCTCACCTGCCTGTGAAACATTGGTTACCGTACTAATGTTAGGACTAGTAACCCCGGAATCCTTTAGTAAATTTGTATTACTCTTACAGTGTTACTTGTATACGTATTGTTGTACTGGAATATGATATGGATTGATCAGCTTTGTGTTCTCTGCTGAATGTTGAACATTGACACACAGCATTGCTATTGCTGCTTCTGCTATTATTATGGAAAGGAAACTATCTAAAGCAATAGTTTTATCTCTCTTATATTCTCATAAGCATAAATATGCTGAGGAACTCTATAGCCTGGAAGAAAAGAAAGATAACAAATGAGGATTCTGTCTAATATCAGTAAGGAGGTTGGAGAGCTAAAGTCAGGAGTTGTGGATACTGGAATACTAAGTTGTCAAGAAATGCAGCATCCCTCTGGGATTCAGCCAGTTCGCACCAGTTTGGAAGAACCGGTAGCTAATATTTTGTTGCCCAGGCCCAGAACGGACTTTTGGAAGTGGCATCCACACAGAGAACTGGTTGTTCACATATTTGAATCCCACCACTGCTCTCTTCCAATCATACAGATAGGAAGGTTGGTTCATTGACTACAGGAGCCAAACCCAAACTCAGCTGAGTAATCGGGGTCCAATCTAGAGTAGCCAAACATCCAGGAAAAGAATGAACTGGAGCCAACTAGCAGCAAAGGACAAAGGAATTTACCATGATGTCTTGATCTTTGCTCTCTCTCTCTCAACTGTAAACCAACACTTCCTTGCTTTTTTTGCCTATGAGTGTTTCAATCTCTCTTTCTCAGTACTTCTGAAGGCAGAGGGGACTGGCCAACTTTCTCATGTGGCTGCGTATAAGTATATTCTTATGCTTCTACTTTTCTTGATCTTGCCCATTTCTTACAGGTTATGTGCTTATTTTGTATACTTTGCAAAATTCTTTAAATAACTAAGAAAAGAGAATCAACTATGTTCCCCCTTTTATACCTAAAACTGTACTAAGGTACTTAAAGTGGGAAGGCTTATTAACTGCTATCTGGAAGCATTGTAAACTTGAGAACATGCTGAGTTAGGGAACTCACAGCCCATAGCCCTCCTTTGGAAGCCAGAGACTCTCAGATATGAGCTCTGGACCTAAGAAATATCTAATTTAGAATTTGTGCTGACAGTTTCTTCTGCATAAAGAGATTCATTACCCAGCTCAGAAGGTTGGGACATCTCTTGTCCCAGTAACAAGTAGAGAGCAAAGGTTTGCTTTCAGAGAAGGAATTACATATCACATAAAAGTAGGAAGTGAGGCAACTGTAGACATTTTATTTGTGTGAGTGACTGACAGTAAACCATGAAACCTTCTGCAGACCTAACACTAACACATGTTGATATTCAGTTGAATCCATGTTTCTTTCTAGCACAACTGTTTCTTTGTACAGCATCAAAGCATAATAGAGTTTCCTATATGGGAGCAAAGTGTTCTGTTCTTCAAGACAATTCATCTTTTTTTCTCCCTCCAGATGTATCTTGTGTGTTGTAGCTGAACAGTTCAGTGTCTGATTTTTCATTGCAAAACACTGCTGCAAAATAGATTTTCTTTTGCATATTTCAGATAATGTCTTTTGTGTTGCAGTCAAAGAAAAGTTTTCCTTCTGAGAGCTGTCCTGTTCAAATCATTGTTGTATAAATAATACTGTATTGTGGGTCAGTGGGCCACTGCTCTGTTGTCAGCTAAACTTTTGAGCAGATTGTTTGTAATGATCTTGGATTCTGTTTGCAGACCTGAACAGTTTTCAGGTTGAGCTTATCCTTGCCTCTGATTTCAGTTCTATGTAACTTCCATATCTTAATAATGTTTCTCACAGCTGAAATGAGTAGTAAGAAGCATTTAATTTTTTTTTAAAAAGATCCTTTTGTTCCTTTGTAAGGTAGAGCCTGAGGGAGGGGTCAAACATATCATCAAGCCTCGAGTCCCTGTGCACTCACAAGAGATCCAAGTCCAGCCCACCTTAAATTCCTTTCTATTCTTAACTCCTGTTAATTTCCCTTGACCGTTAGTAGTTCAGATTCTTGTAGAGACCTGAAGCTTGCAATAAATCTTTATACTCATTTGAACTGCCTGAATTTCCAGGTGCTTTACAGTAAGATTGAACTGTCTTCACTGTCAAATGCTTAGGCTATCACCTTGAGGAACCCATGGTTCCATAGGCAGAACAGCCACAACCTCAGAGATTAGAAGGATCAGAAGATTTGATGCCATTTTGAATGATCTCTACCTGGCTAACGGTACGAAAATGAGTCAATCACCTTTTGGGACTTTATTAAAAACTTTAGACTTAAAAAAATAGCACTGAAAGAAGGATATCCATACTTCTGTACCTGTCATATTCACCGTGCTCTTGGGTTAAATCCAACTGCACATAAATTGTTAACTATGCATTCACATTTGGGAAAAAGATGCTGTGTTTAACATTATATTGAAGTTGGGTCAATTTGTGTTTCCCTTAGGGATTCATTGACAGACAAAGTTTGACCAGGGTTGCCTAAATATTTAATACAGTTGTACTTTTTGATGACTGTGTGTCTCTGTGTATGTGAAGAAGGCCTAAACTGGGCTTGTAATCTAAACATTAAGAGATGAGGCCCATTTGGGGACATGGTTGTCTCTTCCCAAGCTTCATCTCCCTCAACTCCATAAACCTTGGAGAGCGCTTTTTATTCCATTGTGTGCCCTCTATATGGACATAACTTTATGTTACCAAGTTCAGTTTTAGAACTTGTCAAAAGAAACTTCCAGTATGGTCAATAATACCTCAGTGCGTCTTCATTGCTTTACATGGAATTACCTAGAAATCAAGTACCTAATAAGTAACAATTGTGAAGATCTATCCTCTATGAATATGAACTATTTGTCATTGCCTTCTTCTAATATGATCTGCAAAAATTTCCCTGTAGCCTCCCATTCAATTACTAACTTGAATTGATACTGGCCTTAGCTTTTTTTTGAGATCAGTTAATATCAGCTATGTTTTGCAACCACTGCAGTTGCATCAAAAATGAAATTGGATCTGAATAAAACAATATTTAATTCAGGAATTCTTAAGAACCCTTGATTTTTCAATGAATAAACCTCTTTTTCTTTTTTTTTTACCATCAAATACTAGTCTTGTTTCAAGAACACTTTCCCTAGCAGCCCTCTGACAATCCTCAAATCTTCACATGCCTTTCTTTTTTAATTCGTTCCCTTTTGGGTCTACACCCTTCTTCCCAATTGGTCAGCAGAAGCATCCCCAGCCCTGAATTTACCTTCTCAGTTATCCTTAGTGAGTTTTATCTTCAGTCTCAAGAGAATACTTCTGAGTAATAATAAGCTCACCTCAAATCTTCAAATAGCCTTCTGTGCATTCCTATTCCATCTGCATCTTCCTAGCATAAATTGCTGGTCTGAAGCAATAGACGCCCCATGACAAATACCATGTATGAATCTAGGATGACCAAAGTTGAAAGCTGCAAAGTCACAAAACACTTTAACTGGCTTCATTACAAAAAGCAAAAATAAGGGGAAGATTGTAAACAAAATCCATTTGTGATACTGCCTTCAATACATTAATTAAAAATCTAAAAAAAAAAGTGGGCAAACTTTTCAGTTTCAAGAGCTCTCCTTTAGAAAAATTGGTTAAGCAAAATTCAAGCCCAGAACTTCCCATTCTCTATCATCGTTTTTGCATCAATTTTGCCCTTTTTCTGATTTTTAAAAATTGATTTGATAGATGAAGAGTTCTTAAAAAGACGTTTTGCCTGCTGCTATGTATTTGTGAGTTGATCAAATAAAAATATTCCCATAAACAGCTTTAGCTTTACCTTGCTTACCACTTTCAATATCTTTCCCAGCTTTCCCAGCTTTTTCTGAAGGAGGGTAAGTATGTTTTCAGCAGAAAACTGAAATATTTGCAGACTGTATCTTATATATTTTTTTCTATAGCAGTTTTGTTTTTCAGTCTGAAGAATTCACTGAGGGACAAAGCTTTCAAAACAGATTGATATATCTCCATTCCATTTATTTTCTTAATTCCTGGTAGGTTGCACCACCAAACTGTAATTGCTGCTAATACTGTTTAATGAAACAGCTTTGGCTCCTTCACATAGATTCACAACTGTGATTGTGTGCATGCTATGGCTTGTAGATAGCTCATTAGTAAGTTCTACTTTATGATACTTGAGAATCATCTGCCCTGATGATGATAATGAATACCTTGCTAAAGGAAAAGAAGTTGTCAAGAGCAAGATAAGTTCCCATTTGTTCTCTCTGGTATCCATAGAGACAGGGCTATGCACAAATGGGAGATATCTTATAAAAATATTTCCCGAGGAAATATTGCTGCTTGGGCTTTGGGTAGCAAAACCTGTGATAAGGCAGTCATTGGGAACTACAAGCTCTGTGACAAGATAGCAGATAGAGAAACATTAAAAACAAGGACAACCAAGAGGGTAAGATCCAAGATCAAGCTAGATGTCAGGGTCAATGGATGAAGGGGATGAAGATCAAGTGGATGTCTGCTGAAGTCTTGAACCACTGTTTGGAGGCTTGTGAGGAACTGGATGGAAATGGGGAAGCTTAGATTGACCTTAGCTGAGATGGCGATGGTTTCAGATGTGATTTTAGTGAGGGTTGCACTGTCCTTGATTGATTGATAGCTACTGCTTGGAGAGCAATATGGAGGCCATGGCCAGGGGAGCCTTTGCCCAGCTTTAGCTGCTTTAATGCCATCTATAATTCTATCTGGACCAGAAAGCTCAGGCAACTGGTTCACACCCTTATCACACTGAGGTTTGTCTACTGAAGTGAGTGTGGGAAGTCAGCCACCCCCACCCCTGAGAAAGAAATATTTTGGGGAATATTAAAAGGCAGAATATTATATTTCCCAAAAACGATCTTAAAGACAGAAACCAAAGCCCCCTTCCCAAGTGTCTCTGCCCCAAACAGAAACCAGGTCTGCAGAAATGCAGATGTGATAATCTTGTCAGAAAGATTGGAGCTAGGAAGCTTGGATTACAAAGACAAAGATCCCTAGAATCAACAATCCCTCACACCAAAAAATAAAAATAAAAATCCAACACTCATCAACCACAGCCCCAGGGAAGCAGGATATGACCTTTGGGACATAATAGGATTAACCCACCACCATCAGAATACCAGAAAGGCACACTCAGACTCAGTTCAAAGTTCATGCCATGGGAACAACTCCAAACTACATGTGGTCAGTTTTTTCCCCCCAGAGCCATCTTTCTGTCTGGCTCTCCTCTTCAATAAACTACAACCTTCTTTCTAAAACAGTCTCCATTTTGTTTATTCCCAGCTTGGACTAGACCCTGATGAAGATTTTTCTTTTAACATGAGCAATATAAATTTTTGGTGAATGATTAGAAATAAATATATTAGAACCGAAGGAACACATCAGAGATTAGACTGCGATATATAAGTCATTTTTTTTTTCTGAGACAGGAAACTCAAACTGAAGATTGTGCAGTGATCATATTTCATCTCTGTTGAAATGCTGAAACTTAGTTAACTAACAATATTGATTCAGGTTGCTCTGACCAGTAAAACGTGTACTGTGGATTGAAAAGTCAATAGGTTAGTGTTTTGTACATGTCCATCACTTCGTTCACCAGATTCTTGATCGATCACAGGGAGCTGACTTACTATGGTGAACTCCAAGAAATTAATAGGCAGTACTTTTAAAATAAAATAAAAATAACAGCAACAGTACAATCAAGTGCTCAAAAGGAAATCAAATCGTTATGACCTGAGTGAAGCACAATAGCCTAGTATGGTAGACTATAGCATCATGAGCTTTTGTTTATTGTCCAGTATAGCCAACTGTGGAGGTGGAGCGGGGGGAGGGGGAGGAGAGAGAGAGAGAGAGAGAGAGAGAGAGAGAGATTATGTGGTAGATTGCTAATTATTTTATTGCTGGGAAAAGCTGTTTTGTTTTAAATTTAGGGTTTCCAAAGAAAAGTGAGAGGCAAAATGCCTACCCATCTCTTAGACCCTTCCTGCTTTTGTCCTCTTAATTTTCATTTCCCCCAAATGCCCTGAAACAGCACTTAATCAGGGTTTCACATCACTCTAACCTGCTAGCAAGAAATAAAATGGCAGCTTCTATCAAATGCAATTTTGCTTGGGGCATTTTGAAGAAACTGCAGAAAAGAGAATCTGGTAAATTTTAATTCCATTCCCCATATTCAGAAATAGTTCCCTTTGCAACCAACAGAAAATAGAGAGATTTGGACTATTTCTTGGATGATAGAAGCCCATTGAATTAAGTTTGTCCCTGCAGGAAGAGAGGTTCCAGAGAGGCTCCACTCTATTAGCCTTGATGGCAGCATGGCTGCTTTAAAGACCATCTGCTGGAATACAAGTAAACTTCCTTGTGTAATTGGTTGACTGCTGTGAGAACAGACTGCTGGACTAGATGGGCCAGAGGCCCGACCAAGCAGGGCATTGTTTATGTGCTTGTATTCATTGGAGATACACAAAGATTAATGTTCAAGATAGAACATTGTATGATAAACCTTACCATAGAGCTGCATCAACAAATTAATATGATGATGGAAGTAAATACTAAATGCCACTGCTTATATTAGAGAATGAATATGATCCCTAAGGTTTTCTCAAGGACATGTTGGAGACAAATCCATTCATGTTTGTGCAGATACTCTGGGGTCTAGTCCCACGTATATAGTTGACAAGCAACACAAATAATATTTAATTGGCTTAATATGACAGATTACATTGTCTTTTTCACAGAGAGCACAACATTTTTATATAGAATTCGCATACCTCTATGGCCACTAGCACATTATGGGGGCCTCTACAACACAAAGGATATAAAAGTAACAGAGAAATGATATGACTGCTGGATGGCTATTAGTGGACATTTTGCCATCTTTATGGCTACAAGATAATCCTTAATATGGGGTCGTACTGCTCAGTCTGGGTATTCCTACTATAGTGTCGCAAACATCCCTTCTGAGGCATCACCTCAGGGCTTTTCATTAAACTATGGTAGGGCCCACAATTGGCACACAAGTAAAGGTTGCATAGGCCTCAGCCAAACCACCCACCAGATCCATGGGAAAGCCCCAAGCTGCAACTGGAACCCCACTGGGTCCATCAGCTGCCTTGGATATTCTGACCATCACAATGGCCTAATATTAATGTTTCCCACCATGAGATCATGACAAAACTGCTCTGAGACAAAAAAGCAGATCAAATGTGCAATCACTGGTATTCCTCAGACCATGAATGACTTTGGACAAGTCCATGGTTACTACGGAGGCTGTAAACTCTTGAACTATCTCAGACTCAAGGCTACTAGATAACAAGTTGAAATCGTAGAAACATTGAAAACTCTGTTGCCAGCCCGGTAACGGAATCCAGCAGCTCAAGTCAGGGAGGGCAGTGCCCTAGCAGTAATTCCAGTAACTCCATAAAGCCCAATCATAGCCAGGGGGATTTGCATCCAGTTTTCTATGGAGCAAGGTCTCTGAAAGCCTTTAAGGACTCACCAATGACAATAACTTACCTACCTTCCCTGGGATCTTGGCTGATGCACAGCTCCAGGTAAACCAAACTGAGCAGCAGAAGAAAGCCACACACTCCTCCTGGCTCAACTAGCTTTCAGTTAGACTCACCAAGTTGCTCCCTGAACCACAAGATCATAAATATGGGGAGTTTTATTACTAACTGTTGTTGTTGTTGTTAGCTGCGAAGTCGTGTCCGACCCATCATGACCCCATGGACAATGTTCCTCCAGGCCTTCCTGTCCTCTACCATCTTCTGGAGTCCATTTAAGCTCATGCCTACTGCTTCAGTGACTCCATCCAGCCACCTCATTCTCTGTCGTCCCCTTCTTCTCTTGCCCTCAACCTTTCCCAGCATTAGGCTCTTCTCCAGTGAGTCCTTCCTTCTCATTAGGTGTCCAAAGTATTTGAGTTTCAACTTCAGGATCTGGCCTTCTAAAGAGCAGTCAGGGTTGATCTCCTCTAGGACTGACCGGTTTGATCGCCTTGCAGTCCAAGGGACTCGCAGGAGTCTTCTCCAGCACCATAGTTCAAAGGCTTCAATTCTTTGGCGCTCAGCCTTTCTTATGGTCCAACTTTCACTGCCATACATTGCAACTGGGAAGACCATAGCCTTGACTATACACACTTTTGTTGGCAGGGTGATGTCTCTGCTTTTTAGTGTGCTGTCTAGATTTGCCATTGCTTTCCTCCCGAGGAGCAAGCGTCTTTTAATTTCTTGGCTACAGTCCCCATTTGGAGCCCAGGAAAATAAAATCTGTCACTACCTCCATTTCTTCCCCATCTATTTGCCAGGAATTGAGAGGGCCAGATGCCATGATCCTGGTTTTCTTAATGTTAAGTTTCAACCCAACTTTTGCACTCTCCTTCTTCACCCGCAACAAGAGGCTTTTTAGTTCTTGCCTTCAAAAGCAGCAGCTGGAGGCCAGGGCCAATAAGGACCCAATATCCAGGCATTGAGAGTAAACAAACTACAGGACTGTTTTCAAACAATGGATTCAGTGTCCCTGAACACAGCCTGCCCTGGATTCCTGTCATACCTTCCTTTGTCCAACATCTGTCATGCCTTCCTTTGTCAACATGGACTCTCAGAGAAAAGGACTGGCATAATACTCTTCAGTCTTTCCAGAGAGGCTCTGTAGAAAGAATAATACTGTATATAATTCTTGTGCATATTGTTAAGAAATTAGAGTGAAAGAACACATGTTGGATGATTTCCCCAGAATCCCATGAGCAGGTGTGTTCTGTTACTGGGATCTTAGTAAATCTGCCCTGTATTATGGTTTGTGACACTGTCAGCCACATAGAAGAGGGAGTCAAGCTATTCTCCAAAGCTCCTGAAGGCAGGAAAAGAAGCAACAGATGGAAACTAACCAAAGAGAGAAGCAACCTAGAACTAAAGAGAAATTTCCTGACAATTAGAACAATTAATCAGTGGAACAACCCTCCTCCAGAAGCCGTGAATGCTCCAACACTGGAAGTTTTTAAGAAGAGACTGGACAGCCATTTGTCTGAAATGGTATAGGGCAGGGGTCTTCAAACTTGGCCCTTTTGTGACCTGTGGACTTCAACTCCCAGAATTCCTCAGCCAGGCACGCTGGCTGAGGAATTCTGGGAGCTGAAGTCCACAAGTCATAAAAGGGCCAAGTTTGAAGACCCCTGGTATAGGGTTTCCTGGCTGAGCAGGGGGTTGGACTAGATGACCTACAAGATCCCTTCCTACTTTATTATTATTATGCTTAGGCTGGATTTGGCATTTTAATCTACCTTTCAAGGTCCTTCCCAAGGACCTGGGATTGGGAGATGTTCTTGTTTGATGGTGTGGCCTCCCAAATCCAATGGACTCCATGCCAATGGTAAAAAATAATAGTGCTTCCTCTACAAGAAGTCCTTCCTCTCAACCTGGGGAAGTTTATTGTATGGAGGTAATGTGCAGATTGCCAAGTAACTTTAGCTGTCAAGGTTCTGTTGTTCCAAGAGAGAACAGTGACTTTGTTTTGGGGTTGTTTTGGTACTATGCTGGCTAGGGAATGCTGGGAGTTGAAGTCCAAACATCTCAAAGTTGCTAAGACTGAGCAACACTATTCTGTATCATTCAACCTTTGGAGGAAATCTATTTTGAACCTAGAAAACCTTGGTCTCTGATTCACTGCTGTTAAGCATGAGGGGTGTATCTAAATTCTCAGATATTTTCTTGCACTCAGCCACCAGACAACAGTTTTTGTGCACCTTATAGTTTGAAGTGGAAGAGAGACCTTGTGTGTAAGAATTTCAGTTGGAACAAATCCATTAGAAAAAATATAAAAACAATCATATACAGAGAGTTAATGCTTATAGGGTAAGTTTGAAATGGTATAGGGTTTCCTGCTTGAGCAGGGGGCTGGACTAGATGACCTCCAAGGTCCCTTCCAAATTTATTATTATTATTAAGTTATTGTACAAGAGTACATGACCTCTAACAGCAAGAGATCTTGGCTTAATTTAATTTTCCCCCTGAAGTAAAAGCTTTATTTTGACCAGTTGCTGTGATTTTTTTCATGACATTCCAGATATTTTTTTTATAACGCGTCTGTCATAACATGCCTAACCACCACACGGCATTCGGCTGTTGCTTATTTTAATTCTCCAGAGACATGAATGCTTGTTTAAGGACCTTTTACTTGAAGTGCTTTGAAAAGTTTTGTGGTGGGTGGTGTGTGAGAGTGAACGAGCAAAAGAGAGGCCTTTACAACATTGTGTTTAGAGCAGTGCAGAGACTGAGAGAAGCAGTGGGAGGAACACAAGTAAAGAGAAGAGGGAAAGGGAAACGTTGGTAAAATGACAAAATAACACATGTGAGTACAGAAACATTCTTTAATTGTGATGACAGACCTCCTAAATTAGAGAACGCGTTTTGCCTTAAACATTTAGCATTCTATACAAAACATTGTTAAAGGCTGTAACAGAACACTATATGATGGTTGAAAGTTTAGTCCCTTGTGCTTCTGATGGGTTTGTTTGAAAAAAAAACAAACTAATCTGATCCTAATCCCAAAATTAAGGTTTTTCTTTTAACAGAAAGTCACAGGACCTCCTGAACTTAAACAAAGTGGGTACATTATTGCCAGAGGGATCAGAATCGGCTGGAGACTGGATAATAGAATGTACCCCAAATGAAGGACTTACCTTTCTTTATTCCAAAGAGCAATGAACAAGCATATTTGGTAGCCTGGGCAGAGGAAATGAATAAATGGCAATTAGGGATTAAGCACCATGGAGCTTCAGACAATTTGGCCAACAATAGATCTGAAAATTATCCATATTTTGAGCTTTTTAGTAGCAAGGTGCTTCTGTTCAGGTTTAGCCCTTAACTACAGCTGGGTTACTACATTTTTAAGATACCAAGAAAACAAAATAACTCCTACCATAGGCATTTGCAGAGGAACAAGGAAACATAAACGATGAAATGTATGTTGCAATATTGTTATCAAGTCCCAGGCAGTAGGGCAAGATCCAGTAAGTATGAACTGCACAGATTTCAGGAATGTCCCTTTAATACTGGTCTGGGGCAAAAAGAATGTGGTGATGAAGATGAGGAGGAGGAGGAGGAAGAGGAGGAGGAGGAGGAGGATCATCAACATCATCCTGATTATCATTGTCCTCGTCATCCTTATCCTCATCCTTATCCTCATCTTTATCCTGAATCAATCCATTGCAGATGAATGGACTGAAGGTTATAATCTACCATATTGGTCCAATGTGGACTGAGTTTTTTCCCAGTCTAGGCTTAACTGGCCCAAATCCCCCAACTGGCTTCTGCGTATATAAAGAGAGGACTAACACTCCTTCCTAGCCTGGAATCTAACTACTACATTTTCATGGCTGTTATATTTTACAATCCTCATTTATAGTGAATTAATTAAATCTCTTTGAACACTCTGAAATGCTTCATCCCAGGTTTGTTGCTAGCTGGGCTAAGTTACCTTTTATAAGATAAGTCATCATTTGACTTGCCTGCTATCTCTTAATTGTTGGTATCTACTCTCCGGTCCATTCTTTTCTCAGGCTCCCCACAATCTTTCACAATCACAGTGCAAACTCTGCCCCTTAGTACTTGCCTATGATCTCAGAACACAAGTACAAAAGGGTGGGGCTTATGCTTTCACTAAACAAACAAACAAACACAAATATCATGAGATAACACATGTTTTGACATTTGACACTGTCATGGTTCAAAATGGGCACTTACGACTTCTAGGGTTATATCTTAACTGAGTAGTTTTATTATCCTGAATGTTAAGTACTGATCCAGCTGATCGCTTCAAACACTAAATCATATTTTAGATGGGATCCTTTCAAAGACTACTGATTTGGATTATTAGGATTATTTCTTTTCATCCACAAAGTTCTCTTTATTTCAACATATAAGGAAGGGAGATGGAAGTCTGTTTTGAAGCAAGGAAAACCAAATATCATGTTCTGGGAATATATGCAAAATAATCGTGGGGACTGTATACTTATCAAACTGGAAATATATTTCCCAGTTTGATAAGTGCACACTCCCTGTGATTATTTTGCAGGCTATTTTTTAATGTCATTGCTGTCAAGAAGTGGCTGTAGTCAGGCATTTAATTCAAAATAAATTGATGAGATTACGATAAAGCTGCTAAGTGTTTTTTTTCCCCCAGATTCAGTGAGGTTCCCTGAAGTGACTGAGAACCAAAGGTCTTGGTCCACTCTATGCTATTCCAGCTGGGCTTTATAATCCTAGAAAATTAAAACCAACTAGATCGATGAAGGTTAGAATGGGATTCAGATCTCCACCTGTGATGCAATAGGAAATGGGAAGAGATATATGTGGAGGAGAGTGCAAAAAGATGGTGGATGAAATAACTTCCCAAATTTTAGTTTAGATCACCTGGTCAACATTCAGACCCTTGGCAATTGGCATGTATTTATGACGGTTGCCGTGTCCCAGGGTCACGTGATTGCCTTTTGCGACCTTCTGACAAGCAAAGTCCATAGGGAAGCCAGATTCACTTAAGAACCAGGTTCAACTAGAGTGAATCACTCAACAACTATGGCAAGAAAGGTAATAAAATGGGACAAAACTCACTTAATAATTGCCTTGCTTAGCAATAAAAAATTTGTGGCGCAATTGTGGTCGTAAGTCGAGGACTACCTGTATGTACCTGTATGTGTCAATAGGCACAATGTTCCTTCGTATCTTTGCCCTGAAGAGGAAACAATTCAACTGTTCTGCAGTCACAGATTGCATTCTCTGCGCTAGCTCTGTCCCATAGCCACAACAGCACCTTGGCTTCCTAGAGAATTTTTTCTAGCAATTTGCTTCTTCAGAGGTGGCTCAGTGGGTTAGGATGCGGAGCTTGTCGATCAGAAGGTCGGCAGTTTTGGCGGGTTGAATCCCGAGTGCCGCATAGCAGATTGAGTGCCTGTTACTCGTCCCAGCTTCTGCCAACCTAGCAGTTCGAAAGCTCGTAAAAATGCAAGTAGAAAAATAGGAACCACTACAGTGGGAAGGTAATAGCATTCCGTGTGCCTTTGGCATCTAGTCATGCCGGCCACATGACCACGGAGACGTCCTCGGACAAACGCTGGCTCTTCAGCTTTGAAACGGAGATGAGCACCGGCCCCTAGAGTTGGAAACGACTAGCACGCATGTGCAGGGGAACCTTTACCTTTACCTTTAGTTCAACCCACAATATAACAACAGGCCAGTGGTGAGATTCAAATATGTGAACAACCGGTGCTCTGTGTGGATGCCGCTTCTGGAAGTCCATTCTGGACCTGGGCAACAAAAAAATAGCTACCAGCTCTACCGAACTGGTGCAAACTGGCTGAATCCCACCTCTGCAAGAGGCCCCCAAGCAGGATTTTCAAATAAAAATTTTGATCTAGAAATGTAGGAAGAGATCTAAATGAGTCACTGGGAAAAAGAAAGAAAGTTGGGATGATAATCCAAATCAAAATTCATCCCTGCCAGCACAATAATTTTTTTTGTTGAAAAAAAAAATCAGTTATTAAGAGTAATATCCTACCTATGCAGTGGTGGAAAACCTATGGCACGCATGCCAGAGGCGGCGCTCAGAGCCCTCTCTGTGGGCATACGCACCTTTGCTCCAGCTCCACCTCCCCCCCAAGTCCCCCTCCCCACCACCAGCTCCCCCGGAGGAAAGTCGCCCCCGAGCATGGCCTGTGTGGAGCAGTGCAGCCAAGGACATGGCAGCCGGGCAGCAGGGACATGACTCTGCCCTTGCACTCTGTCGCGCACAGTTGATGCTGCAGGGCACAGGTGGAAGATGTGGCTGCCATAGCACTGCTGGGCTGCCTGGATGATCTGCGGCAGGCCGTAGAGGCAGTGGGTGGCCCTGCGGGTGGGGGTGGAGTGGGGGCAGGCAGGGGTGGTGTGGAGGGGCTGGTTTTGGGGCACTCAGTCTCTATAAGCTTCGCCATCACTGTCCCAGGTTTTAGAAGCCACGTATATATTTTTTTTAGGAAGCCGAACATTCCACTTACCTTGATTTATAATTTTGGCACGAAAGATTTCCACTATTGCTCTTACATTAGGTTCTTTCTTCCCACTTTTAGAAGAATGCCGGCGAGGTAAGGCTTATTGCTTACCACTTTAGCGTGAGGAGAAATATAAGTAGAAGCAGCCACATGCTGTTTTGGTGCACAGTTCTTTTAATTCAATTAGTCTCCCAGCCAGTCAACCGTACCTTTTTCCACGGTATTCCTTTCCTCTTTTCACCTTATCCTGTCCCCATGACAGAATCGTAGGATTTCATGGATATCAAGTCCAAGTAGTCCTCGGCTTACAATGGTTCATTTAGTGACCATTCAAAGTTACAACGGCACTGAAAAAAGTGACTTATGACAGTTTTTCACACATATGACTATTATAGCATCTCTCTGATCAAAATTCAGACATCTGGCAACTGGTTCATATTTATGACATGTCCTGGGGGTTATGGGATCACTTTCTGATAAGAACTGTGCCACTAGCTTAACAACTGCAGTGATCCATGTAACAACAGGGCAAGAAAGATCATAAAATGGGGAAAAATTCACTTAACAAATGTCTCACTTAACAACAGAAATGTTGGGCACAGTTGTGGTCCTTAAGTTGAGGACTACTTGCATACTCAGGGCTTATTAGGATATTTAAATGTTTCCAATTAATATTCTAATGTTTTCTTTATGTTACTCGGGATTCTTCAAAATCAATGCAAATGCAGGGCCCATTTTTATGCCTAAGGATTGCCCTTGGAAGGATTGACCATGAATTGCACTAAGTCATCTTGAGTGTGTGATTCTGGTGTAGTGCAATATCTGATCCAGTCACTATGGAGGGCAACCAATCATTCATGAGTGAGTGGTTGGTCAAACCACCTTCAGCATTTGATTATATTAAAATCCTTTAAATAGAACTTAAATGATGGTCTGCCATAAAAAGTGCATTATTCGAGGCTTCAAATGACCTTTCAGAGTCATGAACTTTGGCTCCTACACACCTCCAGAAGTTCTAATTTCTCAATTGATCCCATCAAATATAAATATAAAACTCTACCTGTGTGTGGATGAGTATATATGTACATATACACACATGTACACACCTACATACACACCCCAAGAGAGGGGTTTTCTGTTACTATTTCTTTATTAGATAAATTTTAAGTACATAAAATAACATAATATAGTCATTTGTATTGTAATAAAAAAAATGAAAGAGTACTAATTGGAACTAATAAAAAGCTGCCTTCTCCTAAATTCAAATTAAAAATATGTTTTCAAATAATTAGGATTAACTGAAATTGAATCAGTGTTTGCCAGAACAAGAACAATCTCCCCATAAACCCAAACCCCCAAAATAAGGAAAACCTTCCAAAATACATACATGAATAGTGCAAAATATCTTTTAAAAAATGTTGGCTTCTAAACCCATATCTTTCAGTCCTAGGTTCTAGCACAGGGGTCTTCAAACATGGCCCTTTTATGACTTGTGGACTTCAACTCCCAGAATTCCTCCACCAGGCATGCTAGCTGAGGAATTCTGGGACTTGAAGACAAGTCATAAAAGGGCCAAGTTTGAAGACCCCTGTTCTAGCATATCAATTGCTTACCTGTTCAGTTATCTGTGCCTAAGTGTAAAGCAATATTTTCCCATTTATTTTTAGAATAGCAATCTAAATATATGGTGTCTATCACCTATTCTTGTGGTAAAACCTTGGATATCTTGAATCATTACCTTTGAAGGTCATCCTGGAAATCCATGTCCATTGACAATTTCTTTGTTGGTTGATCCTGGTGGAGACTAGTGTCTCATTTCTTTCACAGGTTGGTGTCACGGGTTCTTTTATGAAATGCATATAATCAGATTGACCCAGACTCAAAGCAATAAAGAAAATGCATTGAGAAAGCAATTAATAATAATTCAGATCATCTTACTGTATCTTGGAAGAAAAAGACCCAGAGGTTTGAACAAGTATCTGAGCTTTTGAAACAGGGAAAATTCACTGGGGATATTGCAAAAAAAAAACCTTGGGTGGTATTCCTTCTAATCTACCCTAGTATTTATTTCCATGGCATCCAGTAACAGTAACTGGATCCTGTTTCTTGGAGAGTACCATTGGTAGGAGTCTGTGGGGTCTAGAGTGATTGATGATTAAAGTCTAGTGTGTATACATTTGTAGGTTTAGGAGAAGAGGGTTTATAAGAGAATAGTCCTCAGTGACACTGAAGAACAGAAAGATGTTCAGTAGTAAGTAAGATAGGATAAGATAACCTTTATTGTCATTTTTTTTTACTTTGGGCACAACGGCACACATCAAAAATGAAATTTAGTTGCCCGCTCTCAAAGTGGAACACATACATGACACCTAACCATACTATATACACATATGTATAGACCCACACCCCTACATATACATAACAAATAAATATTAAATATTTATGTAATATTTGTGAAGAAGAGTCCTCATTTCTCAAGGAGGATTCATAAACTCTCCTCACTTCTTGAGACTATATATGTATAATCTCCATCCATAAAGATGTATTTGGATGGAGAATGCATCAACAATTCATCAAAAGAATAAATATTCTCTTCAAGATCCCCTTTTGATTTCTAACACACATCTCATTAACTTACCAATGCTGCTCATAAAAAGTACATGAGGGCCAGTACTTACCAGCATGGTCTCCCACTCATCCCTAACATATAGACATAAAAGCTAGTTTAATTAAATGGGTATAAATGGCTCTTATGGTTCATTTTTTCTGTGTGTCCTTTAATGCCATTGCAGTGATATTCCTTCATATGAAGAAAACTGTCCAAAGTTTGGCAAGAGTGGGTTCACATGTCATGCTAAATAATGTGCTTTATTATATTTGGCTTTTGTGAGAACAGACAATTCTAGTTTATTCACTAAACTGCAATAATGTAAAAGTCTGTAGCAGCTATGTAACTGTTGTAACTATTTGTAACTTTTGTAAGTATGTAACTATTAGACCAGGTTAATATTGGTTTTGGAGTTGACCAGGACTGAAGGTAAGACTGACAAGAAATAATAATAATAGTAGTAGTAGTAATAGTAGTAATAACAGCAGCAGCAGCAGCAACAACAACAACAATAAAATAGAAGACAAAGAAAGCAGAGAAGACTTCCAACTTCAAATTGGTTGCCATAGCAACTGCTTGGACCTGCTCATGCAGTCTTCAAGAGGCAAACTTGACTGAAGGGAGTCTTGATTTTGTGGAAGTGCCATTTCATCCAGAGATTTCACCTATTCCATCCTTCTCTAGCAATCTGAGAATAGCAGGATTTCTTTAGAGGAATGGTTAGCTATGAGATAATGAAGTTAACCTCCTATGGCCTGAGTCTGGCTCCCTTAGGCCTGCTAGTGATGTCCTGATGCCCCTGAAGTGAATTGTAACTAGCCTAGGACTGAATGTAGCATGAGAATCTCATCCCTCAGAGAGCCAGTTCAGTTTAGGGGTTAAGCCTAAGGTACAATACTAGAAACCTGGAGACTGTGAGTTCTAGTCCCACCTTAGGTATGAAAGATGGCCGGTGACTTTGAGCCAATCACTCTCTCTGTGCCTATCTGTTTTTCTGATATATATTTATATACATTTTATATGTGGTATAAATATTTATAGAGATGCTTGTGCATGGACCATACTTTTGAAGAATTCCCATAGATTTCAGTGGAACCTCGTCACCTAGATCAGAGGTGGGGAACTATGGCCTTTTATATGACTTGTGGACTTCAACTCCCAGAATACCTGAGCCAGCTACTGAGTTGGAGCCCACAAGTCATAAAGGGGCCATAGTTCCCCACCCCTGCGCTAGATGTTGCAGGTTACCTCTGCACCATTGTGTATTGCATGTGATAACTACTTCAGTTAACAGCACTCTTGCTAACAGACAGATTCTCAAAATAAGATTGTGAGATTTGACAGGCAAACAAAAAAGTCACTAGGACTTCAGGATCTGAAGCTCTTCTGCTCTTACCTATTTCTGCTCATTCTCTGATTCAAGTAATATGGAAAGATTTACCCAAAGAAAATTGCATGGTGCTGAAATCATTAGATTTTTGACTTGCAATATGAGAAGCAGAAGGTAGTGTGCTAGTTGGAAAACCAATAGAATGGTTTCAAGCATTTGAAGGGAACTTTTATGCAAAATCCTCATGAAGATCAGCATGAGGATCAGCAGTAAAAGATCCTTATCACAACCAATCAAATTAGCTGTACTATCTGATCTACTATTGTCGGATTTTACATCTTCACACGTTCATGTTGTGTTCCTGGCAGGCACATGGGGGAAGATTTACTTAGTATGTTGTAGTAAGTTCAGGAAGCATATTGCTTGACTCTTGCAAAATTGCCTGTTTGACAGGATGGATGGGATGGTCCTGAAGGCAAAGTAAATCTCTTTATCAATCTTACTGTACCTATGGAGGAAGACAGACCAACATTGTGTTCAGTTATTGATAACCTCCAAGAGGGTGGTGCAAGTATGCATGTAGGGATCTGTGCTTCAGAAGCAAAGCTTAGTTATACAGGACACCATATCAGTTCTTTCTTATGCTCTCTAGCTGCCTGAAGTGCTTGACCTTAACTCTAGGATTTTATCTATCACACATTTCCTTTCCTTACAATGTACACATACAGATAAGCACAGGTTGTATATAGAGATATACACAACACGCACACACACACACACACACACACACACACACACACACACACACACACACACATATATATATATATATATATATATATATATATATATATATATATATATATACACGTGTGTGTGTGTGTGCGTGTGTATACAACATATATAGCACACACACACACTTGAGCAGATAGCCCCATTATTTTGATCATATCCCTTTACAACCAGCACCTTTTACCAGATGCAAAGTTTTATTTGCTCATCCATCCCCATCAGTGGTCCAAATGTCCTAGTATCTGACCTAACAACCTTTCCAAATCAGATGCCCAGTATACAGGCTAGGACCACAAGTCCTAACATTCCCAGAATACCTTCCTACTAGAATTTTGGGATTTGTAGTCTCAGTCTAGTTCCACAACACCAGGTTGAGAGTGGTCAATACAAATGCCATTGCTCTCTGCAGAAGTCTCACATGTTTGCTTGTTTGCTTAATCACTCACAGTTCTAAGGCCATTCAGCTCATCAAATCCAATTTAATGATAGAATTTTAAAAGAGGCATTGAATACTTTTTTTCATGTCCAGCTCTTTCTTATCTTTTAGAAGAGACTATTTTTGTTCTCTCGATAGCTTTGGTTTTGCCTTCTCCCTATTGGCTGCTTGCTTAAAATAGTGTATTTCAATTGCCAACCAATTCCACAGATCAGAATGTAAAATGATATCTAGAATGATTTTACAGCTTAGTCAACAGAAGAGCATACCCTTTCAAAATGCTCCTTCTCCAAGGTGCTGATGAATATCATACAGTGGAATTATCTATGATTATGTCTTGAAAATTGCATCTTAAAATGCCATCCCACCTTTCCGTAATTGTTCCCATCAAGCCTTCTCTATTTACAGTCAGAAGGTTTCTCTCTTTTCCTTGTTGAATAAGAACACAAAGTACCAGTCAATTACACAACTTCTTATCCTACTCAGTCAATTAAACTTTCAGCAATCATTTGCATCAAATAGATGACTGGAATTTATCCTGTTTGCTGAATTAAGAAAACCTTTGCACATCCCTCCAGGTGGCTAAACATAAACGTTTTCCATTGCCAATAAAAAAAAATGCAAGCTACTCTTTCTGTTTCATCTGCAGTAATTGAAGCCTTTATTTTACAAATGTAATTGCAAAACAAGGCATCTTACAAAACTGTAGGTAGTACTTTTATCTTTTAAATCTATCCAATTTTTATATAACCAGTACCTCCCATGTGTAAGATAAAAGACTATGCAAATGGGACACAGTGTTCTTAAAATTCATGAATGGCATTTTCAATAGCAGGGGCTCCAATTTCATTTCCATTTTTTTCTTAGCAAAAAAAATGATATAGGTAGCACATTACCATATGCATACTGGTTTTCCAACTAGCACACTACCTACAGTATGCATACTGTATAGAAAGGGTATGATTTTAATGGCTAGTATGATATGTCTGCTTTCATTCATCCATAAACACAGAAGTTTGTAGAATGTAGTCTGCATTCCTAGGAGGGAGGGAGTGCATTCAAGAGGAGCGACAGATAACTCAGTTAAGATAGTTTGCATGAGAGAAAAAGAGTGAAGATGACTCTTCTCTAATAGTTCCTGCTATATGCTTGATGGGGGTAGTAGTTTGCTTCAGTTTGGCAATATTCTGTCTATGGGTGTGGAACAATAAAGAAATCAGCTTGGGACTTCCGCTTAGGCGTTGTGGTGTAACTGATGCAGGATGATGGGACTCCATCTTCCACATTTGATTTTGACCCGCTGGGGACCCTAAAAAGAGAGTCGACAAAGAAGGAGGGGACCCTTGTTGATTGCTGAGGAGTGGCGGCCCTTCTGCTGGATCTGAGGAAGCCCTCCAAACCAGTGGATGAAAGACTGGCTGTATTTGTGTGTCCACTCAGAAACTGCTGACAACTGAAAATAAGCACCAACTAGCAATTTTTGAGCAACGTGGATGGAACTGGTTGAGACTTTATCCTATTTTTATGACCTTAATACTACTTTCCTGGGAAAAAGAATGCCCAAAGCAAAGAATCCTCCTCGATGAGAGAGGGAAGGAAAGTTTTTGCCCCGCTCCCTCAGGAAAAGTAAAGTGGCAAATTAATTGCTTTGGGGGAAAATAGAGAAAACTACAAGATCAATTTGGAATTAATATAAATATATAGCTTTGAAATTTGGGGACTAAAAGTACCTTTGAGACTTTTTTTTTTAGAAAAGATATTTGAAAGTCTGTAAAATAGGCTTGGATTTGGAAAGCTGGAAGACGGTGTCAATGACATCTAGTGGCGAATAATGGCACTACAATTTATTATGCTTAAAGAAAACTTGGCCTGAAGCCCAGATTTAGATAAGACTGTTGTTCCTGGAAATTTTCACTTTTACAGACTGCAGCTGGGAGAAGGGGAAAAAAACATCTTGGACTGCTTATCGGTTTGGGGACCCTATTGGGCTATAAAGTCTACATACAAAAACAAAATGGGTGTTCCATACTTAGCCACAAATGGTAAAAAACCATCTTTAACACTTGTCTCCGAAGCTTGATATACCAGCAAGAAAATGTTTATGAATCTCAGAAAGAAATTCTTTCTATGTTGAAATCTATCCAAGAGACAATTTTTATTTCATGATGATGATGATGATGATGATGATGATGATGATGATTATTATTATTATTATTATTATTATTATTATTAATTTTATTTGTATACCGCCCTTCTCCCGAAGGACTCAAAATAACGCAAATGAGATAAAAGAACAATTTTCTAACCTAAACTTACAAATTCAGACAATGACTACAAAGAAGGAACTAGTAACCCAGAAAAGAGAAGAAAAATTAGAAGAAATGGATCCAAAGATGGAGGACCTAAAGGAAGGAATTAACAGACAGATACAGACAAATGAAAAATTAAAAGATGCAGTGATAACACCGGAAATGGAAAAGATATCTTACTTATCAGGATCCCAGAACACATTTGAGGATAAGGAAGAAGAGCTGATCAAATGGATGATAAAGCTGTTAGGAGAAATGCTGAATATTGACAAACAAGAAATGAAAAGAAAAACTGAAGGAGAAGGTTGGAGGCTGTTCAATGAATATAAATGGGTTGAGCATTCTTCCAAAATACTTCAATCAAATTCTCTTCCTCATTCCAAACAATATATACAAAAACAGCAAGAATTACTTGAAGATTCAAATGCACTGACTTGGAGAGTTATTTGGCAAAGGAAGAAAGCTAGAGTAAGACTGAAGAAAATGGAGGTTTTGACCTATTAGATGGGATGTTATACTATTAAACAGATGTTTGAATATGGTTAAAAAATAGATAACTGTTAAAAATAAAACTATTATTATAATTAGTAGGATAGGATTTGTAAGTAGAATATTATACTTTGTTATGAAATGGGAAATATGAAAATTTTAAAACGGTTTGAATAAGAGAAGCTTTTGGTTACCCAAATATAATTTATTATGAGGAAAATTATAAGCCATAGAGATAGTTTGAACATTGATGGGAAATTATTTTTTTTTAAAAAGCGGGAAAAACAGGATATTGATTGAACAAATGGATTTTAAGTGCAAATGTGATTGAGATATGTTCTGGCTAGAAAAGATATTATAAACTGACACTACTGATATTATGTATAATACCAGAATAATGTAATGAAGATGCCTATATTTAATTGTATATGTATTAACAGTAACAAGAACTGTATTTGCCCAGTATGGGAAAATGTATACCACCGGAAGAAGAGAGGATCAAGGAAGCACTGGATGGTGTAATATTGGAACTAGACTGAGAAAGTTAATATGTATCACTGAATTACCAATGGAGCCAGACAACATGTTGTTTATTAAGTACTCATTATTGTAAAAATAGAAAATTAATAAAATATTTATAAAAAAAATCTGCTTGGAAGAATCATGTTTCTTTCTTGGGTTTTTGGAGCCTGACAGAATTTGAGGAAACATCCCAAAAAACAACATAGTTTCAGTGGCAAGGAAGGCCTTTTACCAGTTTACACTGACTTGAATGAGTGTTCAGTCGTAGCTCTTAAGCCATCAACCAGATCAGGAGAGCTCCACCAAAAAACAGTGAATAAAAGAAGAGATGCCAAAACCACATCACTGGTTCAAGAAGAGCCAGAAGAATCAAACAGAGCTGAGAGTCTAGAAGTGACATTCAGAAGAAGTGCAAGAGTCACAAGAAGTCAGCAAATCAAGAATTCTCTTGGAGACAACCATGTCAGAGGTATTGTTTCCAATACCGGGTACCCTGAAATGTGGATTCATAAAGTCAGAACTATTTTGACTCCGATTATGATCCAGTTTCCATTCCAGTTTCCATCAGGGTTAGGGGTTAGGGTTCTTTCTTGCTAGTAGACTTTTCCTATGGAAGGACTTATTCAGAAGGAGGCATGTTCTTGAGTGGGCTGCACTTTCAAGTCCTCCTCAGTACACTGATATTTGTGCCCACTATGACTTAGCAGAGTTTTGATCCCTCTTAATATGAGAGAGTGAGAGAAAGAAAGAGGGAGGGAGAGAAAGAGAGGGGGAGGGGAGAGGGAGGGATTTCCCAGCTTTCAGACTCTGAACCCTGCTAACTCTGATATGCATCCAGAAGTATTGTTTGTCTTTTGATGAAAATTCCTCCAAAACAGACACGGTTCTGTAGGTAACCTGGTTTCAGCAATCTATATTCTAATAACCTTGCATTTATTGTAAGATTTTGTGACCTATACTGGATTCCAACTCAGTCAAATGCTATGAAATAAATAGGCTAATGTAATGCTGTAATGCTTTCTAAGTAGAAATGGCGCTGAAATCTGCACAAGTACTTCAAGGATAGGCTCCAACATGTGGAAGACATCAAGACAAACAGTAAATCTAGCTGTAACTGAAATAGAGCGAGTTACAATAAAAGCAGTTGAATAGAGTCAGTATGATTAAGCCCAATGGGTTTGATAATTCCCCTTCTTTCAAATTAAAATTCTGTAGTAACTTACTCTGGGAGCAACCTGACTGACGGCTGTTTTTCAACACAGCCTAGGGGGCATCTCAAGGATCTTCTGTATGCGAACTAGATGCTCCGCCACTGAACTGTGACCTTTCCTTTGCCATTGCAACAAAACACGGCCCTGGTGGCAGATGAGTGCAAAATCCTTCATCACTAATGAAAATGTGTATCTATAGATGCCACATAGAGAAGTAAAAGTATTTTTTTTATTGAAAAGTTTTATAAAAGTTACAATATAATCCCCAAAAGCAACCCACCCGAAAACACCCCCCTCTCCCTCCCCCACTTCCCAGAGCTGAGTACAGGGTTACAAATATAATAATCATAATCTAACTAACATTAACCAACTATATAAATAACCAAGTTCATAATGCGCTTTAACTCCCCTTTAACATAAATACAAGCAAAATAAAAGTAAACATAATAATAATAAAAACATAAACAAATTAATATCCAAGTTATTAAACAATACAATATCCAAGTTATTAAACAATACTAATACTAAAAATAATAATAATACCATATAATTAAAACTAATAAAAATTCCACTATAATAAACTATTAATAATAATAACAATCTAAAATTTACTCATAGGCTAAATGGAACTTTTTAGTCCCATATTTATTCTGAATATAATCTATCCATCTTCTCCAGACCAAAATGTATCTTTCTTGTGAATGATCCTTCAAATAAGCAGAAATCTTAGCCATTTCTGCTAAATTTGACACTTTAAACATCCAATTCTTCTATAGTAGGCAAGCTATCCTTCTTCCAATATTGCCCTACCAATAACCTTGCAGCTGTTATCAAGTTCAACATCAAGTTAATTTCTTTAGTATCACAATCTGTAATAACACCCAATAAAATAATTGTGGAGTAAACTTTATCTTTCTCTTGAAAATCTTTTGAATGTTCCACCAAATTTTAATCCAAAAAGCTTTTATAGAAGTAAAAGTATTGATACATATATTTTGCTTGTCTGCTGTTAGGAATCTTTTATCACTGAGATGTGCGTACTTATAATGTGAACAATGAAAAGCGTATCCATAAGATAATAATACTTGTTGCAGATACCACATGTTGGCATAAAGAGGATATTTTCATACAGCAACAGCAATCAAAATTCTTCAGAACACTCAGGATCTTGAGCTTTGGTTTAGTCTTCCCATAGGAAATTAATAAGGGGGGGAGGGAGGGAGGGAGGGGGAGAGAGAGAGAGAGAGAGGGAGGGAGGGAGAGAGAGAGAGAGGGAGGGAGAGAGAGAGAGAGAGAGAGGGGAGAGAGAGAGAGAGAGAGAGAGGGAGGGAGAGAGAGAGAGAGAGAGGGAGGGAGGGAGAGAGAGAGAGAGAGGGAGGGAGGGAGAGAGAGAGAGAGAGGGAGGGAGAGAGAGAGAGGGAGGGAGGGAGGGAGAGAGAGAGAGAGGGAGAGAGAGAGGGAGGGAGGGAGAGAGAGAGGGAGGGAGGGAGGGAGAGAGAGAGAGAGAGAGGGAGGGAGGGAGAGAGAGAGAGGGAGGGAGAGAGAGAGAGAGAGGGAGAGAGAGAGAGAGAGAGAGGGAGGGAGAGAGAGAGAGAGGGGAGGGAGAGAGGAGGGAGAGAGAGAGAGAGAGGGAGGGAGAGAGAGAGAGAGAGAGGGAGGGAGAGAGAGAGAGAGAGAGAGAGAGAGAGAGAGAGAGAGAGAGAGAGAGAGAGAGAGAGAGAGAGAGAGAGCGCACTAGCTTCAGACAGAAAATCCATGGATTATTCTTCAACAATGAGTCAAAACTATTATATATAACTATTATATACTTGAATGTTAAGGCTGTTTTCTTAATGGAAAGGCTGAGATTTATTGCCTTCAGGTATACAGGTAGTCCTTCACTTATAGCAATTCATTTAGTGACCATTCAAAGTTACAACGGAACTGGAAAAAGTGACTTATGACCGTTTTTCATACTTATGACCATTGCAGCATTCCCAAGGTCATGTGATCAAAATTCAGCTGCTGGGCAACTGACTTATATTTAGGATGGCTACAGTCCCCCCAGGGTCATGTGATCACCTTTTTCAACCTTCTAAAAAAGCAAAGTCAATGGGAAAGTCAGATTCACTTAACAATCACGTTACTAACTTAACAACTGCAGTGATTCACTTAACTGTGGCAAGAAAGGTCGTAAATTGAGGCAAACTTCCCTTAACAACTATCTCACTCAGCAATAGAAATTTTGGTCTCCATTGTGTTTGTAAGTCGAGGACTTATTGGCCAAAGAGAGCCATGTGCTCTTTTTATTCCTAGTTAAGCAGTTGAAAGTTCAAGATTTCCAAGTAAAAGATTGACTGTGGTTGTTGTATTTCTTTAGGTGTGAGGAGTAGAAGAGTTGGAAACCACATTCTTCGTCATAATTTGATTTTACTGGATTTCTTACATAACTATCTCTGGCTTTGGAATAAATTTTTGCTTACTTTTGCTGCTGTTTTTTTTAAAAAAATGTGACTTATTGCCATTAATCAACATTACAAGAGCCTTGGTGGAGCAGTGGGCTAACGCCTCCTTAAGTAACACCAGCTGCCTGCAATTAGTGCAGGTTCGCATCCCACCAGGCTCAAGGTTGACTCAGCCTTCCATCCTTCCGAGGTAGGTAAAATGAGGACCCAGATTGTTGGGGGCAATTAAGCTGACTTTGTAATAATGCCGCTTGCAGGGTGTGTGTGAAAGCCCTAACAAGCAGGCATATACATAGAATGAAGGCTACTGCTAAGTTTGTAAGCCGCCCTGAGTCTTCGGAGAAGGGCGGGATATAAATGGAATTAAAATAAAATAAATAATAATAAATTATTTTATCAAATCTAGAAATGATTTTACCTCTACTGACCAAATAAGCCCAATCCACAGAGACAGAAATGTCTCTCTGTGTTTATATTTATTATTTTATTATATTTATTTTTGGATTGTTTGAGTCAATGTTGACTCCTAGAGACAATGTGGATAAGTCCCTGAAGTTTTCTTGGCAAAATTTTCTGGAAGTGATTTGCTATTGCCTCCTTTCTAGGGCTGAGAGTGAGTGACTGGTCTAAGGTCATCCATCTGGATTCAATTACTAAAGGCAGAACTAGAACATCTCCTGGTTTCCAGCTTGGTGCTTTAACCATTACATCAACCTGGTCTTAGTTGTTTTATTTTTTTACTGAAGTTTTAATTTAACTTAATTATGTTATTGTTTTAATTTTGATAAGTCACATAGAGTCTGATACAGTAGTGGGGTTTTCAGCCGGCTCCCACCATTTCGGCAGAACCGGTAGCTATTTTTTTGTTGCCCAGGCCCAGAATGGACTTCCAGAAGCGGCATCCACACAGAGAACCCTTTGTTCACATATTTGAATCCCACCACTGATCTGATAGGAATAAGGGGGTTACATAAATTGCATAAATAAATAGCAGAGTGATGAGAAAGAATTTATCTCATTGAAAACAGCGAAGAAATGTGCTGGGGGGCGGAGAGTGGGGAAGGGAGGCAGGAATCTAAGGGAGTTTGGAAAAAAAATATACCTCAGAAAGGCCAGAGAAAACTAAACACCACAAAGTCACACAAGAAATAGCAATAGCACATAGCACTTATACATATACTGCTTCACAATGCTTTGCACTGCTCTCTGAGTAACTTTACAGAGTCAGCATATTGCCCCTGACAATCTGGGTCCTCTTTTACCGGACTCAGAAGGATGGAAGGCTGAGTCAACCATGAGCCAGTGAGACTCGAACTGCCGAATTGCTGGTAGTTGGCAGTCAGCAAAGATAGCCTGCAGTACTGCATTCTAAGAAATAGAAAGGAAAAAAAGTAATATAAAAGAAAATGACCCACCTTAGATCAGTGTCCCTCTTGGTTAGCTAAGGTCTTCCAATATATGACATGTGATAGGGTCTTGGCAGTGGTTAATTCCTCTTTGAGAGGGGCTTGTTCTTCACCCATCTCTTAAGGAGGTGGTGGTCTGCCTCTTTTTCAGGAGGCCATTGCTGGATCCAGAGATACCAGAAAGTATTTAATCATCTTTTCGGGGGTAGATTGTGGAGAAGGTGGTTCTGCAACAGCTTCAAAGGACTTTGGAAGTAGTGGATTATTTGACCACTTTCAATTCAGGCCCAGTATGGGACCTAGACAACATTGATCACAGTCTTGGATGATCTCTGGCATGAGTGAGACAAGGATGCTGCATCCATCTTTCCTCTTCTTGACCTCTCAGCAGCTTTCAATACCATCCATCATGGTATCTTCTGGACTGTGAGTTGGAGGTAGACAGAACTGTATTGTGCTGGTTCTCATCCTTCCTCTGGGGCTGGTTCCAGTCAGTGTTGGTAGGAGTGGAGAGTCCAGCCCACAGTCAATGCTAAGTGGGGTACCACAGGATTGATACTGTCTCATCTCCTGTTTAACCTCACCATGAAGCCACCAGGTACAAACATCTCTCAATTCAGGGTGAGGTATCATCAGTATATAGATGATACCCAGTTGTATCATCTGAATACTGTTTGTTCTTGGTTCTGGAGCATGTTGGGGCCTGGATGGGGAACATCAGGCTTTGGTTCAAGCCTAGGACAACTGAGTGGCTTTGGGTTTTAGGGCCCCTTGGTTCTGGGGGTCTTCCATCTCTTGATCAGGTAGGGTTGAAGATAGAACATAAGCACAGCTGGGAATGCTCCTGGGAAGGTTGCAGCCAAGATCAGATTGGTCTTTGCTTTTGTGGTATGCCATTTGCTCCCTTTCTTAGACCAGGGGTAGGCAACCTTGGCTCTTTTATGACTCGTGGTCTTCAACTCCCAGAATTCCTGAGCCAGCCACACTGAGGGAAAAGGGAGAGGTTTCCAAGCTGAGCCATGCTGACTCAGGAATTCTGGGAGTTGAAGTCCACGAGTCATAAAAGAGCCAAGGTTGCCTACCCCTGTCCTAAACCAAAGGACACTATACATGATTACTCATGCTTTAGTTACTTTCTGATTACATTACAGCAGTACGGTCTATAGGGGATTGCCCTTGAATAGTGGTGTAAATGATATGTGGAAGTGATCTTGTGAGACAGTCAAAAGAGTCACAGCCAAGAGAATGGTCAGATCAAAGGCTGTTTAGCCTGCAGCAGGAATGTGAGAAAAGGAGAACTTTCCTAGTTTTTTTTGGGCTGTAAAAGTGACAGAGGAGAAATGTACTTTCAGACTTGCAAAATGCTGTTAATGTAACATTAGAATAAGTATAATTACTCCATCTGAGTGTGCTTCCTATCTGGACTACTTCACAAGACTGACAAGCGTTTAGAACAGGGGTGTCAAACTGCCGGCCTGCAGGCCGGTTGCATCATATGGACGCCATGCCCACCCCAGCTCCGGCAATGCAAAAAAAGTTGTGATATGTCGCGACACGTCACGTGACGCCGTGAGTTTGACACCCATGATTTAGAAGCTTCAGCTGGTACAAAATACAATGGTGCATATGTATGTAGGTACCAGTCATTTGGTACATGTAACACTTCTTCTTTGTGAGCTGTATTGGCTATTGGCGTGCTTTCAGGTACAATTCAAGGTTCTAGCGGTCACCTCTAAAGCCCTTTATGGTTTGGGTGGAAGTTACTTATAGTATCATCTGACCCCAGTTGTGCTACCTTTCCTGTTAGATCTAGCAGGATAGGCATGCAGGAGGCCCTGTCTGTTAGAGGCTGCCATCTGGTGGGACTAAGGATGAGGGACATCACATTGAGGGCATCACTGATGTGGTTTGGGGTCGAAATAAAAAGCTGGGTATCATCAGCATACTGATGATACCCAACTCCAAAACCACGAATGATCTCACCCAGCGGTTTCATGTAGATGTTGAACAGGAGAGGCGAGAGGACCGACCCCTGAGGAACTCCACAAGTGAGAGGCCTCGAGCTCGACCTCTGCCCCCCTGCTAATACCGACTGCGAACATCCCGTGAGATAGGAGGAAAACCACTGAAGAACCGTGCCTCCCATTCCCAATCCCCTGAGACGCTGCAGTAAGATACCATGGTCGATGGTATCAAAAGCCGCTGAGAGATCTAGTAGGACTAGGACAGAGGAACAACCTCTGTCCCGAGCTCTCCAGAGATCATTTATCAGGGCGACCAATGCCGTCTCTGTGCTGTGTCCGGGCCTGAAACCCAATTGGTACGGGTCCAGATAGTCAGTTTCCTCCAGAACCGAAGGGAGCTGATGTGCCACCACACTCTCAACAACTTTAGCAAGAAAGCGAAGGTTGGAGACCGGACAAAAGTGGTTTAATATAGTTGGGTTCAAGGTAGGTTTCTTGAGGAGGGGTCTCACCACCGCTTCTTTCAAGACGGAGGGGAAACAGCCCTCACTCAAGGAGGCAGATATCACCGCCTGGAGCCAGCTTCGTGTTCCCTCTCGAGCCGAATAAACCAGCCAAGAAGGGCACGGATCTAATAAACAAGTGGTGGAGCTCAGCTTCCTCATAATTCTGTCCACTTCCTTTGAGGTCACAGGATCGAACTCCTCCCAGATAACATCGACAAGACCACCTATGTCCTGATCGTCAGACTCTGCCTAGTTGGAGTCCAAGCCGGTCCGAATCCGAGTGATTTTGTCCGACAGATGTTGGCAAAACTCCTCGGCACGACCCTGTAAGGGATCCTCCCTCACCTCTTGATTAAGGAGGGTGCGAGTTATCCTAAACAGGGCGGCCGGGCGGTTATCTGCGGACGCAATGAGTGTAGCGAAGTAATTAGACCTCGCCATCTTCATTGCTGCGAGATAAGATCTAGTAACGGATCTTAGTCGCGATCGGTCGGATTCAGATCGGGTGGATCTCCAACAGCTCTCTAGGCCACGTCTCCGACACTTCATCTCCCGGAGCTCCTTGGAAAACCATATGAAAGGCTCCAGTTAACCTTTCACTTATTTCAGGGGTCAGCAACCTGAAACAGTGAAAGAGCCACTCGGAACTGGTTCCATCACAAAAGGAAAAACTGGGAGCTGCAAGAAATGTGTGCGCATGCAAGTACATGCGCGCATGTGCAGAACAGGGTTTGACTGAAGAGTGGAGACAAGGTGAGATATGCACCTACCCTGCATATTTGAATTGATTGGTTGAACTTTTTTAGTCCCACTTTTTTTTGGGGGGGACTGCACATGGAAGAGGACTGGGAGCCGCAGGAGATGGTTGAAAGAGCCGCATGAGGCTCCAGAGCCGCGGTTTGCAGACCTGTGACTTATTTTAATACGATGCATAGGATCAGGGCTTTTTTGTCATAGAACACCCAGAACAGAGTTCTGGCACCTTTTTTTGGATGGAACCTTGTAGAGTAGGCAAGGCAGGTTGTATGACATGAGTTTTTTCTTTTACAAAAAACGCACTGCATAGGATGCAAGTAATTTAACATGGCATCACACAATTAACAGATTGACATTGTAAAGATAGGTCCTCCTACAATTTATGGTTCTCTAGGATACTATACTGCTCAAAAAAATAAAGGGAACACAAGATAAGACATCCTACTATTAAATACAGTACATTGTGTTGTTTAAGTGTTCCCTTTATTTTTTTGAGCAGTATATTTCAGCACCAGAAAAAGTTTAATTTGAATGCTTTATTGCTTTCCCACCATCATGCTTTATTCCTATCTCTATTCTTGGGTTTATTTTCTGCCCAACTTCAAGAAGACTTCCAGATATTTTAAAACTTTTAAAAATATATAAAGCTGCAACAAGAACGTTGTTTATAAATTTATCTTACTTTACTGATATTCATCAGATGCAGTGATTTTATTTAAGAACTTATTTGGAAAAAGAACAGATATCTTTACCACGTGTTATTAAACCTTTTTAGTTTGTTAAAAAGTGTATTCTTTTTTTAAAAAAGGAAACTAACTTGATTTGATTAAAAATGATAAGGTCGAGAAGAATTGTTGGTAAATATTTTTAGAAAAGCAGTGAAGGAAGGTTTTTATTCTTCTACCATGAACACATTCTTGTGGTATTTTTAAAAGGTATCAAATAATCTCAAGCCACTCAACAGAATTTCAAGAAAGGTCATTCTGCTTATTAGAGTGGAAGGATGAGATACTGTTTTCTATAAAAGCCTTTAGTGACTGTGTGTCTAAAAAGCTTGTGCACCTAAAAGTAAACATTAAAACCGAACAGTAATACAACAAGTAGCATGAAAAACTGGCACCTGTATCCATGTAGCACTCTTCCATCAATTGGTATACCTACTTCAATCACCAGGCTAACCATTTTTTGGCAGATTATTATAAAATACAAGTAGAGTGACTATTGTACATGCATACACTGCATTTAAAATTGATAAAGACTAAAACAGACCTCCAACAAACATTTTATCAACTTTTTTCAAGGACAAAATGTGTAGTTGTAAGATCAAAAATAAATTCTGGAAATTTGTTGAGAGATAGATACAGTAGATGACAATAGATTATAGATAGATAGATAGATAGATAGATAGATAGATAGATAGATAGATAGATAGACAGACAGACAGACAGACAGATGATAGACAGATAGACAGACAGACAGACAGACAGACAGATAGATAGATAGACACACACACACAGAGAGAGTGATACACAGAGAGGGAGACTAGTTCTTGGCAAAAGGAAATCTGGTAGACCCATCATATGCAGTAATAATAATCTTCTTTACAATTTGGAGAAATCTCTCCCTGATGGAATTTAGGTTAGGACTCTCAAATTTAGAATAACAGAATAACAAAATTGGAAGGGACCTTTGAGGTCTTCTAGTCATGGGCTTTAGACTGTACATATATGGCCCTACAAGTAAACCGGCAACAACACTTTGGTGGGTGTGGAAAATGCTGCCTAGCAAGGCCAGGATGTTGATCACTGTACACACACACACACACACACACACACACACACACACTGGACCAGAAGAAGTGCTTCAGGAAGAGTGACCTGGAATGGTAGTGGAAAGTTCACAAACTGCTTCAGTCCAACCAGACAGATCTTCTGGTAACAGCATAGTCTGGTTAGGCCAGGGGTAGGCAACCTTGGCTCTTTTATGACTTGTGGCTCAGGAATTCTGGGAGTTGAAGTCCACGAGTCATAAAAGAGCCAGTTAGGCAGAGTCAGTTCCCAGAAACAGACTTTTTTTTTTACTACTGAGACCTGGAGTGTCATATCATTCATGCCTAATATATAATGACACAATAGGAATAAGTCTGGTCCATTTCTCTCACATCATCCTGTTGATCTGGTTCAAATTGCAAATTAAATTAAACATGCTATTTCTGGTTGTAAAGTAGTTCAATGGGCTTCACGTTGCATCGGTTTCCCCTAAAAATCAGCCTAGATGCTATTGTCCCAGAGGGTGGAGGTTTGTAGTCAATAGTAGCTTTGGCAGAAAATATCAAGAGCAAATTCAACAGGAAAATAGACTGGCAAGGAAGCAGGAAGAAGGGGCAATCAAGAAATTGAGATCGGGACCCCAATCTAATAAAGTGATTAATCAGAGGGAAATGATCAATAGGGCACAGAAGGAACAGTGATTCAAGAGGAGTTATCCATGATGCTAACTGCACCATTAAACATCAGGAACCTGCATAATTCAAGAATTTACTTTATAGACTTGCATGCCTCTGTCTCACTTATTTGTGGCATGCATCTCAATGCTTTGTACCTATTAAACATTTTCACAAGCATCCACGGGTACACTACACTAGGGATTGTTTGATGGGGCATCCAGTGCCGGCTGTGAATCTTCATTAAGGCTATAGCAATGAACATATGTATTTTGCTGATTTCTTCCTACTCTAAACAAATGTTTTTGTTAGCTGTCAGATGCTTTGGCTTTTATCCATATCTATATAGAACCAAGCAATAATGAAATAGGATGCATATTTCAAGCACCTAGCAGAATTAAGAAAAACGATGAAAAGTTCTTACATGGCTTTGGCATCTTCTAGTGGCTTCAGATGGTGATCTGAGATCATCATTCAGTTGATGATCAGAGTCAATTTTCCTTTTTAACAGAAATAATAGGAAAATGCATCAGAATATTTTAGCTAATACGCACGTTTCCCAATACATAAAATCTTCAGCATTTATAATGAACGAGAAAGTTAAGGGTCTATGCAGAATGATGTCAATGTCTACTTGAATGAGACAGGAGAGAAATGGAATTTGGAACTCTCATACATGTACAATGGCAAACATAAGGAAATCTATAAGCAAACAGTATCAGCTTATTTATTTGAAATCTAGAACTGAATTGTAAGAAAAGATGTGCAGTCATGTTCCCCAAAACATGATTGCATGTTTTGTTGAATGTATTAGATTTTATCCTATGTTTCTTCTAGGAGTTAAAGGTGGTGTGTACTGTAGAAAGATGTCCTTGACAAATATATACAAGGAATTTTATATTCGTACAGGCAAAAGGGGCTGAAGCATTTTTTACATCGTGAATACCCAGGTAACATTTGCAAACAGCTCAGACAGACCCCTAGACAGATACCTCCCTTATGCACTGAAGGAGGAGGAAGAGGTAGATCACAATCAGACTTGCCAAATTTTCTTATTATTATAGCCAATCTGAATAAAAATTTATCATTACTGTGGAATTGATTTCTTGGCCTGGTCTGCCTAGTGGAGCTGACGTATACTGGACACAGTACTTCCATCATCTATTTCCCAGCATAACAACCCTGTGATGTAGTCTGAATAGGGAATTTATTTATTTTATTTTATTTTATTCAATTTATATACCGCCTTTTTCCCGAAGGACTCAGGGCGGTTTACAGGGCAAAATTAAAACAATACAATATAAAAATTAAAATAAAATTACATCAATAGCCCCAAAATTTAAAATTAGAATGTAAACACCTTAAAACCCCTCAGGCCAGGCCAGCTAACTCAAAAAGCCAGGTTTTTAGGTCCCGGCGAAACGAACGAAGGTCGGGGGCGATCCGGAGTTCCACCGGCAATTGATTCCATAGGGCAGGTGCACCCACAGAGAACGCCCTCCCCCTGGGGATCACCCGCCGGCATTCCCTGACCAGCGAGACCCTGAGGAGGCCCTCCCTGTAGCAAATGGCTCACAATTAACCTTTGAGCTTCTATGGCATGAATCTAAATCTCCTTCATCCAAATCTAACTCCCAACTCACCACACTGTATTGTCTCCTGATGTGAGACCTGCTATCCTTGTTATAGTCTAAGAAAAATACAGATGGTAGTGAAAAGTATTAGCATTCCATTCATGTAATCCTTAAATGAACAGGAAAACGCCTTGACAATACCAAAATGAAAGGCTAGAGACATCTCATGAAATGCCAGAAATAAAAATTAATCTTTCCAGAAGACAAATTTAGTTACGGTTCATCTAACAAAGATTTGTTCAACCCACTTTCTAGGTTTCCACAACATACTCTGCTTTTAACTGTCATCATGTGCTGACTTTACAGCACTCTGGCCAATGCTTGGCTGGTTTGTGCTGAACAGCATTATGCTACTCCAAAAATATGTTTTCAATCATTTTCTCATTATCAGTGGAGGACACAGGCAGATTACACTAACCATTTTCTAGACACTTTCCCAATAAATTCCTGACTTATCAGTCCCAGTGTTTGATGTCAATCAGACAATGACAGTTGCTGACAAGAAAGACCCCAATGATACCTTTTTCATAAGGACACCATTTTCTAGATAATCACACTAAATATGAGTGCATCTGGCAGAATTAAAGGAACACCAGTTATCCAGATTACCCAGAATAATTCATAATATCCTATAATCTAAATTAGACTCAACTTATTTTAAACTTAGAGAAATTAATTCTATTCTATTCTACCCATGCCTGTAAAGCAGCTCCACTCACATTGTTCTGTCCAATGTGATCCTTGAATTACTTCTTTACGTATGGCATCTGGTCATCAAAAAGTAGTCAATTTGGTCCATATAAAAATCATTATTTTGTGATTCCCCCATTTTGAGATGATTTCTGATGGGTGGTCACCAAAGGTAGGCCTGAAAAACTGCCATTTCATCCAGATTATATTTACAGAACATCTCAAGTTTCATTTTCATTTCTCATGTTCTTACATAGGGATTGAGTGGGTAAAATCATTCAGCATTGTCTCATCAGAATATTGATGGGGACATGCCTCTTATTTCTCTTTCCCATCTAATCCCCAGTCAGTATTTTCTATCAGAGAAACAGAATTAAAACAAAATTTTTAAAAAACGTATGGCATAAGATCAAACTAGCTGTACAATATAGGCTGATTCAATCAGCCCTAATTTGGGGTTTTAAAAAGAACATAGCTTGATTCAAAAGTTTGTTATCTGAGAACAGCCACTTCAAATAGAAAAAGAAAGAAGAGAAAAATAGAAAAATGTAATAGAAAGAGTTACAGTCTGCACTCTGTAACATGGGAACTTCAAAACACTTGAAGCTGCTTCTATTTTTGGCAAACTGGAATGAGAACAGCAATTCCAACAAATCTTTTAAAACTGCATCTTTTGAAGTGTGTTTTGTAACACAAACTTCCAGGGAGGATTCTACTTCCAAGCATCTCGTAAAGTTTCAGTCACGTCCAAATGAGATGGAGTCCAAAAGAGTTGAAGGACAGCAGCAGAAGGAAAGAATATTCAGTATTCAAGGCCTTCACAATGCAGGTTCCTCTATTCTGCAACATCAAAACAGCAAAGTTCATGGGATGGCTTAAGACAAGAACAAAAGTCAACCATCAGCTTTATACCCTCAGTCTCATTGTCTATTAGACTAGGCTTCAACCAAGCTGAACCTTACCAATTTATTTCAATAATTTTGACTAAGGCAGTCTTCCTAGGCAGTGAGGTCTTCAGAGACCCAAGTCCCTAGTGGTTGAGAGTCCTGGGTTTTACTCATGAGCTATCAGATGCTGTATGCTGCCGTTTGGACTAGCATTAACAATGGTCCAATTTGAATGCAACAAACTGTGGCTCCATGTCCAATATTAATCCTAACCTCTAGCCAAGCCAAATTCCCCTTTTCCCAAAGCAATAACTTTTGTCTTCTTAAAAGCAATATATACCGCAGATCTGGAGAAAGAAGACCCATTGCCTTGTCTCTAATTGAAAGAAAACAAAACAATTAAAGATCATTGACATCTTGCTCCCTTCTCTGCTTAATAGCAGTTATACACATTGGGTACTGACCCATTTCAGATTTAGTTTTGTACACCTGCCCCAGGCAAGACATAGAAAGGTGTTGTTTTTTTCTCTTCTATCTTTGAAGGGTCCATGCTTTGCTAAACTAATCTGTTTCAACGGGCAATTTGACTGAAGGATCACTGAATCAAAGCAGTCTTTTGAAGTTCTGCACAGCCAGGTCTGCTGTATTTTATAAATTACTTTGTGAGATGACCCACAGCTGGTCATTTTCAAATTGAGGAAGGAGAATTTAACCCCGTCTTGACATTCTGCCAGCTCCCCCGCCCACCCACCCCCAGGCAACAGTGATACTAACACCTCTCCAAATACGTCTACAAAGAGAAGAATTGGACCAGCTACTAGACACAGGGACAGGACAAGTGCTAAATGGTGCATCATGGTGTCACCATGCAACCCGTGACTTACAATTTTGCATCCAATATGAGGGTGGATTTGAGCTATAACTTTGCCATGCACATCATTTTTCTGTCATTCTGGCTATCCTTGCAAAACACCCAGGCTAGTGAACCTTGGCATTTTTTTTGTTTCAGTCTCCAAGATCTCCTAACCCTTTGCAAAGGAAGGCATAGAGATTGCTGAGGGAGGACAATCTTCTTCACCCAAAATGCCCCTTCTTGACCCTTACCCAGCTATTTTTCAGACAATGCTGACTGACCTCTCTGTATTTGTGTCAGAGGCACCTACAAAGCTACCTGGCCTATCCATGCAGGAGTTGGAACAGGCTAATTACTTGCTGCAGAGCAGGGAAAGATCAACTTTGTTTAATATTATTCCCCCTACCCCAGCCCAAAGGCCCATCTTTTTCAGCTGGCAAGAAGGAGCCTTGATTCAAACTGAACTTACTATTCAAGACTGGAAGAGGGTATTAGTCCTGCCAAGTTTTGCCTGGATGCTGAATCTTCAAGGTTTTCACTGCAGTATCTTTCCAATTATTTTCCTGGCACTTCTATTGAGGCAAAGATAATAAGGATGGGGAAAGGATAACACTGCAATTCTGAATTGTCCAACAAATAGCCTAAGTTGTGCAGGACAAATGATTCCGATGTCACACTCCTGTATAGCAATAGACCTTTTAAAAACTGTGATTAAAAAAAAACAAATTCTTCTTTTTCCACTAACTTTTCTGAGGTGACAGCCTTGGCATAGCATTAAAGAATGACTATTAAGTCAACACTGACCTGACACTGACTATTAAGTCAACACTGAGTGGTATAGTTTTTTTCCTCACTTATTTCAGTGTCAAGGTGGCTCAATGCCTCAACACACAGCAGCACATGTGTAAGTGTAGATACAGGTATAGAGGTGTGTATGTGTGTCTGTGTGTCTGTGTTTGTGTGAAAGACAAAAAACAAGCTAAAAATGAGTAAAACCTGTTCAGATTCTTGGCAAACAAACATAAAGCGGTCTGTTCTCCAAGTTTGTTGTAATATAATTTCTTAACGTTTTCTTACCAAACTAGGTAACGTCATCAGGATTTTCTTGCCCTATTCTCATTATGAGCTAAGGAAAACAGGACAAGAAAATCCTGCTGCTGATGTTACCTAGTCTGGTAATGAAACATTCAGAAATTATATTAAAACAAGCTTGCAGAATAAACTATAGCCCAAACCTAAAACCCGAGCTAGAAGTATTTTCTATTATTTCAAACATAAAGGGGGTTCCACAACCATTCTAGAATAGAATAGAGCTGGAAGGGATCCTGGAGGTCTTCTAGTCGAGCCCCCTGCTCAAGCAGGAGAACCTACACCATCTCAGACAGGTGATTGTCTAGTCTCTTCTTAAAAATCTCCAGTGATGGAGCGCCCATGATTTCTGGGGGGGGGGGTAAGCTGTTTCACTTAATTGTTAATTGGTTAATTGTCCTCACTGTCAGGAAGTTTCTTCTTCATTCCAGGTTGCTTTTCTTCTTGATCAGTTTCCAACCATTGTTTCTCATCCTTCCCTCTGGTGCCTTGGTGAACAACCTGGCCCATTCTGCCTTGAGGCAGCCCCTCAGATACTGGAACATTGCTATCATGTCTCTCCTATTTCTTCTTTCCTTTAGACTAGCCAAACCCAAGTCCTGCAGCCGTTCTTCATATGTTTTAGCCTCCAGGCCTTTGATCATCTTAGTTGCTCTTCTCTGATTTTTTTTTCCAAACTCTCAACATCTTTCTTGTGATATGGTGACCAAAATTGGCTACAGTATTCCAGATGTGGTCTTACTAGGGCTTTGTAAAGGCTTCTGTCCAAGGCTTGGGAGAACAACCAGATTTTCAACAGTTTCCTAAACATTCTAAGGGTAGGAACCCCCCAAATTTCTGGAGTGATACCACTGTAAAGGGTAGTCATGGCAACATAGTAAGCCTGCTTCCTGAAGCCCACAGAAAAGAATTATTTCACTGAGGGGATCCAGAGGGCATCCACAGTACTTGATCTTACCAGATGGGCAAAACCAAGTGGAGGTAAGCCGTCTCTCAGATAGCCAGAAAGGTGATAACCAGAACCTTAAGTTGAATCCAGAAGCCCACCACTAACCCATACAGCTCATGAAGCAGTAGGGTTCTGTGAGGATAAAACACAACTTCTAACCCTATTTGCACCATTACATTCCAGTTGTAGCTCTTGAATGATCTTTGAGTAGAGACCATTGCCACTGCCACTGCTGTCTCTAACACTTGTAAAAAGACCTAAGTGAATTGAGAAAGACAAGAGTTATGCTAATATCGAAGAAAAGGTGGAATAGAATTATTAAAGAAAGGATGCTAAAAATGTGAATGACAAATTAATGTCGAAGAAACAGTGGCACTTAACAGTACAGTTATCTCATGTTGAATGGTCCCACGTCGAGTTGGCCACATCAGGTTGCCTTGTGGTGAGTTGGTTGAGGTGAGCCAGCCACAGCAAGTTGCCGCATTCCATTGCCTCTGACTTCCAGGATGTCAGAAACCTGGCAGCAGCCATTTTGATGGTTCTAGGTTGCCAATCAGATGCCATGACCCTGGGTGGCTTTTTTTTACTTCTGCTTACAAAGATCACCTCATCACTGGCTTCTAGATTGGGCAGGGCCCATTGGCAAGGCCTATCTGGGCAGGTTGTGGAAAAAGTGGTTTTGTTGCCTTTGAATGCTGGATTTCATAGCATTTATGGCGGTTGCTATAGCTTTCCCCCTTAAAAAACCATTAATCCAAGAAACAACCAGTTTACATATTCTGATTAGTATATCAGTACATTTATTAAGATTAAGAGTACAATAGAAGAATTAAGGCAAGTAGCTAATATTCAAATGAGGCAAAATATATAGACAGATTTATGGCAGTGATGTTGTTTATTTTCTGGTGTTTTTCATGAAAATGGCTAGAAGCCCACTGCTTTTGTGCAGGTGGGGGTGATATTGCATTGTTGAATGTTTTCATAACTGCTACTCATAGCAGATTACAAATTAAATCTCACAGCTAGTTGGCAAGCTTGGTCCTTCCAAGGAAGAACCTCCTCATTAGTGGCAGGATACAGTTGTACCAGGCTTGTGGCTTGCTAGCAATACTCTCTGTGTTGGTTAATTAGCAGAGGCAACATAACAGGCTGTCACAGTGAGGGACAGGCAAGGCACGGGGAAAGAGCTGGCACACAGTAAGTGGAATTTATAGCCTTGACATTTTCTATTCCAAAAAACCTGCAATAATGAGGCCATCACCTGTAAATGCCATAATGATGTAATCCTTGTCATGAGACTTAAAACTACAGGTCTTTGCTTCAAATTATTTCTATGTTCTAAATGAAGGCATTCATTTCAAGCATTCTTCAGCCTTGATGCAACCCTACTGTAGATAACCTCAAAAGCTCAAGCTTGATGGTTGCGATTGTTTTTGGATCCAGAGTACTTGAATAGTTGTAATAGCGAATTGTACCTGGGAAGCGAAAGGCAAGGGAGAAAGCGAAAGATACACCCAACTGAAAGCAGAATTCCAGAGAATAGCTAGAAGAGATAAGAATGCCTTCTAAAATGAACAGTGCAAAGAAATAGAAGAAAACAATAGAATAGGGAGGACCAGAGATCTCTTCAAGAAAATTGGAGAAATGAAGGGACTGTTTCATACAAAAATGGGCATGATAAAGGACCAAAATGGCAGCAACCTAACAGAGGCAGAAGAGATTAAGAAGAGGTGACAAAACTACACAGAAGAACTATACAAGAACGAGCTTAACGTCCCAGATAACCATGATGAGGTGGTCATTGACCTCAAGCCAGACATCTTAGAATGTGAAGTGAAATGGGCCTTAGGAAAGCTGAGCAACAACAAAGCTAGTGGAGGTGACAGTATTCCAGCTGAGCTCTTCAAAATCTTAAAAGACGCAGTAAAAGTGCTACACTCAATTTGCCAGCAAATTTGGAAAACTCAACAATGGCCACAGGACTGGAAAAGATCAGTTTACATTCCAATACCAAAGAATGTTCAAACTGTCATACCATTGCTCTCATTTCACATGCTAGTAAAGTTATGCTTAAAATCCTACAAGCTAGACTCCAGCAGTATGTGGATCGAGAAGTACCAGAAGTACAGGCAGGATTTTGAAGAGGCAGAGGAACTAGAAATCAAATTGCCAACATATGCTGGGTCATGGAGAAAGCTAGGGAGTTCCAGAAAAACATCTACTTCTGCTTTATTGACTATGCTAAAGTCTTTGATTGTGTGGATCACAACAAACTGTGGCAAGTTCTTAAAGAGATGGGAGTACCAGATCATCTTATTTGTCCCTTGAGAAGCCCATATGCGGGTCAAGAAGCAACAGTGAGAACTGGACACGGAACCACTGATTGGTTCAAAATTGGGAAAGGAGTCTGGCAGGATGGTATACTGTCACCGTGCCTATTTAACTTATATGCAGAGCACATCATGAGAAAGGCAAGGCTAGATGAATCAAAAGTTGGAATTAAGAAAGTGAAGAGGAACTAAAGAGCCTCTTGATACAGGTGAAGAAGGAAAGTGCAAAAGTTGGCTCAAAATTCAACATTAAGAAAATGAAGATCATGGAATCCGACCCTCTCAATTCCTGGCAAATAGATTTTATTTTCTTGGGTTCCAAGATCACCGCAGATGGGGACTGCAGCCAAGAAATTAAAAGACGCTTGCTCCTGGGGAGGAAAGCAATGGCAAATCTAGACAGCACACTAAAAAGCAGAGACATCAACCTGCCGACAAAAGTGCGTATAGTCAAGGCTAGGGTTTTCCCAGTTTCAATATATGGCTGTGAAAGTTGGACCATAAGAAAGGCTGAGTGCCAAAGAATTGAGGTCTTTGAACTATGTGCTGGAGAAGACTCCTGCAAGTCCTTGGACTGCAAGGCGCTCAAACCGGTCAGTCCTAGAGGAGATCAACCCTGACTGCTCTTTAGAAGGCCAGATCCTGAAGTTGAAACTCAAATACTTTGGCCACCTAATGAGAAGGAAGGACTCACTGGAGAAGAGCCTAATGCTGGGAAAGATTGAGGGCAATAGAAGAAGGGGACGGCAGAGAATGAGGTGGCTGGATGGAGTCACTGAAGCAGTAGGCGTGAGCTTAAATGGACTCCAGAAGATGGTAGAGGACAGGAAGGCCTGGAGGAATGTTTTCCATGGGGTCACGATGGGTCGTACTCAACTTCACAACTAACAACAAGAACATATTGCCAAGGAAATAGGGAATCCACCTACGTCCTCACCCGGAATAAAAAAAGACCTGTGGTCACTCATATTAAGGACACTGTCAACAACTCTGGCATAGTGAAGATGGGAATTTTAAGGAGACTTTCCTTCTGGCATCAGGAAACAGGAACAAAAATACAGAGTATCACAGCCCTATTAGGCAAGTGAGAGGTTGCTGATATTTGTCCTTTCTGCATAGGCAGAAGTTACTACATCTATGAATCTTTTTGCAGTATGTAAAGGGTCTGAATGGATGCTGCTCCTTTCTGCATTATGGTATCACATCTGCTGGTGGGTTTAATGAATGAAATAGCAATAGCACTTAGACTTATATACCACTTCATAGTACTTTACAACTTTCTCCAAGTGATTTACAGAGTTGGCATATTGCCTCCAACAATCTGGCTTCTCATTTTACCAACCTTGGAAGGATGGAGGGTTGAATCAACCTTGAGTCAGTCAGGATTGAACTGCTGCAGTGGGCAGAATCAGCCTGCAACACTGCATTCTAACCACTGTGGCATCATGGAAAGCCACTTGAAGACCACTGATGTTGATTTTATTTGTTTGATGTCACTCTATGTTTGTGTATATTTGTGTAATGTAAATAGAAATACACACAGATAACTGCAGATGATGTGCTCCTTTGGGAACAACACCAATCCAAAATGCAATTAGGGTTTAGAATTAGTTTTGGGGTCCTTTAAACCTTATCCATAACTGTGCAGCAGCAGTTCACAGTGCTTTTCACATTTTTGCTTCTCAAAAAAAAAGAGAAAAAAATGCTGCTCCACTTTTGACAAATTTCATTTTCAAAATGAGTGCAATGCTGGTTTTGTTAATCTGTTTACAGCTTTCAAGTACAGGATGATTGCTATGAAACAGCTCTTGAAATATTACTCCAAAGATATGTTTATCATCTTATAGATGAAAAACCCAACTAACTAGATTATCAAGTTTTTTTTAATAATCATCAGGAAGATTAAGAAAATAAATCAAATGTGTTTTTCATGTTTATTATCAGATTCCTCAAGAGAGTTTGCCTGTTGGTACAATCAGCAATCAGATTTTAAATTCTAGCCAAAATAAAAATAAAGTGGTCTTTGAGATGCAACTTTTAACCATATATTAGTGGCATGAAAGGGGATAATCAATACAATGTCCTGTAATAAAATATAATCACAAATGCTATAGTAATCAGATGAACAAAGAAGCAAGTAAACAGAGAAGCTGAAATTCCACAGGGGGGAGGGTGTTAATCCAAATTCAGAATTGTTTTCTGACTTCATCTTATTAAATTATGCTTATTAAATAAAAAGTTACTTCCATTCTCATGATATGTATTCCTTTCCTCATTTATGTAGTGTCCTTACTGGTACAGAGGACATTTATATATGTTTGTTATTCAAGACCATGCTGGTGTTTGGCACAAAACTAATCTTTCTCAAAGTAGTCTTGATAGAGACTTACAGGATGCATTTAATTTCATTTGCAGATGATGAATAAGCAGAAAGGGATCTGGTTTATAAAACATTATGGAGTAGTGAATCAAATGCTTTAGTGCTTTCAGTGAGTCTACTCACCCTATGTGGGTTGACTCAACCATCCACCCTTCTGAGATTGGTAAAACAAGGACCCAGATTGTTGGGGGCCATATGCTGACTCCGTAAACTGCTTAGAGAGGCTGCAAAGCACTGTGAAGCGGTATATAAGTCTAAGTGCTATTGCTATTGTGTCAGACAAGTCAGGAGATTGAAAGCAGCATATCTTCCACAGTCAGTAAAACAATGAGTTATATTACGACTACAGTACCACATTTCTACTATGTCTGTAGAATAAGCTGAGAGCCTAACCCTCAGTAAAGGCCGAGTATAATGGTTAAAAACACTGAGATAGAAATTGGGAGACTGAGTTCTAATTCTGATCAGGTATAGAGAATATCTGGGTGACTTTGGGCCAGTCAATCTCACTCAGCCCTAGGAAGGAGGTAATGACAAACCACTTCCAAAAATGTTGCCAAGAAACTGCATGACTGGACTGTGTAGTTGCTAGGAATCAAGAGTAATCCAAAGATTCCCCCCAAAAAACCCCCAGCCAAACCCAACTGAACAAAGCGGAGGGGAAAGGGAGAGGCAGAGAGAAGGGGGGAAAAATCAGAAAGACATGCAGTATGCTTAAACAAATGAATTTATGTAAGTGCTTCTGTAAAGACTTCAAAATCTCCTCAGCTCTTGCTACACTGCATTTTGAGGATAAGGTTTTCATTAATTTAGGATGGGATTATGAAGTAAACATAAGTACCATATTCAAGACTGGCTGCCTAGTTCTGTTAGGACAGTAAAGAATAACTCTACTACACTTGAAATGTAAGACTGCAGTAAGTGGGTTTCACTAAATGCAAGTGTCTTTAAAATGATCAGAGGTTGGAACAGTACGATCTTACAGGCTGTGCCTCCTTTACAAATTCCATCATTTTACTCTTGGAGATAGTTCAGTTGTAAACAGCCTTCCCACTAGTAAAATGATTGACACCTCTGCTTGCAGGAAAGATAGATTGAGGATGCTTTTGGAAAATTAATCAGTGTCCTACAAGAGAGTTAATACAATTTAGAGCAGGGTTTCTTTTGTCTTGTTCTTGTAAAGTACAGTCCTTATACTTCCCAGGAGTATCTATAGGAAAAATTCATACAAAAAGAAAGTGACTACGCACACATACATAATGCCGCACTCACCATTTTGCAGGTTTTGATACACGCACCCTTGCCTTGACTATTGTTATTGCTGAACATGATTTGGGGTGAATAGAAAAGTGGCTACTTCTTTGTTAAGTATAAGTCTATTTAAACATATTCCCTGCAAACTAGAACTATCATCCATTTGTTTTGGACAAATTCTTGACCAGGATCTAATTTAATTTTGCTTCTATATGTTGCAGTGCATATTTTTCATCATTAGATATTGCTGTTTACCCAACCCAAAGCACTGCGCTAGTATCGAGTGAAAAAAAAAGAAACATAAGCTTGTGTAACTGTGCGTGCATTTGTTATTTGTTGGAAGAGGAGAAAAA